>NC_136616.1:3707971-4342971 GCF_933228915.1 Telmatherina bonti | reverse complement strand
TGACGCCATCGACGCTGACGCCGACAACGCTGACGCCACGACGCTGACGCCACGACGCTGACGCCGACAACGCTGACGCCACGACGCTGACGACGCTGACGCCACGACGCCGACGACGCTGACGTCACGACGTTGACGCCGACAACGCTGACGCCATCGACGCTGACGCCGCTGACGACGTTGAGGCCATCGACGTTGACGCCGACAACGCTGACGCCACGACGCTGACGCCACGACGTTGACGCCGACAACGCTGACGACGCTGACGCCACGACGCTGACGCCACGACGCTGACGCCGACAACGCTGACGCCGACAACGCTGACGCCGACAACGCTGACGCCACGACGCTGACGCCGCTGACGACGTTGAGGCCATCGACGTTGACGCCGACAACGCTGACGCCACGACGTTGACGCCGACAATGCTGACGACGCTGACGTCACGACGTTGACGCCGACAACGCTGACGCCATCGACGCTGACGCCGCTGACGACGTTGAGGCCATCGACGTTGACGCCGACAACGCTGACGCCACGACGCTGACGCCACGACGTTGACGCCGACAACGCTGACGACGCTGACGCTACGACGCTGACGCCACGACGCTGACGCCGACAACGCTGACGCCGACAACGCTGACGCCACGACGCTGACGCCACGACGCTGACGCCGACAACGCTGACGACGCTGACGCCGACAACGCTGACGACGCTGACGTCACGACGTTGACGCCGACAACGCTGACGCCATCGACGCTGACGCCGCTGACGACGTTGAGGCCATCGACGTTGACGCCGACAACGCTGACGCCACGACGCTGACGCCACGACGTTGACGCCGACAACGCTGACGACGCTGACGCTACGACGCTGACGCCACGACGCTGACGCCGACAACGCTGACGCCGACAACGCTGACGCCGACAACGCTGACGCCACGACGCTGACGCCACGACGCTGACGCCGACAACGCTGACGACGCTGACGCCACGACGCTGACGCCACGACGTTGACGCCGACGACGCTGACGCCACGACGCTGACGCCACGACGCTGACGCCACGACGTTGACGCCGACAACGCTGACGACGCTGACGCTACGACGCTGACGCCACGACGCTGACGCCGACAACGCTGACGCCACGACGCTGACGCCACGACGCTGACGCCGACAACGCTGACGACGCTGACGCCACGACGCTGACGCCACGACGTTGACGCCGACGACGTTGACGACGCTGACGCCACGACGCTGACGCCACGACGCTGACGCCACGACGCTGACGCCACGACGTTGACACCGACGACGTTGACGCTGACGACGCTGACGCCACGACGTTGACGCTGACAACGCTGACGCCACGACGCTGACGCCGACAACGCTGACGCAACGACGCTGACGCCACGACGCTGACGCCACGACGTTGACGCCGCTGACGACGTTGAGGCCATCGACGTTGACGCCACGACGCTGACGCCACGACGTTGACGCCGACAACGCTGACGACGCTGACGCTACGACGCTGACGCCACGACGCTGACGCCGACAACGCTGACGGCGACAACGCTGACGCCACGACGCTGACGCCACGACGCTGACGCCACGACGCTGACGCCACGACGCTGACGCCGACAACGCTGACGACGCTGACGCCACGACGCTGACGCCACGACGTTGACGCCGACGACGCTGACGCCACGACGCTGACGCCACGACGCTGACGCCACGACGTTGACGCCGACAACGCTGACGACGCTGACGCTACGACGCTGACGCCACGACGCTGACGCCGACAACGCTGACGCCGACAACGCTGACGCCACGACGCTGACGCCACGACGCTGACGCCACGACGCTGACGCCGACAACGCTGACGACGCTGACGCCACGACGCTGACGCCACGACGTTGACGCCGACGACGTTGACGACGCTGACGCCACGACGCTGACGCCACGACGCTGACGCCACGACGTTGACACCGACGACGTTGACGCTGACGACGCTGACGCCACGACGTTGACGCTGACAACGCTGACGCCACGACGCTGACGCCGACAACGCTGACGACGCTGACGCCACGACGCTGACGCCACGACGTTGACGCCGCTGACGACGTTGAGGCCATCGACGTTGACGCCACGACGCTGACGCCACGACGCTGACGCCACGACGTTGACGCCGACAACGCTGACGACGCTGACGCTACGACGCTGACGCCACGACGCTGACGCCGACAACGCTGACGCCGACAACGCTGACGCCACGACGCTGACGCCGACAACGCTGACGGCGACAACGCTGACGCCACGACGCTGACGCCACGACGCTGACGCCGACAACGCTGACGACGCTGACGCCACGACGCTGACGCCACGACGCTGACGCCACGACGTTGACGCCGACAACGCTGACGACGCTGACGCTACGACGCTGACGCTACGACGCTGACGCCACGACGCTGACGCCGACAACGCTGACGCCGACAACGCTGACGCCACGACGCTGACGCCACGACGCTGACGCCGACAACGCTGACGACGCTGACGCCACGACGCTGACGCCACGACGTTGACGCCGACGACGTTGACGCCGACGACGCTGACGCCACGACGCTGACGCCACGACGTTGACGCCGACAACGCTGACGACGCTGACGCCACGACGCTGACGCCACGACGCTGACGCCACGACGTTGACACCGACGACGTTGACGCCGACGACGCTGACGCCACGACGTTGACGCTGACAACGCTGACGCCACGACGCTGACGCCACGACGCTGACGCCGACAACGCTGACGCAACGACGCTGACGCCACGACGTTGACGCCGACGACGTTGACGCCACGACGCTGACGCCACGACGTTGACGCCGACGACGTTGACGCCGACGACGCTGACGCCACGACGCTGACGCCACGACGTTGACGCCGACAACGCTGACGACGCTGACGCCACGACGTTGACGCCAACGACGTTGACGCCGACGACGCTGACGCCACGACGCTGACGCCGACAACGCTGACGACGCTGACGCCACGACGCTGACGCCACGACGCTGACGCCGACAACGCTGACGACGTTGACGCAACGACGCTGACGCCACGACGCTGACGACGTTGACGCCGACAACGCTGACGACGCTGACGCCACGACGCTGACGCCGACAACGCTGACGACGTTGACGCAACGACGCTGACGCCACGACGCTGACGCCGACGACGTTGACGCCGACAACGCTGACGACGCTGACGCCACGACGCTGACGCCGACAACGCTGACGACGTTGACGCAACGACGCTGACGCCACGACGCTGACGACGTTGACGCCGACAACGCTGACGACGCTGACGCCACGACGCTGACGCCGACAACGCTGACGACGTTGACGCCGACAACGCTGACGACGCTGACGCTGACGCCGACAACGCTGACGACGTTGACGCAACGACGCTGACGCCGACGACGTTGACGCCGACAACGCTGACGACGCTGACGCCACGACGCTGACGCCACGACGTTGACGCCAACGACGTTGACGCCGACGACGCTGACGCCACGACGCTGACGCCGACAACGCTGACGACGCTGACGCCACGACGCTGACGCCACGACGCTGACGCCGACGACGTTGACGCCGACAACGCTGACGCAACGACGCTGACGCCACGACGCTGACGCCACGACGTTGACGCCGCTGACGACGTTGAGGCCATCGACGTTGACGCCACGACGCTGACGCCACGACGTTGACGCCGACAACGCTGACGACGCTGACGCTACGACGCTGACGCCACGACGCTGACGCCGACAACGCTGACGGCGACAACGCTGACGCCACGACGCTGACGCCACGACGCTGACGCCACGACGCTGACGCCACGACGCTGACGCCGACAACGCTGACGACGCTGACGCCACGACGCTGACGCCACGACGTTGACGCCGACGACGCTGACGCCACGACGCTGACGCCACGACGCTGACGCCACGACGCTGACGCCACGACGTTGACGCCGACAACGCTGACGACGCTGACGCTACGACGCTGACGCCACGACGCTGACGCCGACAACGCTGACGCCGACAACGCTGACGCCACGACGCTGACGCCACGACGCTGACGCCACGACGCTGACGCCGACAACGCTGACGACGCTGACGCCACGACGCTGACGCCACGACGTTGACGCCGACGACGTTGACGACGCTGACGCCACGACGCTGACGCCACGACGCTGACGCCACGACGTTGACACCGACGACGTTGACGCTGACGACGCTGACGCCACGACGTTGACGCTGACAACGCTGACGCCACGACGCTGACGCCGACAACGCTGACGCAACGACGCTGACGCCACGACGCTGACGCCACGACGTTGACGCCGCTGACGACGTTGAGGCCATCGACGTTGACGCCACGACGCTGACGCCACGACGTTGACGCCGACAACGCTGACGACGCTGACGCTACGACGCTGACGCCACGACGCTGACGCCGACAACGCTGACGGCGACAACGCTGACGCCACGACGCTGACGCCACGACGCTGACGCCGACAACGCTGACGACGCTGACGCCACGACGCTGACGCCACGACGTTGACGCCGACGACGTTGACGCCGACGCCGCTGACGCCACGACGCTGACGCCACGACGCTGACGCCACGACGTTGACGCCGACAACGCTGACGACGCTGACGCTACGACGCTGACGCCACGACGCTGACGCCGACAACGCTGACGCCGACAACGCTGACGCCACGACGCTGACGCCGACAACGCTGACGGCGACAACGCTGACGCCACGACGCTGACGCTACGACGCTGACGCCACGACGCTGACGCCGACAACGCTGACGCCGACAACGCTGACGCCACGACGCTGACGCCGACAACGCTGACGGCGACAACGCTGACGCCACGACGCTGACGCCACGACGCTGACGCCGACAACGCTGACGACGCTGACGCCACGACGCTGACGCCACGACGCTGACGCCACGACGTTGACGCCGACAACGCTGACGACGCTGACGCTACGACGCTGACGCCACGACGCTGACGCCGACAACGCTGACGCCGACAACGCTGACGCCACGACGTTGACGCCGACAACGCTGACGACGCTGACGCCACGACGTTGACGCCAACGACGTTGACGCCGACGACGCTGACGCCACGACGCTGACGCCGACAACGCTGACGACGCTGACGCCACGACGCTGACGCCACGACGCTGACGCCGACAACGCTGACGACGTTGACGCAACGACGCTGACGCCACGACGCTGACGACGTTGACGCCGACAACGCTGACGACGCTGACGCCACGACGCTGACGCCGACAACGCTGACGACGTTGACGCAACGACGCTGACGCCACGACGCTGACGCCGACGACGTTGACGCCGACAACGCTGACGACGCTGACGCCACGACGCTGACGCCGACAACGCTGACGACGTTGACGCAACGACGCTGACGCCACGACGCTGACGACGTTGACGCCGACAACGCTGACGACGCTGACGCCACGACGCTGACGCCGACAACGCTGACGACGTTGACGCCGACAACGCTGACGACGCTGACGCTGACGCCGACAACGCTGACGACGTTGACGCGCTGACGCCGACGACGTTGACGCCGACAACGCTGACGACGCTGACGCCACGACGCTGACGCCACGACGTTGACGCCAACGACGTTGACGCCGACGACGCTGACGCCACGACGCTGACGCCGACAACGCTGACGACGCTGACGCCACGACGCTGACGCCACGACGCTGACGCCGACGACGTTGACGCCGACAACGCTGACGCAACGACGCTGACGCCACGACGCTGACGCCACGACGTTGACGCCGCTGACGACGTTGAGGCCATCGACGTTGACGCCACGACGCTGACGCCACGACGTTGACGCCGACAACGCTGACGACGCTGACGCTACGACGCTGACGCCACGACGCTGACGCCGACAACGCTGACGGCGACAACGCTGACGCCACGACGCTGACGCCACGACGCTGACGCCACGACGCTGACGCCACGACGCTGACGCCGACAACGCTGACGACGCTGACGCCACGACGCTGACGCCACGACGTTGACGCCGACGACGCTGACGCCACGACGCTGACGCCACGACGCTGACGCCACGACGTTGACGCCGACAACGCTGACGACGCTGACGCTACGACGCTGACGCCACGACGCTGACGCCGACAACGCTGACGCCGACAACGCTGACGCCACGACGCTGACGCCACGACGCTGACGCCACGACGCTGACGCCGACAACGCTGACGACGCTGACGCCACGACGCTGACGCCACGACGTTGACGCCGACGACGTTGACGACGCTGACGCCACGACGCTGACGCCACGACGCTGACGCCACGACGTTGACACCGACGACGTTGACGCTGACGACGCTGACGCCACGACGTTGACGCTGACAACGCTGACGCCACGACGCTGACGCCGACAACGCTGACGCAACGACGCTGACGCCACGACGCTGACGCCACGACGTTGACGCCGCTGACGACGTTGAGGCCATCGACGTTGACGCCACGACGCTGACGCCACGACGTTGACGCCGACAACGCTGACGACGCTGACGCTACGACGCTGACGCCACGACGCTGACGCCGACAACGCTGACGGCGACAACGCTGACGCCACGACGCTGACGCCACGACGCTGACGCCGACAACGCTGACGACGCTGACGCCACGACGCTGACGCCACGACGTTGACGCCGACGACGTTGACGCCGACGACGCTGACGCCACGACGCTGACGCCACGACGCTGACGCCACGACGTTGACGCCGACAACGCTGACGACGCTGACGCTACGACGCTGACGCCACGACGCTGACGCCGACAACGCTGACGCCGACAACGCTGACGCCACGACGCTGACGCCGACAACGCTGACGGCGACAACGCTGACGCCACGACGCTGACGCCACGACGCTGACGCCGACAACGCTGACGACGCTGACGCCACGACGCTGACGCCACGACGCTGACGCCACGACGTTGACGCCGACAACGCTGACGACGCTGACGCTACGACGCTGACGCCACGACGCTGACGCCGACAACGCTGACGCCGACAACGCTGACGCCACGACGCTGACGCCACGACGCTGACGCCGACAACGCTGACGACGCTGACGCCACGACGCTGACGCCACGACGTTGACGCCGACGACGTTGACGCCGACGACGCTGACGCCACGACGCTGACGCCACGACGTTGACGCCGACAACGCTGACGACGCTGACGCCACGACGCTGACGCCACGACGCTGACGCCACGACGTTGACACCGACGACGTTGACGCCGACGACGCTGACGCCACGACGTTGACGCTGACAACGCTGACGCCACGACGCTGACGCCACGACGCTGACGCCGACAACGCTGACGCAACGACGCTGACGCCACGACGTTGACGCCGACGACGTTGACGCAACGACGCTGACGCCACGACGTTGACGCCGACGACGTTGACGCCGACGACGCTGACGCCACGACGCTGACGCTACGACGCTGACGCCACGACGCTGACGCCGACAACGCTGACGGCGACAACGCTGACGCCACGACGCTGACGCCACGACGCTGACGCCGACAACGCTGACGACGCTGACGCCACGACGCTGACGCCACGACGTTGACGCCGACGACGTTGACGCCGACGACGCTGACGCCACGACGCTGACGCCACGACGCTGACGCCACGACGTTGACGCCGACAACGCTGACGACGCTGACGCTACGACGCTGACGCCACGACGCTGACGCCGACAACGCTGACGCCGACAACGCTGACGCCACGACGCTGACGCCGACAACGCTGACGGCGACAACGCTGACGCCACGACGCTGACGCCACGACGCTGACGCCGACAACGCTGACGACGCTGACGCCACGACGCTGACGCCACGACGCTGACGCCACGACGTTGACGCCGACAACGCTGACGACGCTGACGCTACGACGCTGACGCCACGACGCTGACGCCGACAACGCTGACGCCGACAACGCTGACGCCACGACGCTGACGCCACGACGCTGACGCCGACAACGCTGACGACGCTGACGCCACGACGCTGACGCCACGACGTTGACGCCGACGACGTTGACGCCGACGACGCTGACGCCACGACGCTGACGCCACGACGTTGACGCCGACAACGCTGACGACGCTGACGCCACGACGCTGACGCCACGACGCTGACGCCACGACGTTGACACCGACGACGTTGACGCCGACGACGCTGACGCCACGACGTTGACGCTGACAACGCTGACGCCACGACGCTGACGCCACGACGCTGACGCCGACAACGCTGACGCAACGACGCTGACGCCACGACGTTGACGCCGACGACGTTGACGCAACGACGCTGACGCCACGACGTTGACGCCGACGACGTTGACGCCGACGACGCTGACGCCACGACGCTGACGCCACGACGTTGACGCCGACAACGCTGACGACGCTGACGCCACGACGTTGACGCCAACGACGTTGACGCCGACGACGCTGACGCCACGACGCTGACGCCGACAACGCTGACGACGCTGACGCCACGACGCTGACGCCACGACGCTGACGCCGACAACGCTGACGACGTTGACGCAACGACGCTGACGCCACGACGCTGACGACGTTGACGCCGACAACGCTGACGACGCTGACGCCACGACGCTGACGCCGACAACGCTGACGACGTTGACGCAACGACGCTGACGCCACGACGCTGACGCCGACGACGTTGACGCCGACAACGCTGACGACGCTGACGCCACGACGCTGACGCCGACAACGCTGACGACGTTGACGCAACGACGCTGACGCCACGACGCTGACGACGTTGACGCCGACAACGCTGACGACGCTGACGCCACGACGCTGACGCCGACAACGCTGACGACGTTGACGCCGACAACGCTGACGACGCTGACGCTGACGCCGACAACGCTGACGACGTTGACGCAACGACGCTGACGCCGACGACGTTGACGCCGACAACGCTGACGACGCTGACGCCACGACGCTGACGCCACGACGTTGACGCCAACGACGTTGACGCCGACGACGCTGACGCCACGACGCTGACGCCGACAACGCTGACGACGCTGACGCCACGACGCTGACGCCACGACGCTGACGCCGACGACGTTGACGCCGACGACGCTGACGCCACGACGCTGACGCCACGACGCTGACGCCACGACGTTGACGCCGACGACGTTGACGCTGACGACGCTGACGCCACGACGTTGACGCCGACAACGCTGACGACGCTGACGCCACGACGCTGACGCCACGACGTTGACGCCAACGACGTTGACGCCAACGACGCTGACGCCACGACGCTGACGCCGACAACGCTGACGACGCTGACGCCACGACGCTGACGCCGACGACGCTGACGCCACGACGTTGACGCCGACAACGCTGACGACGCTGACGCCACGACGCTGACGCCACGACGTTGACGCCAACGACGTTGACGCCGACGACGCTGACGCCACGACGCTGACGCCGACAACGCTGACGACGCTGACGCCACGACGCTGACGCCGACGACGTTGACGCCGACAACGCTGACGACGCTGACGCCACGACGCTGACGCCGACAACGCTGACGACGTTGACGCCACGACGCTGACGACGTTGACGCCGACAACGCTGACGACGCTGACGCCACGACGCTGACGCCGACAACGCTGACGACGTTGACGCAACGACGCTGACGCCACGACGCTGACGCCGACAACGCTGACGACGTTGACGCAACGACGCTGACGACGCTGACGCCGACGACGTTGACGCCGACAACGCTGACGACGCTGACGCCACGACGCTGACGCCGACAACGCTGACGACGCTGACGCCACGACGTTGACGCCGACAACGCTGACGACGCTGACGCCACGACGCTGACGCCGACAACGCTGACGACGCTGACGCCACGACGTTGACGCCGACAACGCTGACGACGCTGACGCCACGACGCTGACGCCACGACGTTGACGCCGACGACGTTGATGCCGACGACGCTGACGCCACGACGCTGACGCCGACAACGCTGACGACGTTGACGCCACGACGCTGACGCCACGACGCTGACGCCACGACGCTGACGCCGACGACGTTGACGCCGACAACGCTGACGACGCTGACGCCACGACGCTGACGACGCTGACGCCACGACGCTGACGCCGACAACGCTGACGACGTTGACGCCGACAACGCTGACGACGCTGACGCCACGACGCTGACGCCGACAACGCTGACGACGCTGACGCCACGACGCTGACGACGTTGACGACGCTGACGCCACGACGCTGACGCCGACAACGCTGACGACGCTGACGCCGACGACGCTCATGTGCAACATTTTCCATCTTTTGTTTTCAGAGTCCAGCAAAGAGCAGTTTGCTTCGACCAACATCGCCGAGGAGCTGGTTCGTCTTTTTCAGAAGCAAACGGAGCACGAGAAGAAGGAAATGATCTTTGAGGTTCTGGCTCCGCTGGCTGAAAACGGTACGGTCATTCTTCCAAGCAGTTACAATCCGTTTTTATCGGAGTTTAGTCCATTTACAGGTGAAGAGGGAAAATGTGCCATCTGAGGTACATCACCGTTCAGTTTGACTCAGTGTCCTGCGTTTTTTACGTAGATCTAAAAGGACGTGGTCTACACAGTCCTGTGCGGTTGCTTACCATTAGTGAAATGACTGAAACGAACGTCCACATTTACGTACAAAAGGAAGCAGAAATGAACCTTTATTATCCTAATTTTCTCTGCATCTTCAAGCTACAAGGACTAAACCAGGTCTCCTCTTGAGAGCAGGATGAATGCAGCGGTTCTTTTTTCTTTTGCATCTTCAACGTGATATTGTTGCTCCATGTGGAATCTGTCCTTGTTGTATAATCTTCATCATTTATTTACATCGACTTGATGTGCAGAGAGTTTTGTGTCTTTTATCTGCATTGGTCCCAGTGTGGGACGACCTGAAGGCTGGGAGATCTGAGCTGTGTTTATGGTTAACTGGAGAATCATTGGGACCAGTTTATCTCCTGCGAGACGTTTGTGTGTTGCCGGTGTAGGTGTATAAATCCAGATGTGAGGGTTAGAGATGCTATAGAGAGGATCCTGTAATTCCTGGCTGTGACTCGTGCTTCCTGCTCTAACTGCACAGTCATGACAGACGAGTGCTGTGTTTGCTCCGCTGCTCTTTTCTCTACATATCACTGTGTGTGGAGGCAGCAGCTTCCAGACCGACGGTCTCCAGGACAACGTCCTACTTAACTCTACTCCAGAGAAGCCTTTCCTCTCTCTGCTGTTAGTCACACTGCAGGCTGTTCATTAGGCTTCACACCTCCTCTCTCAGCAAGAGTTTAGTGCTGAGAAGGTGAGACTGATGACAGAGCAGCAGCGGTTCACCAGCCATCAATCCCACGGCATCAGTGCACATCGTCAATAACACACGCCCATAAAGACAGATCTTCCCTCCCTTCTTATTTGTAGTTAAACTGAGATTTTTACATGATTTCAGCTTCATTAATAACCAGGAGGCTCGGTGTCCATCATGGTTCCACCGGGTATAGCTGCAATGACAGCTATACCCGGTGGAACGCCCACAGTCTCCGAAGAAAACCCTCCGTATCCGAGGAACGCCCACAGTCTCCGAAGAAAACCCTCCGTATCCGAAGAAAGCCCTCCGTATCCGAGGAACGCCCACAGTCTCTGAGGAAAGCCCTCCGTATCCGAGGAACGCCCACAGTCTCTGAGGAAAACCCTCCGTATCCGAGGAACGCCCACAGTCTCCGAGGAAAACCCTCCGTCTCCGAAGAAAACCCTCCGTATCCGAGGAACGCCCACAGTCTCCGAGGAAAACCCTCCGTCTCCGAAGAAAACCCTCCGTATCCGAGGAACGCCCACAGTCTCCGAGGAAAACCCTCCGTCTCCGAAGAAAACCCTCCGTATCCGAGGAACGCCCACAGTCTCCGAGGAAAACCCTCCGTCTCCGAAGAAAACCCTCCGTATCCGAGGAACGCCCACAGTCTCCGAGGAACGCCCACAGTCTCCGAGGAAAACCCTCCGTCTCCGAAGAAAACCCTCCGTATCCGAGGAACGCCCACAGTCTCCGAGGAAAACCCTCCGTCTCCGAAGAAAACCCTCCGTATCCGAGGAACGCCCACAGTCTCCGAGGAAAACCCTCCGTCTCCGAAGAAAACCCTCCGTATCCGAGGAACGCCCACAGTCTCCGAGGAAAACCCTCCGTCTCCGAAGAAAACCCTCCGTATCCGAGGAACGCCCACAGTCTCTGAGGAAAACCCTCCGTCTCCGAAGAAAACCCTCCGTATCCGAGGAACGCCCACAGCCTCCGAGGAAAACCCTCCGTCTCCGAAGAAAACCCTCCGTATCCGAGGAACGCCCACAGTCTCCGAGGAAAACCCTCCGTCTCCGAAGAAAACCCTCCGTATCCGAAGAAAGCCCTCCGTATCCGAGGAACGCCCACAGTCTCCGAGGAAAACCCTCCGTATCCGAAGAAAACCCTCCGTATCCGAAGAAAGCCCTCCGTATCCGAGGAACGCCCACAGTCTCCGAGGAAAACCCTCCGTATCCGAAGAAAACCCTCCGTATCCGAAGAAAGCCCTCCGTATCCGAGGAACGCCCACAGTCTCCGAAGAAAACCCTCCGTATCCGAAGAAAGCCCTCCGTATCCGAGGAACGCCCACAGTCTCCGAAGAAAACCCTCCGTATCCGAAGAAAGCCCTCCGTATCCGAGGAACGCCCACAGTCTCCGAAGAAAACCCTCCGTATCCGAAGAAAGCCCTCCGTATCCGAGGAACGCCCACAGTCTCTGAGGAAAACCCTCCGTCTCCGAAGAAAACCCTCCGTATCCGAGGAACGCCCACAGTCTCCGAGGAAAACCCTCCGTCTCCGAAGAAAACCCTCCGTATCCGAAGAAAGCCCTCCGTATCCGAGGAACGCCCACAGCCTCCGAGGAAAACCCTCCGTCTCCGAAGAAAACCCTCCGTATCCGAAGAAAGCCCACAGTCTCCGAGGAAAACCCTCCGTATCCGAAGAAAACCCTCCGTATCCGAAGAAAACCCTCCGTATCCGAGGAACGCCCACAGCCTCCGAGGAAAACCCTCCGTCTCCGAAGAAAACCCTCCGTATCCGAGGAACGCCCACAGCCTCCGAGGAAAACCCTCCGTCTCCGAAGAAAACCCTCCGTATCCGAGGAAAGAAACATCTTTGGACGCCACGTGAGGCTCATATTCGTTTGGGAGGAGCGTCTCTCAGCAGCTGTTGCCGGCTGACCTCCTCGCTGAAGGAAAATATCGGACAGGAAGCCAAGATGAAGCAGCGCTTTAGGCAGAGGAGCTACCAGCTGATCGTCTCTCAGCCCACCTAAACCAGCATCAGCTCTTCTGTTCTGTGTTCTATAAAGATGTTTATAAGAAGTTCTGCACTCACCCTCCTCTTCCTCAGATCCACCTGGTTTAACTCCTGTTAATACCAGCCAATCAGATGGCAGCAGCTCTACGGTTTTATCTTGTATCTTGTTTTTAACAAACTATTAGCTAACCCGTCCTCCATCCATCTAAGTGAAGCGATCCGTCCTTTCATTTCCTCACCTTTACGTCACTGTAACCACGGGAGAGGCTCCGCCCAGCTTTCCACCTGACTTCCACCTGGCATCCTGTTCCACCAGGATCGTTTCAGAGCAGAACTCTGTCGCGGTATGAGGACTGCGTCATCGTGGGATAGTTAGTTTATTTGAGTGAACGATAAAACAGCAAGGCTGTTCGTGTCCAGAACCCGCCCTTTATTTCTTTATAGTAGGAATGCTGTGTCAGAACAAACTTTCCACCTGCAAGATAAACGTCTCATCGTTCACGGTGTCAGGTATCAATGAGAACGTCTCTCAACTGGTGGCTTGCTGCTGGTAAACAGGAAATGCTGACGTTTCAGAGTAAAAAAAAAACAATCCAAAGTCTGAACATGTTGCCTCCGACTTGTAAAACCGACCAGATCCACCTTGCTTTTCATGGACTTACTGCCTGAACAATCTGCTTGGCTGTTTGACGGTTTCAAAGCAGCCGGAACGGAACAGCTGGATATTAGGTAAGTAGAGGGTGACGGCACCTCTAGGACACTTTAGAAACGCACTGCGGTGACACCAGACAAGAATCGCTGTGAAAAGCTTCAAATCTAGGCAGGTCAGAGCAGCTTTGTGATGAGGTGGAACATGAGATTCTCATGGTGATGTGGTGGAACATGAGATTCTCATGGTGATGAGGTGGAACATGAGATTCTCATGGTGATGAGGTGGAACGGGAGATTGTCATGGTGATGAGGTGGAACGGGAGATTCTCATGTGATGTGGTGGAACGGGAGATTCTCATCATGATGTGGTGGAACGGGAGATTCTCATCATGATGTGGTGGAACGGGAGATTCTCATCATGATGTGGTGGAAAGGGAGATTCTCATGGTGATGAGGTGGAACATGAGATTCTCATGGTGATGAGGTGGAACATGAGATTCTCATGGTGATGAGGTGGAACGGGAGATTCTCATGGTGATGAGGTGGAACGGGAGATTCTCATGGTGATGAGGTGGAACGGGAGATTCTCATGGTGATGAGGTGGAACGGGAGATTCTCATGGCGATGAGGTGGAACGAGAGATTCTCATGGTGATGAGGTGGAACATGAGATTCTCATGGTGATGAGGTGGAACGGGAGATTCTCATGGTGATGAGGTGGAACGGGAGATTCTCATGGTGATGAGGTGGAACGGGAGATTCTCATGGTGATGAGGTGGAACGGGAGATTCTCATGGTGATGAGGTGGAACGGGAGATTCTCATGGTGATGAGGTGGAACGGGAGATTCTCATCATGATGTGGTGGAACGGGAGATTCTCATGGTGATGAGGTGGAACGGGAGATTCTCATGGTGATGAGGTGGAACATGAGATTCTCATGGTGATGAGGTGGAACGGGAGATTCTCATCATGATGTGGTGGAACGGGAGATTCTCATGGTGATGAGGTGGAACGGGAGATTCTCATGGTGATGAGGTGGAACGGGAGATTCTCATGGTGATGAGGTGGAACGGGAGATTCTCATGGTGATGAGGTGGAACGGGAGATTCTCATGGTGATGAGGTGGAACATGAGATTCTCATGGTGATGAGGTGGAACGGGAGATTCTCATGGTGATGAGGTGGAACATGAGATTCTCATGGTGATGAGGTGGAACGGGAGATTCTCATGGTGATGAGGTGGAACGGGAGATTCTCATGGTGATGAGGTGGAACGGGAGATTCTCATGGTGATGAGGTGGAACGGGAGATTCTCATGGTGATGAGGTGGAACGGGAGATTCTCATGGTGATGAGGTGGAACGGGAGATTCTCATCTTGATGAGGTGGAACGGGAGATTGTCATGGTGATGAGGTGGAACGGGAGATTCTCATCTTGATGAGGTGGAACGGGAGATTGTCATGGTGATGAGGTGGAACGGGAGATTCTCATGTGATGTGGTGGAACGGGAGATTCTCATCATGATGTGGTGGAACGGGAGATTCTCATGGTGATGAGGTGGAACGGGAGATTCTCATGGTGATGAGGTGGAACGGGAGATTCTCATGGTGATGAGGTGGAACAGGAGATTCTCATGGTGATGAGGTGGAACGGGAGATTCTCATGGTGATGAGGTGGAACATGAGATTCTCATGGTGATGAGGTGGAACGGGAGATTGTCATGGTGATGAGGTGGAACGGGAGATTCTCATGTGATGTGGTGGAACGGGAGATTCTCATCATGATGTGGTGGAACGGGAGATTCTCATGGTGATGAGGTGGAACGGGAGATTCTCATGGTGATGAGGTGGAACGGGAGATTCTCATGGTGATGAGGTGGAACGGGAGATTCTCATGGTGATGAGGTGGAACGGGAGATTCTCATGGTGATGAGGTGGAACGGGAGATTCTCATGGTGATGAGGTGGAACGGGAGATTCTCATGGTGATGAGGTGGAACGGGAGATTCTCATGGTGATGAGGTGGAACGGGAGATTCTCATGGTGATGAGGTGGAACGGGAGATTCTCATGGTGATGTGGTGGAACGGGAGATTCTCATGGTGATGAGGTGGAACGGGAGATTCTCATGGTGATGAGGTGGAACATGAGATTCTCATGGTGATGAGGTGGAACGGGAGATTCTCATGGTGATGAGGTGGAACGGGAGATTCTCATGGTGATGAGGTGGAACGGGAGATTCTCATGGTGATGTGGTGGAACGGGAGATTCTCATGGTGATGAGGTGGAACGGGAGATTCTCATGGTGATGAGGTGGAACGGGAGATTCTCATGGTGATGAGGTGGAACGGGAGATTCTCATGGTGATGAGGTGGAACGGGAGATTCTCATGGTGATGAGGTGGAACGGGAGATTCTCATGGTGATGAGGTGGAACAGGAGATTCTCATGGTGATGAGGTGGAACGGGAGATTCTCATGGTGATGAGGTGGAACATGAGATTCTCATGGTGATGAGGTGGAACGGGAGATTGTCATGGTGATGAGGTGGAACGGGAGATTCTCATGTGATGTGGTGGAACGGGAGATTCTCATCATGATGTGGTGGAACGGGAGATTCTCATGGTGATGAGGTGGAACGGGAGATTCTCATGGTGATGAGGTGGAACGGGAGATTCTCATGGTGATGAGGTGGAACGGGAGATTCTCATGGTGATGAGGTGGAACGGGAGATTCTCATGGTGATGAGGTGGAACGGGAGATTCTCATGGTGATGAGGTGGAACGGGAGATTCTCATGGTGATGAGGTGGAACGGGAGATTCTCATGGTGATGAGGTGGAACGGGAGATTCTCATGGTGATGAGGTGGAACGGGAGATTCTCATGGTGATGTGGTGGAACGGGAGATTCTCATGGTGATGAGGTGGAACGGGAGATTCTCATGGTGATGAGGTGGAACATGAGATTCTCATGGTGATGAGGTGGAACGGGAGATTCTCATGGTGATGAGGTGGAACGGGAGATTCTCATGGTGATGAGGTGGAACGGGAGATTCTCATGGTGATGTGGTGGAACGGGAGATTCTCATGGTGATGAGGTGGAACGGGAGATTCTCATGGTGATGAGGTGGAACGGGAGATTCTCATGGTGATGAGGTGGAACGGGAGATTCTCATGGTGATGAGGTGGAACGGGAGATTCTCATGGTGATGAGGTGGAACGGGAGATTCTCATGGTGATGAGGTGGAACGGGAGATTCTCATGGTGATGAGGTGGAACGGGAGATTCTCATGGTGATGAGGTGGAACGGGAGATTCTCATGGTGATGAGGTGGAACGGGAGATTCTCATGGTGATGAGGTGGAACGGGAGATTCTCATCTTGATGAGGTGGAACGGGAGATTCTCATGGTGATGAGGTGGAACGGGAGATTCTCATGGTGATGAGGTGGAACGGGAGATTCTCATGGTGATGAGGTGGAACGGGAGATTCTCATGGTGATGAGGTGGAACGGGAGATTCTCATGGTGATGAGGTGGAACGGGAGATTCTCATGGTGATGAGGTGGAACGGGAGATTCTCATGGTGATGAGGTGGAACGGGAGATTCTCATGGTGATGAGGTGGAACGGGAGATTCTCATGGTGATGTGGTGGAACGGGAGATTCTCATGGTGATGAGGTGGAACGGGAGATTCTCATGGTGATGAGGTGGAACATGAGATTCTCATGGTGATGAGGTGGAACGGGAGATTCTCATGGTGATGAGGTGGAACGGGAGATTCTCATGGTGATGAGGTGGAACGGGAGATTCTCATGGTGATGTGGTGGAACGGGAGATTCTCATGGTGATGAGGTGGAACGGGAGATTCTCATGGTGATGAGGTGGAACGGGAGATTCTCATGGTGATGAGGTGGAACGGGAGATTCTCATGGTGATGAGGTGGAACGGGAGATTCTCATGGTGATGAGGTGGAACGGGAGATTCTCATGGTGATGAGGTGGAACGGGAGATTCTCATGGTGATGAGGTGGAACGGGAGATTCTCATGGTGATGAGGTGGAACGGGAGATTCTCATGGTGATGAGGTGGAACAGGAGATTCTCATGGTGATGTGTCATGGCAACATGGAGCAACATCTCTGAGGAATGTTTTTACTTTGTTCGGTCTGTCACACCAGGACTTACAAAGAAGGTTGGACCTGATACCACATGTGGGTCCTGATGAAGTGATCCTGTCCAGACTAGAAGGACAGTGTGACCATCACTATGTTTTATGGAGACATAAATATAGATGACCTTTATTTCGTCTCTGCCGCTGTGAAAAGAAAGTTTTAAAGGTTGTGCTTAAATATTCCTTCAGAGTGTCCATCAGTAAAACACGTGTAAAAAACACGTGCGAGCCCTTCAGCCACTTTTCACCCCTTTCACATCTGACATGTTGAACTTTTCCTTCTTGCAGGTTTTATCAGGTTTTTCTGTGTTTAAAGGAGATTTATGAAATAAACAAAATGAATAAAAGTAACATGGAGATGTAGTCAACGTGCTCCTGACCTGTAAAAACCTTCTTCTGTTTATCAACGTCTGGTCATGTTGACGTCCCGCTGTGGTGATTCTCCCTGACAGATGTGATAAAGCTGCAGCTGGTGGAGGCGGGCCTGGTGGAGTGTCTGCTGGAGGTGGTGGCTCAGACCGTGGACGGCGAGCGGGAGGAAGACATCGCCCAGCTCAAGACTGCCTCTGACCTCATGGTCCTGCTGCTACTTGGAGGTAAACGCGTCCCGTTTGGTTCGATGAGTCAGCTCTGCAGGCACGACTCGGAACTTCATTTGTTTTAGAAAAGGTCGAATTATTTACCAGCTTGTTCAGAGTAAATACAGAAGCACGATGAAGCTCTGACTCGCCGAACGGAGAACTGGTTTAAACTGGATCTGTTGCACAGATGCATCGTTTCTTTAGTTTTGCCTGTGAAAACCAGCAACCGTCAGTCTGAAAACAGGGTTTCAGCAGGAACAAGGTGATTCCCAGAGAGCTGGAAAGTCTGCATCTCCCAGCGTGGTGGCGTAACTGGACACGTGGAAGACGACTCAGCCGACATCAGCTGTTTCCTCATCGTTGGGACGTTTGTCCCTGTGGAGCTAACGGGTTAGGGTTAATAATCTGACACGTGACGTTATGTTTCTACGTTCCAACGAACGTCCGTCACGATGCATGCTGGGCTTTGTTCTGGATTTAAAACCTTCCACACAAGCAGGAAGAAGGAAACGCAGCAGCTTTGTTCAACCTTCTTTTTCCTAAATATAAAAAGGTTTATGTGCCGTTTGTAAGATCAAATTCAGATTCGTCTTGATTTAGATCTTTTTTTTTTAACTTTACAAAACTGTGTCAAAAACAGTAAAAATAAAAGAACCCAACAGAACGCTGTGACAGATGATCACATTAATTAACAACGTTCGCCACCGCTGTGTGTGCTTATTGTCTAGGTTTCCACGTTATGGAAGTGGTAGCCTTATAACGTACGTCGGCTTTTCCATGTTATAAATATCCTCCATTTCTTTCCACTTCTCTGAGGTGGGTGGGTTGATGTTGCACCAGGTCATTGCCTTTTTGGAAACTGCCAGGAGCATCTGAATCAGATATTTGTCCGTGCTTGGAGAGGAGATCTCGGCTACATGTCATGAAGCTGTACATGTTTTCAGTATCTCGTATTTCTTTCAGTTCTCTCCAAACATCATCCTAATAACATGTCAACTTAATCCATGGCAGTGCATGATCTCCAGCACGGCAGATGTTCAGACCAGGAATTCCTCTTACTGTGATAAAAATCGGACCACATTTTTCCAGCAGAATTTTCTCCACATGTTGGAACGTCAGACCACACTTTTGCCACTTTTTAGTCTTTTTCCCACTTATCTGTCGTTGTCTTCCTGTTAGCCATCCAGCCTTGATAGTCTTAGTATCAGTTTTACAGTTTTATTTTATATGCATTCCCTAATATTTTAATGATTATAATCACTTCTCCTGGAAGGCCTGGTCGCATTTCTTTTTGAAAGCAATCACAAATCTGGAGGTACATAAAAAATTTTTTTTCCCAAATTGAACTCTCTTTGTAGGGTTTGAAAACTCTTAATTTCCTGTCCTTTTAATAATTTAAACCCTGTAGTCGACCCTTTATCTGACCATTCCTGAAATTTCCTGGCTTAAAATTTACCAACTAAAAGTCTTAATTTTGTTTCTTAATTTGACTTTTTTTTTAAAACTGAGAACCAAGTCTCTGAAGTAAATTTGGAAAGGAAGTCTAACTCTTTTTTTTGTTGTCTTGAAATAATTTCTTGGTGCCAATCATGGCTCTTTTATGACCTCCATGTATATTTTGATGCATCTTCCAACCAAACAGAGTATCTAGTTATAAAGACTGTAAAAATAACAGGCACCAGGGATTCAGTCCTACTTTTCTGACACATTCTAGTTTCTTCGTGATGATGATGTTTCCGCTACAGCTGCCAGTTCATGTTGGGGTCCCACTGGGTTCTGGACTGGGACCACTTCTCTCTGGACATGTTTCCTCTGTCAACGTCTTCAGCAAGCTCTGTTTATCGTTAGTGTTGGATGCATAACAATCTGGATGAGCTGTCATTTTTGCTTTTTAACTGGATAAAACTGGTCCAACTGGTCTCTGGGTGACTTCGTCTTAGCTGTGAGGAACCTGGCAGTAATCTCTGACCAGGAAACACATCTCCACTGTGTTTTTCTTCTGTTTATAACTATACTTGGTCTGATCTGGACTTTATGCTGCAAAGCCACTTCTCCATGACCCTCCACAGTACTGTGTAAATGATTTGTCCAGCGCTGATGAATAACTCAGACTTTGTAGAAGAGCTGCAGTAGAAAAGCCCTGAACATGGTGAAGTGTAATAATGTGCATGATGTCTTTAACCGTCTTCCTTCGTCCTTGTAGATGAGTCCATGCAGAAGTTGTTTGAAGGAGGAAAGGGAAGTGTCTTCCAGAGGGTTCTGTCCTGGATACCGTCTCACAACCACCAGCTTCAGCTGGCCGGAGCGCTGGCCATCGCCAACTTTGCTCGCAACGGTGAGGTCCACGCAGCGATGCCGACAAGCTTGCTTGTTAACGTTGCCATGACAACAGTGCTTGCTCGTTAACGTTGCCATGACAACGGTGCTTGCTCATTAACGTTGCTATGATGATCGCAAAAATGAAATGGAAACACTGTTCATGTTTACACGTCATCGGCAAGACGTAGGAGATCACATGAACATTTTAAATAAAGATGGTGCGGGAAGAGGAGATGGAGTTCTTTGTACAAATTATTAACCAGGATAATTGACCACCTGGTTATCTGACCCGCTGGTTATCTGACCACCTGGTTACCTGGCTCGCTGGTTATCTGACCACCTGGTTATCTGACCCGCTGGTTATCTGACCACCTGGTTACCTGGCTCGCTGGTTATCTGACCACCTGGTTATCTGACCCGCTGGTTATCTGACCACCTGGTTATCTGACCCGCTGGTTATCTGACCACCTGGTTACCTGACCCGCTGGTTATCTGATCACCTGGTTATCTGACCCGCTGGTTATCTGACCACCTGGTTATCTGACCACCTGGTTACCTGACCCGCTGGTTATCTGACCCGCTGGTTATCTGACCACCTGGTTACCTGACCCGCTGGTTATCTGACCCGCTGGTTAATTGACCACCTGGTTACCTGACCCGCTGGTTATCTGACCACCTGGTTATCTGACCACCTGGTTACCTGACCCGCTGGTTATCTGACCCGCTGGTTATCTGACCACCTGGTTACCTGACCCGCTGGTTATCTGACCCGCTGGTTAATTGACCACCTGGTTACCTGACCCGCTGGTTATCTGACCACCTGGTTACCTGGCTCGCTGGTTATCTGACCACCTGGTTATCTGACCACCTGGTTATCTGACCCGCTGGTTATCTGACCACCTGGTTACCTGGCTCGCTGGTTATCTGACCACCTGGTTACCTGACCACCTGGTTACCTGACCACCTGGTTATCTGACCACCTGGTTACCTGGCTCGCTGGTTATCTGACCACCTGGTTATCTGACCAGCTGGTTATCTGACCACCTGGTTACCTGACCCGCTGGTTATCTGACCACCTGGTTACCTGACCCGCTGGTTATCTGACCACCTGGTTACCTGACCACCTGGTTATCTGACCACCTGGTTATCTGACCCGCTGGTTATCTGACCACCTGGTTACCTGGCTCGCTGGTTATCTGACCACCTGGTTATCTGACCCGCTGGTTATCTGACCACCTGGTTACCTGACCCGCTGGTTATCTGACCACCTGGTTACCTGACCCGCTGGTTATCTGACCACCTGGTTACCTGGCTCGCTGGTTATCTGACCAGCTGGTTATCTGACCACTTGGTTACCTGGCTCGCTGGTTATCTGACCACCTGGTTATCTGACCCGCTGGTTATCTGACCACCTGGTTACCTGGCTCGCTGGTTATCTGACCACCTGGTTACCTGGCTCGCTGGTTATCTGACCACCTGGTTATCTGACCAGCTGGTTATCTGACCACCTGGTTACCTGGCTCGCTGGTTATCTGACCACCTGGTTATCTGACCAGCTGGTTATCTGACCACCTGGTTACCTGGCTCGCTGGTTATCTGACCACCTGGTTACCTGGCTCACTGGTTATCTGATCACCTGGTTATCTGACCCGCTGGTTATCTGACCACCTGGTTACCTGGCTCGCTGGTTATCTGACCACCTGGTTACCTGACCCGCTGGTTATCTGACCACCTGGTTACCTGGCTCGCTGGTTATCTGACCACCTGGTTACCTGGCTCGCTGGTTATCTGACCACCTGGTTATCTGACCAGCTGGTTATCTGACCACCTGGTTACCTGGCTCGCTGGTTATCTGACCACCTGGTTATCTGACCAGCTGGTTATCTGACCACCTGGTTACCTGGCTCGCTGGTTATCTGACCACCTGGTTACCTGGCTCACTGGTTATCTGATCACCTGGTTATCTGACCCGCTGGTTATCTGACAACCTGGTTACCTGGCTCACTGGTTATCTGACCACCTGGTTACCTGGCTCGCTGGTTATCTGACCACCTGGTTACCTGACCCGCTGGTTATCTGATCACCTGGTTATCTGACCCGCTGGTTATCTGACAACCTGGTTATCTGAGAGTCTTCATAAACAAGAAGGATAAAGTGTTTTTTGGTGGATTCGATTCACTAAAATGAAGCCAAATTGAGATTTTAATTCAGTATCTTGTTTGTTTGCGCACGTACAACAATAATTTCACAGATGAATCTTTGGAATAACACGTTAATGTTAACGGTCCTGATTAAAAACTGCAGGTTATATTAATATTACAATGATCTGGTGACCCCCTGACATTATCTCTGGACTCCTGCAGGGCTCGGGACCCCCAGAATGGTTTAACCTGACAACCATTAAAGCCTGAGCTGATCAGACCCCCCTCTATCCAGCAGCTGTTATAAAGCAATGAGAGGGCTGTGGGGGGGTTGATATGTTTATGTGCAGAAGAAAGTATGTCATCATGTCAGTGGGGGCTCTCAGATTTCTGAATTTTAGACAAGCAGAGTTTTATTTTTTATGTCCTTTAAACTGTGACATTTCTACGCCTAAGTTACAGAGCTCCAACATGGCCTGAGTTTTTCAGGCAAAACCACCTTCATTTCTCTTTTTCACACTTTTCATAAAAACTACAAGACTTTGGATTTAGTGAATATCAGAGATGCACATTTTAGTTGGAAATAAACAGTAAACAGTTCTACATGCGTCGTCCTGCAGGGAGCTTCATAGCAAACTATTTTAGTTTTTACAAGAAGAGACTTGTGGGATGAACCCCAACCTTCCCATGTCTGCAGATGGGAACTGCATCCACATGGTGGACACCGGGATCGTCCAGAAGCTTCTGGAGCTGTTGGATCGGCATGTGGAGGAAGGCAACGTGACGGTGCAGCATGCAGCACTGAGCGCTCTGAGGAACCTGGCTATACCTGGTGAGGAAGAAGCTCCATCTCGATGTACTGTAATCCTCTCTGACAGCTGGCATTTTCTCCCCATCCCGTTAGGGTCACCATGGTGACTTCCTATCATGAACTTATTTCCAGAAGGTGTTATCTGATCGGCTGCAGGTCAAACTGGAGCTAAACAAGCTCCTCCGGGCCCCCAGAGACACAGGAATTCCTCTGCAGACATGATCATGTGTCCTTCTGTCTCCATCTCTGCAGTGGTGAATAAATCCAAGATGCTGTCGGCCGGCGTCGCAGATGTGGTGTTGAAGTTCCTGCAGTCTGAGATGCCTCCAGTTCAGTTCAAACTCCTGGGGACGCTACGCATGCTCATTGATACGCAAGGTACGGATCTGATGCTGCAGATTTCCTGCAGCTACCGCCAGCTTCTGCACGGATACTGCAGACATGCCACGGCTAGGAATCTAAGATAATCGCAGGTTCTGTAAAATCAATCTGATTAATGATCATTTTTATCACAAGAAGATTTGGCCCAGAAAGCATTTTTTATATGAAATAGATTTTATTGGAAGATGAAATCAGATGATTGACACAGATCTACTCATTTCTGGAAGAAATGAAGAGCTTTGTGAAAAAAACTCGGTTATATCCTGACGTCTGGACCTGCATATGAGAGTAAAATAGCCTGAAATGTAGGTAATGGGGCCGCTTTAACGTTCTCCGTGTTCCCCTCCACACGCTTCATCACCAGACATGAACACGTGACTGTAAACAGACTGCAGCAGAGATGATCCCCTCCTTCTGGACGGGGGAGGGGCTTACACAGCTTCTAGAGAGTTCTTCTGGACGGGGGAGGGGCTTACGCAGCTTCTAGAGAGTTCTTCTGGACGGGGGAGGGGCTTACGCAGCTTTTAGAGAGTTCTACTGGACGGGGGAGGGGCTTACGCAGCTTCTAGAGAGTTCTTCTGGACGGGGGAGGGGCTTACGCAGCTTCTAGAGAGTTCTACTGGACGGGGGAGGGGCTTACGCAGCTTATAGAGAGTTTTTCTGGACGGGGGAGGGGCTTACGCAGCTTCTAGAGAGTTCTACTGGACAGGGGAGGGGCTAACGCAGCTTCTAGAGAGTTCTACTGGACGGGGGAGGGGCTTACGCAGCTTCTAGAGAGTTCTTCTGGATGGGGGAGGGGCTTACGCAGCTTCTAGAGAGTTCTACTGGACGGGGGAGGGGCTAACGCAGCTTCTAGAGAGTTCTTCTGGATGGGGGAGGGGCTTACGCAGCTTCTAGAGAGTTCTACTGGACGGGGGAGGGGCTAACGCAGCTTCTAGAGAGTTCTTCTGGACACGGGAGGGGCTAACGCAGCTTCTAGAGAGTTCTACTGGACGGGGGAGGGGCTTACGCAGCTTCTAGAGAGTTCTACTGGACGGGGGAGGGGCTAACGCAGCTTCTAGAGAGTTCTTCTGGACACGGGAGGGGCTAACGCAGCTTCTAGAGAGTTCTACTGGACGGGGGAGGGGCTTACGCAGCTTCTAGAGAGTTCTTCTGGACGGGGGAGGGGCTTACGCAGCTTCTAGAGAGTTCTACTGGACGGGGGAGGGGCTTACGCAGCTTCTAGAGAGTTCTTCTGGATGGGGGAGGGGCTTACGCAGCTTCTAGAGAGTTCTACTGGACGGGGGAGGGGCTAACGCAGCTTCTAGAGAGTTCTTCTGGATGGGGGAGGGGCTTACGCAGCTTCTAGAGAGTTCTACTGGACGGGGGAGGGGCTTACGCAGCTTCTAGAGAGTTCTACTGGACGGGGGAGGGGCTTACGCAGCTTCTAGAGAGTTCTACTGGACGGGGGAGGGGCTTACGCAGCTTCTAGAGAGTTCTTCTGGATGGGGGAGGGGCTTACGCAGCTTCTAGAGAGTTCTACTGGACGGGGGAGGGGCTAACGCAGCTTCTAGAGAGTTCTTCTGGATGGGGGAGGGGCTTACGCAGCTTCTAGAGAGTTCTACTGGACGGGGGAGGGGCTAACGCAGCTTCTAGAGAGTTCTTCTGGACACGGGAGGGGCTAACGCAGCTTCTAGAGAGTTCTTCTGGACACGGGAGGGGCTAACACATAGTCTTAGAGAGTCGCCGTAAAACACCTTATATGGTGGTGGTACGGTCACAGGGCGGTGGTCTGATTGCAGTGCAGAACCAGTTCCCGCTGCGGTGATCCTTCATGCTGCTGTTTGTTTTGCTTCAGCTGAAGCTGCAGACCAGCTGGGAACCAACGGGAAGCTGGTGGAGAGGCTGGTGGAGTGGTGCGAAGCCAAAGATCACGCCGGTGTGATGGGCGAGTCCAACCGGCTCCTGTCGGCCCTCATTCGACACAGCAAGTCCAAGGTAAGGCATTGGGGGGTGGGGGGGCGCTGACAGGGTTCCTCCACCCTTCTGATTATTAAGCGTCATCCTCTTTCATTTCTGGGTTTCAGGACGTTGTCCGGACTGTCATACAGGGAGGAGGAGTCAAGCACCTGGTTACCATGGCAACCAGTGAGCACATGATCATGCAGAACGAAGCCCTGGTGGCTTTGGGTCTCATAGCAGGCCTGGACCTTGGTAAGATCCGTGTTTACAGGTCACCTTCTCATTCACAGCGTTATGTCCGCCGTCATCATGACGACTCTGTCATGCAGATGCCTGAAAAGTGTTGAAGACACGCCATCCTATAAAAACGCTGCTTCCTCTGACAGACGCTGGAGGAGGGATGTGAACTCAGCAGGAGATCCAGTTCTGAGCCTCAACCCGCTTTGTTTCTCGTTCCAGTTGCAGCCGAGAAGGACTTTGTGGGCGCCAGTCTGGTGTCGGTGCTGCACAGGCTGCTGTCGGACGACAGGAGCGCACCGGAGATTAAATATAACTCCATGATCCTTATCTGTGCCGTCATGGGCTCAGGTGAGACCTGCATCCAGTTGTCCTTGGAGACAGAATCTGAGACATGAAGTTGAACAAAAAGCTTGTCTAATAAAAGACACATCTCACAACGTTTATTTATCTTTCCTGAGGTAAACGCAGCCAAGCTCACCAGTAGCGCCAGCGACTATCTGTTAACTTTACGCCACGGAGGAAAGACGCAAGGAATGATGCAAGGAACGTTCTCAGGCCATTTCTGAAGTTCCACCTGCGGGGATGGGTCGGTTAACTGTAACGCCGTCTCAGGCAGTGGCTATAGAAACCGATGACGATAGAAGGTGATGGCTTGTGATGGCTATTGAAACCGATGACGATAGAAACCGATGACGATAGAAACCGATGACGATAGAAACCGATGACGATAGAAACCGATGACGATAGAAGGTGATGGCGATAGAAACCGATGGCGATAGAAACTGATGACGATAGAAGGTGATGGCGATAGAAACCGATGGCGATAGAAACCGATGACGATAGAAGGTGATGGCGATAGAAACCGATGACGATAGAAGGTGATGGCGATAGAAACCGATGGCGATAGAAACCGATGACGATAGAAGGTGATGGCGATAGAAACTGATGGCGATAGAAGGTGATGGCGATAGAAGGTGATGGCGATAGAAACCGATGGCGATAGAAACCGATGGCGATAGAAACCGATGACGATAGAAACCGATGGCGATAGAAGGTGATGACAATAGAAACCGATGACGATAGAAGGTGATGACGATAGAAGGTGATGACAATAGAAACCGATGACGATAGAAGGTTATGGCGATAGAAACCAATGACGATGGAAACCGATGACGATAGAAGGTGATGGCGATGGAAACCGATGACGATAGAAGGTGATGGCGATAGAAACCGATGGCGATAGAAACCGATGACGATAGAAGGTAATGACCATAGAAACCGATGGCGATAGAAACCGATGACGATAGAAGGTGATGGCGATAGAAACCGATGGCGATAGAAACCGATGGCCATAGAAACCGATGACGATAGAAGGTGATGGCGATAGAAACCGATGGCGATAGAAACCGATGACGATAGAAGGTAATGACCATAGAAACCGATGGCGATAGAAACCGATGACGATAGAAGGTGATGGCAATAGAAACCGATGGCGATAGAAACCGATGACGATGGAAGGTGATGGCGATAGGAACCGATGACGATAGAAGGTGATGGCGATAGAAACCGATGACGATAGAAGGTGATGGCGATAGAAACCGATGACGATGGAAGGTGATGGCGATAGAAACCGATGGCGATAGAAACCGATGGCAATAGAAACCGATGACGATAGAAGGTGATGGCGATAGAAACCGATGGCGATAGAAGGTGATGACGATAGAAGGTAATAACCATAGAAACCGATGGCGATAGAAACCGATGGCGATAGAAACCGATGACGACAGAAACCGATGACGATAGAAGGTGATGGCAATAGAAACCGATGTCGATAGAAACCGATGACGATAGAAGGTGATGGCGATAGAAACCGATGACGATAGAAGGTGATGGCGATAGAAACCGATGGCAATAGAAACCGATGACGATAGAAGGTGATGGCGATAGAAACCGATGACGATAGAAGGTGATGGCGATAGAAGCCGATGACGATAGAAGGTGATGGCGATAGAAAACGATGACGATAGAAGGTGATGGCGATAGAAACCCATGACGATAGAAACCGATGACGATAGAAGGTGATGGCGATAGAAACCGATGACGATAGAAGGTGATGGCGATAGAAACCGATGACGATAGAAGGTGGTGGCGATAGAAACCAATGATGATAGAAGGTGATGGCGATAGAAACCGATGACGATAGAAACCGATGACGATAGATGGTGATGGCAATAGAAACCGATGACGATAGAAGGTGATGGCGATAGAAACCAATGATGATAGAAGGTGATAGCGATAGAAACCGATGACGATAGAAACCGATGACGATAGAAGGTGGTGGCGATAGAAACCGATGACGATAGAAGGTGATAGCGATAGAAGGTGATGGTGATAGAAACCGATGGCGATAGAAACCGATGACGATAGAAACCGATGGCGATAGAAACCGATGACGATAGAAACCGATGGCGATAGAAACCGATGACGATAGAAACCGATGGCGATAGAAACCGGTGGCGATAGAAACCGATGGCGATAGAAACCGATGACGATAGAAACCGATGACGATAGAAACCGGTGGCGATAGAAACCGATGACAATAGAAACCGATGACGATAGAAACCGATGGCGATAGAAACCGATGGCGATAAGAGGTGATGGCGATAGAAACTGATGACGATACAAACCGATGGCGATAGAAACCGATGGCGATAATAGGTGACGACGATAGAAACCGATGATGATAGAAACCGATGACTATAGAAGGTGACGACGATAGAAACCGATGGCGATAGAAGGTGATGATGATAGAAACCGATGGCGATAGAAGGTGACGACGATAGAAACCGATGGCGATAGAAGGTGATGATGATAGAAACCGATGGCGATAGAAACCGATGACGATAGAAGGTGATGGCAATAGAAACCGATGGCGATAGAAACCGATGACGATAGAAGGTGATGGCGATAGAAACCGATGGCGATAATAGGTGACGACGATAGAAACCGATGATGATAGAAACCAATGACGATAGAAGGTGACGACGATAGAAACCGATGACGATAGAAGGTAATGACCATAGAAACCGATGGCGATAGAAACCGATGACGATAGAAGGTGATGGCAATAGAAACCGATGGCGATAGAAACCGATGACGATAGAAGGTGATGGCGATAGAAACCGATGGCGATAGAAACCGATGACGATAGAAGGTGATGGCGATAGAAACCGATGGCGATAGAAACCGATGACGATAGAAGGTAATGACCATAGAAACCGATGGCGATAGAAACCGATGACGATAGAAGGTGATGACGATAGAAGGTGATGACAATAGAAACCGATGACGATAGAAGGTGATGGCGATAGAAACCAATGACGATGGAAACCGATGACGATAGAAGGTGATGGCGATGGAAACCGATGACGATAGAAGGTGATGGCGATAGAAACCGATGGCGATAGAAACCGATGACGATAGAAGGTAATGACCATAGAAACCGATGGCGATAGAAACCGATGACGATAGAAGGTGATGGCGATAGAAACCGATGGCGATAGAAACCGATGGCCATAGAAACCGATGACGATAGAAGGTGATGGCGATAGAAACCGATGGCGATAGAAACCGATGACGATAGAAGGTAATGACCATAGAAACCGATGGCGATAGAAACCGATGACGATAGAAGGTGATGGCAATAGAAACCGATGGCGATAGAAACCGATGACGATAGAAGGTGATGGCGATAGAAACCGATGACGATAGAAAGTGATGGCGATAGAAGCCGATGACGATAGAAGGTGATGGCGATAGAAACCGATGACGATAGAAGTTGATGGCGATAGAAACCGATGACGATAGAAGGTGATGGCGATAGAAACCGATGACGATAGAAGGTGATGGCGATAGAAACCGATGACGATAGAAGGTGATGGCGATAGAAACCGATGACGATAGAAGGTGATGGCGATAGAAACCGATGGCGATAGAAACCGATGGCAATAGAAACCGATGACGATAGAAGGTGATGGCGATAGAAACCGATGGCGATAGAAGGTGATGACGATAGAAGGTAATAACCATAGAAACCGATGGCGATAGAAACCGATGGCGATAGAAACCGATGACGACAGAAACCGATGACGATAGAAGGTGATGGCAATAGAAACCGATGTCGATAGAAACCGATGACGATAGAAGGTGATGGCGATAGAAACCGATGACGATAGAAGGTGATGGCGATAGAAACCGATGGCAATAGAAACCGATGACGATAGAAGGTGATGGCGATAGAAACCGATGACGATAGAAGGTGATGGCGATAGAAGCCGATGACGATAGAAGGTGATGGCGATAGAAACCGATGACGATAGAAGTTGATGGCGATAGAAACCCATGACGATAGAAACCGATGACGATAGAAGGTGATGGCGATAGAAACCGATGACGATAGAAGGTGATGGCGATAGAAACCGATGACGATAGAAGGTGGTGGCGATAGAAACCAATGATGATAGAAGGTGATGGCGATAGAAACCGATGACGATAGAAACCGATGACGATAGATGGTGATGGCAATAGAAACCGATGACGATAGAAGGTGATGGCGATAGAAACCAATGATGATAGAAGGTGATAGCGATAGAAACCGATGACGATAGAAACCGATGACGATAGAAGGTGGTGGCGATAGAAACCGATGACGATAGAAGGTGATAGCGATAGAAGGTGATGGTGATAGAAACCGATGGCGATAGAAACCGATGACGATAGAAACCGATGGCGATAGAAACCGATGACGATAGAAACCGATGACGATAGAAACCGATGGCGATAGAAACCGGTGGCGATAGAAACCGGTGGCGATAGAAACCGATGACGATAGAAACCGATGACGATAGAAACCGATGGCGATAGAAACCGGTGGCGATAGAAACCGATGACAATAGAAACCGATGACGATAGAAACCGATGGCGATAGAAACCGATGGCGATAAGAGGTGATGGCGATAGAAACTGATGACGATACAAACCGATGGCGATAGAAACCGATGGCGATAATAGGTGACGACGATAGAAACCGATGATGATAGAAACCGATGACTATAGAAGGTGACGACGATAGAAACCGATGGCGATAGAAGGTGATGATGATAGAAACCGATGGCGATAGAAGGTGACGACGATAGAAACCGATGGCGATAGAAGGTGATGATGATAGAAACCGATGGCGATAGAAACCGATGACGATAGAAGGTGATGGCAATAGAAACCGATGGCGATTGAAACCGATGACGATAGAAGGTGATGGCGATAGAAACCGATGGCGATAATAGGTGACGACGATAGAAACCGATGATGATAGAAACCAATGACGATAGAAACCGATGACGATAGAAGGTAATGACCATAGAAACCGATGGCGATAGAAACCGATGACGATAGAAGGTGATGGCAATAGAAACCGATGGCGATAGAAACCGATGACGATAGAAGGTGATGGCGATAGAAACCGATGGCGATAGAAACCGATGGCCATAGAAACCGATGACGATAGAAGGTGATGGCGATAGAAACCGATGGCGATAGAAACCGATGACGATAGAAGGTGACGACGATAGAAACCGATGACGATAGAAGGTAATGACCATAGAAACCGATGGCGATAGAAACCGATGACGATAGAAGGTGATGGCAATAGAAACCGATGGCGATAGAAACCGATGACGATAGAAGGTGATGGCGATAGAAACCGATGGCGATAGAAACCGATGGCCATAGAAACCGATGACGATAGAAGGTGATGGCGATAGAAACCGATGGCGATAGAAACCGATGACGATAGAAGGTAATGACCATAGAAACCGATGGCGATAGAAACCGATGACGATAGAAGGTGATGACGATAGAAGGTGATGACAATAGAAACCGATGACGATAGAAGGTGATGGCGATAGAAACCAATGACGATGGAAACCGATGACGATAGAAGGTGATGGCGATGGAAACCGATGACGATAGAAGGTGATGGCGATAGAAACCGATGGCGATAGAAACCGATGACGATAGAAGGTAATGACCATAGAAACCGATGGCGATAGAAACCGATGACGATAGAAGGTGATGGCGATAGAAACCGATGGCGATAGAAACCGATGGCCATAGAAACCGATGACGATAGAAGGTGATGGCGATAGAAACCGATGGCCATAGAAACCGATGACGATAGAAGGTAATGACCATAGAAACCGATGGCGATAGAAACCGATGACGATAGAAGGTGATGGCAATAGAAACCGATGGCGATAGAAACCGATGACGATAGAAGTTGATGGCGATAGAAACCGATGACGATAGAAGGTGATGGCGATAGGAACCGATGACGATAGAAGGTGATGGCGATAGAAACCGATGACGATAGAAGGTGATGGCGATAGAAACCGATGACGATAGAAGGTGATGGCGATAGAAACCGATGGCGATAGAAACCGATGGCAATAGAAACCGATGACGATAGAAGGTGATGGCGATAGAAACCGATGGCGATAGAAGGTGATGACGATAGAAGGTAATAACCATAGAAACCGATGGCGATAGAAACCGATGACGACAGAAACCGATGACGATAGAAGGTGATGGCAATAGAAACCGATGTCGATAGAAACCGATGACGATAGAAGGTGATGGCGATAGAAACCGATGACGATAGAAGGTGATGGCGATAGAAACCGATGGCAATAGAAACCGATGACGATAGGAGGTGATGGCGATAGAAACCGATGACGATAGAAGGTGATGGCGATAGAAGCCGATGACGATAGAAGGTGATGGCGATAGAAACCGATGACGATAGATGTTGATGGCGATAGAAACCCATGACAATAGAAACCGATGACGATAGAAGGTGATGGCGATAGAAACCGATGACGATAGAAGGTGATGGCGATAGAAACCGATGACGATAGAAGGTGGTGGCGATAGAAACCAATGATGATAGAAGGTGATGGCGATAGAAACCGATGACGATAGAAACCGATGACGATAGATGGTGATGGCAATAGAAACCGATGACGATAGAAGGTGATGGCGATAGAAACCAATGATGATAGAAGGTGATAGCGATAGAAACCGATGACGATAGAAACCGATGACGATAGAAGGTGGTGGCGATAGAAACCGATGACGATAGAAGGTGATAGCGATAGAAGGTGATGGTGATAGAAACCGATGGCGATAGAAACCGATGACGATAGAAACCGATGGCGATAGAAACCGATGACGATGGAAACCGATGGCGATAGAAACCGATGACGATAGAAACCGATGGCGATAGAAACCGGTGGCGATAGAAACCGGTGGCGATAGAAACCGATGACGATAGAAACCGATGACGATAGAAACCGATGGCGATAGAAACCGGTGGCGATAGAAACCGATGACAATAGAAACCGATGACGATAGAAACCGATGGCGATAGAAACCGATGGCGATAAGAGGTGATGGCGATAGAAACTGATGACGATACAAACCGATGGCGATAGAAACCGATGGCGATAATAGGTGACGACGATAGAAACCGATGATGATAGAAACCGATGACTATAGAAGGTGACGACGATAGAAACCGATGGCGATAGAAGGTGATGATGATAGAAACCGATGGCGATAGAAGGTGACGACGATAGAAACCGATGGCGATAGAAGGTGATGATGATAGAAACCGATGGCGATAGAAACCGATGACGATAGAAGGTGATGGCAATAGAAACCGATGGCGATAGAAACCGATGACGATAGAAGGTGATGGCGATAGAAACCGATGGCGATAATAGGTGACGACGATAGAAACCGATGATGATAGAAACCAATGACGATAGAAGGTGACGACGATAGAAACCGATGACGATAGAAGGTAATGACCATAGAAACCGATGGCGATAGAAACCGATGACGATAGAAGGTGATGGCAATAGAAACCGATGGCGATAGAAGGTGATGGCAATAGAAACCGATGGCGATAGAAACCGATGACGATAGAAGGTGATGGCGATAGAAACCGATGACGATAGAAGGTGATGGCGATAGAAGCCGATGACGATAGAAGGTGATGGCGATAGAAACCGATGACGATAGAAGTTGATGGCGATAGAAACCGATGACGATAGAAGGTGATGGCGATTGGAACCGATGACGATAGAAGGTGATGGCGATAGAAACCGATGACGATAGAAGGTGATGGCGATAGAAACCGATGACGATAGAAGGTGATGGCGATAGAAACCGATGGCGATAGAAACCGATGGCAATAGAAACCGATGACGATAGAAGGTGATGGCGATAGAAACCGATGGCGATAGAAGGTGATGACGATAGAAGGTAATAACCATAGAAACCGATGGCGATAGAAACCGATGGCGATAGAAACCGATGACGACAGAAACCGATGACGATAGAAGGTGATGGCAATAGAAACCGATGTCGATAGAAACCGATGACGATAGAAGGTGATGGCGATAGAAACCGATGACGATAGAAGGTGATGGCGATAGAAACCGATGGCAATAGAAACCGATGACGATAGAAGGTGATGGCGATAGAAACCGATGACGATAGAAGGTGATGGCGATAGAAGCCGATGACGATAGAAGGTGATGGCGATAGAAACCGATGACGATAGAAGTTGATGGCGATAGAAACCCATGACGATAGAAACCGATGACGATAGAAGGTGATGGCGATAGAAACCGATGACGATAGAAGGTGATGGCGATAGAAACCGATGACGATAGAAGGTGGTGGCGATAGAAACCAATGATGATAGAAGGTGATGGCGATAGAAACCGATGACGATAGAAACCGATGACGATAGATGGTGATGGCAATAGAAACCGATGACGATAGAAGGTGATGGCGATAGAAACCAATGATGATAGAAGGTCATAGCGATAGAAACCGATGACGATAGAAACCGATGACGATAGAAGGTGGTGGCGATAGAAACCGATGACGATAGAAGGTGATAGCGATAGAAGGTGATGGTGATAGAAACCGATGGCGATAGAAACCGATGACGATAGAAACCGATGGCGATAGAAACCGATGACGATAGAAACCGATGGCGATAGAAACCGATGACGATAGAAACCGATGGCGATAGAAACCGGTGGCGATAGAAACCGGTGGCGATAGAAACCGATGACGATAGAAACCGATGACGATAGAAACCGATGGCGATAGAAACCGGTGGCGATAGAAACCGATGACAATAGAAACCGATGACGATAGAAACCGATGGCGATAGAAACCGATGGCGATAAGAGGTGATGGCGATAGAAACTGATGACGATACAAACCGATGGCGATAGAAACCGATGGCGATAAGAGGTGACGACGATAGAAACCGATGATGATAGAAACCGATGACTATAGAAGGTGACGACGATAGAAACCGATGGCGATAGAAGGTGATGATGATAGAAACCGATGGCGATAGAAGGTGACGACGATAGAAACCGATGGCGATAGAAGGTGATGATGATAGAAACCGATGGCGATAGAAACCGATGACGATAGAAGGTGATGGCAATAGAAACCGATGGCGATTGAAACCGATGACGATAGAAGGTGATGGCGATAGAAACCGATGGCGATAATAGGTGACGACGATAGAAACCGATGATGATAGAAACCAATGACGATAGAAGGTAATGACCATAGAAACCGATGGCGATAGAAACCGATGACGATAGAAGGTGATGGCAATAGAAACCGATGGCGATAGAAACCGATGACGATAGAAGGTGATGGCGATAGAAACCGATGGCGATAGAAACCGATGACGATAGAAGGTGATGACGATAGAAACCGATGGCGATAGAAACCGATGACGATAGAAGGTGATGGCAATAGAAACCGATGGCGATAGAAACCGATGACGATAGAAGGTGATGGCGATAGAAACCGATGGCGATAGAAACCGATGGCCATAGAAACCGATGACGATAGAAGGTGATGACGATAGAAACCGATGGCGATAGAAACCGATGACGATAGAAGGTAATGACCATAGAAACCGATGGCGATAGAAACCGATGACGATAGAAGGTGATGACGATAGAAGGTGATGACAATAGAAACCGATGACGATAGAAGGTGATGGCGATAGAAACCAATGACGATGGAAACCGATGACGATAGAAGGTGATGGCGATGGAAACCGATGACGATAGAAGGTGATGGCGATAGAAACCGATGGCGATAGAAACCGATGACGATAGAAGGTAATGACCATAGAAACCGATGGCGATAGAAACCGATGACGATAGAAGGTGATGGCGATAGAAACCGATGGCGATAGAAACCGATGGCCATAGAAACCGATGACGATAGAAGGTGATGGCGATCGAAACCGATGGCGATAGAAACCGATGACGATAGAAGGTAATGACCATAGAAACCGATGGCGATAGAAACCGATGACGATAGAAGGTGATGGCAATAGAAACCGATGGCGATAGAAACCGATGACGATAGAAGGTGATGGCGATAGAAACCGATGACGATAGAAGGTGATGGCGATAGAAGCCGATGACGATAGAAGGTGATGGCGATAGAAACCGATGACGATAGAAGTTGATGGCGATAGAAACCGATGACGATAGAAGGTGATGGCGATAGGAACCGATGACGATAGAAGGTGATGGCGATAGAAACCGATGACGATAGAAGGTGATGGCGATAGAAACCGATGACGATAGAAGGTGATGGCGATAGAAACCGATGGCGATAGAAACCGATGGCAATAGAAACCGATGACGATAGAAGGTGATGGCGATAGAAACCGATGGCGATAGAAGGTGATGACGATAGAAGGTAATAACCATAGAAACCGATGGCGATAGAAACCGATGGCGATAGAAACCGATGACGACAGAAACCGATGACGATAGAAGGTGATGGCAATAGAAACCGATGTCGATAGAAACCGATGACGATAGAAGGTGATGGCGATAGAAACCGATGACGATAGAAGGTGATGGCGATAGAAACCGATGGCAATAGAAACCGATGACGATAGAAGGTGATGGCGATAGAAACCGATGACGATAGAAGGTGATGGCGATAGAAGCCGATGACGATAGAAGGTGATGGCGATAGAAACCGATGACGATAGAAGTTGATGGCGATAGAAACCCATGACGATAGAAACCGATGACGATAGAAGGTGATGGCGATAGAAACCGATGACGATAGAAGGTGATGGCGATAGAAACCGATGACGATAGAAGGTGGTGGCGATAGAAACCAATGATGATAGAAGGTGATGGCGATAGAAACCGATGACGATAGAAACCGATGACGATAGATGGTGATGGCAATAGAAACCGATGACGATAGAAGGTGATGGCGATAGAAACCAATGATGATAGAAGGTGATAGCGATAGAAACCGATGGCGATAGAAACCGATGGCGATAGAAACCGATGGCCATAGAAACCGATGACGATAGAAGGTGATGGCGATAGAAACCGATGGCGATAGAAACCGATGACGATAGAAGGTAATGACCATAGAAACCGATGGCGATAGAAACCGATGACAATAGAAGGTGATGGCAATAGAAACCGATGGCGATAGAAACCGATGACGATAGAAGGTGATGGCGATAGAAACCGATGACGATAGAAGGTGATGGCGATAGAAGCCGATGACGATAGAAGGTGATGGCGATAGAAACCGATGACGATAGAAGTTGATGGCGATAGAAACCGATGACGATAGAAGGTGATGGCGATAGGAACCGATGACGATAGAAGGTTATGGCGATAGAAACCGATGACGATAGAAACCGATGACGATAGAAGGTGATGGCGATAGAAACCGATGACGATAGAAGTTGATGGCGATAGAAACCCATGACGATAGAAACCGATGACGATAGAAGGTGATGGCGATAGAAACCGATGACGATAGAAGGTGATGGCGATAGAAACCGATGACGATAGAAGGTGGTGGCGATAGAAACCAATGATGATAGAAGGTGATGGCGATAGAAACCGATGACGATAGAAACCGATGACGATAGATGGTGATGGCAATAGAAACCGATAACGATAGAAGGTGATGGCGATAGAAACCAATGATGATAGAAGGTGATAGCGATAGAAACCGATGACGATAGAAACCGATGACGATAGAAGGTGGTGGCGATAGAAACCGATGACGATAGAAGGTGATAGCGATAGAAGGTGATGGTGATAGAAACCGATGGCGATAGAAACCGATGACGATAGAAACCGATGGCGATAGAAACCGATGACAATAGAAACCGATGGCGATAGAAACCGATGACGATAGAAACCGATGGCGATAGAAACCGGTGGCGATAGAAACCGGTGGCGATAGAAACCGATGACGATAGAAACCGATGACAATAGAAACCGATGACGATAGAAACCGATGGCGATAGAAACCGATGGCGATAAGAGGTGATGGCGATAGAAACTGATGACGATACAAACCGATGGCGATAGAAACCGATGGCGATAATAGGTGACGACGATAGAAACCGATGATGATAGAAACCGATGACTATAGAAGGTGACGACGATAGAAACCGATGGCGATAGAAGGTGATGATGATAGAAACCGATGGCGATAGAAGGTGACGACGATAGAAACCGATGGCGATAGAAGGTGATCATGATAGAAACCGATGGCGATAGAAACCGATGACGATAGAAGGTGATGGCAATAGAAACCGATGGCGATTGAAACCGATGACGATAGAAGGTGATGGCGATAGAAACCGATGGCGATAATAGGTGACGACGATAGAAACCGATGATGATAGAAACCAATGACGATAGAAGGTAATGACCATAGAAACCGATGGCGATAGAAACCGATGACGATAGAAGGTGATGGCAATAGAAACCGATGGCGATAGAAACCGATGACGATAGAAGGTGATGGCGATAGAAACCGATGGCGATAGAAACCGATGACGATAGAAGGTGATGACGATAGAAACCGATGGCGATAGAAACCGATGACGATAGAAGGTGATGGCAATAGAAACCGATGGCGATAGAAACCGATGACGATAGAAGGTGATGGCGATAGAAACCGATGACGATAGAAACCGATGGCCATAGAAACCGATGACGATAGAAGGTGATGACGATAGAAACCGATGGCGATAGAAACCGATGACGATAGAAGGTAATGACCATAGAAACCGATGGCGATAGAAACCGATGACGATAGAAGGTGATGACGATAGAAGGTGATGACAATAGAAACCGATGACGATAGAAGGTGATGGCGATAGAAACCAATGACGATGGAAACCGATGACGATAGAAGGTGATGGCGATGGAAACCGATGACGATAGAAGGTGATGGCGATAGAAACCGATGGCGATAGAAACCGATGACGATAGAAGGTAATGACCATAGAAACCGATGGCGATAGAAACCGATGACGATAGAAGGTGATGGCGATAGAAACCGATGGCGATAGAAACCGATGGCCATAGAAACCGATGACGATAGAAGGTGATGGCGATCGAAACCGATGGCGATAGAAACCGATGACGATAGAAGGTAATGACCATAGAAACCGATGGCGATAGAAACCGATGACGATAGAAGGTGATGGCAATAGAAACCGATGGCGATAGAAACCGATGACGATAGAAGGTGATGGCGATAGAAACCGATGACGATAGAAGGTGATGGCGATAGAAGCCGATGACGATAGAAGGTGATGGCGATAGAAACCGATGACGATAGAAGTTGATGGCGATAGAAACCGATGACGATAGAAGGTGATGGCGATAGGAACCGATGACGATAGAAGGTGATGGCGATAGAAACCGATGACGATAGAAGGTGATGGCGATAGAAACCGATGACGATAGAAGGTGATGGCGATAGAAACCGATGGCGATAGAAACCGATGGCAATAGAAACCGATGACGATAGAAGGTGATGGCGATAGAAACCGATGGCGATAGAAGGTGATGACGATAGAAGGTAATAACCATAGAAACCGATGGCGATAGAAACCGATGGCGATAGAAACCGATGACGACAGAAACCGATGACGATAGAAGGTGATGGCAATAGAAACCGATGTCGATAGAAACCGATGGCGATAGAAACCGATGACGACAGAAACCGATGACGATAGAAGGTGATGGCAATAGAAACCGATGTCGATAGAAACCGATGACGATAGAAGGTGATGGCGATAGAAACCGATGACGATAGAAGGTGATGGCGATAGAAACCGATGGCAATAGAAACCGATGACGATAGAAGGTGATGGCGATAGAAACCGATGACGATAGAAGGTGATGGCGATAGAAGCCGATGACGATAGAAGGTGATGGCGATAGAAACCGATGACGATAGAAGTTGATGGCGATAGAAACCCATGACGATAGAAACCGATGACGATAGAAGGTGATGGCGATAGAAACCGATGACGATAGAAGGTGATGGCGATAGAAACCGATGACGATAGAAGGTGGTGGCGATAGAAACCAATGATGATAGAAGGTGATGGCGATAGAAACCGATGACGATAGAAACCGATGACGATAGATGGTGATGGCAATAGAAACCGATGACGATAGAAGGTGATGGCGATAGAAACCAATGATGATAGAAGGTGATAGCGATAGAAACCGATGGCGATAGAAACCGATGGCGATAGAAACCGATGGCCATAGAAACCGATGACGATAGAAGGTGATGGCGATAGAAACCGATGGCGATAGAAACCGATGACGATAGAAGGTAATGACCATAGAAACCGATGGCGATAGAAACCGATGACAATAGAAGGTGATGGCAATAGAAACCGATGGCGATAGAAACCGATGACGATAGAAGGTGATGGCGATAGAAACCGATGACGATAGAAGGTGATGGCGATAGAAGCCGATGACGATAGAAGGTGATGGCGATAGAAACCGATGACGATAGAAGGTGATGGCGATAGAAACCGATGACGATAGAAGTTGATGGCGATAGAAACCGATGACGATAGAAGGTGATGGCGATAGGAACCGATGACGATAGAAGGTGATGGCGATAGAAACCGATGACGATAGAAGGTGATGGCGATAGAAACCGATGACGATAGAAGGTGATGGCGATAGAAACCGATGACGATAGAAGGTGATGGCGATAGAAGCCGATGACGATAGAAGGTGATGGCGATAGAAACCGATGACGATAGAAGTTGATGGCGATAGAAACCGATGACGATAGAAGGTGATGGCGATAGGAACCGATGACGATAGAAGGTGATGGCGATAGAAACCGATGACGATAGAAGGTGATGGCGATAGAAACCGATGACGATAGAAGGTGATGGCGATAGAAACCGATGGCGATAGAAACCGATGGCAATAGAAACCGATGACGATAGAAGGTGATGGCGATAGAAACCGATGGCGATAGAAGGTGATGACGATAGAAGGTAATAACCATAGAAACCGATGGCGATAGAAACCGATGGCGATAGAAACCGATGACGACAGAAACCGATGACGATAGAAGGTGATGGCAATAGAAACCGATGTCGATAGAAACCGATGGCGATAGAAACCGATGACGACAGAAACCGATGACGATAGAAGGTGATGGCAATAGAAACCGATGTCGATAGAAACCGATGACGATAGAAGGTGATGGCGATAGAAACCGATGACGATAGAAGGTGATGGCGATAGAAACCGATGGCAATAGAAACCGATGACGATAGAAGGTGATGGCGATAGAAACCGATGACGATAGAAGGTGATGGCGATAGAAGCCGATGACGATAGAAGGTGATGGCGATAGAAACCGATGACGATAGAAGTTGATGGCGATAGAAACCCATGACGATAGAAACCGATGACGATAGAAGGTGATGGCGATAGAAACCGATGACGATAGAAGGTGATGGCGATAGAAACCGATGACGATAGAAGGTGGTGGCGATAGAAACCAATGATGATAGAAGGTGATGGCGATAGAAACCGATGACGATAGAAACCGATGACGATAGATGGTGATGGCAATAGAAACCGATGACGATAGAAGGTGATGGCGATAGAAACCAATGATGATAGAAGGTGATAGCGATAGAAACCGATGGCGATAGAAACCGATGGCGATAGAAACCGATGGCCATAGAAACCGATGACGATAGAAGGTGATGGCGATAGAAACCGATGGCGATAGAAACCGATGACGATAGAAGGTAATGACCATAGAAACCGATGGCGATAGAAACCGATGACAATAGAAGGTGATGGCAATAGAAACCGATGGCGATAGAAACCGATGACGATAGAAGGTGATGGCGATAGAAACCGATGACGATAGAAGGTGATGGCGATAGAAGCCGATGACGATAGAAGGTGATGGCGATAGAAACCGATGACGATAGAAGTTGATGGCGATAGAAACCGATGACGATAGAAGGTGATGGCGATAGGAACCGATGACGATAGAAGGTTATGGCGATAGAAACCGATGACGATAGAAACCGATGACGATAGAAGGTGATGGCGATAGAAACCGATGACGATAGAAGTTGATGGCGATAGAAACCCATGACGATAGAAACCGATGACGATAGAAGGTGATGGCGATAGAAACCGATGACGATAGAAGGTGATGGCGATAGAAACCGATGACGATAGAAGGTGGTGGCGATAGAAACCAATGATGATAGAAGGTGATGGCGATAGAAACCGATGACGATAGAAACCGATGACGATAGATGGTGATGGCAATAGAAACCGATAACGATAGAAGGTGATGGCGATAGAAACCAATGATGATAGAAGGTGATAGCGATAGAAACCGATGACGATAGAAACCGATGACGATAGAAGGTGGTGGCGATAGAAACCGATGACGATAGAAGGTGATAGCGATAGAAGGTGATGGTGATAGAAACCGATGGCGATAGAAACCGATGACGATAGAAACCGATGGCGATAGAAACCGATGACAATAGAAACCGATGGCGATAGAAACCGATGACGATAGAAACCGATGGCGATAGAAACCGGTGGCGATAGAAACCGGTGGCGATAGAAACCGATGACGATAGAAACCGATGACGATAGAAACCGATGACAATAGAAACCGATGACGATAGAAACCGATGGCGATAGAAACCGATGGCGATAAGAGGTGATGGCGATAGAAACTGATGACGATACAAACCGATGGCGATAGAAACCGATGGCGATAATAGGTGACGACGATAGAAACCGATGATGATAGAAGGTGATCATGATAGAAACCGATGGCGATAGAAACCGATGGCGATAGAAGGTGATGATGATAGAAACCGATGGCGATAGAAGGTGACGACGATAGAAACCGATGGCGATAGAAGGTGATCATGATAGAAACCGATGGCGATAGAAACCGATGACGATAGAAGGTGATGGCAATAGAAACCGATGGCGATTGAAACCGATGACGATAGAAGGTGATGGCGATAGAAACCGATGGCGATAATAGGTGACGACGATAGAAACCGATGATGATAGAAACCAATGACGATAGAAGGTAATGACCATAGAAACCGATGGCGATAGAAACCGATGACGATAGAAGGTGATGGCAATAGAAACCGATGGCGATAGAAACCGATGACGATAGAAGGTGATGGCGATAGAAACCGATGGCGATAGAAACCGATGACGATAGAAGGTGATGACGATAGAAACCGATGGCGATAGAAACCGATGACGATAGAAGGTGATGGCAATAGAAACCGATGGCGATAGAAACCGATGACGATAGAAGGTGATGGCGATAGAAACCGATGGCGATAGAAACCGATGGCCATAGAAACCGATGACGATAGAAGGTGATGACGATAGAAACCGATGGCGATAGAAACCGATGACGATAGAAGGTAATGACCATAGAAACCGATGGCGATAGAAACCGATGACGATAGAAGGTGATGACGATAGAAGGTGATGACAATAGAAACCGATGACGATAGAAGGTGATGGCGATAGAAACCAATGACGATGGAAACCGATGACGATAGAAGGTGATGGCGATGGAAACCGATGACGATAGAAGGTGATGGCGATAGAAACCGATGGCGATAGAAACCGATGACGATAGAAGGTAATGACCATAGAAACCGATGGCGATAGAAACCGATGACGATAGAAGGTGATGGCGATAGAAACCGATGGCGATAGAAACCGATGGCCATAGAAACCGATGACGATAGAAGGTGATGGCGATCGAAACCGATGGCGATAGAAACCGATGACGATAGAAGGTAATGACCATAGAAACCGATGGCGATAGAAACCGATGACGATAGAAGGTGATGGCAATAGAAACCGATGGCGATAGAAACCGATGACGATAGAAGGTGATGGCGATAGAAACCGATGACGATAGAAGGTGATGGCGATAGAAGCCGATGACGATAGAAGGTGATGGCGATAGAAACCGATGACGATAGAAGTTGATGGCGATAGAAACCGATGACGATAGAAGGTGATGGCGATAGGAACCGATGACGATAGAAGGTGATGGCGATAGAAACCGATGACGATAGAAGGTGATGGCGATAGAAACCGATGACGATAGAAGGTGATGGCGATAGAAACCGATGGCGATAGAAACCGATGGCAATAGAAACCGATGACGATAGAAGGTGATGGCGATAGAAACCGATGGCGATAGAAGGTGATGACGATAGAAGGTAATAACCATAGAAACCGATGGCGATAGAAACCGATGGCGATAGAAACCGATGACGACAGAAACCGATGACGATAGAAGGTGATGGCAATAGAAACCGATGTCGATAGAAACCGATGACGATAGAAGGTGATGGCGATAGAAACCGATGACGATAGAAGGTGATGGCGATAGAAACCGATGGCAATAGAAACCGATGACGATAGAAGGTGATGGCGATAGAAACCGATGACGATAGAAGGTGATGGCGATAGAAGCCGATGACGATAGAAGGTGATGGCGATAGAAACCGATGACGATAGAAGTTGATGGCGATAGAAACCCATGACGATAGAAACCGATGACGATAGAAGGTGATGGCGATAGAAACCGATGACGATAGAAGGTGATGGCGATAGAAACCGATGACGATAGAAGGTGGTGGCGATAGAAACCAATGATGATAGAAGGTGATGGCGATAGAAACCGATGACGATAGAAACCGATGACGATAGATGGTGATGGCAATAGAAACCGATGACGATAGAAGGTGATGGCGATAGAAACCAATGATGATAGAAGGTGATAGCGATAGAAACCGATGGCGATAGAAACCGATGGCGATAGAAACCGATGGCCATAGAAACCGATGACGATAGAAGGTGATGGCGATAGAAACCGATGGCGATAGAAACCGATGACGATAGAAGGTAATGACCATAGAAACCGATGGCGATAGAAACCGATGACAATAGAAGGTGATGGCAATAGAAACCGATGGCGATAGAAACCGATGACGATAGAAGGTGATGGCGATAGAAACCGATGACGATAGAAGGTGATGGCGATAGAAGCCGATGACGATAGAAGGTGATGGCGATAGAAACCGATGACGATAGAAGTTGATGGCGATAGAAACCGATGACGATAGAAGGTGATGGCGATAGGAACCGATGACGATAGAAGGTGATGGCGATAGAAACCGATGACGATAGAAGGTGATGGCGATAGAAACCGATGACGATAGAAGGTGATGGCGATAGAAACCGATGGCGATAGAAACCGATGGCAATAGAAACCGATGACGATAGAAGGTGATGGCGATAGAAACCGATGACGATAGAAGGTAATAACCATAGAAACCGATGGCGATAGAAACCGATGACGACAGAAACCGATGACGATAGAAGGTGATGGCAATAGAAACCGATGTCGATAGAAACCGATGACGATAGAAGGTGATGGCGATTGAAACCGATGACGATAGAAGGTGATGGCGATAGAAACCGATGGCGATAGAAACCGATGACGATAGAAGGTGATGGCGATAGAAACCGATGACGATAGAAGCCGATGACGATAGAAGGTGATGGCGATAGAAACCGATGACGATAGAAGTTGATGGCGATAGAAACCCATGACGATAGAAACCGATGACGATAGAAGGTGATGGCGATAGAAACCGATGACGATAGAAGGTGATGGCGATAGAAACCCATGACGATAGAAGGTGGTGGCGATAGAAACCAATGATGATAGAAGGTGATGGCGATAGAAACCGATGACGATAGAAACCGATGACGATAGATGGTGATGGCAATAGAAACCGATGACGATAGAAGGTGATGGCGATAGAAACCAATGATGATAGAAGGTGATAGCGATAGAAACCGATGACGATAGAAACCGATGACGATAGAAGGTGGTGGCGATAGAAACCGATGACGATAGAAGGTGATAGCGATAGAAACCCATGACAATAGAAGGTGATGGCGATAGAAACCGATGACGATAGAAACCGATGACGATAGAAGGTGATGACGATAGAAGGTGATGGTGATAGAAACCGATGGCGATAGAAACCGATGGCATTAGAAACCGATGACGATAGAAACCGATGGCGATAGATACCGATGACGATAGAAACCGATGGCGATAGAAACCGGTGGCGATAGAAACCGGTGGCGATAGAAACCGATGACGATAGAAACCGATGGCGATAGAAACCGGTGGCGATAGAAACCGATGACAATAGAAACCGATGACGATAGAAACCGATGGCGATAAGAGGTGATGGCGATAGAAACTGATGACGATACAAACCGATGGCGATAGAAACCGATGGCGATAATAGGTGACGACGATAGAAACCGATGATGATAGAAACCGATGACGATAGAAGGTGATGGCGATAGAAACCGATGGCGATTATAGGTGACGACGATAGAAACCGATGATGATAGAAACCGATGACGATAGAAGGTGACGACGATAGAAACCGATGGCGATAGAAGGTGATGATGATAGAAACCGATGACGATAGAAACCGATGACGATAGAAGGTGATGGCGATAGAAGGTGATGACGATAGAAGGTGATGACGATAGAAGGTGGTGGTGATAGAAACCAATGATGATAGAAGGTGATGGCGATAGAAACCGATGACGATAGATGGTGATGGCGATAGAAACCGATGACGATAGAAGGTGATGGCGATAGAAACCAATGACGATAGAAGGTGATAGCGATAGAAACCGATGACGATAGAAACCGATGACGATAGAAGGTGATGGCGATAGAAACCGATGACGATAGAAGGTGATGGCGATAGAAACCGATGACGATAGAAGGTGATGGCGATAGAAACCGATGACGATAGAAGGTGATGACGATAGAAGGTGATGGCGATAGAAGGTGATGGCGATAGAAGGTGATGGCGATAGAAGGTGATGGCGATAGAAGGTGATTGCGATAGAAGGTGATGACGATAGAAGGTGATGACGATAGAAGGTGATGACGATAGAAACCGATGACGATAGAAGGTGATGACGATAGAAGGTGATGACGATAGAAGGTGATGACGATAGAAGGTGATGGCGATAGAAGGTGATGGCAATAGAAGGTGATGACGATAGAAACCGATGACGATAGAAGGTGATGACTATAGAAACCGATGACGATAGAAGGTGATGGCGATAGAAGGTGATGACGATAGAAGGTGATGGCGATAGAAGGTGATGGCGATAGAAGGTGATGGCGATAGAAGGTGATGGCGATAGAAGGTGATGGCGATAGAAGGTGATGGCGATAGAAGGTGATGGCGATAGAAGGTGATGACGATAGAAGGTGATGACGATAGAAGGTGATGGCGATAGAAGGTGATGGCGATAGAAGGTGATGACGATAGAAGGTGATGACGATAGAAGGTGATGGCGATAGAAGGTGATGGCGATAGAAGGTGATGGCGATAGAAGGTGATGACGATAGAAACCGATGACGATAGAAACCGATGACGATAGAAGGTGATGGCGATAGAAGGTGATGACGATAGAAGGTGATGGCGATAGAAGGTGATGGCGATAGAAGGTGATGACGATAGAAACCGATGGCGATAGAAGGTGATGGCAATAGAAACCGATGGCGATAGAAACCGATGACGATAGAAGGTGATGGCGATAGAAACCGATGGCGATAATAGGTGACGACGATATAAACCGATGATGATAGAAACCAATGACGATAGAAGGTGACGACGATAGAAACCGATGACGATAGAAGGTAATGACCATAGAAACCGATGGCGATAGAAACCGATGACGATAGAAGGTGATGGCAATAGAAACCGATGGCGATAGAAACCGATGACGATAGAAGGTGATGGCGATAGAAACCGATGGCGATAGAAACCGATGGCCATAGAAACCGATGACGATAGAAGGTGATGGCGATAGAAACCGATGGCGATAGAAACCGATGACGATAGAAGGTAATGACCATAGAAACCGATGGCGATAGAAACCGATGACGATAGAAGGTGATGGCAATAGAAACCGATGGCGATAGAAACCGATGACGATAGAAGGTGATGGCGATAGAAACCGATGACGATAGAAGGTGATGGCGATAGAAGCCGATGACGATAGAAGGTGATGGCGATAGAAACCGATGACGATAGAAGTTGATGGCGATAGAAACCGATGACGATAGAAGGTGATGGCGATAGGAACCGATGACGATAGAAGGTGATGGCGATAGAAACCGATGACGATAGAAGGTGATGGCGATAGAAACCGATGACGATAGAAGGTGATGGCGATAGAAACCGATGGCGATAGAAACCGATGGCAATAGAAACCGATGACGATAGAAGGTGATGGCGATAGAAACCGATGACGATAGAAGGTAATAACCATAGAAACCGATGGCGATAGAAACCGATGACGACAGAAACCGATGACGATAGAAGGTGATGGCAATAGAAACCGATGTCGATAGAAACCGATGAAGATAGAAGGTGATGGCGATAGAAACCGATGACGATAGAAGGTGATGGCGATAGAAACCGATGGCGATAGAAACCGATGGCAATAGAAACCGATGACGATAGAAGGTGATGGCGATAGAAACCGATGACGATAGAAGGTGATGGCGATAGAAGCCGATGACGATAGAAGGTGATGGCGATAGAAACCGATGACGATAGAAGTTGATGGCGATAGAAACCCATGACGATAGAAACCGATGACGATAGAAGGTGATGGCGATCGAAACCGATGACGATAGAAGGTGATGGCGATAGAAACCCATGACGATAGAAGGTGGTGGCGATAGAAACCAATGATGATAGAAGGTGATGGCGATAGAAACCGATGACGATAGAAACCGATGACGATAGATGGTGATGGCAATAGAAACCGATGACGATAGAAGGTGATGGCGATAGAAACCAATGATGATAGAAGGTGATAGCGATAGAAACCGATGACGATAGAAACCGATGACGATAGAAGGTGGTGGCGATAGAAACCGATGACGATAGAAGGTGATAGCGATAGAAACCCATGACAATAGAAGGTGATGGCGATAGAAACCGATGACGATAGAAACCGATGACGATAGAAGGTGATGACGATAGAAGGTGATGGTGATAGAAACCGATGGCGATAGAAACCGATGGCATTAGAAACCGATGACGATAGAAACCGATGGCGATAGATACCGATGACGATAGAAACCGATGGCGATAGAAACCGGTGGCGATAGAAACCGGTGGCGATAGAAACCGATGACGATAGAAACCGATGGCGATAGAAACCGGTGGCGATAGAAACCGATGACAATAGAAACCGATGACGATAGAAACCGATGGCGATAAGAGGTGATGGCGATAGAAACTGATGACGATACAAACCGATGGCGATAGAAACCGATGGCGATAATAGGTGACGACGATAGAAACCGATGATGATAGAAACCGATGACGATAGAAGGTGATGGCGATAGAAACCGATGGCGATAATAGGTGACGACGATAGAAACCGATGATGATAGAAACCGATGACGATAGAAGGTGACGACGATAGAAACCGATGGCGATAGAAGGTGATGATGATAGAAACCGATGACGATAGAAACCGATGACGATAGAAGGTGATGGCGATAGAAGGTGATGACGATAGAAGGTGATGACGATAGAAGGTGGTGGCGATAGAAACCAATGATGATAGAAGGTGATGGCGATAGAAACCGATGACGATAGATGGTGATGGCGATAGAAACCGATGACGATAGAAGGTGATGGCGATAGAAACCAATGACGATAGAAGGTGATAGCGATAGAAACCGATGACGATAGAAACCGATGACGATAGAAGGTGATGGCGATAGAAACCGATGACGATAGAAGGTGATGGCGATAGAAACCGATGACGATAGAAGGTGATGGCGATAGAAACCGATGACGATAGAAGGTGATGACGATAGAAGGTGATGGCGATAGAAGGTGATGGCGATAGAAGGTGATGGCGATAGAAGGTGATTGCGATAGAAGGTGATGACGATAGAAGGTGATGACGATAGAAGGTGATGACGATAGAAGGTGATGACGATAGAAACCGATGACGATAGAAGGTGATGACGATAGAAGGTGATGACGATAGAAGGTGATGACGATAGAAGGTGATGGCGATAGAAGGTGATGGCAATAGAAGGTGATGACGATAGAAACCGATGACGATAGAAGGTGATGACTATAGAAACCGATGACGATAGAAGGTGATGCCGATAGAAGGTGATGACGATAGAAGGTGATGGCGATAGAAGGTGATGGCGATAGAAGGTGATGGCGATAGAAGGTGATGGCGATAGAAGGTGATGGCGATAGAAGGTGATGACGATAGAAGGTGATGACGATAGAAGGTGATGACGATAGAAGGTGATGGCGATAGAAGGTGATGGCGATAGAAGGTGATGGCGATAGAAGGTGATGACGATAGAAGGTGATGACGATAGAAGGTGATGGCGATAGAAGGTGATGGCGATAGAAGGTGATGGCGATAGAAGGTGATGACGATAGAAACCGATGACGATAGAAGGTGATGACGATAGAAGGTGATGGCGATAGAAGGTGATGACGATAGAAGGTGATGGCGATAGAAGGTGATGGCGATAGAAGGTGATGACGATAGAAACCGATGGCGATAGAAGGTGATGACGATAGAAGGTGATGGCGATAGAAGGTGATGACGATAGAAGGTGATGGCGATAGAAGGTGATGGCGATAGAAGGTGATGGCGATAGAAGGTGATGGCGATAGAAGGTGATGACGATAGAAACCGATGACGATAGAAGGTGATGGCGATAGAAGGTGATGACGATAGAAGGTGATGACGATAGAAGGTGATGGCGATAGAAGGTGATGACGATAGAAACCGATGGCGATAGAAGGTGATGACGATAGAAGGTGATGACGATAGAAGGTGATGGCGATAGAAGGTGATGGCGATAGAAGGTGATGACGATAGAAACCGATGACGATAGAAGGTGATGACGATAGAAGGTGATGGCGATAGAAGGTGATGGTGATAGAAGGTGATGGTGATAGAAGGTGATGACGATAGAAGGTGATGGCGATAGAAGGTGATGGCGATAGAAGGTGATGGCGATAGAAGGTGATGACGATAGAAGGTGATGGCGATAGAAGGTGATGACGATAGAAACCGATGACGATAGAAGGTGATGACGATAGAAGGTGATGGCGATAGAAGGTGATGACGATAGAAGGTGATGACGATAGAAGGTGATGGCGATAGAAGGTGATGACGATAGAAGGTGATGGCGATAGAAGGTGATGGCGATAGAAGGTGATGGCGATAGAAGGTGATGACGATAGAAGGTGATGACGATAGAAGGTGATGGCGATAGAAGGTGATGACGATAGAAGGTGATGACGATAGAAGGTGATGGCGATAGAAGGTGATGGCGATAGAAGGTGATGGCGATAGAAGGTGATGGCGATAGAAGGTGATGGCGATAGAAGGTGATGGCGATAGAAGGTGATGACGATAGAAACCGATGACGATAGAAGGTGATGACGATAGAAACCGATGACGATAGAAGGTGATGACGATAGAAGGTGATGGCGATAGAAGGTGATGACGATAGAAGGTGATGGCGATAGAAGGTGATGGCGATAGAAGGTGATGACGATAGAAGGTGATGACGATAGAAGGTGATGACGATAGAAGGTGATGGCGATAGAAGGTGATGGCGATAGAAGGTGATGACGATAGAAGGTGATGACGATAGAAGGTGATGACGATAGAAACCGATGACGATAGAAACCGATGACGATAGAAGGTGATGGCGATAGAAGGTGATGGCGATAGAAGGTGATGGCGATAGAAGGTGATGACGATAGAAGGTGATGACGATAGAAGGTGATGGCGATAGAAGGTGATGGCGATAGAAGGTGATGAAGATAGAAGGTGATGACGATAGAAGCGACTTGGAGACTTGCCATCTTCTTCCTCAGTTGTTTTTTCTGTTTCTTCTAAACAATGAGCCAGTGTGGAGGTGTTTGGTCCTTAAACGCTTCATCGCAGCCGTCAGCATGGTGGTGGAGGGTTTATGGTCTGGGACCATGAACACCATCTGTGTGGAACTGGATGGAGTTCAGAACTGAACAATGCCTTCCTGGTCCAGATGTGTTTACGGTGAGACCTGACCCTTTGCTTTTCCTCCTGCAGAGCCGCTTCACAAGGAGGTGCAGAGCCTGGCGTTCATCGATGTGGTGGCCAAGCTGAGGGCTCACGAAAACAAGACGGTATCGCACCAGGCGTCGCTGACGGAGCAGCGGCTAACCGCCCAGAGCTAACCACCCCCCCAGCCGCAGTCCTGCCTGACTGACACCTCATCACCGCTCCCCCCTTTTTCCCCTTCGTAATGTGCCAAGGTACCATGTTGCGTTTACTGCCCAATCAGACATCAAGCCGCTCTCACCACCTCTCGCCTGCTGGGCTTCGACTGATGTGCGATACTCTCCCTCTTCTGTCCCTCCATTCAAAATTAGATTATTTGCCTCTGAAGCGTTTCAGACTCCCTGTTAAAAGCCATAAACATGAGATTTGGCAGGCAGGCCGGAGTTCGGCCCACTAAAGCGATTTGCAACCGTGAAGCTCCATCAGTCCAAACCTGGTCCACCTCTGTTTCTGCATGTTTCTTCTGCCTGGTTCCCCGAGAGCCCAGGCGCCATAAACCACCCGAGGCAATAGAGACGACCATAGCTGTGACGCCGCCGCCGGGTAACCCGCCGGTGATAAAGTGCACAACAAAATGATTAAAAAAAGTTCTTGATTTTTGTTTATATTTTTTATGAGACACCCATGATGTTCCGAGTCGTGTCCATGTAGCTGAAGTGAAAACTGCATGTTTCTGTCCTGGTGAAGCTGTGACCACCTGCAGTCCTCCTTTTTCTTTCCGAAGACTTTTTAACTTTTTAATCCTGCACATGTCCAGACAAAATACCCCCACCCAGGAAGTGTACAGTGAAAGAAGCTCTGCCTCCATAAAGTCAAATTTTATTTCAAGAATAAAAGCCTGTTAGGCCGAGAATATACCTGCTTTTAATTACAAAACTTCAATTTATAACAATGCTTTTCACCTTCGTTTTAAGTGTTGCAGCCTTTGCAGTCGCAGGCTTCGCAGACGCAGGTCTCCCCGACATCGCAGGCTTCGGCGTCGCAGGCCTCGACTTTGCAGGCTGCATTATGACCAGCAGGGGGCCACGAGGGACAGTTTGATAAGATTTATGGTCACAAGGTCAGCAGCCGTAAAAGAGACAGAAGGTTTAGAAGAAAAGCTTGTTGACCAGTCAGTGGGACGTGTTCGTTTGGGGTTTTCTGGCCGTCTAACCCAGGTGGTACCCGGTAGATTGGGAAGCACTTTTTCACACTCAGAAGTCGATGCTGCACCTTCTCCTCTGACAGTCACCAGTAGAGGGCAGTTCAGGGACCAGTTTGACCAGCTTTAAGACTGGTAGAAATGACCATGTTCAAACTTAACCACATCTTTACGATGTATTGTCAGCCGAGACTCACTCACCATGGACAACCGTAATGGTCCAGGAAGCGTACCTACCTTGTACACTAGCCGTGTTTCCAAAATAAAAGCGATGATTCTAAGATGTTGACAGTCTAGCTGTGATTTTCGCATTGAGCGTTGTTGAGCGCATGAGCTGAAATCCTTTCAGAATTCCACGTTGAGGAGGATAGGGATACAAAACATTTTGGGTTTTGGAGCCGATACTTTGGTTGCAGAAGAAGGCCCAGAAGCCGAGGAAATAACCTGGTCACGTGACTCCCTTACATCACGTCCGGTGACGTGTAAATACGAAAAGTCTTTCTGTTACACATTTGCAAAATACTTGTATATGACACATCTGAAAAACCACATGATGAGAACAGAAAACCTTTTAAGTCATATTTGAGAGGTTTTTCTGAACGTTTGTGTTTGCAGGTTTTATTGCGATGTTACTTTAGCAGAGTTTTAAAAGCAATGGAAACACAGCTAGTGGTAGCTGACCCTCCAAGGGGTCCCTAGAAAAGCACTGGGTGTCCTGGAGGTTGTGACCATTCAGAGGACCGGGGGACGAGTTGAGCGAGAGAAGACGGAATAGGACAAGGCAGCATGGTGAGAATTGTGCTAATAGAAGCATAAAATGTGGTTTTGGTTTGGGTGGGGTCCCGGACTTTGTAATATTTTTGGAAAGGAGGTCTTCAAGGAAGAAAGACTGGGAGCCACTGAACTGTGATCTACCATCTATCTGTAGTTTTTTCTGCTGTAATCTCTTAATGAACCAAAACAAACCTCTATTGTCTGTGGTCTGTTGTCTCCGATGCGCCACCTGGTGGACAGTTCTGGTAAGAACCGTCGTAAACGAGCCGGGATGAAAACCGGACCCACAGATCCGGTCGTCTACACTAACACGCCGCCAGAAAGCAGCTTTATTCTCGGTTTGGAGGCAGATTCAGATAGCTGAGTCCAGGTCCAAGACCTGGTTAAGGAACATGGTAAAACGGGCAGTGTGCCTTTCCAAAACCTGAATATCGCGTCAGACACGTATATGAAATCACGAGGAGACGCACAGCGTAGCCTGAGCTCTCAGACCCTGATCCTGGACCAGCGTGGTCCACATGGTGGCCTCTCAACAGATTTTACTGTTTGAATGTTCAGAGGAAAGACTTATCAGGCCCGTTAGACGACGTTTGTCAGTCGGATCACGTCAGAAAATCCGCCAGAAAATCACCCGTCTGCTTGCAGGTTCCTGCGTAAACATCCCAGGATCTCTAAATGTGGACACGTTTGTGTAAAACATGAGCGGGGGATGTCTTCTTCAGATGGCTGGTCTGTCCTACAGTGTCCGGTGGCGTCCCGCTGCGTCCGGTGGCGTTCCATGGCGTCCCGCTGCGTCCGGTGGCGTTCCATGGCGTCCCGCTGCGTCCGGTGGCGTTCCATGGCGTCCCGCTGCGTCCGGTGGCGTTCCATGGCGTCCCGCTGCGTCCGGTGGCGTTCCATGGCGTCCCGCTGCGTCCGGTGGCGTTCCATGGCGTCCCGCTGCGTCCGGTGGCGTTCCATGGCGTCCCGCTGCGTCCGGTGGCGTTCCATGGCGTCCCGCTGCGTCCGGTGGCGTTCCATGGCGTCCCGCTGCGTCCGGTGGCGTTCCATGGCGTCCCGCTGCGTCCGGTGGCGTCCCGCGGCGTCCCGCGGTCCACATGTGGCGGTGTTTTCAGGACGGATGCTTATTTATCAGACTTGTGATCTACTTGCGGCCGGTGGAGATGTTTTGACAGTTATAACGTAAATCCTATAAACATAAATGTTGTAAATGTCACGACTTGTACATTCGGAGGACTCAGCAGATTAATAAAAGATAAAAGCTGTGATGTTTGGTGTCTCTTCTTTCTTCTGGGGGGGTCTTCTGTCCCATCTCCTGCGTGGTACTGGTGTCTGTGGGGATCCAGAACCACAGTCCTGCAGGTTTTACGTGTTTGCCTGCTCCATCTGATTTACATGAAGTTCTGCACAGTGAAGGAGTCGTTCACCAAAATGTGATTTTTCAGCTGTAAACAACAGTTTTACTTTGCTGTGATAAAAAGCACTGATGCTGATGTTAAAATGTAGATAATTTTATTTTAAATATCTGGATTTGTGGGTAAAAACGGCCCTGAGATGGACTGGTCGCCATCCTCCCGCCTGATGGTTGCTGGGATAGAGTCAAAACCCTGCAGGGGAAAACGGGTCTTCTTCATGATGGTTCTCTACGTCTCCACAGCCCCGCCCCCCAGCAGGAAAAAAGGCGTGTCCTCACCAGACATGGAATCCACGCCCACCATCTGTATGTACGGATGTGAACATTTAGTACGTAGATACACGAGTTTTGGGGAAAATCAGCTGATCAGCACCTGGAGACAGACAACGCTAGCCCTACATGCTAACGGCCCAGACTCATCCGGGCCAGGACCGACTCGTTTGGGCCGATCCGGGTCAGAACCGACTCGTTTGGGCCGATCCGAGTCAGAACCGACTCGTTTGGGCCGATCCGAGTCAGAACCGACTCGTTTGGGCCGATCCGGGTCAGAACTGGTTCAGGCCAGCAGTTGAGTGGAGTTACACGGAAACGGGGTGAATTTACGCTCCAAAGTGATTCAGGTGTTTTGGAGCGGAAATATCTAAAAGCTGCGGTTCTGGAAAAGCCCAGATTGAGGCCGGTTCCCCTTCAAATTCTGGGTTTTTATTTTTTCTGCTTTTTTTTTTTTTTAAATAAAGGTCAAATGAATAAATAGCAAAAGAAGAGTCATGTTGACGAGATCGGAGCAGACGTTTCCTGTCCGGAGGCTGGAAAACTGTCACAACCTTCAGAAACAAGGATAACTTATTTTTTATGGATTTGGATCACCGCTGTGACACGACGTCCAAAACGTCGCTTGGAGACGTCACGGCAGGATTCAAAAGATCCAACAAGAACATTAATTTGCAGGAGAATCTGCACCAATGTGTTCTCTTTGCTCGAAAGCAATGTGGTATCGACGATACTGGGCTTTTATGTACTTGGTATCGGATCGATCCTGGATCTTATCGGGGAACTTCATCACATTACAAGACAAAGTGCTTCAGATAAAACATTAAAACCAGCAACAAAAAGCAAAAGTCACAATAAAATATATTAAAAGTTAATCTCCACCAAAGGCTGCTTCTTTAGTCTGGACTCTGGACTACATCTAGACTGGTCTCTTGACTGGACTCGACTAGTCTCTAGTCTGGACTACAGTCTGGACTCCGGTCTACACTGGATTCTGGTCTGGAGCCTAGACTGGTCTCAGGTGTAGGCTGGACCCGAGGTTGATCCAAAGACCCAGGTCTTTGGACTGCGAATGTAAGAACTCCAGCAGGTTTTTATTCTCTGAAGTTATGGCGGGTGTATTCGGTGAACTAATGGTGCATCATCCTGCTGGAAGTTTCCATCAGAAAATGCTCCACTGTGCTCAGAAAGGGATGGACATGGTCAGCAGCAGGACTCAGGTAGGCTGTGGAGGTTAAACCAGGTCCTGGTGGGACTAAGGGGCCAAAGTGGGACCAGAAAATTTCTCCATTTTTTCTTGTCCAGTTCTGGAGCGTCTAGATAGATGGATGATGATGACCTCTGCAGCATCGCGTGGACATCGGGGACAGTACCGCTGGATTGGCAGACTGGGGTGGTGGTCCCCCTTTTTAAGAAGGGGGACCGGAGGGTGTGTTCCAGTTACAGGGGAATCACACTCCTCAGCCTCCCTGGTAAGGTCTATTCAGGGGTCCTGGAGAGGAGGGTCCACCGGATAGTCGAATCTTGGATTGAGGAGGAGCAGTGTGGTTTTCGTCCTGGTCGTGGAACAGTGGACCAGCTCTATACCCTCTTTGGGGTCCTGGAGGGGGCATGGGAGTTTGCCCAACCAGTCTACATGTGCTTTGTGGACCTGGAGAAGGCATTCGACCGTGTCCCCCGGGGGCTCCTGTGGGGGGTACTCCGGGAGTATGGGGTACCGGACCCCCTTGTACGAGCTGTCCGGTCCCTGTATGACAGGTGTCAGAGCTTGGTCCGCATTGCCGGTAGTAAGTCGGATTAGTTTCCGGTGAGGGTTGGACTCCACCAAGGCTGCCCTTTATCACCGATTCTGTTCATAACTTATATGGACAGACTTTCTAGGTGCAGCCGAGGTGTTGAGGGGATCCGACTTGGTGGCCTCAGGATTGGGTCCCTGCTTTTTGCGGATGACGTGGTCCTGTTGGCTTCATCTGGTCGTGATCTCCAGCTCTCACTTGAGCGATTCGCGGCCGAGTGTGAAGCGGCTGGGATGAGAATCAGCACCTCCAAATCTGAGACCATGGTCCTCAGCCGGAATAGGGTGGATTGTCCTCTCCGGGTCGGGAGTCAGGTCCTGCCTCAAGTGGAGGAGTTTAAATATCTCGGGGTCTTGTTCACGAGTGAGGGAAGGATGGAGCGCGAGATCGACAGACGGATCGGTGCGGCGTCTGCAGTAATGTGGACTCTGCGCCGGTCTGTCGTGGTGAAGAAGGAGCTGAGCCAGAAGGTGAAGCTCTCGATTTCGATGGATGGATGGACTGACAGCATTTATTCCCACCGTACATTAGTACAACAAATTTTCCTTCAGTGACACTAAGAACACATGAAAATAAACATCTTGTCAGAGGACGTTGTGCTGTCAGCGAGGTGTTTGTTGAGATTTTAGTTCAGAATAGAGACAACTTGTATTAGTTGTTGTCCGTATGGGCCTGTAGCAGCTCTCCGAGCGGGGTCTGTGATGATGTTCCTGGTCCTGCTGGAACAGCGTGAGGTGCAGATGTTGGCCACCGTGCAGCTGGATGCCACGCTGTAACAGCGGAGGTCAGCAGGCTCTCGGTGGTGGAGGGCAGCTGTGATTCGTTGGTTCTTCATGAGGATCCTCAGTAAGAGTAGCTGCTGCTGGACCAGCACTGTAGTGCTTATAGACCTGGTCTGGACCCTCTCCACACATTCACCATGGATGTACGGGGGGCAGGAGCAGCACTGACTGGTATTAATGTGCTATAAACCGTTTTTTTAAAGCAACTTGGTAATGATGGGGGTGAGTCCCACGGAGCAGCAGGCGATCAGACTGGGTGTAGAAGCCTTTTTCGGAACTGGGATGATGGCAGATTTCAGGCAGGGCTGCTGTGGAGCGACTGGATGCTGTGAAGGAGACTCTGCCAACGCCACATCTGCATCCCCAGCCGTCATCCTACAGCGTCTGTATGCTGAGATGTCCTGTACTTCCTCCCACGCCTGGCAGGGTTGTTGCCAGTAAGATGGTCATCCTGCTCTGATGCCTCTCTTCAGGTTGGCAGGAGCAGCTGTCGCCTGACCAGAAGGTCGAGTCATGGCCGGCTTGTCGTCCAGGATTTCTGATGGGCAGTAAGCGGATTAACTTTCTACAGTAACATTCCCGATGCAGAACTTTATGTAGGCCAGTACCGTCTCTGTGATTGTTGTCAGATCCTCATGGTGAAAGGCATCCCACCATTGTTCAAAGCAGTCCTGTAACGGAGGGATATCATCCTCTGGCCAGGCGGTGATGGTCTTTGTGAGCTTTGATTGCTGACTAAGGGGTGAGAAGCAGAGACAGGTGGTCTGACAGGCCCAGATGAGGGAGGGGTACAGCTCTGTATGTAGGAGGACACATGGCTACAGAGTATTTTCTCCTCTAGTTGGGCATTGAACATGCTGAGAGCCTTTTGGCAGAACATTTTAGGTGTTTAGCAGCTGGTGGTATGTAGGCAGAAGTGACGACAGTAACCGCTAGCTCTCTCCGTAGAGAAAAAGGGTCTTTCATAAACTCCAGGTCTGGGGAGCAGTGGTTGTGCTGCAGCAACCATCATGCACATGGATGCATCTGTCTTTCAGCGCTCCTGTCCCAGCGGTGTGGCGCGCAGCCGCCTGGCATCTGCAGCATCTGGAATATTAGAGTAGTCAAGTCTCTGTGAGAATTCCTGCAGCGACTGCTAGCTGCAGCGACTGCACGTTGCAGCGACTGCTAGCTGCAGCGACTGCACGTTGCAGCGACTGCTAGCTGCAGCGACTGCACGTTGCAGCGACTGCTAGCTGCAGCGACTGCACGTTGCAGCGACTGCTAGCTGCAGCGACTGCACGTTGCAGCGACTGCTAGCTGCAGCGACTGCACGTTGCAGGGACTGCTAGCTGCAGCGACTGCACGTTGCAGCGACTGCTAGCTGCAGCGACTGCACGTTGCAGCGACTGCTAGCTGCAGCGACTGCACGTTGCAGCGACTGCTAGCTGCAGCGACTGCACGTTGCAGCGACTGCTAGCTGCAGCGACTGCACGCCCTCATCTCCTGCAAGAACTGAAGCCTGTTTGCAGTTCTTACTGACCGGAGGAACCCGGTGTGGTCTCCTGCTGGTTCTGGTCCAGACCACCGCTGGATGTTCTCTCATCAGACATTGTGAAGCCACAATTTTCCTGATATTTAATGTGTACCTCCGAATACTGAAGCAAAAAAAACAAAAGAATCATATTTGTCACCTTTATTAATTCATGACTTGATGTTAAAAGCAGACCAGTGAAACAGGAAGTGAGGAGAAACGAGATTTAAAACAAAACGTGACAAATAAGCTTCAGGTGTGTTTTACTGTTAGAAAACCAAATGAAATGTACAATATATGTTTAGTATGAAAACCAACGCTGACCCCTTCCTTTGCTGTCCAGACGGAGGACATTGGAAAAGTCTGGAAACACTTCGCTACACGTCTTCACGGCGATCTTCAGATACACATGGTGATCGCCGTGCATAAAGCCGTCCGCTGGTCTTTCAGTTGGTGAAGCGTCGCCTGGTTGTGAAGGACGAGGGACATACGGCTACATTATCTGGTCTCTGGTGTAGGAGTACTCTAACACGTTTTATGTACATATTTTCAAACAAAGTGGAATTAAATATTATTTCAGGAGGCATAACAACTAAAACAACTTGCAGTGCAGGCAGGACGGCTGTGATGAGCTTTGCTCACATCAAATAGATTTAAACTAAGTGCTGCTGTTTTCTTCTTACATGTGGCAAACATGCTGAAGTTGGAACCAAAAGGGACTAAAGTAAACACTAAAGCGTAGTGTGTAAGTTTTAGTAACACTAAACGGTCTACTCCATCATCTCATTATCACCGACCCTTCTAGTCCCGTACGATACTCACACTGCTGACTGGCTGAAGCCACGTCGTTGGATTGAAGTGGATTACAATGAATCAAGCTCTATCTAATCAACCAAATTATACTTGTTTACTTCATTTTTAAGGTGCCTTAAGGTGACGGAGCAGGAAATCGTTTTTATGTTGATTATTTCGTTGTCCTGTTGCAAACAGCAGAGTTGAGCATGTCGGTTGTGTCCATGGAAATCTTTCCGAATGAAGCTCAGAGCACAGTTTTTCCTGGACACAATCCACCTACTGCTCATCCCACACATTCATATCTAACTGAATAAGATTCATTTACAAGAATTACGAACTACATAATGTCCAGTGTGGGTTGTGTCCATAAAAACGTGTCAAATCAGACTCAAAACGAGTGGAGAGCTGATCAGCAGAGGATTTAGCGTTAGAAGTGTTTAATGGACAACCCACATGCTAAACTCTGCCGCTCATCCCACACATACATTATCTGGAAAACATTATCGGGTTTACTGCCAGGAAGCACAGTTAGCACAAGAAATAATCCACCAAAAATTCATTTACTGACTTTTTATCCCAAGTTGATGAACAGAAAACTGAACCATTGGATCTAAATGGGAAGAAAAAACATCCGTCCTGCTATTAGACAGCCACTGAAATGAAACTTTTCTGGTTTTTTTTCTTTAGCAGTGGAAAGGTACATAAAATACAGCTGACTTCTCATCTGGATGGTCTACGGTGGCTTTAGGCAATGAGACATTATTTCATAGTGAAAAATACAGATCTATTATCAAAAAGATGTATCAAAACTCCTACTTTCTATGCACAACTATCAAAACTGCAGTGATCTGTTTATCCATGTTTAGAGTATTTCACAGATTAGTGCTGGTTCAGTGTAGAAAACAGTGTTGTGGACATGGCGGTGTGTCCGGAGACGGAGCTGAAAAGACAAAACATGGTGTTATTAAATATCCCGTCAAGCCTTTCAGAAGTTTCATTAAAAGGTAGAGTTACCTGTTAAAACTGAAAAGCAGCCTCAGAGTTAAGTAAAGAAGCTGAAAGAGAAGACAGAGGGAGGTTTGTTAAAGGCTAACGGTGCTTTTAGCTAGGACAAAAACACAACAGGAGAGCTTTCTGCCAAGGTTTAAACTAAAACCTGGAGGAGACGATGGGAAGAAAAGGTCACAGAAGACAGAGGGCTGCGAAAGTCACATGACTGAAGCTTGCTAATGCAAACCGCCACAACGCTGTCGATCTGAAGCAGCATGTAGGAGGATCCATGGCATGCGGTCACGCTGATTTCATTTCACCACGTTCACTCCATTGTTTTACATAAAGGCTTCAACAGTGTGACGTTTCTGTAAACATTTCACTTCCTGTCAGCAGAAACGTTCAGAATTAGTTCATGTTGAGAAGGATTCGATGTGATTTTAGTGCTAGTCCTTCTGATCATCCTTAACTTTAGCCTGCAGTGTCCTCGTAGCGCTGAAAGGAAAGTTCGTTCCATTTACAACAATGGAAATATGGCGTGGCAGGAAACTGTTTTGACCGAGGGGGTGGGGTGTTTGGCGTAGTGCTGACAGGTTTGCGATCATAGCTTAGCATCCTTAGCATAGTGCTACTAGCAAAGTGTCCGTAGCTTTGCATCCTTAACATCTGTAGCGTGGTGTAGCATTAGCAAGGTTAGGGTTAGACTTTTCACCAGTCATCATGTGATCATTGTCATTTTTCCATGTCTCAAGCTGGCTTAGCTGCTAAATGCTTAGCTTTTCTCTTGAAACCACTTTAGTTAATATACTAAGAGAATTCTTCCGCACTAATTATTGAGATATACACACACACACACACACACACTATATGTGTATGTATATATATATATATATATATATATTATATATGTATATATATATATATATGTGTGTGTGTGTGTGTGTGTGTGTGTGTGTATGTATGTATGTATGTATGTATGTATACATAGATAGCTTATTTTGTAATCTACTGCAAACTACAAGCTCTAATTTTCAACAGCAGCTAACAAACACATACCTAAACAACAAAAAGCGCTGCATAGAGAGCAAAGGAAGCCTGTAGATGTGGGTTTAAACTTTAACCATTTTTTGTGCTTAAACACAACTGGTTTGAATACTGACAAGCTTTTACTTGTTGGCGGTGATAGCATCTGATATCACAAATATAAAAGGGATTTCTACTGTAACCCTCAAAGATCATTCTTTAAATTCTTTACCTCAGCAGATATAATTATCAGGGGTGTGATCCATTTTTTTATTCTGACACGTCCTGTAGAATCTGAAGTTTTACTCTCAGTCAATATATAGTCCCAAAAGACTCCTTGTTGGGCCCCTGTTGTTCAGTATATCTACATGTGGAGTTCCACCAGGCTCCATGTTGGGCCCCTGTTGTTCAGTATATCTACATGTGGAGTTCCACCAGGCTCCATGTTGGGCCCCTTGTTGTTCAGTATATCTACATGTGGAGTTCCACCAGGCTCCATGTTGGGCCCCTGTTGTTCAGTATATCTACATGTGGAGTTCCACCAGGCTCCATGTTGGGCCCCTTGATGTTCAGTATATCTACATGTGGAGTTCCACAAGACTCCATGTTGGGCCCCTTGTTGTTCAGTATATCTACATGTGGAGTTCCACTAGGCTCCATGTTGGGCCCCTGTTGTTCAGTATATCTACATGTGGAGTTCCACCAGGCTCCATGTTGGGCCCCTTGATGTTCAGTATATCTACATGTGGAGTTCCACTAGGCTCCATGTTGGGCTCCTTGTTGTTCAGTATATCTACATGTGGAGTTCCACAAGACTCCATGTTGGGCCCCTTGTTGTTCAGTATATCTACATGTGGAGTTCCACCAGGCTCCATGTTGGGCCCCTGTTGTTCAGTATATCTACATGTGGAGTTCCACCAGGCTCCATGTTGGGCCCCTTGATGTTCAGTATATCTACATGTGGAGTTCCACCAGGCTCCATGTTGGGCCCCTGTTGTTCAGTATATCTACATGTGGAGTTCCACCAGGCTCCATGTTGGGCCCCTGTTGTTCAGTATATCTACATGCGGAGTTCCACCAGGCTCCATGTTGGGCCCCTTGATGTTCAGTATATCTACATGTGGAGTTCCACAAGGCTCCATGTTGGGCTCCTTGTTGTTCAGTATATCTACATGTGGAGTTCCACAAGACTCCATGTTGGGCCCCTTGTTGTTCAGTATATCTACATGTGGAGTTCCACCAGGCTCCATGTTGGGCCCCTGTTGTTCAGTATATCTACATGTGGAGTTCCACCAGGCTCCATGTTGGGCCCCTTGATGTTCAGTATATCTACATGTGGAGTTCCACCAGGCTCCATGTTGGGCCCCTGTTGTTCAGTATATCTACATGTGGAGTTCCACCAGGCTCCATGTTGGGCCCCTGTTGTTCAGTATATCTACATGTGGAGTTCCACCAGGCTCCATGTTGGGCCCCTGTTGTTCAGTATATCTACATGTGGAGTTCCACCAGGCTCCATGTTGGGCCCCTTGTTGTTCAGTATATCTACATGTGGAGTTCCACAAGACCCCATGTTGGGCCCCTAGTTGTTCAGTATTTACATTCCATTATTTTGTCTTCAGCTAAATAAACATAACAGTCTTCAGAAACAAAGATGGATGTCTGGTTTCAGTCAGCAAAGTTACAAATAATCCTTTTATTCGCAGTCAGCATTGAGACATGTTATTTCCAACCTCAGCTGTCCGATTCTGAGACTATAATGACGTAAACTGAATGTATAAAAGATATAACTGCATCCCAAACGTCTTCTTGGCTTTATTCCAGCCATAGAGGATCATTATTTTCCTGCTTTTCTCATCACTTGTTGATCTTTGGCTGCTCCTGATTGGACGTTACCGTCAGTTTAAGCTCTCTGATTGGTGGAAAGTCTGACAGGAAGTGTCTTCATCATCATGTCCAGGTGGAAATAGAGGTCTCTTAGCAACATGGTAGTGATGGTGATGAAGATGTCTGGATTGTAAACGTCCTGAACAGGATAGAAATGGTGGAAAACCTCCAAATATCAGCTGAAGGCTCAGATATCCATCACAGTTCCACACTGCTGGTCCAGATGGCAGAACAGATGGAACCTCGTGGAGATCTGATGGACGTTTTAGGGTTAAAGTCTTGTAAAATAAAAAAACAGACTGAAGTTTAGTTTTTCATCTAAATGAGGAAGTGATTTGAGCTCCGATTGATCTCTGGATCCTAAATTAAAATGATATATTGAAGTAAATTTTTCAATTTTTCAGTCATTTTCACCCCAAATAATTACATACTGTGAACCTTGTGGACTCACTGCACACAACACTGCAATGATCAATACACCACAGATACCCGAATGGATCCATCACACCCACCAGCTACGAGCACACATACATTCTGGTGTGTCTCATGAGTAGTAAGCCGATGATTTCTTGCTGCAGTGTGGTGGGAGTCGGCGGATGATGACAGGGGGGGGCACCCTGATGAAGCATGGAGGAGGAAGAATGGGGTGAGTTTGGCAGTGGAATAGTAGAGATCAATACCCAGGAGGTGACTAACGTAACCGTATCAATACCCGGAGAGAAGACAGAATAACGGATCACTTTAAATGAGTAAGGATGTTTCTTGGAATAAAACCTGGAAAAAGTCAGAATGCAGATTAAATAAAGACCTGATCAGGTGATGCTGTTTATCATCTGATGCAGCAACATGGAGGTTTTACTGGTTTCACTGGGAACAGGCTGGTAAGGTGATTGGTTTAACTGGGAACAGGTTGGAATGGATGACTGGTTTAACTGGGAACAGGCTGGTACAGTGACCGGTTTAACTGGGAAGAGGTTCGTAAGATGACCGGTTTAACTGGGAACAGGTTGGAATTGTTACCGGTTTAACTGGGAACAGGTTGGTAAGGTGACCGGTTTAACTGGGAACAGGTTGGAATTGTTACCGGTTTAACTGGGAACAGGTTGATAAGGTGACCGGTTTAACTGGGAACAGATTGGAATGGTGACCGGTTTAACTGGGAACAGGTTGGTAAGATGACCGGTTTAACTGGGAACAGGTTGGAATTGTTACCGGTTTAACTGGGAACAGGTTGGAATTGTTACCGGTTTAACTGGGAACAGGTTGGTAAGGTGACCGGTTTAACTGGGAACAGGTTGGTAAGGTGACCGGTTTAACTGGGAACAGGTTGGCAAGGTGACCGGTTTAACTGGGAACAGGTTGGAATTGTTACCGGTTTAACTGGGAACAGGTTGGTAAGGTGACCGGTTTAACTGGGAACAGGTTGGCAAGGTGACCGGTTTAACTGGGAACAGGTTGGTAAGGTGACCGGTTTAACTGGGAACAGGTTGGAATTGTTACCGGTTTAACTGGGAACAGGTTGATAAGATGACCGGTTTAACTGGGAACAGGTTGATAAGGTGACCGGTTTAACTGGGAACAGGTTGGAATTGTTACCGGTTTAACTGGGAACAGGTTGATAAGGTGACCGGTTTAACTGGGAACAGGTTGGAATGGTGACTGGTATAACTGGGAACAGGTTGGTAAGGTGACCGGTTTAACTGGGAACAGGTTGGAATTGTTACCGGTTTAACTGGGAACAGGTTGATAAGGTGACCGGTTTAACTGGGAACAGGTTGGAATGGTGACTGGTATAACTGGGAACAGGTTGGTAAGGTGACCGGTTTAACTGGGAACAGGTTGGAATTGTTACCGGTTTAACTGGGAACAGGTTGATAAGGTGACCGGTTTAACTGGGAACAGATTGGAATGGTGACCGGTTTAACTGGGAACAGGTTGGTAAGATGACCGGTTTAACTGGGAACAGGTTGGAATTGTTACCGGTTTAACTGGGAACAGGTTGGAATTGTTACCGGTTTAACTGGGAACAGGTTGGTAAGGTGACCGGTTTAACTGGGAACAGGTTGGTAAGGTGACCGGTTTAACTGGGAACAGGTTGGCAAGGTGACCGGTTTAACTGGGAACAGGTTGGAATTGTTACCGGTTTAACTGGGAACAGGTTGGTAAGGTGACCGGTTTAACTGGGAACAGGTTGATAAGGTGACCGGTTTAACTGGGAACAGGTTGGCAAGGTGACCGGTTTAACTGGGAACAGGTTGATAAGGTGACCGGTTTAACTGGGAACAGGTTGGAATTGTTACCGGTTTAACTGGGAACAGGTTGGTAAGATGACTGGTTTAACTGGGAACAGGTTGGAATTGTTACCGGTTTAACTGGGAACAGGTTGGTAAGGTGACCGGTTTAACTGGGAACAGGTTGGTAAGGTGACCGGTTTAACTGGGAACAGGTTGGTAAGGTCACCGGTTTAACTGGGAACAGGTTGGTAAGGTGACCGGTTTAACTGGGAACAGGTTGGCAAGGTGACCGGTTTAACTGGGAACAGGTTGGTAAGGTGACCGGTTTAACTGGGAACAGGTTGGTAAGGTGACCGGTTTAACTGGGAACAGGTTGGCAAGGTGACCGGTTTAACTGGGAACAGGTTGGTAAGGTGACCGGTTTAACTGGGAACAGGTTGGTAAGATGACCGGTTTAACTGGGAACAGGTTGGCAAGGTGACCGGTTTAACTGGGAACAGGTTGGTAAGGTCACCGGTTTAACTGGGAACAGGTTGGCAAGGTGACCGGTTTAACTGGGAAAACCAGTTAAGACAAACTGGATGTAAACATTGTGAAATTTTTTAAGAGTGTATTTTTTATTATTATTTTATTAAGTTTAACTGTAAATGAACAGACATTAAAAGGCTGGGTATTCTCAGTTTTTAATACATCTGTAGGAGAACTACTAAACGTCTCTTGGCGGTCTCTGAAGGCCCAGTTTCTCCTGGAAATAGATCTCGTAGGGGTCGGGTAAAAGCCAAACCAGATGAGCGAAAACACAGCACGCACAACACTCTGGATGATATATTGACGGAAGTTGTTATTCTGCTACTGGTTTTTGGCGCTAAAGGGATTTTTTTAATCATAAAACACTGAGCTATGAAAGGTAAAGAGAAAGCCTTATTCAGGCTGTGAACTTTGATCAGTTTGGGGACTCTGGTTAGCAGAAAGAACTTCACAGGAACCTTAGAGGCGGATTTATTCCCTCACGTCCAGCATTAAAACAGCCAAAGTGTCTGAAGGAGGACGTGGGCAAGAAAAAAACAGAAGTTTTCTCACCAGCTCGCCCTCACAGCTTCGATGTCACTCACTAAGTTTTGGGCTAAACAAATCCCAAAAATCTGTGGAGGAAGGAGAAGAGCAGTGATGAGGGAGAGCGGGAGCATGCTTCCAAATCGGTGTTTTCACGTAAACCGACCTGCAGCAGCGCAACTCCGATGAAGATGCCCGCCACCAGGGTGAGGTTGTCCTGCAGCCACTTCTCGAACTGCGGCACGCAGCCTTTCACGTTGATGTAGTCCTTCTGCTCCGTGTCCTGTCACACCATAAGCACCAGTTTTCACCAGAGAAGCAGCTCCGCATGCTTCATAACTAACTCAGTGGCCTCTGCAGAGGCCTGGGGGTCAGGCGGAGGTCTGGATGGAGCCAGAAGAACAAGTCTGGTTCCAGTAAAGGACCTGGTACTTACTGGTTTGGCTCGGATGTCGTATCCACACTGAGTGTTGATCACGTCCTCCTGCAGACACAAACCAGTTCAACACCTTTTCATCGCCACAAGCAAAACTCTTCATCACGGCACTGATCCGGATCCATGTGGACCGCTTCCTGGAGAAGCTGGAGACCATCCAGAGAGTCTACATTGGGACCAGGTCTACACCAGGACCGGGTCTAACGGCCGTCTCGTCAAGCAGGATGTAACGGCCGTCTCGTCAAGCAGGGCGTAACGGCCGTCTCGTCTAGCAGGGCGTAACGGCCGTCTCGTCAAGCAGGGCGTAACGGCCGTCTCGTCAAGCAGGGCGTAACAGCCGTCTCGTCAAACAGGACGTAACGGCCGTCTCGTCAAGCAGGGCGTAACGGCCGTCTCGTCAAGCAGGGCGTAACGGCCGTCTCGTCAAACAGGACGTAACTGCCGTCTCGTCAAACAGGACGTAACTGCCGTCTTGTCTAGCAGGACGTAACGGCCGTCTCGTCAAGCAGGACGTAACGGCCGTCTCGTCAAGCAGGACGTAACGGCCGTCTCGTCAAGCAGGACGTAACGGCCGTCTCGTCAAACAGGACGTAACGGCCGTCTCGTCAAACAGGACGTAACTGCTGTCTCGTCTAGCAGGGCGTAACGGCCGTCTCGTCAAGCAGGGCGTAACGGCCGTCTCGTCAAGCAGGACGTAACGGCCGTTTCGTCAAACAGGACGTAACGGCCGTCTCGTCTAGCAGGGCGTAATGGCCATCTCGTCAAGCAGGGCGTAACGGCCGTCTCGTCAAGCAGGACGTAACGGCCGTTTCGTCAAACAGGACGTAACGGCCGTCTCGTCTAGCAGGGCGTAACGGCCGTCTCGTCAAGCAGGGCGTAACGGCCGTCTCGTCAAGCAGGACGTAACGGCCGTTTCGTCAAGCAGGACGTAAAGGCCGTCTCGTCAAGCAGGACGTAACGGCCGTCTCGTCAAGCAGGGCGTAACGGCCGTCTCGTCAAGCAGGACGTAACGGCCGTTTCGTCAAACAGGACGTAACGGCCGTCTCGTCAAGCAGGATGTAACGGCCGTCTCGTCAAACAGGACGTAACGGCCGTCTCATCAAACAGGACGTAACGGCCGTCTCGTCAAGCAGGACGTAACGGCCGTCTCGTCAAGCAGGACGTAACGGCCGTCTCGTCTCGTCAAGCAGGACGTAACGGCCGTCTCGTCTCGTCAAGCAGGACGTAACGGCCGTCTCGTCTCGTCAAGCAGGACGTAACGGCCGTCTCGTCATGCAGGACGTAACGGCTGTCTAACAGGACTTTACAGTGGACTGGCAGGACGTAACAGCCGTCTCGTCAAGCAGGACGTAACGGCCGTCTCGTCAAGCAGGACGTAACGGCCGTCTCGTCAAGCAGGACGTAACGGCCGTCTCGTCAAGCAGGACGTAACGGCCGTCTCGTCAAGCAGGACGTAACGGCCGTCTCGTCAAGCAGGACGTAACGGCCGTCTCGTCAAACAGGACGTAACGGCCGTCTCGTCAAACAGGACGTAACTGCCGTCTCGTCTAGCAGGGCGTAACGGCCGTCTCGTCTAGCAGGGCGTAACGGCCGTCTCGTCTAGCAGGGCGTAACGGCCGTCTCGTCTAACAGGACGTAACGGCCGTCTCGTCATGCAGGACGCAATGGCCATCTCGTCAAGCAGGACGTAACGGCCGCCGTCTCGTCATGCAGGACGTAACGACTGTCTAACAGGACTTTACAGTGGACTGGCAGGACGTAACAGCCGTTTAGGAGGACGTAACGGCCGTCTCGTCAAGCAGGACGTAACGGCCGTTACGTCAAACAGGACGTAACTGCCGTCTCGTCTAGCAGGGCGTAACGGCCGTCTCGTCAAGCAGGGCGTAACGGCCGTCTCGTCAAGCAGGGCGTAACGGCCGTCTCGTCAAGCAGGGCGTAACGGCCGTCTCGTCAAGCAGGGCGTAACGGCCGTCTCGTCAAGCAGGACGTAACGGCCGTTTCGTCAAGAAGGACGTAACGGCCGTCTCGTCAAGCAGGACGTAACGGCCGTCTCGTCAAGCAGGACGTAACGGCCGTCTCGTCAAACAGGACGTAACGGCCGTCTCGTCAAACAGGACGTAACGGCCGTCTCGTCAAACAGGACGTAACTGCCGTCTCGTCTAGCAGGGCGTAACGGCCGTCTCGTCAAACAGGACGTAACGGCCGTCTCGTCTAGCAGGGCGTAACGGCCGTCTCGTCATGCAGGACGTAACGGCCGTCTCGTCATGCAGGACGTAATGGCCGTCTCGTCATGCAGGACGTAACGGCCGTCTCGTCATGCAGGACGTAATGGTCGTCTCGTCATGCAGGACGTAATGGCCGTCTCGTCAAGCAGGACGTAACGGCCGCCGTCTCGTCATGCAGGACGTAACGGCTGTCTAACAGGACTTTACAGTGGACTGGCAGGACGTAACAACCGTTTAGGAGGACGTAACGGCCGTCTCGTCAAGCAGGACGTAACGGCCGTCTCGTCAAGCAGGACGTAACGGCCGTCTCGTCAAGCAGGACGTAACGGCCGTCACGTCAAGCAGGACGTAACGGCCGTCTCGTCAAACAGGACGTAACGGCCGTCTCGTCAAACAGGACGTAACGGCCGTCTCGTCAAACAGGACGTAACTGCCGTCTCGTCTAGCAGGGCGTAACGGCCGTCTCGTCAAACAGGACGTAACGGCCGTCTCGTCTAGCAGGGCGTAACGGCCGTCTCGTCATGCAGGACGTAACGGCCGTCTCGTCATGCAGGACGTAATGGCCGTCTCGTCATGCAGGACGTAACGGCCGTCTCGTCATGCAGGACGTAATGGTCGTCTCGTCATGCAGGACGTAATGGCCGTCTCGTCAAGCAGGACGTAACGGCCGCCGTCTCGTCATGCAGGACGTAACGGCTGTCTAACAGGACTTTACAGTGGACTGGCAGGACGTAACAACCGTTTAGGAGGACGTAACGGCCGTCTCGTCAAGCAGGACGTAACGGCCGTTTCGTCAAGCAGGATGTAACGGCCGTCTCGTCAAGCAGGACGTAACGGCCGTCTCGTCAAGCAGGACGTAACGGCCGTCTCGTCAAACAGGACGTAACGGCCGTCTCGTCAAACAGGACGTAACGGCCGTCTCGTCAAACAGGACGTAACGGCCGTCTCGTCTAGCAGGGCGTAACGGCCGTCTCGTCTAACAGGATGTAACGGCCGTCTCGTCAAGCAGGACGTAACGGCCGTTTCGTCAAGCAGGATGTAACGGCTGTCGAGCAGGACGTAACTGCCGTCTCGTCATGCAGGACGTAACGGCCGTCTCGTCATGCAGGACGTAATGGCCGTCTCGTCAAGCAGGACGTAATGGCCGTCTCGTCTCGTCAAGCAGGACGTAACGGCCGTCTCGTCATGCAGGACGTAACGGCCGTCTCGTCATGCAGGACGTAACGGCTGTCTAACAGGACTTTACAGTGGACTGGCAGGACGTAACAGCCGTTTAGGAGGACGTAACGGCCGTCTGGCAGGACGTAACGGCCGTCTATCAGGACGTAACGGCCGTCTCGTCATGCAGGACGTAACGGCTGTCTAACAGGACTTTACAGTGGACTGGCAGGACGTAACAGCCGTTTAGGAGGACGTAATGGCCGTCTGGCAGGACGTAACGGCCGTCTGGCAGGACGTAACGGCCGTCTCGTCTAACAGGACGTAACGGCCGTCTCGTCATGCAGGACGTAACGGCTGTCTAACAGGACTTTACAGTGGACTGGCAGGACGTAACGGCCGTCTGGCAGGACGTAACGGCCGTCTAGCAGGACTTTACAGTGGACTGGCAGGACGTAACTGCCGTCTATCAGGACTAACGGCCGTCTATCAGGACGTAACGGCCGTCTATCAGGACGTAACGGCCGTCTATCAGGACGTAACGGCCGTCGCGTCATGCAGGACGTAACGGCCGTCTCGTCATGCAGGACGTAACGGCCGTCTCGTCAAGCAGGACGTAACGGCCGTCTCGTCTCGTCAAGCAGGACGTAACGGCCGTCTCGTCTCGTCAAGCAGGACGTAACGGCCGTCTCGTCTCGTCAAGCAGGACGTAACGGCCGTCTCGTCTCGTCAAGCAGGACGTAACGGCCGTCTCGTCTCATCAAGCAGGACGTAACGGCCGTCTCGTCTCGTCTAGCAGGACGTAACGGCCGTCTCGTCATGCAGGACGTAACGGCTGTCTAACAGGACTTTACAGTGGACTGGCAGGACGTAACAGCCGTTTAGGAGGACGTAACGGCCGTCTGGCAGGACGTAACGGCCGTCTATCAGGACGTAACGGCCGTCTCGTCATGCAGGACGTAACGGCTGTCTAACAGGACTTTACAGTGGACTGGCAGGACGTAACAGCCGTTTAGGAGGACGTAATGGCCGTCTGGCAGGACGTAACGGCCGTCTGGCAGGACGTAACGGCCGTCTGGCAGGACTTAACGGCCGTCTGGCAGGACGTAACGGCCGTCTGGCAGGACGTAACGGCCGTCTAGCAGGACCTGACGGTCGTCTGGCAGGACCTGACGGTCGTCTGGCAGGACCTGACGGTTGTCTGGCAGGACGTAAAGGCAGTCTAGCAGGACGTAAAGGCTGTCTAGTAGGACTTTACAGTGGACTGGCAGGACGTGACGGTCGTCTGGCAGGACGTAAAGGCCGTCTAGTAGGACTTTACAGTGGACTGGCAGGACGTGACGGCCGTCTGGCAGGACGTAAAGGCCGTCTAGTAGGACTTTACAGTGGACTGGCAGGACGTAACAGCCGTTTAGGAGGACGTAATGGCCGTCTGGCAGGACGTAACGGCCGTCTGGCAGGACGTAACGGCCGTCTCGTCTAACAGGACGTAACGGCTGTCTAACAGGACTTTACAGTGGACTGGCAGGACGTAACAGCCGTTTAGGAGGACGTAATGGCCGTCTGGCAGGACGTAACGGCCGTCTGGCAGGACGTAACGGCCGTCTGGCAGGACTTAACGGCCGTCTGGCAGGACGTAACGGCCGTCTGGCAGGACGTAACGGCCGTCTAGCAGGACCTGACGGTCGTCTGGCAGGACCTGACGGTCGTCTGGCAGGACCTGACGGTTGTCTGGCAGGACGTAAAGGCAGTCTAGCAGGACGTAAAGGCTGTCTAGTAGGACTTTACAGTGGACTGGCAGGACGTGACGGTCGTCTGGCAGGACGTAAAGGCCGTCTAGTAGGACTTTACAGTGGACTGGCAGGACGTGACGGCCGTCTGGCAGGACGTAAAGGCCGTCTAGTAGGACTTTACAGTGGACTGGCAGGACGTAACAGCCGTTTAGGAGGACGTAATGGCCGTCTGGCAGGACGTAACGGCCGTCTGGCAGGACGTAACGGCCGTCTCGTCTAACAGGACGTAACGGCTGTCTAACAGGACTTTACAGTGGACTGGCAGGACGTAACAGCCGTTTAGGAGGACGTAATGGCCGTCTGGCAGGACGTAACGGCCGTCTGGCAGGACGTAACGGCCGTCTGGCAGGACCTGACGGTCGTCTGGCAGGACCTGACGGTTGTCTGGCAGGACGTAAAGGCAGTCTAGCAGGACGTAAAGGCTGTCTAGTAGGACTTTACAGTGGACTGGCAGGACGTGACGGTCGTCTGGCAGGACGTAAAGGCCGTCTAGTAGGACTTTACAGTGGACTGGCAGGACGTGACGGCCGTCTGGCAGGACGTAAAGGCCGTCTAGTAGGACTTTACAGTGGACTGGCAGGACGTAACAGCCGTTTAGGAGGACGTAATGGCCGTCTGGCAGGACGTAACGGCCGTCTGGCAGGACGTAACGGCCGTCTGGCAGGACTTAACGGCCGTCTGGCAGGACGTAACGGCCGTCTGGCAGGACGTAACGGCCGTCTAGCAGGACCTGACGGTCGTCTGGCAGGACCTGACGGTCGTCTGGCAGGACCTGACGGTTGTCTGGCAGGACGTAAAGGCAGTCTAGCAGGACGTAAAGGCTGTCTAGTAGGACTTTACAGTGGACTGGCAGGACGTGACGGTCGTCTGGCAGGACGTAAAGGCCGTCTAGTAGGACTTTACAGTGGACTGGCAGGACGTGACGGCCGTCTGGCAGGACGTAAAGGCCGTCTAGTAGGACTTTACAGTGGACTGGCAGGACGTAACAGCCGTTTAGGAGGACGTAATGGCCGTCTGGCAGGACGTAACGGCCGTCTGGCAGGACGTAACGGCCGTCTCGTCTAACAGGACGTAACGGCCGTCTCGTCATGCAGGACGTAACGGCTGTCTAACAGGACTTTACAGTGGACTGGCAGGACGTAACAGCCGTTTAGGAGGACGTAACGGCCGTCTGGCAGGACGTAACGGCCGTCTGGCAGGACGTAACGGCCGTCTGGCAGGACGTAACGGCCGTCTAGCAGGACTTTACAGTGGACTGGCAGGACGTAACTGCCGTCTATCAGGACTAACGGCCGTCTATCAGGACGTAACGGCCGTCTATCAGGACGTAACGGCCGTCTATCAGGACGTAACGGCCGTCTATCAGGACGTAACGGCCGTCGCGTCATGCAGGACGTAACGGCCGTCTCGTCATGCAGGACGTAACGGCCGTCTCGTCAAGCAGGACGTAACGGCCGTCTCGTCTCGTCAAGCAGGACGTAACGGCCGTCTCGTCTCGTCAAGCAGGACGTAACGGCCGTCTCGTCTCGTCAAGCAGGACGTAACGGCCGTCTCGTCTCATCAAGCAGGACGTAACGGCCGTCTCGTCTCGTCTAGCAGGACGTAACGGCCGTCTCGTCATGCAGGACGTAACGGCTGTCTAACAGGACTTTACAGTGGACTGGCAGGACGTAACAGCCGTTTAGGAGGACGTAACGGCCGTCTGGCAGGACGTAACGGCCGTCTATCAGGACGTAACGGCCGTCTCGTCATGCAGGACGTAACGGCTGTCTAACAGGACTTTACAGTGGACTGGCAGGACGTAACAGCCGTTTAGGAGGACGTAATGGCCGTCTGGCAGGACGTAACGGCCGTCTGGCAGGACGTAACGGCCGTCTGGCAGGACTTAACGGCCGTCTGGCAGGACGTAACGGCCGTCTGGCAGGACGTAACGGCCGTCTAGCAGGACCTGACGGTCGTCTGGCAGGACCTGACGGTCGTCTGGCAGGACCTGACGGTTGTCTGGCAGGACGTAAAGGCAGTCTAGCAGGACGTAAAGGCTGTCTAGTAGGACTTTACAGTGGACTGGCAGGACGTGACGGTCGTCTGGCAGGACGTAAAGGCCGTCTAGTAGGACTTTACAGTGGACTGGCAGGACGTGACGGCCGTCTGGCAGGACGTAAAGGCAGTCTAGCAGGACGTAAAGGCTGTCTAGTAGGACTTTACAGTGGACTGGCAGGACGTGACGGTCGTCTGGCAGGACGTAACGGCCGTCTGGCAGGACGTAACGGCCGTCTGGCAGGACGTAAAGGCCGTCTCGCCAGTTTACTCGGATTATCCCTGTTCCAGAGAGAAACGCTGCAGCAGTAGCAACAATGGGAGACGCAGGGTGAAAACCAACGTGAAGCAGGAGTCATACCGCTGGGTCCTTGGTGCAGCAGGAAAAGGGAACTCCACACTTTTCCCGACTGGGATTCCCATCGGTACAGTTAAAATAGATGTTGAGATTCCAGTCGTCCGATCCGAATGCGCCGCAGCATTCCCACTGAGGTGGAAAAAGAGAAGCCATGTTAGACTCAGATACTAAGACACAACAACCAACACCTGATATATGATTATTAGCCCTGATAGAACCTGACTTAGCAAGAAATTCTCCTGAAGTTTACTTTGTTTTAGCAGATTAACCACCCTGAAATAGATTTCTCTTATTTTCTTTAGAAATGCAGACGGCGCTACGCCCCCAGTGCCTCGTAAACAACTATTAAAGTTAAAATGTGTTCAATGGGACGCGTTTTTCACGTTCTGTTCTATTCTACTGTCATTCGGCAAACGTTTTCAGCCAAAGTGACTTAAACATGTTAAACCAAACATGCATGTTGTGGGTGGGAGGAAGCCAGAGAACCCGGAGAGAACCACGCATACACAGGAAGAAAATGCAAACTCCACACAGAACGGCCACCGTTCAACACCCCCACCAGCCGAGGATCGAACCGGCGACCTTCTCAGTTTTAAAATATGGTGACATAGCTGCATGATCCACATGTTTGAAGCCGTGATTACAAAGCTAACATGTTAGTCATTAACAAGCTAACTAATGCTAGCCTGACAATAAAGCTGTGTTCACGTCGACAACAGTTGTCCTCATCCAGTTTTAAACAAGTCCACGATCAGTAGTGGTAGGATTAGTATAAGCTAGCTGCTGTCCAAGCTCCCCTCACTTTAAGTTCCTGTAAACAAAGGTGCAAGCTTTTATTTCACACCATGTACAAAACATAAAGTTAGCTAGCATGAAGCTATGCTACAGCGCTGCCTTTGTCTCAGTCCACGCTGAAATGTTTGCATGTGTTCTGCATCCAAGAGAAAGTTTACACCAAATACAGCCGTCCTCTCAGTTGGTTACATTTAAACATAGCCGGAAAGCTAGCTAACACTTTACAGGGTTAGCATAATGTCTACTTCACCAAAAATAGAAACATAAGCTTTATTCGGAATTATATTTGTTTTATTATATATCTGAGCTTACAGAGGAGCGGGAAAAGTCTGGAACAAAGCAGATTTGGCTTATCTGAATATCGTTCATCAGTCTGTTTACAGTTCATGGATTAAACTTAATATTTAAAATGGCGACCTTTCACCCTTAAAGTTCCAAGATATTTTCTGCTATTTTTGTTTTGGATATTTTCTTTATCCAACCGTTCCTGTAGAAGCTAAAGCTTTTTAATCCGAGTCAGCATGGAGATGTGACGTTTCCACAAAGACGTTTCCAGCCTCAGCTGTCGGATTATGATGCTAAAATGATGTAAAATAAATGTATCAATAGATATAGCCACATAAAGAGCAACCAGAAGAAGCATGACTTTATTCCAGCCATAGAGGATCATTATTTTCCTGCTTTTCTCATCACTTGTTGATCTTTGGCTGCTCCTGATTGGACGTTACCATCAGTTTAAGCTCTCTGATTGGTGGAAAGTCTGACAAGACGTGTCTTCATCATCATGTCCAGGTGGAAATAGAGGTCTCTTAGCAACATGGTAGTGATGGTGAAGAAGATGTCTGGGTTGTAAACCTCTGTAGGTAACCTAAAGGGTTTAACTATCCATCCAACAGTGGCACACTACTGTTCCTGATGGTAGAGGAAGTGGACTTTGGGAGGGATGATGGAGGTTGAAGGGTTAATAATAAAATATGGTTTAATTTCTGTGTTAAAAATATTTTATTAAAATAAAATATGATAAAAACATGAATGTTCCAGATGTTTAACTTACGTATTCCTGAGTGAAATCTATGAGGTTCTGTAGATCAATGTCGTCTCTGTACGCCCGGATGTTGTTGTTAATGAACAGGTTGAGCTGGTCTTTTATCCAGTCCTTAAAGACGAACGCCAAAATTCCCGTCGTCAGCTCCAAGAAGAAGATGATTCCCAGGAACACGGAGAACTGTATGGGGGGACGGGACAGTCATGACAGTGAGACACGTCCAGGTTGCTCCATCATTTATTCCAGCCCAGCACAGGATGAAACGTACAAACTTCAATAAAAACGTGTTTTCCCGCAGCGCTCCGATGCACCCGGCGAAGCCCAGGATGAACATCACCCCTCCAACCACCATGAAGAGCCAGACGGGGTCCAGACCCCCCAGGTCTGTGATGGAGGAGATGTTGGAGAGAACCCCCTGGAGACGAGAGGACGAACACAACGCTGTCAGCTGGTGAAACGTCTAACTTATGCTAGTTAGAAACAACGTCCCACATGGTCTCCACCAGCTCATCGTGACAAACCAGGTCTTCTGAGTCCTTTCTACACTGGGAACCAACGTTCCCAGTTCAAACACTGAACTGGTTACGTTATCTAGCTGAAAAGCTCGACTTGGGCTTATAAATACAAGATAATTCTGGTAAACTTCAGATTTTACTACAGGGAAACAGGAGCGACGATGGTGCTGATGAAATGCACTCAGCATAATAAAAAGCTTCAAACTAAATAAATTAAATAGAATTTAGTTTATTTGGAAGTTTAAATACTTGATTCAATAAGAGTTGCCAAACATGACAGATGTTTTCTGCATCTGTTTTTCTCTGTTTGCTTTCTAGATGCAGCTTCAGTGATGAACAGCGTTAGCGGTGTTAGCTACCATTAGCTACTGTTAGCAGGAGTGAGCTAGCATTACCTAACACTCCCCACACACGCAGATTTAATGAGTGGGATTGTTTCTGAACAACATTTTTGCCTTTAAGAAGGGTTTGGGACCATGTTTGTCTTCATTTTTTCCTTTTCAATAATTCTTCATACCTTTTGCTGCAGACCAGTGTTTCTCAGGCCCCTCCCTGTATGCTTTACAGGCAACCCTACCTGAACACACCTGGATGAAATAAAGGCTCGTTAACAGGCTGCAATGAACTTAAAGAGGAAGTTCTATAATCTGACTCAGGTACTTTGGAGGAGGAACGTGTTTAAAACAGGCGGGGCAGGGGGGCCTGAGGACCAAAATTAAGAAACACTGCGATAGGCTAACGGTTAGCGGCTAGCTGAGTGTCTTCTTCTGCTCACTGGAGCAGTGATGTGAAAATCGATACTGAAGTATTGACACACCGTGTCACAGCAGCAAACAGATGGAGGAACGCTCCTTTGAAGAGATTTTCAGAAGACAAACATTTTTTTGTAGAAAGTATCGAATCGGTATCACACATCACCAGCCGACACATTACCGCCACCAAGTGGTGGGAAGCTGCACTGCAGCTGAGCTCGGCATTGATGATGTTTTTTGTATCAAATTGCTAAGTGACGCTAAGTTAGGCTAAGTGATGGTAAATGACGCCAAGTTATGCTAAGTGACGCTAAGTTATGCTATGTGACGATGTCTGTGATGCTAAGCGATGCTAAGTGATGCTAAGTGACACTATGTGACGATGTGTGTGATGCTAAGTGACGCTAAGTGATGCTAAGTGACACTATGTGACGATGTGTGTGATGCTTAATGACGCTATGTGATGCTAAGTGATGCTATGTGACGCTATGTGACAATGTGTGTGATGCTAAGTGCACTATGTGACGCTAAGTGACGCTAAGTGATGCTAAGTGATGCTATGTGATGATGTGTGTGATGCTAAGTGATGCTATGTGACGATGTGTGTGATGCTAAGTGCACTATGTGATGCTAAGTGACGCTAAGTGATGCTGTCTCGCGACCCTGACAGCCCACACGTGCAAAACTGAACCACTAGATGGCACTTGAGCCCTTCTGATCAAGAATCACTGCTTTGAACTCCGAATAAAACTGCTCACTGAGTTGTTTAATAAGAAAATTCCTGAAATATAGCGATGCGTGCTCACCTTCTCACTCCAGGCCCACAGTCCGATTCCCACCAAGGCCATGCCCAGCAGCTGCAAAACACCAGTCACATGTTATAACTGGAAAAATGACACGACGCCACCCTGTCGGCGTTCTTCAGAGGAACATTTTCCCTCCAACCTCCTCTGGATGAGTTCACAGCAGTATGGATCCAGAACTAAACATGTTTATTTCTGCTGTGAAGTTGGTCTTTTTAACATGGAAGTGGGGATTTGCTCTGTTTTGCAGCCCCTAGTGGATGAAGGGGGAACACACAGTGGATGAAGGGAACCCCCCCGAACCCAAATGGTGTTTTGTTATTGGACTTCTGTGCTCGTCATGGATTGTCTATAACGAACACCATGTTCCAACATAAGAGTGTCCATATGTACACCTGGCATCAGGACTCCCTGGGCCGCAGTTCCATGATGGATTTTGTAGTCGTATCGTCGGACCTGCGGCCACATGCCTTGGACACTCGGGTGAAGAGGGGGGCGGAGCTTCAACTGATCACCACCTGGTGGTGAGTTGGCTCAGATGGTGGGGGAGGAAGCCGGTCAGAGCTGGCAGGCCCAAACGTGTTGTGAGGGTCTGCTGGGAACGTCTGGCTGAGTCCCCGGTCAGAGCGAGCTTCAACTCCCACCTTCAGCAGAGCTTCGACCATGTCCCGAGTGAGGCGGGGGACATTGAGTCCGAATGGGCTGTGTTCCGTGCCTCTATTGCTGAGGCGGCCGGCCGGAGCTGTGGCTGTAAGGTCGTTGGTGCCTGTCGTGGCGGTAATCCCAGGACTCGTTGGTGGACACCAGCAGTGAGGGATGCTGTCAAGCTGAAGAAGGAGTCCTATCGGGCCTTCTTGGCCTGTGGGACTCTGGAGGCAGCTGATGGGTACCGACAGGCTAAGCGGCATGAGGCTTCGGCTGTCGCTGAGGCAAAAATTCAGGCATGGGAGGAGTTTGGTGAGGCCATGGAGAAAGACTTCCGGATGGCTTCGAGGAGATTCTGGTCCACCATCCGGCGACTCAGGAGGGGGAAGCAGTGCTCCATCAATACTGTGTACAGTGGAGGTGGGGAGCTGCTGACCTCAACTCGGGACGTTGTGGGTCGGTGGAGGGAATACTTCAAAGACCTCCTCAATCCTACCAACACGTCTTCCGATGAGGAAGCAGAGCTGGGGGACTCAGGGGTGGACTCTCCTATCTCTGGGGCTGAAGTCGCTGAGGTGGTCAAAAAGCTCCTTGGTGGCAAGGCCCCGGGGGTGGATGAGATCCGCCCGGAGTTCCTTAAGGCTCCGGGCCGCCGGATAGTCGAATCTTGGATTGAGGAGGAGCAGTGTGGTTTTCGTCCTGGTCGTGGAACAGTGGACCAGCTCTATACCCTCTCTGGGGTCCTGGAGGGGGCATGGGAGTTTGCCCAACCAGTCTACATGTGCTTTGTGGACCTGGAGAAGGCGTTCGACCGTGTACCCTGGGGGCTCCTGTGGGGGGTACTCCGGGAGTATGGGGTACCGGACCCCCTTGTACGAGCTGGCCGGTCCCTGTACGACAGGTGTCAGAGCTTGGTCCGCATTGCCGGTAGTAAGTCGGATTTGTTTCCGGTGAGGGTTGGACTCCGCCAAGGCTGCCCTTTATCACCGATTCTGTTCATAACTTATATGGACAGAATTTCTAGGTGCAGCCGAGGTGTTGAGGGGATCCGACTTGGTGGCCTCAGGATTGGGTCCCTGCTTTTTGCAGATGACGTGGTCCTGTTGGTTTCATCTGGTCGTGATCTCCAGCTCTCGCTTGAGCGATTCACGGCCGAGTGTGAAGCGGCTGGGATGAGAATCAGCACCTCCAAATCTGAGACCATGGTCCTCAGCCGGAATAGGGTGGATTGTCCTCTCCGGGTCGGGAGTCAGGTCCTGCCTCAAGTGGAGGAGTTTAAATATCTCGGGGTCTTGTTCACGAGTGAGGGAAGGATGGAGCGTGAGATGGACAGACGGGTCGGTGCGGCGTCTGCAGTAATGCGGACTCTGCGCCGGTCTGTCGTGGTGAAGAAGGAGCTGAGCCAGAAGGTGAAGCTCTCGATTTACCAGTCGATCTACGTTCCTACCCTCACCTATGGTCATGAGCTGTGGGTCGTGACCGAAAGAAGGAGATCTCGTATACAGGCGGCTGAAATGAGTTTCCTCCGCAGGGTGGCCGGGCTCTCCCTTAGAGATAGGGTGAGGAGCTCGGTCATCCGGGAGGAGATTAGAGTAGAGCCGCTGCTCCTCCACATCGAGAGGAACCAGTTGAGGTGGCTCGGGCATCTGGTCAGGATGCCTCCTGGACCTCCCTGGTGAGGTGTTCCAGGCACGTCCCTCTGGGAGGAGACCCCGGGGAAGACCCAGGACACGCTGGAGGGATTACATCTCTCGGCTGGCCTGGGAACACCTCGGGATCCCCCCCGCAGAGTTGGTAAATGTGGCTGGGGAGAGGGAAGTCTGGGCTTCCCTGCTTAGGCTGCTGCCCCCGCGACCCGACCCCGGATAAGCAGCAGAAGATGGATGGTGATGTGTGCATATTGTAGATGTGTGTAAATGGTGTGTGTGTGTGTGTGTGTGTGTGTGTGTGTGTGTGTGTGTGTGTGAGAGAGAGAGAGAGAGAGAGAGAGAGAGAGAGAGAGAGAGAGAGAGAGAGAGAGAGAGAGAGAGAGAGAGAGAGAGAGAGAGAGAGAGAGAGAGAGAGAGAGAGAGAGAGAGAGAGAGAGGTGCGCGCGTGCCCCTGAGCTCCAGCAGAAAGCCGATTAGCCGTCGTGTCCTCTGCAGCTGCGGCTCTCCGGACCCAGCGGACCCAGCGGACCGCCAGGCCGGAACCAGGCGGTCTGAGCCGGCAGGAAGATAACGGTCTGATGGTGATGATGATTATGATGAGCGGGCCTTCCTCCCCACACCACCCAGTAAACCCAGCTGGGGGGTCAGTAAAGAAAGCAAAGCTCTTACCCAGAAGAGGATGTTGAATCCGAAAATGAAGTATTTGATGCAGCAGCTGACTTCGTGGCCTTTGTACTGATTCCCCGACATGTCTGCGCATCACCGGCGGGTCGGCGGGGAGAGGAGTCGGCCTGCTTCAGAGGCTTTGTGCGGGGGACGGAACAGGTTCACCGCTGCGGGGATGCATTTCTCTCCGGACGCTCACGCGCTTTCATGCCGCCAACATGCGGGAAGACGTACGCTCACGCGCTTCGACACTGCGGTGAAAAGCGCAGAAGTCCACATTAACGTGACATTAACGGCGTTAAACGCGATTCCTCCGGTAAAAGGCGTCGGTAGGAGGCGGCGACGCTGTGGAAGATGACCGTCGCTGATTGGCTGGAAGCGGACCTGACCGACACAGATGGGAGCCAATCAAATCTGAGGACTGCTGAAGCGCTTCCTGTGTTGTTCGTCGCTCCCAACGGCAATTCTACTCAACCATTATTATTATTATTATTATTATTATTATTATTATTATTATTATTATAATAATATTAATATTGTGTGTGTAATATTATTATTATTATTATATTAATATTGTGTGTGGGATATTATTATTATTAATATATTATTATTATTATTATTATTAATAATAATAATAATAATAATAATGATGATAATAATAATAATAATAATCATCATCATCATCATCATCATAATAATAATAAAACAAACCTAAAACAGTTTGAAAAAGGTCACTGGCCATAATATGACACATACATTTCGTACACACACACACACACACACACACATATATACATATATATATATATATATATATATATATATATATATATATATATATATATATATATATATATATATATATATATATACAACCTTTATTTAACCAGGCAAAGTCAATTGAGAACAACTTTTCATTTACAATGATGACCTGGCAAATAACATCTGTCTGTCTACAGTGGCATGCAAAAGAATTCATACCCATTACACTTTTCCACATTTTAACACATTACACACCACAAACATAAATATGTTTCATTGGAATTTTATGTGAAAGACCAACACAAAGTGTCATACAGTTGTGAAGTACAATGAAAATTACACATTTATATTCAGAAATAATAAAAAGTGCAGACCAACTATTACTCTTTGTTAGGTTGCAGTTACAGACTGTGTCCACTAGGGGTCTGCCACCACTTTATAATGGAGCACATGAATCTTGTCTTGTAGAAATCGACCAAAACACAAACATGAAAGACGACAATACAGCATCTGACATGTACATCATCAAATAGTCACAGCTTAGTATGTAGAAGACGGAGGAGGACCAGGTCTCAGTGTGGTCCAGAGTCCAGACCTGGTCCTGACTGCAGGAACCAGACCGGCTGACATCATGTGAAACTGATGACATCATGTGAAACTGATGTCAGAACTTGGAGGTGAACTCCCCGCTGCCCCCTGGTGGATGAACCCTCTAACAATCATGGTGACATGGAGGATCATGGAAGCATGAGAGCAGTGATGCTAGAAACAGAGGAACCTGATGACGTACATAAACGTTGGTTAAACGAGCAGATCTGGGCCGGGACCCTGGACCACTCGACCCACTTCACGTTTAGAAATAAGACTTCTTGCATCTGGTCTGCCTCCTGGCTCTCTGCTCCTGCATTTGGGTTCCCACATCTCCATGAACCGGGACAGCCACCAGGATCCTCTTTGTTTGCTCCGGATGTCAGACGCTAACATATCAGCAAAACTTCCTCATGTTAGCTGAGAGACGACATCCAACGCTTTTATTTAGTGTTTTTATTTATTCTGTCAACCTAACCTCTGTGTGGAAGTTACAAAGCGCTACCTTTAACTCTAATTTATGGACAAATAAACGTACATTTAGACATGAACGTATGTTTACTCCTCATCCAACCTTGTTTTGGTGGGCAGCCATCGTTACTGGTGAACTCAGGATAGGTGGGTCTGCTCCCACTTCCAGCTTCAGAAGGTGTTCATGCTATATGTCCAACTGGGAACTCAGAAAATCTGACTTCCGAGACCAACTTAAAGGCAGCGTGTGTTTCTGCCGGACCACCAGCTGGAACCAGAAGACCGACGGTTTAATGGCTGAAAACTGGAGGTAGAGCTGCTGATTGTCTGCTGTCAAGCTGAACCAACCTGCCACAGCGGCACAAATCGGAGCGCCGGCACAGAAAAGCATCGCTCAGCTGCGTTGGACTACGATGCATTCAAGTCCTGCTCTGTAGTTACGAGCATTAGACCAAGTTTGATTACATTATTCATGTTCCAACGAACGGGCTGCACGGTGGCGCAGTGGTTAGCTGGGTCGCTTCTTGGCTGGTTTGGTCAGTGGCCTTTCTGTGTGGAGTTTGCATGTTCTCCCCGTGTATGCGTGGCTTCTCTTCGGGTACTCCGGCTTCCTCCCACCATCCACAGACATGCATGATAGGTTAATTGGTCACTCTGAATTGCCCATAGGAGTGAGTGTGAGCATGAGTGTGGTTGTTCGTCTCTCTGTGTGGTCCTGCGATGGACTGGCGAGCTGTCCAGGGTGTACCCTGCCTGTCGCCCAAAGCCGGCTGGGATAGGCTCCAGCTTCCCCGCTTTCCTGAATCGGAAAATGAATGAATGAATGTTCCAACGAACACATCAGAAGCATCATTGGGAGCTTGTAAAATCCTGTTGCTGGTGGGACATTAGACAGTTAACACATGAAGTCTTGGTATTATTACAGCTTTTGACCAGAAATGTTTTAATTAGCTGTCTGTGTAATAAACAAACGATCAGTGTTATGTCTGAACGAGTTCACAGAGCAACAGTTCATGAGCTCTGCTTTTCTGTCTGATGAACGTTACTGTGAGCGCGCTCAATTCAGCGTTTGTTCACACAGTTCAACTTTAGTTGAGTGCCAAATTTCCACGGACCCTTTGGTGCAAAATCTTGACTACAATGGAATAAAAACACCTTAAAAGGCTCCTGACAAAAAGGGGGAAATACCAGATCTGGCAACATCTGCCACTACAGTTGCACTGCGCTTGCGTCAAATAGCGAAGCATGGAGGGATGAAAGATCCTGCAGCTTCCTTCTTTAGTTTGTGTAGAAACTGAACTTTCCCAACACTGCAAACGATGTAAATAGTTAAATGTGGTTTTTATGTGGTGGATTTCAGTCTGACAGCGGCGTATCCTGAACCAGGACACGTTGGGTTCTCGTTTTTTGCACATTATCAGTGCTCGACTGTTGACAGTAAAACATCTTCTACCTATCTGAGTGGAGAACTTGAATGTATTTGCAATCAGAGGTGTAAAAACATGGTTTTAAAGAGTTATAAATACAGCAAGTAAATCAGAGAACTGAAACAACTAATATTACAAAAGTTACATAGTACTACTACTACACTGCATTATACCAGGCGCCGTCAAGAACACAGAAAAACATCAGAAAACACTAGAAGGGCCCGCAGCGATTTTCTTTCTGGGGAACCAGAAACTCTAGCAACGGCCCTGCTTCCACTTGGAGAGACTTTTAGCCAACATGGTCTGACCTTTGGCTTCTACGCTGATGACGGCCAAACTCATGTGGCCGTTTCCAGGAACAGCTTTTACCCTCCGACTGTCTGACGTCAGGACCTGGTGAGTTCCCAACTTCGGCAAAGTAAACAATGAAAGGACAGAAATGATCTTGTTTGATATTCATGAGGTCATGACTGATTGACTCGGGACCTTTTAAAGTCACATTGATAACCAGCCAAAACTTGACAAACTTATCAATTTAAAAAAATTTTTTTATCATCTTCGTCTGCTGCAAGGATGCTGCTGCAAGGTCTCGTTACCCTGATCCTGGTGTCTTTGCGGTGGTTTCCTGTTCTTTTTAGTATCGACTGATTGATCCTCACCGTTTCTACCTGCTTGTCTGATCAGACTGTCCATCCATGTAAAATCCACAGCAGCTGGAGTTACTGAGGAGAGAAATAATCCAGCAAACACAACTTTCCTTCCTTGCATCTGTACATCTGAGTATAAAACAGGCGTGATGACGCAGCTTGGTGTTATCTAACTTCCTTACCAGACGTACATTTCTCCCATGCAAACTTTAACCGGGGCACGTTGCAGGCCTAAATGCAGAAATCAATAAAACACGTTGATTTTAGGTCTTCTGCAGTGAAACCAGTCAAAGGAAAAGAAAAGTTAGTTGGCATTTTTCTGCACATTCCTAAATCTTCATCTGAGAGCAGGAGTAGAAACACCATGAGGAAGAGGAGGACAGGAGAAGTTTAAAGGAGAAGCTTGACATGTGGATGTAACTGAGGAGAACCGGGTCAGAACTGCACAGGATGCGCCTGGTAAAACACCAGTAAAGGCTCGCTGAGAGAGCCCCGTTCCAGGCAGTACAGACTCTGAGTCAGAGCCTCGTGCAGGACCAGACTCCCTCTCTCGTCTGTGTAGCGCAGCTGGAAACCCAGCAGCTCAGGAGGCTTCGCAACCAGAACCGTGGTCACATCGAACACGTCGTACCCAGACAAGGGTCGCTGATCCAGAGTCAGCTGTCTCTCCTCCAGGGCCGGACTTTCTCTCAGACTTTCCTGGGAAGCGACGACACTGTGCAGGCTGACGGTCACGCTGAGGGGAAGGTGGAGGGTTTTCCGAAACAGAACCAGCTCTGCGCCAAGCATGGACGGGTTCAGGGTGCTGATGTTAAACCAGATCCAACCTTGTGGTGCATGGCGCGGACCTGAGAGAATACAACACAGAATCTGTTACAGCTCTCGGAGTGATGCGTTAACCAGTCTAGTTACCACAAAGATGATGAAGCAACTGCAGCTACATCACCATCTACATCACCATCTACATCACCATCTGCATCAGCAGCTACATCACCATCTACATCACCATCTGCATCAGCAGCTACATCACAATCTACATCACCATCTGCATCACCATCTGCATCTGCAGCTACATCACCATCTACATCACCATCTGCATCAGCAGCTACATCAGTATCTACATCACCATCTGCATCAGCAGCTACATCACTATCTACATCAGCATCTACATCACCATCTACATCACCATCTACATCACCATCTGCATCACCATCTACATCACCATCTACATCAGCATCTACATCAGCAGCTACATCACCATCTACATCACCATCTACATCACCATCTGCATCAGCAGCTACATCACCATCTACATCACCATCTATATCAACATCTACATCAGCATCTACATCAGCATCTACATCACCATCTGCATCAGCAGCTACATCACCATTTACATCACCATCTACATCACCATCTACATCAGGACCTATATCAGCAGCTACATCACCATCTACATCACCATCTATATCACCATCTACATCACCATCTACATCACCATCTATATCACCATCTACATCAGCATCTACATCTGCAGCTACATCACCATCTACATCAGCATCTACATCACCATCTACATCAGCATCTACATCACCATCTGCATCAGCATCTACAATAGCATCTACATCAGCAGCTACATCACCATCTATATCACCATCTACATCAGCAACTATATCAGCATCTACAAAAAAATTACATCTTCTTCTTCATCTGCAACCACATCGGCAACTACATCCTCATCTATATCCTGAGCCTACATCCGCAGCTACATCAGCATCTAAATCAGCAGCTACAACAGCAATTACATCCTCACCTACATCACCATCTACATCAGCATCTACATCACAATCTACATCACCATCTACATAAGCATCTACATCAGCATCTACATCAGCATCTACATCACCATCTGCATCAGCAGCTAAATCCCCATCTACATCACCATCTACATCAGCATCTACATCACCATCTACATCAGCTTCTACATCACCATCTACATCAGCATCTACATCACCATCTACATCAGCATCTACATCACCATCTACATCAGCATCTACATCAGCAGCTACATCACCATCTACATCACCATCTGCATCAGCAGCTACATCACCATCTACATCACCATCTGCATCAGCAGCTACATCACCATCTACATCACCATCTGCATCAGCAGCTACATCACCATCTACATCACCATCTGCATCAGCAGCTACATCACCATCTACATCAGCATCTACATCACCATCTGCATCAGCAGCTAAATCACCATCTACATCAGCATCTACATCACCATCTACATCACCATCTACATCAGCATCTACATCAGCATCTACATCACCATCTACATCAGCATCTACATCACCATCTACATCAGATTCTACATCAGCAGCTACATCACCATCTACATCACCATCTACATCATCATCTACATCAGCATCTACATCACCATCTACATCACCATCTACATCAGCTTCTACATCACCATCTACATCACCATCTGCATCAACAGCTACATCACCATCTACATCACCATCACCATCTACATCAGCATCTACATAAGCAGCTACATCACCATCTACATCACCATCTACATCACCATCTGCATCAACAGCTACATCACCATATACATCAGCAGCTACATCACCATCTACATCACCATCTATATCACCATCTACATCAGCAACTATATCAGCATCTACAAAAAAATTACATCTTCTTCTTCATCTGCAACCACATCGGCAACTACATCCTCATCTATATCCTGAGCCTACATCCGCAGCTACATCAGCATCTAAATCAGCAGCTACAACAGCAACTACATCCTCACCTACATCACCATCTACATCAGCATCTACATCAAAATCTACATCAGCATCTACATCACAATCTACATCACCATCTACATCAGCATCTACATCACCATCTACATCACCATCTACATCATCATCTACATCAGCATCTACATCACAATCTACATCAGCATCTACATCACCATCTGCATCAGCAGCTACATCACCATTTACATCACCATCTGCATCAGCAGCTACATCACCATCTACATCAGCATCTACATAAGCAGCTACATCACCATCTACATCACCATCTACATCACCATCTGCATCAGCAGCTACATCACCATCTACATCACCATCTATATCACCATCTACATCAGCATCTACATCAGCAGCTACATCACCATCTGCATCAGCAGCTACATCACCATTTACATCACCATCTACATCACCATCTACATCAGGACCTATATCAGCAGCTACATCACCATCTACATCAGCATCTACATCAGCATCTACATCAGCAGCTACATCACCATCTGCATCACCATCTGCATCAGCATCTACATCACCATCTACATCAGCATCTACATCACCATCTACATCAGCATCTACATCAGCATCTACATCACCATCTACATCAGCATCTACATCACCATCTGCATCAGCATCTACAATAGCATCTACATCTGCAGCTACATCACCATCTACATCACCATCTACATCACCATCTACATCACCATCTACATCAGCATCTACATCACCATCTGCATCAGCAGCTACAATAGCATCTACATCAGCAGCTACATCAGCATCTATATCACCATCTACATCAGCAACTATATCAGCATCTACAAAAAAATTACATCTTCTTCTTCATCTGCAACCACATCGGCAACTACATCCTCATCTATATCCTGAGCCTACATCCGCAGCTACATCAGCATCTAAATCAGCAGCTACAACAGCAATTACATCCTCACCTACATCACAATCTACATCAGCATCTACATCACAATCTACATCACCATCTACATCAGCATCTACATCACCATCTACATCAGCATCTACATAAGCAGCTACATCACCATCTACATCACCATCTACATCACCATCTACATCAGCATCTACATCACCATCTGCATCAGCATCTACAATAGCATCTACATCTGCAGCTACATCACCATCTACATCAGCATCTACATCACCATCTACATCAGCATCTACATCACCATCTACATCAGCATCTACAATAGCATCTACATCAGCAGCTACATCACCATCTATATCACCATCTACATCAGCTACTATATCAGCATCTACAAAAAAATTACATCTTCTTCTTCATCTGCAACCACATCGGCAACTACATCCTCATCTATATCCTGAGCCTACATCCGCAGCTACATCAGCATCTAAATCAGCAGCTACAACAGCAATTACATCCTCACCTACATCACAATCTACATCAGCATCTACATCACAATCTACATCACCATCTACATCAGCATCTACATCACCATCTACATCAGCATCTACATAAGCAGCTACATCACCATCTACATCACCATCTACATCACCATCTACATCAGCATCTACATCACCATCTGCATCAGCATCTACAATAGCATCTACATCTGCAGCTACATCACCATCTACATCAGCATCTACATCACCATCTACATCAGCATCTACATCACCATCTGCATCAGCATCTACAATAGCATCTACATCAGCAGCTACATCACCATCTATATCACCATCTACATCAGCAACTATATCAGCATCTACAAAAAAATTACATCTTCTTCTTCATCTGCAACCACATCGGCAACTACATCCTCACCTATATCCTGAGCCTACATCCGCAGCTACATCAGCATCTAAATCAGCAGCTAAAACAGCAACTACATCCTCACCTACATCACCATCTACATCAGCATCTACATAACAATCTACATCACCATCTACATAAGCATCTACATCACCATCTACATCAGCATCTACATAAGCAGCTACATCACCATCTACATCACCATCTACATCACCATCTACATCACCATCTGCATCAGCAGCTACATCACCATCTACATCACCATCTATATCACCATCTACATCAGCATCTACATCAGCAGCTACATCACCATCTACATCACCATCTACATCACCATCTGCATCAGCAGCTACATCACCATTTACATCACCATCTACATCACCATCTACATCAACATCTACATCAGGACCTATATCAGCAGCTACATCACCATCTACATCACCATCTACATCAGCATCTACATCAGCATCTACATCAGCAGCTACATCACCATCTACATCACCATCTGCATCAGCAGATACATCAGCATCTACATCACCATCTACATCAGCATCTACATCACCATCTACATCAGCATCTACATCACCATCTACATCAGCATCTACATCACCATCTGCATCAGCATCTACAATAGCATCTACATCTGCAGCTACATCACCATCTACATCAGCATCTACATCACCATCTACATCAGCATCTACATCACCATCTGCATCAGCATCTACAATAGCATCTACATCAGCAGCTACATCACCATCTATATCACCATCTACATCAGCAACTATATCAGCATCTACAAAAAAATTACATCTTCTTCTTCATCTGCAACCACATCGGCAACTACATCCTCATCTATATCCTGAGCCTACATCCGCAGCTACATCAGCATCTAAATCAGCAGCTACAACAGCAACTACATCCTCACCTACATCACCATCTACATCACAATCTACATCACCATCTACATCAGCATCTACATCACCATCTATATCAGCATCTACATCACCATCTACATCAACATCTAAATCAGCATCTACATCACCATCTACATTACCATCTGCATCAGCAGCTACATCACCATCTACATCACCATCTGAATCAGCAGCTACATCACCATCTACATCACCATCTACATCAGCAGCTACATCACCATCTACATTACCATCTACATCACCATCTGCATCAGCAGCTACATCACCATCTACATCACCATCTGCATCAGCTTCTACATCACCATCTACATCACCATCTGCATCAGCAGCTACATCAGCATCTACATCACCATCTGCATCAGCAGCTAAATCACCATCTACATCAGCATCTACATCACCATCTACATCATCATCTACATCAGCATCTACATCAGCTTCTACATCACCATCTACATCAGCATCTACATCACCATCTACATCACCATCTGCATCAGCAGCTACATCAGCATCTACATCACCATCTACATCAGCATCTACATCACCATCTACATCAGCATCTACATCACCATCTACATCAGCATCTACATCACCATCTGCATCAGCATCTACAATAGCATCTACATCTGCAGCTACATCACCATCTACATCACCATCTACATCAGCATCTACATCACCATCTGCATCAGCAGCTAAATCACCATCTACATCAGCATCTACATCACCATCTACATCACCATCTACATCTGCATCTACATCAGCATCTACATCAGCATCTACATCACCATCTACATCAGATTCTACATCAGCAGCTACATCACCATCTACATCACCATCTACATCATCATCTACATCAGCATCTACATCACCATCTACATCACCATCTACATCACCATCTACATCAGCTTCTACATCACCATCTACATCACCATCTGCATCAACAGCTACATCACCATCTACATCACCATCCTCATCAGCATCTACATAAGCAGCTACATCACCATCTACATCACCATCTACATCACCATCTGCATCAACAGCTACATCACCATCTACATCAGCAGCTACATCACCATCTACATCACCATCTATATCACCATCTACATCAGCAACTATATCAGCATCTACAAAAAAATTACATCTTCTTCTTCATCTGCAACCACATCGGCAACTACATCCTCATCTATATCCTGAGCCTACATCCGCAGCTACATCAGCATCTAAATCAGCAGCTACAACAGCAACTACATCCTCACCTACATCACCATCTACATCAGCATCTACATCACAATCTACATCAGCATCTACATCACAATCTACATCACCATCTACATCACCATCTACATCATCATCTACATCAGCATCTACATCACAATCTACATCACCATCTACATCAGCACCTACATCACCATCTACATCAGCATCTACATAAGCAGCTACATCACCATCTACATCACCATCTACATCACCATCTGCATCAGCAGCTACATCACCATCTACATCACCATCTATATCACCATCTACATCAGCATCTACATCAGCAGCTACATCACCATCTACATCACCATCTGCATCAGCAGCTACATCACCATTTACATCACCATCTACATCACCATCTACATCAGGACCTATATCAGCAGCTACATCACCATCTACATCAGCATCTACATCAGCATCTACATCAGTATCTACATCAGCAGCTACATCACCATCTGCATCACCATCTGCATCAGCATCTACATCACCATCTACATCAGCATCTACATCACCATCTACATCAGCATCTACATCAGCATCTACATCACCATCTACATCAGCATCTACATCACCATCTGCATCAGCATCTACAATAGCATCTACATCTGCAGCTACATCACCATCTACATCACCATCTACATCACCATCTACATCAGCATCTACATCACCATCTACATCAGCATCTACATCACCATCTGCATCATCATCTACAATAGCATCTACATCAGCAGCTACATCAGCATCTATATCACCATCTACATCAGCAACTATATCAGCATCTGCATCAGCATCTACAATAGCATCTGTATCAGCAGCTACATCAGCATCTACATCACCATCTACATCACCATCTACATCAGCAGCTACATCACCATCTACATTACCATCTACATCACCATCTGCATCAGCAGCTAAATCACCATCTACATCACCATCTGCATCAGCAGCTACATCAGCATCTACATTAGCATCTACATCACCATCTACATCAGCATCTACATCACCATCTGCATCAGCAGCTAAATCACCATCTACATCAGCATCTACATCACCATCTACATCACCATCTACATCATCATCTACATCAGCATCTACATCACAATCTACATCACCATCTACATCAGCATCTACATCACCATCTACATCAGCATCTACATAAGCAGCTACATCACCATCTACATCACCATCTACATCACCATCTGCATCAGCAGCTACATCACCATCTACATCACCATCTATATCACCATCTACATCAGCATCTACATCAGCAGCTACATCACCATCTACATCACCATCTGCATCAGCAGCTACATCACCATTTACATCACCATCTACATCACCATCTACATCACCATCTACATCAGTACCTATATCAGCAGCTACATCACCATCTACATCAGCATCTACATCAGCATCTACATCAGCATCTACATCAGCAGCTACATCACCATCTACATCACCATCTGCATCAGCAGCTACATCAGCATCTACATCACCATCTACATCAGCATCTACATCACCATCTACATCAGCATCTACATCACCATCTACATCAGCATCTACATCACCATCTGCATCAGCATCTACAATAGCATCTACATCTGCAGCTACATCACCATCTACATCACCATCTACATCACCATCTACATCAGCATCTACATCACCGTCTACATCAGCATCTACATCACCATCTGCATCAGCATCTACAATAGCATCTACATCAGCAGATACATCAGCATCTATATCACCATCTACATCAGCAACTATATCAGCATCTACAAAGAAATTACATCTTCTTCTTCATCTGCAACCACATCGGCAACTACATCCTCATCTATATCCTGAGCCTACATCCGCAGCTACATCAGCATCTAAATCAGCAGCTAAAACAGCAACTACATCCTCACCTACATCACCATCTACATCAGCATCTACATCACAATCTATATCACCATCTACATCAGCATCTACATCACCATCTATATCAGCATCTACATCACCATCTACATCAACATCTAAATCAGCATCTACATCACCATCTACATCACCATCTGCATCAGCAGCTACATCACCATCTACATCACCATCTGTATCAGCAGCTACATCACCATCTACATCACCATCTACATCAGCAGCTACATCACCATCTACATTACCATCTACATCACCATCTGCATCAGCAGCTACATCACCATCTACATCACCATCTGCATCAGCAGCTACATCAGCATCTATATTAGCATCTACATCACCATCTACATCAGCATCTACATCACCATCTGCATCAGCAGCTAAATCACCATCTACATCAGCATCTACATCACCATCTACATCACCATCTACATCATCATCTACATCAGCATCTACATCACCATCTACATCAGCTTCTACATCAGCATCTACATCACCATCTACATCAGCATCTACATCACAATCTACATCACCATCTACATCAGCATCTACATCACCATCTATATCAGCATCTACATCACCATCTACATCAACATCTAAATCAGCATCTACGTCACCATCTACATCACCATCTGCATCAGCTGCTACATCATCATCTACATCACCATCTGTATCAGCAGCTACATCACCATCTACATCACCATCTACATCAGCAGCTACATCACCATCTACATTACCATCTACATCGCCATCTGCATCAGCAGCTACATCACCATCTACATCACCATCTGCATCAGCAGCTACATCAGCATCTACATTAGCATCTACATCACCATCTACATCAGCATCTACATCACCATCTGCATCAGCAGCTAAATCACCATCTACATCAGCATCTACATCACCATCTACATCACCATCTACATCATCATCTACATAAGCATCTACATCACCATCTACATCAGCTTCTACATCACCATCTACATCAGCATCTACATCAGCTTCTACATCACCATCTACATCAGCAGCTACATCACCATCTACATCAGCATCTACATCAGCAGCTACATCACCATCTGCATCACCATCTGCATCAGCAGCTACATCACCATCTACATCACCATCTGCATCAGCAGCTACATCAGCATCTACATTAGCATCTACATCACCATCTACATCAGCAGCTACATCACCATTTACATCACCATCTACATCACCATCTACATCACCATCTACATCAGGACCTATATCAGCAGCTACATCACCATCTACATCAGCATCTACATCAGCATCTACATCAGCATCTACATCAGCAGCTACATCACCATCTACATCACCATCTGCATCAGCAGCTACATCAGCATCTACATCACCATCTACATCAGCATCTACATCACCATCTACATCAGCATCTACATCACCATCTACATCAGCATCTACATCACCATCTGCATCAGCATCTACAATAGCATCTACATCTGCAGCTACATCACCATCTACATCACCATCTACATCACCATCTACATCAGCATCTACATCACCATCTACATCAGCATCTACATCACCATCTGCATCAGCATCTACAATAGCATCTACATCAGCAGATACATCAGCATCTATATCACCATCTACATCAGCAACTATATCAGCATCTACAAAGAAATTACATCTTCTTCTTCATCTGCAACCACATCGGCAACTACATCCTCATCTATATCCTGAGCCTACATCCGCAGCTACATCAGCATCTAAATCAGCAGCTAAAACAGCAACTACATCCTCACCTACATCACCATCTACATCAGCATCTACATCACAATCTACATCACCATCTACATCAGCATCTACATCACCATCTATATCAGCATCTACATCACCATCTACATCAACATCTAAATCAGCATCTACATCACCATCTACATCACCATCTGCATCAGCAGCTACATCACCATCTACATCACCATCTGTATCAGCAGCTACATCACCATCTACATCACCATCTACATCAGCAGCTACATCACCATCTACATCACCATCTGCATCAGCAGCTACATCAGCATCTATATTAGCATCTACATCAGCATCTACATCAGCATCTACATCACCATCTGCATCAGCAGCTACATCACCATCTACATCACCATCTGTATCAGCAGCTACATCACCATCTACATCACCATCTACATCAGCAGCTACATCACCATCTACATTACCATCTACATCACCATCTGCATCAGCAGCTACATCACCATCTACATCACCATCTGCATCAGCAGCTACATCAGCATCTATATTAGCATCTACATCACCATCTACATCAGCATCTACATCACCATCTGCATCAGCAGCTAAATCACCATCTACATCAGCATCTACATCACCATCTACATCACCATCTACATCATCATCTACATCAGCATCTACATCACCATCTACATCAGCTTCTACATCAGCATCTACATCACCATCTACATCAGCATCTACATCACAATCTACATCACCATCTACATCAGCATCTACATCACCATCTATATCAGCATCTACATCACCATCTACATCAACATCTAAATCAGCATCTACGTCACCATCTACATCACCATCTGCATCAGCTGCTACATCATCATCTACATCACCATCTGTATCAGCAGCTACATCACCATCTACATCACCATCTACATCAGCAGCTACATCACCATCTACATTACCATCTACATCGCCATCTGCATCAGCAGCTACATCACCATCTACATCACCATCTGCATCAGCAGCTACATCAGCATCTACATTAGCATCTACATCACCATTTACATCAGCATCTACATCACCATCTGCATCAGCAGCTAAATCACCATCTACATCAGCATCTACATCACCATCTACATCACCATCTACATCATCATCTACATAAGCATCTACATCACCATCTACATCAGCTTCTACATCACCATCTACATCAGCAGCTACATCACCATCTACATCAGCATCTACATCAGCTTCTACATCACCATCTACATCAGCAGCTACATCACCATCTACATCAGCATCTACATCAGCAGCTACATCACCATCTGCATCACCATCTGCATCAGCAGCTACATCACCATCTGCATCACCATCTGCATCAGCAGCTACATCACCATCTACATCACCATCTGCATCAGCAGCTACATCAGCATCTACATTAGCATCTACATCACCATCTACATCAGCAGCTACATCACCATTTACATCACCATCTATATCACCATCTACATCACCATCTACATCAGGACCTATATCAGCAGCTACATCACCATCTACATCAGCATCTACATCAGCATCTACATCAGCATCTACATCAGCAGCTACATCACCATCTACATCACCATCTGCATCAGCAGCTACATCAGCATCTACATCACCATCTACATCAGCATCTACATCACCATCTACATCAGCATCTACATCACCATCTACATCAGCATCTACATCACCATCTGCATCAGCATCTACAATAGCATCTACATCTGCAGCTACATCACCATCTACATCAGCATCTACATCACCATCTACATCAGCATCTACATCACCATCTGCATCAGCATCTACAATAGCATCTACATCAGCAGATACATCAGCATCTATATCACCATCTACATCAGCAACTATATCAGCATCTACAAAGAAATTACATCTTCTTCTTCATCTGCAACCACATCGGCAACTACATCCTCATCTATATCATGAGCCTACATCCGCAGCTACATCAGCATCTAAATCAGCAGCTAAAACAGCAACTACATCCTCACCTACATCACCATCTACATCAGCATCTACATCACAATCTACATCACCATCTACATCAGCATCTACATCACCATCTATATCAGCATCTACATCACCATCTACATCAACATCTAAATCAGCATCTACATCACCATCTACATCACCATCTGCATCAGCAGCTACATCACCATCTACATCACCATCTGTATCAGCAGCTACATCACCATCTACATTAGCATCTACATCACCATCTACATTACCATCTACATCACCATCTGCATCAGCAGCTACATCACCATCCACATCACCATCTGCATCAGCAGCTACATCAGCATCTATATTAGCATCTACATCACCATCTACATCAGCATCTACATCACCATCTGCATCAGCAGCTAAATCACCATCTACATCAGCATCTACATCACCATCTACATCACCATCTACATCATCATCTACATCAGCATCTACATCACCATCTACATCAGCTTCTACATCACCATCTACATCAGCATCTACATCACCATCTACATCAGCATCTACATCACAATCTACATCACCATCTACATCAGCATCTACATCACCATCTATATCAGCATCTACATCACCATCTACATCAACATCTAAATCAGCATCTACGTCACCATCTACATCACCATCTGCATCAGCTGCTACATCACCATCTACATCACCATCTGTATCAGCAGCTACATCACCATCTACATCACCATCTACATCAGCAGCTACATCACCATCTACATTACCATCTACATAGCCATCTGCATCAGCAGCTACATCACCATCTACATCACCATGTGCATCAGCAGCTACATCAGCATCTACATTAGCATCTACATCACCATCTACATCAGCATCTACATCACCATCTGAATCAGCAGCTAAATCACCATCTACATCAGCATCTACATCACCATCTACATCACCATCTACATCATCATCTACATAAGCATCTACATCACCAACTACATCAGCTTCTACATCACCATCTACATCAGCAGCTACATCACCATCTACATCAGCATCTACATCAGCTTCTACATCACCATCTACATCAGCAGCTACATCACCATCTACATCAGCATCTACATCAGCAGCTACATCACCATCTGCATCACCATCTGCATCAGCAGCTACATCACCATCTACATCACCATCTGCATCAGCAGCTACATCAGCATCTACATTAGCATCTACATCACCATCTACATCAGCAGCTACATCACCATCTACATCAGCATCTACATCAGCAGCTACATCACCATCTGCATCACCATCTGCATCAGCAGCTACATCACCATCTACATCACCATCTGCATCAGCAGCTACATCAGCATCTACATTAGCATCTACATCACCATCTACATCAGCATCTACATCACCATCTACATCAGCATCTACATCACAATCTACATCACCATCTACATCAGCATCTACATCACCATCTATATCAGCATCTACATCACCATCTACATCAACATCTAAATGAGCATCTACATCACCATCTACATCACCATCTGCATCAGCAGCTACATCACCATCTACATCACCATCTGTATCAGCAGCTACATAACCATCTACATCACCATCTACATCAGCAGCTACATCACCATCTACATTAGCATCTACATCACCATCTACATCAGCATCTACATCACCATCTGCATCAGCAGCTACATCACCATCTACATCACCATCTGCATCAACAGCTACATCACCATCTACATCAGCAGCTACATCACCATCTACATCACCATCTGCATCAGCAGCTACATCAGCATCTACATTAGCATCTACATCAGCATCTACATCAGCATCTACATCACCATCTGCATCAGCAGCTAAATCACCATCTACATCAGCATCTACATCACCATCTACATCACCATCTACATCATCATCTACATCAGCATCTACATCACCATCTACATCAGCTTCTACATCACCATCTGCATCAGCAGCTACATCACCATCTACATCAGCATCTACATCAGCATCTACATAAGCAGCTACATCACCATCTACATCACCATCTACATCACCATCTGCATCAGCAGCTACATCACCATCTACATCACCATCTACATCAGCATCTACATCAGCAGCTAAATCAGCATCTACATCACCATCTGCATCAGTAGCTACATCACCATCTACATCACCATCTGCATCAACAGCTACATCACCATCTACATCACCATCTACATCACCATCTACATCACCAGCTACATCAGCATCTACATAAGCAGCTACATCACCATCTACATCACCATCTACATCACCATCTGCATCAGCAGCTACATCACCATCTACATCACCATCTACATCAGCAGCTACATCACCATCTACATTACCATCTACATCGCCATCTGCATCAGCAGCTACATCACCATCTACATCACCATCTGCATCAGCAGCTACATCAGCATCTACATTAGCATCTACATCACCATTTACATCAGCATCTACATCACCATCTGCATCAGCAGCTAAATCACCATCTACATCAGCATCTACATCACCATCTACATCATCATCTACATAAGCATCTACATCACCATCTGCATCAGCTTCTACATCACCATCTACATCAGCAGCTACATCACCATCTACATCAGCATCTACATCAGCTTCTACATCACCATCTACATCAGCAGCTACATCACCATCTACATCAGCATCTACATCAGCAGCTACATCACCATCTGCATCAGCAGCTACATCACCATCTACATCACCATCTGCATCAGCAGCTACATCAGCATCTACATTAGCATCTACATCACCATCTACATCAGCAGCTACATCACCATTTACATCACCATCTACATCACCATCTACATCACCATCTACATCAGGACCTATATCAGCAGCTACATCACCATCTACATCAGCATCTACATCAGCATCTACATCAGCATCTACATCAGCAGCTACATCACCATCTACATCACCATCTGCATCAGCAGCTACATCAGCATCTACATCACCATCTACATCAGCATCTACATCACCATCTACAATAGCATCTACATCACCATCTACATCACCATCTACATCAGCATCTACATCACCATCTACATCAGCATCTACATCACCATCTGCATCAGCATCTACAATAGCATCTACATCAGCAGATACATCAGCATCTATATCACCATCTACATCAGCAACTGTATCAACATCTACAAAGAAATTACATCTTCTTCTTCATCTGCAACCACATCGGCAACTACATCCTCATCTATATCCTGAGCCTACATCCGCAGCTACATCAGCATCTAAATCAGCAGCTAAAACAGCAACTACATCCTCACCTACATCACCATCTACATCAGCATCTACATCACAATCTACATCAACATCTACATCAGCATCTACATCACCATCTATATCAGCATCTACATCACCATCTACATCAACATCTAAATCAGCATCTACATCACCATCTACATCACCATCTGCATCAGCAGCTACATCACCATCTACATCACCATCTGTATCAGCAGCTACATCACCATCTACATCACCATCTACATCAGCAGCTACATCACCATCTACATCACCATCTACATCACCATCTGCATCAGCAGCTACATCACCATCTACATCACCATCTGCATCAGCAGCTACATCAGCATCTATATTAGCATCTACATCACCATCTACATCAGCATCTACATCACCATCTGCATCAGCAGCTAAATCACCATCTACATCAGCATCTACATCACCATCTACATCATCATCTACATCAGCATCTACATCACCATCTACATCAGCTTCTACATCACCATCTACATCAGCATCTACATCACCATCTACATCAGCATCTACATCACAATCTACATCACCATCTACATCAGCATCTACATCACCATCTATATCAGCATCTACATCACCATCTACATCAACATCTAAATCAGCATCTACGTCACCATCTACATCACCATCTGCATCAGCTGCTACATCACCATCTGTATCAGCAGCTACATCACCATCTACATCACCATCTACATCAGCAGCTACATCACCATCTACATTACCATCTACATCGCCATCTGCATCAGCAGCTACATCACCATCTACATCACCATCTGCATCAGCAGCTACATCAGCATCTACATTAGCATCTACATCACCATCTACATCAGCATCTACATCACCATCTGCAGCAGCAGCTAAATCACCATCTACATCAGCATCTACATCACCATCTACATCACCATCTACATCATCATCTACATAAGCATCTACATCACCATCTACATCAGCTTCTACATCACCATCTACATCAGCAGCTACATCACCATCTACATCAGCATCTACATCAGCTTCTGCATCACCATCTACATCAGCTGCTACATCACCATCTACATCACCATCTGTATCAGCAGCTACATCACCATCTACATCACCATCTACATCAGCAGCTACATCACCATCTACATTACCATCTACATCGCCATCTGCATCAGCAGCTACATCACCATCTACATCACCATCTGCATCAGCAGCTACATCAGCATCTACATTAGCATCTACATCACCATCTACATCAGCATCTACATCACCATCTGCAGCAGCAGCTAAATCACCATCTACATCAGCATCTACATTACCATCTACGTCACCATCTACATCATCATCTACATAAGCATCTACATCACCATCTACATCAGCTTCTACATCATCATCTGCATCAGCAGCTACATCACCATCTACATCACCATCTGCATCAGCAGCTACATCAGCATCTACATTAGCATCTACATCACCATCTACATCAGCAGCTACATCACCATCTACATCACCATCTACATCAGCTTCTACATCACCATCTACATCAGCAGCTACATCACCATCTACATCAGCATCTACATCAGCAGCTACATCACCATCTGCATCACCATCTGCATCAGCAGCTACATCACCATCTACATCACCATCTGCATCAGCAGCTACATCAGCATCTACATTAGCATCTACATCACCATCTACATCAGCATCTACATCACCATCTACATCAGCATCTACATCACAATCTACATCACCATCTACATCAGCATCTACATCACCATCTATATCAGCATCTACATCACCATCTACATCAACATCTAAATGAGCATCTACATCACCATCTACATCACCATCTGCATCAGCAGCTACATCACCATCTACATCACCATCTGTATCAGCAGCTACATAACCATCTACATCACCATCTACATCAGCAGCTACATCACCATCTACATTAGCATCTACATCACCATCTACATCAGCATCTACATCACCATCTGCATCAGCAGCTAAATCACCATCTACATCAGCATCTACATCACCATCTACATCAGCTTCTACATCACCATCTACATCAGCATCTACATCACCATCTACATCAGCATCTGCATCAGCAGCTACATCACCATCTACATCAGCATCTGCATCAGCAGCTACATCACCATCTACATCACCATCTGCATCAGCAGCTACATCACCATCTACATCACCATCTGCATCAGCAGCTACATCAGCATCTACATCACCATCTACATCAGCATCTACATCAGCAGCTACATCACCATCTACATCAGCATCTACATCAGCATCTACATCACCATCTACATCAGCATCTACATCAGCAGCTACATCACCATCTACATCACCATCTGCATCAGTAGCTACATCACCATCTACATCACCATCTACATCACCATCTGCATCAACAGCTACATCACCATCTACATCACCATCTACATCACCATCTACATCAGCATCTACATAAGCAGCTACATCACCATCTACATCACCATCTACATCACCATCTGCATCAGCAGCTACATCACCATCTACATCACCATCTGCATCAACAGCTACATCACCATCTACATCAGCAGCTACATCAGCAGCTACATCACCATCTACATCACCATCTGCATCAGCAGCTACATCAGCATCTACATTAGCATCTACATCACCATCTACATCAGCATCTAGATCACCATCTGCATCAGCAGCTAAATCACCATCTACATCAGCATCTACATCACCATCTACATCACCATCTACATCATCATCTACATCAGCATCTACATCACAATCTACATCACCATCTACATCAGCATCTACATCACCATCTACATCAGCATCTACATCAGCAGCTACATCACCATCTACATCACCATCTACATCACCATCTGCATCAGCAGCTACATCACCATCTACATCACCATCTATATCACCATCTACATCAGCATCTACATCAGCAGCTACATCACCATCTACATCACCATCTAAATCAGCATCTTCATCACCATCTACATCACCATCTGCATCAGCAGCTACATCACCATCTACATCACCATCTGTATCAGCAGCTACATCACCATCTACATCACCATCTACATCAGCAGCTACATCACCATCTACATTAGCATCTACATCACCATCTACATCAGCATCTACATCACCATCTGCATCAGCAGCTAAATTACCATCTACATCAGCATCTACATCACCATCTACATCAGCTTCTACATCACCATCTACATCAGCATCTACATCACCATCTACATCAGCATCTACATCAGCAGCTACATCACCATCTACATCACCATTTGCATCAGCAGCTACATCACCATCTACATCACCATCTGCATCAGCAGCTACATCAGCACCTACATCACCATCTACATCACCATCTACATCAGCATCTACATCAGCATCTACATCACCATCTACATCAGCATCTACATCACCATCTACATCAGCATCTACATCAGTAGCTACATCACCATCTACATCAGCATCTACATCAGCTTCTACATCACCATCTACATCAGCATCTACATCACCATCTACATCAGCATCTACATCAGCATCTACATCAGCAGATACATCATCATCTACATCACCATCTACATCAGCATCTACATCACCATCTACATCAGCATCTACATCAGCAGCTACATCACCATCTACATCACCATCTGCATCAGTAGCTACATCACCATCTACATCACCATCTACATCACCATCTACATCAGCATCTACATAAGCAGCTACATCACCATCTACATCACCATCTACATCACCATCTGCATCAGCAGCTACATCACCATCTACATCACCATCTGCATCAACAGCTACATCACCATCTACATCAGCAGCTACATCACCATCTACATCACCATCTGCATCAGCAGCTACATCAGCATCTACATTAGCATCTACATCAGCATCTACATCAGCATCTACATCACCATCTGCATCAGCAGCTAAATCACCATCTACATCAGCATCTACATCACCATCTACATCACCATCTACATCATCATCTACATCAGCATCTACATCACAATCTACATCACCATCTACATCAGCATCTACATCACCATCTACATCAGCATCTACATCAGCATCTACATAAGCAGCTACATCACCATCTACATCACCATCTACATCACCATCTGCATCAGCAGCTACATCACCATCTACATCACCATCTATATCACCATCTACATCAGCATCTACATCAGCAGCTACATCAGCATCTACATCACCTTCTGCATCAGTAGCTACATCACCATCTACATCACCATCTGCATCAACAGCTACATCACCATCTACATCACCATCTACATCACCATCTTCATCACCAGCTACATCAGCATCTACATCAGCAGCTACATCACCATCTACATCACCATCTGCATCAACAGCTACATCACCATCTACATCAGCAGCTACATCAGCAGCAACATCACCATCTGCATCAGCAGCTACATCACCATCTACATCAGCATCTACATCAGCATCTACGTCAGCATCTACATCACCATCTACATCACCATCTACATCAGCATCTACATCACCATCTGCATCAGCAGCTACATAACAATGTACATCACCATCTACATCACCATCTACATCTGCATCTATATCAGCAGCTACATCACCATCTACATCAGCATCTACATCACCATCTACATCAGCATCTACATCAGCATCTACATCAGCAGATACATCACCATCTACATCAGCATCTACATCACCATCTGCATCAGCAGCTACATCAGCATTTACATCACCATCTACATCAGCATCTACATCACCATCTACATCAGCATCTACATCACCATCTACATCAGCATCTGCATCACCATCTACATCAGCGTCTACAATAGCATCTACATCTCCAGCTACATCACCATCTATATCACCATCTACATCAGCATCTACATCACCATCTACATCAGCATCTACATCACCATCTGCATCAGCAGCTACATAACAATGTACATCACCATCTACATCACCATCTACATCTGCATCTATATCAGCAGCTACATCACAATCTACATCACCATCTACATCACCATCTACATCAGCATCTACATCAGTATCTACATCAGCAGCTACATCACCATCTACATCACCATCTACATCACCATCTGCATCAGCAGCTACATCACCATCTACATCACCATCTATATGACCATCTACATCAGCATCTACATTAGCAGCTACATCACCATCTACATCACCATCTAAATCAGCATCTTCATCACCATCTACATCACCATCTGCATCAGCAGCTACATCACCATCTACATCACCATCTGTATCAGCAGCTACATCACCATCTACATCACCATCTACATCAGCAGCTACATCACCATCTACATTAGCATCTACATCACCATCTACATCAGCAGCTACATCACCATCTACATCAGCATCTACATCACCATCTGCATCAGCAGCTAAATTACCATCTACATCAGCATCTACATCACCATCTACATCAGCTTCTACATCACCATCTACATCAGCATCTACATCACCATCTGCATCAGCAGCTAAATTACCATCTACATCAGCATCTACATCACCATCTACATCAGCTTCTACATCACCATCTACATCAGCATCTACATCACCATCTACATCAGCATCTACATCAGCAGCTACATCACCATCTACATCACCATCTGCATCAGCAGCTACATCACCATCTACATCACCATCTGCATCAGCAGCTACATCAGCACCTACATCACCATCTACATCACCATCTACATCAGCATCTACATCAGCATCTACATCACCATCTACATCAGCATCTACATCAGTAGCTACATCACCATCTACATCAGCATCTACATCAGCTTCTACAAAACCATCTACATCAGCATCTACATCACCATCTACATCAGCATCTACATCAGCATCTACATCAGCAGATACATCATCATCTACATCACCATCTACATCAGCATCTACATCACCATCTACATCAGCATCTACATCAGCAGCTACATCACCATCTACATCACCATCTGCATCAGTAGCTACATCACCATCTACATCACCATCTACATCACCATCTACATCAGCATCTACATAAGCAGCTACATCACCATCTACATCACCATCTACATCACCATCTGCATCAGCAGCTACATCACCATCTACATCACCATCTGCATCAACAGCTACATCACCATCTACATCAGCAGCTACATCACCATCTACATCACCATCTGCATCAGCAGCTACATCAGCATCTACATTAGCATCTACATCAGCATCTACATCAGCATCTACATCACCATCTGCATCAGCAGCTAAATCACCATCTACATCAGCATCTACATCACCATCTACATCACCATCTACATCATCATCTACATCAGCATCTACATCACAATCTACATCACCATCTACATCAGCATCTACATCACCATCTACATCAGCATCTACATCAGCATCTACATAAGCAGCTACATCACCATCTACATCACCATCTACATCACCATCTGCATCAGCAGCTACATCACCATCTACATCACCATCTATATCACCATCTACATCAGCATCTACATCAGCAGCTACATCAGCATCTACATCACCTTCTGCATCAGTAGCTACATCACCATCTACATCACCATCTGCATCAACAGCTACATCACCATCTACATCACCATCTACATCACCATCTTCATCACCAGCTACATCAGCATCTACATCAGCAGCTACATCACCATCTACATCACCATCTGCATCAACAGCTACATCACCATCTACATCAGCAGCTACATCAGCAGCAACATCACCATCTGCATCAGCAGCTACATCACCATCTACATCAGCATCTACATCAGCATCTACGTCAGCATCTACATCACCATCTACATCACCATCTACATCAGCATCTACATCACCATCTGCATCAGCAGCTACATAACAATGTACATCACCATCTACACCACCATCTACATCTGCATCTATATCAGCAGCTACATCACCATCTACATCAGCATCTACATCACCATCTACATCAGCATCTACATCAGCATCTACATCAGCAGATACATCACCATCTACATCAGCATCTACATCACCATCTGCATCAGCAGCTACATCAGCATTTACATCACCATCTACATCAGCATCTACATCACCATCTACATCAGCATCTACATCACCATCTACATCAGCATCTGCATCACCATCTACATCAGCGTCTACAATAGCATCTACATCTCCAGCTACATCACCATCTATATCACCATCTACATCAGCATCTACATCACCATCTACATCAGCATCTACATCACCATCTGCATCAGCAGCTACATAACAATGTACATCACCATCTACATCACCATCTACATCTGCATCTATATCAGCAGCTACATCACAATCTACATCACCATCTACATCACCATCTACATCAGCATCTACATCAGTATCTACATCAGCAGCTACATCACCATCTACATCACCATCTACATCACCATCTGCATCAGCAGCTACATCACCATCTACATCACCATCTATATGACCATCTACATCAGCATCTACATTAGCAGCTACATCACCATCTACATCACCATCTAAATCAGCATCTTCATCACCATCTACATCACCATCTGCATCAGCAGCTACATCACCATCTACATCACCATCTGTATCAGCAGCTACATCACCATCTACATCACCATCTACATCAGCAGCTACATCACCATCTACATTAGCATCTACATCACCATCTACATCAGCAGCTACATCACCATCTACATCAGCATCTACATCACCATCTGCATCAGCAGCTAAATTACCATCTACATCAGCATCTACATCACCATCTACATCAGCTTCTACATCACCATCTACATCAGCATCTACATCACCATCTACATCAGCATCTACATCAGCAGCTACATCACCATCTACATCACCATCTGCATCAGCAGCTACATCACCGTCTACATCACCATCTGCATCAGCAGCTACATCAGCACCTACATCACCATCTACATCAGCATCTACATCAGCATCTACATCAGCATCTACATCACCATCTACATCAGCATCTACATCACCATCTACATCAGCATCTACATCAGTAGCTACATCAGCATCTACATCAGCATCTACATCAGCATCTACATCAGTAGCTACATCACCATCTACATCAGCATCTACATCAGCTTCTACATCACCATCTACATCAGCATCTACATCACCATCTACATCAGCATCTACATCAGCAGCTACATCACCATCTACATCACCATCTACATCAGCATCTACATCACCATCTACATCAGCATCTACATCAGCAGCTACATCACCATCTACATCACCATCTGCATCAGTAGCTACATCACCATCTACATCACCATCTACATCACCATCTACATCAGCATCTACATAAGCAGCTACATCACCATCTACATCACCATCTACATCACCATCTGCATCAGCAGCTACATCACCATCTACATCACCATCTGCATCAACAGCTACATCACCATCTACATCAGCAGCTACATCACCATCTACATCACCATCTGCATCAGCAGCTACATCAGCATCTACATTAGCATCTACATCAGCATCTACATCAGCATCTACATCACCATCTGCATCAGCAGCTAAATCACCATCTACATCAGCATCTACATCACCATCTACATCACCATCTACATCATCATCTACATCAGCATCTACATCACAATCTACATCACCATCTACATCAGCATCTACATCACCATCTACATCAGCATCTACATCAGCATCTACATAAGCAGCTACATCACCATCTACATCACCATCTACATCACCATCTGCATCAGCAGCTACATCACCATCTACATCACCATCTATATCACCATCTACATCAGCATCTACATCAGCAGCTAAATCAGCATCTACATCACCATCTGCATCAGTAGCTACATCACCATCTACATCACCATCTGCATCAACAGCTACATCACCATCTACATCACCATCTACATCACCATCTACATCACCAGCTACATCAGCATCTACATAAGCAGCTACATCACCATCTACATCACCATCTACATCACCATCTGCATCAGCAGCTACATCACCATCTACATCACCATCTGCATCAACAGTTACATCACCATCTACATCAGCAGCTACATCAGCAGCTACATCACCATCTGCATCAGCAGCTACATCACCATCTACATCAGCATCTACATCAGCATCTACGTCAGCATCTACATCACCATCTACATCACCATCTACATCACCATCTACATCAGCATCTACATCACCATCTGCATCAGCAGCTACATAACAATGTACATCACCATCTACATCACCATCTACATCAGCATCTATATCAGCAGCTACATCACCATCTACATCAGCATCTACATCACCATCTACATCACCATCTACATCAGCATCTACATCAGCAGATACATCACCATCTACATCAGCATCTACATCACCATCTGCATCAGCAGCTACATCAGCATTTACATCACCATCTACATCAGCATCTACATCACCATCTACATCAGCATCTACATCACCATCTACATCAGCATCTGCATCACCATCTACATCAGCTTCTACAATAGCATCTACATCTGCAGCTACATCACCATCTATATCACCATCTACATCAGCAACTATGTCAGCATCTACAAAAAAATTACATCTTCTTCTTCATCTGCAACCACATCGGCAACTACATCCTCATCTATATCCTGAGCCTACATCTGCAGCTACATCAGCATCTAAATAAGCAGCTACAACAGCAACTACATCCTCACCTACGTCACCATCTACATCAGCATCTACATCACCATCTGCATCACCATCTACATCACCATCTACATCACCATCTATATCAGCATCTACATCACCATCTACATCACGATCTACATCAGCAGCTACATCCGCAACTACATCAGCATCCACATCCGCAGTTACATCACCATCTACATCAGCATCTACATCACCATCTACATCAGCATCTACATCAGCTTCTACATCACCATCTACATCAGCAGCTACATCACCATCTACATCAGCATCTACATCAGCTTCTACATCACCATCTACATCAGCAGCTACATCACCATCTACATCAGCATCTACATCAGCAGCTACATCACCATCTGCATCACCATCTGCATCAGCAGCTACATCACCATCTACATCACCATCTGCATCAGCAGCTACATCAGCATCTACATTAGCATCTACATCACCATCTACATCAGCAGCTACATCACCATTTACATCACCATCTACATCACCATCTACATCACCATCTACATCGGGACCTATATCAGCAGCTACATCACCATCTACATCAGCATCTACATCAGCATCTACATCAGCATCTACATCAGCAGCTACATCACCATCTACATCACCATCTGCATCAGCAGCTACATCAGCATCTACATCACCATCTACATCAGCATCTACATCACCATCTACATCAGCATCTACATCAGCATCTACATCAGCATCTACATCACCATCTGCATCAGCATCTACAATAGCATCTACATCTGCAGCTACATCACCATCTACATCACCATCTACATCACCATCTACATCAGCATCTACATCACCATCTACATCAGCATCTACATCACCATCTGCATCAGCATCTACAATAGCATCTACATCAGCAGATACATCAGCATCTATATCACCATCTACATCAGCAACTATATCAGCATCTACAAAGAAATTACATCTTCTTCTTCATCTGCAACCACATCGGCAACTACATCCTCTTCTATATCCTGAGCCTACATCCGCAGCTACATCAGCATCTAAATCAGCAGCTAAAACAGCAACTACATCCTCACCTACATCACCATCTACATCAGCATCTACATCACAATCTACATCACCATCTACATCAGCATCTACATCACCATCTATATCAGCATCTACATCACCATCTACATCAACATCTAAATCAGCATCTACATCACCATCTACATCACCATCTACATCAGCAGCTACATCACCATCTACATTACCATCTACATCACCATCTGCATCAGCAGCTACATCACCATCTACATCACCATCTGCATCAGCAGCTACATCAGCATCTATATTAGCATCTACATCACCATCTACATCAGCAGCTACATCACCATCTACATTACCATCTACATCACCATCTGCATCAGCAGCTACATCACCATCTACATCACCATCTGCATCAGCAGCTACATCAGCATCTATATTAGCATCTACATCACCATCTACATCACCATCTGCATCAGCAGCTAAATCACCATCTACATCACCATCTACATCACCATCTACATCACCATCTACATCATCATCTACATCAGCATCTACATCACCATCTACATCAGCTTCTACATCACCATCTACATCAGCATCTACATCACCATCTACATCAGCATCTACATCACAATCTACATCACCATCTACATCAGCATCTACATCACCATCTACATCAGCATCTACATCACCATCTGCATCAGCAGCTAAATCACCATCTACATCAGCATCTACATCACCATCTACATCACCATCTACATCATCATCTACATCAGCATCTACATCACCATCTACATCAGCTTCTACATCACCATCTACATCAGCATCTACATCACCATCTAAATCAGCATCTTCATCACCATCTACATCACCATCTGCATCAGCAGCTACATCACCATCTACATCACCATCTGTATCAGCAGCTACATCACCATCTACATCACCATCTACATCAGCAGCTACATCACCATCTACATTAGCATCTACATCACCATCTACATCAGCAGCTACATCACCATCTACATCAGCATCTACATCACCATCTGCATCAGCAGCTAAATTACCATCTACATCAGCATCTACATCACCATCTACATCAGCTTCTACATCACCATCTACATCAGCATCTACATCACCATCTACATCAGCATCTACATCAGCAGCTACATCACCATCTACATCACCATCTGCATCAGCAGCTACATCACCATCTACATCACCATCTGAATCAGCAGCTACATCAGCACCTACATCACCATCTACATCACCATCTACATCAGCATCTACATCAGCATCTACATCACCATCTACATCAGCATCTACATCACCATCTACATCAGCATCTACATCAGTAGCTACATCACCATCTACATCAGCATCTACATCACCATCTACATCAGCATCTACATCAGCAGCTACATCACCATCTACATCACCATCTACATCAGCATCTACATCACCATCTACATCAGCATCTACATCAGCAGCTACATCACCATCTACATCACCATCTGCATCAGTAGCTACATCACCATCTACATCACCATCTACATCACCATCTACATCAGCATCTACATCACCATCTACATCAGCATCTACATCACCATCTGCATCACCATCTACATCAGCATCTGCATCAGCAGCTACATCACCATCTGCATCAGCATCTACATCACCATCTACATCACCATCTACATCACCATCTGCATCAGCAGCTACATCACCATCTACATCACCATCTACATCACCATCTGCATCAGCAGCTACATCACCATCTACATCACCATCTACATCACCATCTGCATCAGCAGCTACATCACCATCTGCATCAGCATCTACATCACCATCTACATCACCATCTACATCACCATCTGCATCAGCAGCTACATCACCATCTACATCACCATCTGCATCAACAGCTACATCACCATCTACATCAGCAGCTACATCACCATCTACATCACCATCTGCATCAGCAGCTACATCAGCATCTACATTAGCATCTACATCAGCATCTACATCAGCATCTACATCACCATCTGCATCAGCAGCTAAATCACCATCTACATCAGCATCTACATCACCATCTACATCACCATCTACATCATCATCTACATCAGCATCTACATCACAATCTACATCACCATCTACATCAGCATCTACATCACCATCTACATCAGCATCTACATCAGCATCTACATAAGCAGCTACATCACCATCTACATCACCATCTGCATCAGCAGCTACATCACCATCTACATCACCATCTATATCACCATCTACATCAGCATCTACATCAGCAGCTAAATCAGCATCTACATCACCATCTGCATCAGTAGCTACATCACCATCTACATCACCATCTGCATCAACAGCTACATCACCATCTACATCACCATCTACATCACCATCTACATCACCAGCTACATCAGCATCTACATAAGCAGCTACATCACCATCTACATCACCATCTACATCACCATCTGCATCAGCAGCTACATCACCATCTACATCACCATCTTCATCAACAGTTACATCACCATCTACATCAGCAGCTACATCAGCAGCTACATCACCATCTGCATCAGCAGCTACATCACCATCTACATCAGCATCTACATCAGCATCTACGTCAGCATCTACATCACCATCTACATCACCATCTACATCACCATCTACATCAGCATCTACATCACCATCTGCATCAGCAGCTACATAACAATGTACATCACCATCTACATCACCATCTACATCAGCATCTATATCAGCAGCTACATCACCATCTACATCAGCATCTACATCACCATCTACATCAGCATCTACATCAGCATCTACATCAGCAGATACATCACCATCTACATCTGCATCTACATCACCATCTGCATCAGCAGCTACATCAGCATTTACATCACCATCTACATCAGCATCTACATCACCATCTACATCAGCATCTACATCACCATCTACATCAGCATCTGCATCACCATCTACATCAGCTTCTACAATAGCATCTACATCTGCAGCTACATCACCATCTATATCACCATCTACATCAGCAACTATGTCAGCATCTACAAAAAAATTACATCTTCTTCTTCATCTGCAACCACATCGGCAAGTACATCCTCATCTATATCCTGAGCCTACATCTGCAGCTACATCAGCATCTAAATAAGCAGCTACAACAGCAACTACATCCTCACCTACGTCACCATCTACATCAGCATCTACATCACCATCTGCATCACCATCTACATCACCATCTACATCACCATCTATATCAGCATCTACATCACCATCTACATCACGATCTACATCAGCAGCTACATCCGCAACTACATCAGCATCCACATCCGCAGTTACATCACCATCTACATCAGCATCTACATCACCATCTACATCAGCATCTACATCAGCTTCTACATCACCATCTACATCAGCAGCTACATCACCATCTACATCAGCATCTACATCAGCTTCTACATCACCATCTACATCAGCAGCTACATCACCATCTACATCAGCATCTACATCAGCAGCTACATCACCATCTGCATCACCATCTGCATCAGCAGCTACATCACCATCTACATCACCATCTGCATCAGCAGCTACATCAGCATCTACATTAGCATCTACATCACCATCTACATCAGCAGCTACATCACCATTTACATCACCATCTACATCACCATCTACATCACCATCTACATCAGGACCTATATCAGCAGCTACATCACCATCTACATCAGCATCTACATCAGCATCTACATCAGCATCTACATCAGCAGCTACATCACCATCTACATCACCATCTGCATCAGCAGCTACATCAGCATCTACATCACCATCTACATCAGCATCTACATCACCATCTACATCAGCATCTACATCAGCATCTACATCAGCATCTACATCACCATCTGCATCAGCATCTACAATAGCATCTACATCTGCAGCTACATCACCATCTACATCACCATCTTCATCACCATCTACATCAGCATCTACATCACCATCTACATCAGCATCTACATCACCATCTGCATCAGCATCTACAATAGCATCTACATCAGCAGATACATCAGCATCTATATCACCATCTACATCAGCAACTATATCAGCATCTACAAAGAAATTACATCTTCTTCTTCATCTGCAACCACATCGGCAACTACATCCTCATCTATATCCTGAGCCTACATCCGCAGCTACATCAGCATCTAAATCAGCAGCTAAAACAGCAACTACATCCTCACCTACATCACCATCTACATCACAATCTACATCACCATCTACATCAGCATCTACATCACCATATATATCAGCATCTACATCACCATCTACATCAACATCTAAATCAGCATCTACATCACCATCTACATCACCATCTGCATCAGCAGGTACATCACCATCTACATCACCATCTGTATCAGCAGCTACATCACCACCTACATCACCATCTACATCAGCAGCTACATCACCATCTACATTACCATCTACATCACCATCTGCATCAGCAGCTACATCACCATCTACATCACCATCTGCATCAGCAGCTACATCAGCATCTATATTAGCATCTACATCACCATCTACATCAGCATCTACATCACCATCTGCATCAGCAGCTAAATCACCATCTACATCAGCATCTACATCACCATCTACATCACCATCTACATCATCATCTACATCAGCATCTACATCACCATCTACATCAGCTTCTACATCACCATCTACATCAGCATCTACATCACCATCTACATCAGCATCTACATCACAATCTACATCACCATCTACATCAGCATCTACATCACCATCTATATCAGCATCTACATCACCATCTACATCAACATCTAAATCAGCATCTACGTCACCATCTACATCACCATCTGCATCAGCTGCTACATCACCATCTACATCACCATCTGTATCAGCAGCTACATCACCATCTACATCACCATCTACATCAGCAGCTACATCACCATCTACATTACCATCTACATCGCCATCTGCATCAGCAGCTACATCACCATCTACATCACCATCTGCATCAGCAGCTACATCAGCATCTACATTAGCATCTACATCACCATCTACATCAGCATCTACATCACCATCTGCAGCAGCAGCTAAATCACCATCTACATCAGCATCTACATCACCATCTACATCACCATCTACATCATCATCTACATAAGCATCTACATCAGCATCTACATCAGCTTCTACATCACCATCTACATCAGCAGCTACATCACCATCTACATCAGCATCTACATCAGCAGCTACATCACCATCTGCATCATCATCTGCATCAGCAGCTACATCACCATCTACATCACCATCTGCATCAGCAGCTACATCAGCATCTACATTAGCATCTACATCACCATCTACATCAGCAGCTACATCACCATCTACATCACCATCTACATCAGCTTCTACATTACCATCTACATCAGCAGCTACATCACCATCTACATCAGCATCTACATCAGCAGCTACATCACCATCTGCATCACCATCTGCATCAGCAGCTACATCACCATCTACATCACCATCTGCATCAGCAGCTACATCAGCATCTACATTAGCATCTACATCACCATCTACATCAGCATCTACATCACCATCTACATCAGCATCTACATCACAATCTACATCACCATCTACATCAGCATCTACATCACCATCTATATCAGCATCTACATCACCATCTACATCAACATCTAAATGAGCATCTACATCACCATCTACATCACCATCTGCATCAGCAGCTACATCACCATCTACATCACCATCTGTATCAGCAGCTACATAACCATCTACATCACCATCTACATCAGCAGCTACATCACCATCTACATTAGCATCTACATCACCATCTACATCAGCATCTACATCACCATCTGCATCAGCAGCTAAATCACCATCTACATCAGCATCTACATCACCATCTACATTAGCTTCTACATCACCATCTACATCAGCATCTACATCACCATCTACATCAGCATCTACATCAGCAGCTACATCGCCATCTACATCACCATCTGCATCAGCAGCTACATCACCATCTACATCACCATCTGCATCAGCAGCTACATCAGCATCTACATCACGATCTACATCAGCATCTACATCAGCAGCTACATCACCATCTACATCAGCATCTACATCAGCATCTACATCACCATCTACATCAGCATCTACATCAGCAGCTACATCACCATCTACATCACCATCTGCATCAGTAGCTACATCACCATCTACATCACCATCTACATCACCATCTGCATCAACAGCTACATCACCATCTACATCACCATCTACATCACCATCTACATCACCATCTACATCAGCATCTACATAAGCAGCTACATCACCATCTACATCACCATCTACATCACCATCTGCATCAGCAGCTACATCACCATCTACATCACCATCTGCATCAACAGCTACATCACCATCTACATCAGCAGCTACATCAGCAGCTACATCACCATCTACATCACCATCTGCATCAGCAGCTACATCAGCATCTACATTAGCATCTACATCACCATCTACATCAGCATCTACATCACCATCTGCATCAGCAGCTAAATCACCATCTACATCAGCATCTACATCACCATCTACATCACCATCTACATCATCATCTACATCAGCATCTACATCACAATCTACATCACCATCTACATCAGCATCTACATCACCATCTACATCAGCATCTACATCAGCAGCTACATCACCATCTTCATCACCATCTACATCACCATCTGCATCAGCAGCTACATCACCATCTACATCACCATCTATATCACCATCTACATCAGCATCGACATCAGCAGCTACATCACCATCTACATCACCATCTAAATCAGCATCTTCATCACCATCTACATCACCATCTGCATCAGCAGCTACATCACCATCTACATCACCATCTGTATCAGCAGCTACATCACCATCTACATCACCATCTACATCAGCATCTACATCAGCATCTACATCACCATCTACATCAGCATCTACATCACCATCTACATCAGCATCTACATCAGCAGCTACATCACCATCTACATCACCATCTGCATCAGCAGCTACATCACCATCTACATCACCATCTGCATCAGCAGCTACATCAGCACCTACATCACCATCTACATCACCATCTACATCAGCATCTACATCAGCATCTACATCACCATCTACATCAGCATCTACATCACCATCTACATCAGCATCTACATCAGTAGCTACATCACCATCTACATCAGACTCTACATCAGCTTCTACATCACCATCTACATCAGCATCTACATCACCATCTACATCAGCATCTACATCAGCAGATACATCACCATCTACATCACCATCTACATCAGCATCTACATCACCATCTACATCAGCATCTACATCAGCAGCTACATCACCATCTACCTCACCATCTGCATCAGTAGCTACATCACCATCTACATCACCATCTACATCACCATCTACATCAGCATCTACATAAGCAGCTACATCACCATCTACATCACCATCTACATCACCATCTGCATCAGCAGCTACATCACCATCTACATCACCATCTGCATCAACAGCTACATCACCATCTACATCAGCAGCTACATCACCATCTACATCACCATCTGCATCAGCAGCTACATCAGCATCTACATTAGCATCTACATCAGCATCTACATCAGCATCTACATCACCATCTGCATCAGCAGCTAAATCACCATCTACATCAGCATCTACATCACCATCTACATCACCATCTACATCATCATCTACATCAGCATCTACATCACAATCTACATCACCATCTACATCAGCATCTACATCACCATGTACATCAGCATCTACATCAGCATCTACATAAGCAGCTACATCACCATCTACATCACCATCTGCATCAGCAGCTACATCACCATCTACATCACCATCTATATCACCATCTACATCAGCATCTACATCAGCAGCTACATCACCATCTACATCACCATCTAAATCAGCATCTTCATCACCATCTACATCACCATCTGCATCAGCAGCTACATCACCATCTACATCACCATCTGTATCAGCAGCTACATCACCATCTACATCACCATCTACATCAGCATCTACATCACCATCTGCATCAGCAGCTAAATTACAATCTACATCAGCATCTACATCACCATCTACATCAGCTTCTACATCACCATCTACATCAGCATCTACATCACCATCTACATCAGCATCTACATCAGCAGCTACATCACCATCTACATCACCATCTGCATCAGCAGCTACATCACCATCTACATCACCATCTGCATCAGCAGCTACATCAGCACCTACATCACCATCTACATCACCATCTACATCAGCATCTACATCACCATCTACATCAGCATCTACATCACCATCTACATCAGCATCTACATCAGTAGCTACATCACCATCTACATCAGCATCTACATCAGCTTCTACATCACCATCTACATCAGCATCTACATCACCATCTACATCAGCATCTACATCAGCAGATACATCACCATCTACATCACCATCTACATCAGCATCTACATCACCATCTACATCAGCATCTACATCAGCAGCTACATCACCATCTACCTCACCATCTGCATCAGTAGCTACATCACCATCTACATCACCATCTACATCACCATCTACATCAGCATCTACATAAGCAGCTACATCACCATCTACATCACCATCTACATCAGCATCTGCATCAGCAGCTACATCACCATCTACATCACCATCTGCATCAACAGCTACATCACCATCTACATCAGCAGCTACATCACCATCTACATCACCATCTGCATCAGCAGCTACATCAGCATCTACATTAGCATCTACATCAGCATCTACATCAGCATCTACATCACCATCTGCATCAGCAGCTAAATCACCATCTACATCAGCATCTACATCACCATCTACATCACCATCTACATCATCATCTACATCAGCATCTACATCACAATCTACATCACCATCTACATCAGCATCTACATCACCATGTACATCAGCATCTACATCAGCATCTACATAAGCAGCTACATCACCATCTACATCACCATCTACATCACCATCTGCATCAGCAGCTACATCACCATCTACATCACCATCTATATCACCATCTACATCAGCATCTACATCAGCAGCTACATCAGCATCTACATCACCTTCTGCATCAGTAGCTACATCACCATCTACATCACCATCTGCATCAACAGCTACATCACCATCTACATCACCATCTACATCACCATCTTCATCACCAGCTACATCAGCATCTACATCAGCAGCTACATCACCATCTACATCACCATCTGCATCAACAGCTACATCACCATCTACATCAGCAGCTACATCAGCAGCAACATCACCATCTGCATCAGCAGCTACATCACCATCTACATCAGCATCTACATCAGCATCTACGTCAGCATCTACATCACCATCTACATCACCATCTACATCACCATCTACATCAGCATCTACATCACCATCTGCATCAGCAGCTACATAACAATGTACATCACCATCTACATCACCATCTACATCTGCATCTATATCAGCAGCTACATCACCATCTACATCAGCATCTACATCACCATCTACATCAGCATCTACATCAGCATCTACATCAGCAGATACATCACCATCTACATCAGCATCTACATCACCATCTGCATCAGCAGCTACATCAGCATTTACATCACCATCTACATCAGCATCTACATCACCATCTACATCAGCATCTACATCACCATCTACATCAGCATCTGCATCACCATCTACATCAGCGTCTACAATAGCATCTACATCTGCAGCTACATCACCATCTATATCACCATCTACATCAGCAACTATGTCAGCATCTACAAAAAAATTACATCTTCTTCTTCATCTGCAACCACATCGGCAACTACATCCTCATCTATATCCTGAGCCTACATCTGCAGCTACATCAGCATCTAAATAAGCAGCTACAACAGCAACTACATCCTCACCTACGTCACCATCTACATCAGCATCTACATCACCATCTGCATCACCATCTACATCACCATCTACATCACCATCTACATCAGCATCTACATCACCATCTACATCACGATCTACATCAGCAGCTACATCCGCAACTACATCAGCATCCACATCCGCAGTTACATCACCATCTACATCAGCATCTACATCACCATCTACATCAGCATCTACATCACCATCTACATCAGCATCTACAAAAGCAGCTACATCACCATCTTCATCACCATCTACATCACCATCTGCATCAGCAGCTACATCACCATCTACATCACCATCTATATCACCATCTACATCAGCATCTACATCAGCATCTACATCAGCTTCTACATCACCATCTACATCAGCAGCTACATCACCATCTACATCAGCATCTACATCAGCAGCTACATCACCATCTGCATCAGCAGCTACATCACCATCTACATCACCATCTGCATCAGCAGCTACATCAGCATCTACATCAGCATCTACATCACCATCTACATCAGCAGCTACATGACCCTCTACATCACCATCTACATCAGCTTCTACATCACCATCTACATCAGCAGCTACATCACCATCTACATCAGCATCTACATCAGCAGCTACATCACCATCTGCATCACCATCTGCATCAGCAGCTACATCACCATCTACATCACCATCTGCATCAGCAGCTACATCAGCATCTACATTAGCATCTACATCACCATCTACATCAGCATCTACATCACCATCTACATCAGCATCTACATCACAATCTACATCACCATCTACATCAGCATCTACATCACCATCTATATCAGCATCTACATCACCATCTACATAACATCTAAATGAGCATCTACATCACCATCTACATCACCATCTGCATCAGCAGCTACATCACCATCTACATCACCATCTGTATCAGCAGCTACATAACCATCTACATCACCATCTACATCAGCAGCTACATCACCATCTACATTAGCATCTACTTCACCATCTACATCAGCATCTACATCACCATCTGCATCAGCAGCTAAATCAGCATCTACATCAGCATCTACATCACCATCTACATCAGCTTCTACATCACCATCTACATCAGCATCTACATCACCATCTACATCAGCATCTACATCAGCAGCTACATCACCATCTACATCACCATCTGCATCAGCAGCTACATCACCAACTACATCACCATCTGCATCAGCAGCTACATCAGCATCTACATCACCATCTACATCAGCATCTACATCAGCATCTACATCAGCATCTACATCACCATCTACATCAGCATCTACATCACCATCTACATCAGCATCTACATCAGCAGCTACATCACCATCTACATCAGCATCTACATCAGCTTCTACATCACCATCTACATCAGCATCTACATCACCATCTACATCAGCATCTACATCAGCAGCTACATCACCATCTACATCACCATCTACATCAGCATCTACATCACCATCTACATCAGCATCTACATCAGCAGCTACATCACCATCTACATCACCATCTGCATCAGTAGCTACATCACCATCTACATCACCATCTACATCACCATCTGCATCAACAGCTACATCACCATCTACATCACCATCTACATCAGAATCTACATCACCATCTACATCAGCATCTACATCACAATCTACATCACCATCTACATCAGCATCTACATCACCATCTATATCAGCATCTACATCACCATCTACATCAACATCTAAATGAGCATCTACATCACCATCTACATCACCATCTGCATCAGCAGCTACATCACCATCTACATCACCATCTGTATCAGCAGCTACATAACCATCTACATCACCATCTACATCAGCAGCTACATCACCATCTACATTAGCATCTACATCACCATCTACATCAGCATCTACATCACCATCTCCATCAGCAGCTAAATCACCATCTACATCAGCATCTACATCACCATCTACATCAGCTTTTACATCACCATCTACATCAGCATCTACATCAGCATCTACATCAGCAGCTACATCACCATCTACATCACCATCTGCATCAGCAGCTACATCACCATCTACATCACCATCTGCATCAGCAGCTACATCAGCATCTACATCACCATCTACATCAGCATCTACATCAGCATCTACATCAGCATCTACATCACCATCTACATCAGCATCTACATCACCATCTACATCAGCATCTACATCAGTAGCTACATCACCATCTACATCAGCATCTACATCAGCTTCTACATCACCATCTACATCAGCATCTACATCACCATCTACATCAGCATCTACATCAGCAGCTACATCACCATCTACATCACCATCTACATCAGCATCTACATCACCATCTACATCAGCATCTACATCAGCAGCTACATCACCATCTACATCACCATCTGCATCAGTAGCTACATCACCATCTACATCACCATCTACATCACCATCTACATCAGCATCTACATAAGCAGCTACATCACCATCTACATCACCATCTACATCACCATCTGCATCAGCAGCTACATCACCATCTACATAACCATCTGCATCAACAGCTACATCACCATCTACATCAGCATCTACATCAGCATCTACATAAGCAGCTACATCACCATCTACATCACCATCTACATCACCATCTACATCAGCAGCTACATCACCATCACCATCTACATCTATATCACCATCTACATCAGCATCTACATCAGCATCTACATAAGCAGCTACATCACCATCTACATCACCATCTACATCACCATCTGCATCAGCAGCTACATCACCATCACCATCTACATCTATATCACCATCTACATCAGCATCTACATCAGCAGCTACATCAGCATCTACATCACCATCTGCATCAGTAGCTACATCACCATCTACATCACCATCTGCATCAACAGCTACATCACCATCTACATCACCATCTACATCACCATCTACATCACCAGCTACATCAGCATCTACATAAGCAGCTACATCACCATCTACATCACCATCTACATCACCATCTGCATCAGCAGCTACATCACCATCTACATCACCATCTGCATCAACAGCTACATCACCATCTACATCAGCAGCTACATCAGCAGCTACATCACCATCTGCATCAGCAGCTACATCACCATCTACATCAGCATCTACATCAGCATCTACGTCAGCATCTACATCACCATCTACATCACCATCTACATCACCATCTACATCAGCATCTACATCACCATCTGCATCAGCAGCTACATAACAATGTACATCACCATCTACATCACCATCTACATCAGCATCTATATCAGCAGCTACTTCACCATCTACATCAGCATCTACATCACCATCTACATCAGCATCTACATCAGCATCTACATCAGCAGATACATCACCATCTACATCAGCATCTCCATCACCATCTGCATCAGCAGCTACATCAGCATTTACATCACCATCTACATCAGCATCTACATCACCATCTACATCAGCATCTACATCACCATCTACATCAGCATCTGCATCACCATCTACATCAGCGTCTACAATAGCATCTACATCTGCAGCTACATCACCATCTATATCACCATCTACATCAGCAACTATGTCAGCATCTACAAAAAAATTACATCTTCTTCTTCATCTGCAACCACATCGGCAACTACATCCTCATCTATATCCTGAGCCTACATCTGCAGCTACATCAGCATCTAAATAAGCAGCTACAACAGCAACTACATCCTCACCTACGTCACCATCTACATCAGCATCTACATCACCATCTGCATCACCATCTACATCAGCATCTACATCACCATCTATATCAGCATCTACATCACCATCTACATCACGATCTACATCAGCAGCTACATCCGCAACTACATCACCATCTATATCAGCATCTACATCACCATCTACATCAGCATCTACATCACCATCTACATCAGCATCTACATCACCATCTACATCAGCATCTACATAAGCAGCTACATCACCATCTGCATCACCATCTACATCACCATCTGCATCAGCAGCTACATCACCATCTACATCACGATCTACATCAGCATCTACATCAGCATCTACATCCACAGTTACATCAGCAGCTACATCTGCAACTACATCAGCATCCACATCCGCAGTTACATCACCATCTACATCAGCATCTACATCAGCATCTACATCAGCATCTACATCACCATCTACATCAGCATCTACATCAGCATCTACATCACCATCTACATCAGCATCTACATCACCATCTGCATCAGCAGCTACATCACCATCTACATCAGCATCTACATCACCATCTACATCAGCATCTACATCCTCACCTACGTCACCATCTACATCAGCATCTACATCACCATCTGCATCACCATCTACATCAGCATCTACATCACCATCTATATCACCATCTACATCACCATCTACATCACGATCTACATCAGCATCTACATCAGCATCTACATCCACAGTTACATCAGCAGCTACATCACCATCTACATCAGCATCCACATCGGCAGTTACATCACCATCTACATCAGCATCTACATCACCATCTACATCAGCATCTACATCACCATCTGCATCAGCAGCTACATCACTATCTACATCAGCATCTACATCAGCATCTATATAACCATCTACATCAGAATCTACATCAGCAGCTACATCACCATCTACATCACCATCTACATCAGCAACTACATTGGCATCTACATCAGCTTCTACATCAGCGTCTACATCACCATCTACATCAGCAACTACAACACCATCTGCATCAGCAGCTACATCAGCATCTACATCACCATCTACATCAGCATCTACATCAGCAGTTACATCACCATGTACATCACTATCTACATCACCATCTACATCACGATCTACATCAGCATCTATATCAGCAGCTACATCACCATCTACATCAGCATCTACATCACCATCTACATCAGCATCTACATCAGCATCTACATCAGCAGATACATCAGCATCTACATCAGCATCTACATCACCATCTGCATCAGCAGCTACATCAGCATTTACATCACCATCTACATCAGCATCTACATCACCATCTACATCAGCATCTACAACACCATCTACATCAGCATCTGCATCACCATCTACATCAGCGTCTACAATAGCATCTACATCTGCAGCTACATCACCATCTACATCAGCATCTTCATCACAATCTAAATCAGCATCTACATCACCATCTACATCAGCAACTACATCAGCATCTACATCAGAAACTACATCAGCAAGTACATCAGCATCTACATCAGCAACTACATCACCATGTACATGAGCTACTACATCACCATTTACATCAGCAACTACATCAGCATCTACATCACCATCTACATCAGCATCTACATCACCATCTACATCAGCAACTACATCAGCATCTACATCAGCATCTACAGAAGCAACTACATCACCATCAGCATCTAAATTAGCAGCTACATCAGCATCTACATCAGCAGCTACATCAGCAACTACATCAGCATCTACATCCGCAGTTACATCAGCAGCTACATCTGCAACTACATCAGCATCCACATCCGCAGTTACATCACCATCTACATCACCATCTGCATCAGCAGCTACATCAGCATTTACATCACCATCTACATCAGCATCTACATCAGCATCTACATCAGCATCTACATCACCATCTACATCAGCATCTACATCACCATCTACATCAGCATCTACATCACCATTTGCATCAGCAGCTACATCACCATGTACATCACCATCTACATCAGCATCTACATCACCATCTACATCAGCATCTACATCACCATCTACATCACCATCTACATCACCATCTGCATCAGCAGCTACATCACCATGTACATCACCATCTACATCACCATCTACATCAGTATCTATATCAGCAGCTACATCACCATCTACATCAGCATCTACATCACCATCTATATCAGCATCTACATCACCATCTACATCACCATCTAGATCAGCATCTAAATCAGCATCCACATCACCATCTACATCACCATCTGCATCAGCAGCTACATCACCATCTACATCACCATCTACATCACCATCTACATCAGCATCTATATCAGCAGCTACATCACCATCTACATCAGCATCTACATCACCATCTATATCAGCATCTACATCACCATCTAGATCACCATCTAGATCAGCATCTAAATCAGAATCCACATCACCATCTACATCAGCATCTGCATCAGCAGCTACATCCCCATCTACATCAGCAGCTACATCACCATCTACATCACCATCTGCATCAGCAGCTACATCACCATCTACATCACCTTCTACATCAGCAACTACATCACCATCTACATCAGCAACTACATCAGCATCTACATGACCATCTACATCAGCAACTACATCACCATCTACATCACCATCTACATCAGCATCTACATCACCATCTACATCACCATCTACATCACCATCTACATCAGCATCTACATCAGCATCTACATCACCATTTGCATCAGCAGCTAAATCACCATCTACATCAGCATCTACATCACCATCTACATCAGCATCTACATCACCATCTGCATCAGCAGCTACATCACCATCTACATCACCATCTACATCAGCATCTACATCACCATCCACATCAGCATCTACATCAGCATCTACATCACCATCTGCATCAGCATCTAAATCAGCATCCACATCACCATCTACATCACCATCTACATCAGCATCTACATCACCATCTACATCAGCATCTACATCACCATCTACATCACCATCTACATCAGCATCTACATCACCATCTACATCAGCATCTACATCACCATCTACATAAGCATCTACATCACCATTTGCATCAGCAGCTACATCACCATGTACATCACCATCTACATCAGGATCTACATCACCATCTACATCAGCATCTACATCACCATCTACATCACCATCTGCATCAGCAGCTACATCACCATCTACATCACCATCTGCATCAGCAGCTACATCAGCACCTACATCACCATCTACATCACCATCTACATCAGCATCTACATCAGCATCTACATCACCATCTACATCAGCATCTACATCACCATCTACATCAGCATCTACATCAATAGCTACATCACCATCTACATCAGCATCTACATCAGCTTCTACATCACCATCTACATCAGCATCTACATCACCATCTACATCAGCATCTACATCAGCAGCTACATCACCATCTACATCACCATCTACATCAGCATCTACATCAGCATCTACATCAGCAGCTACATCACCATCTACATCACCATCTGCATCAGTAGCTACATCACCATCTACATCACCATCTACATCACCATCTACATCAGCATCTACATAAGCAGCTACATCACCATCTACATAAGCAGCTGCATCACCATCTGCATCACCATCTACATCACCATCTGCATCAGCAGCTACATCACCATCTACATCAGCATCTACATCAGCATCTACATCACCATCTGCATCAGCATCTAAATCAGCATCCACATCACCATCTACATCACCATCTACATCAGCATCTAAATCACCATCTACATCACCATCTACATCACCATCTACATCACCATCTACATCAGCATCTACATCACCATCTACATCAGCATCTACATCACCATCTACATCACCATCTACATCACCATTTGCATCAGCAGCTACATCACCATGTACATCACCATCTACATCAGCATCTACATCACCATCTACATCAGCATCTACATCAGCATCTACATCACCATCTACATCAGCATCTACATCACCATCTACAACAGCATCTACATCACCATCTTCATCAGCAGCTACATCACTATGTACGTCACCATCTACATCACCATCTACATCAGTATCTATATCAGCAGCTACATCACCATCTACATCAGCATCTACATCAGTATCTATATCAGTAGCTACATCACCATCTACATCACCATCTACATCACCATCTACATCAGCATCTACATAAGCAGCTACATCACCATCTACATCACCATCTACATCACCATCTGCATCAGCAGCCACATCACCATCTACATCACCATCTGCATCAACAGCTACATCACCATCTACATCAGCAGCTACATCACCATCTACATCACCATCTGCATCAGCAGCTACATCAGCATCTACATTAGCATCTACATCACCATCTACATCAGCATCTACATCACCATCTGCATCAGCAGCTAAATCACCATCTACATCAGCATCTACATCACCATCTACATCACCATCTACATCATCATCTACATCAGCATCTACATCACAATCTACATCACCATCTACATCAGCATCTACATCACCATCTACATCAGCATCTACATCAGCATCTACATAAGCAGCTACATCACCATCTACATCACCATCTACATCACCATCTGCATCAGCAGCTACATCACCATCTACATCACCATCTATATCACCATCTACATCAGCATCTACATCAGCAGCTAAATCAGCATCTACATCACCATCTGCATCAGTAGCTACATCACCATCTACATCACCATCTGCATCAACAGCTACATCACCATTTACATCACCATCTACATCACCATCTACATCACCAGCTACATCAGCATCTACATAAGCAGCTACATCACCATCTACATCACCATCTACATCACCATCTGCATCAGCAGCTACATCACCATCTACATCACCATCTGCATCAACAGCTACATCACCATCTACATCAGCAGCTACATCAGCAGCTACATCACCATCTGCATCAGCATTTACATCACCATCTACATCAGCATCTACATCAGCATCTACGTCAGCATCTACATCACCATTTACATCACCATCTACATCACCATCTACATCAGCATCTACATCACCATCTGCATCAGCAGCTACATAACAATGTACATCACCATCTACATCACCATCTACATCAGCATCTATATCAGCAGCTACATCACCATCTACATCAGCATCTACATCACCATCTACATCAGCATCTACATCAGCATCTACATCAGCAGATACATCACCATCTACATCAGCATCTACATCACCATCTGCATCAGCAGCTACATCAGCATTTACATCACCATCTACATCAGCATCTACATCACCATCTACATCAGCATCTACATCACCATCTACATCAGCATCTGCATCACCATCTACATCAGCGTCTACAATAGCATCTACATCTGCAGCTACATCACCATCTATATCACCATCTACATCAGCAACTATGTCAGCATCTAAAAAAAAATTACATCTTCTTCTTCATCTGCAACCACATCGGCAACTACATCCTCATCTATATCCTGAGCTTACATCTGCAGCTACATCAGCATCTAAATCAGCAGCTAAAACAGCAACTACATCCTCACCTACGTCACCATCTACATCAGCATCTACATCACCATCTGCATCACCATCTACATCAGCATCTACATCACCATCTATATCAGCATCTACATCACCATCTACATCAGCAGCTACATCCGCAACTACATCAGCATCCACATCCGCAGTTACATCACCATGTACATCAGCATCTACATCACCATCTACATCAGCATCTACATCACCATCTACATCAGCATCTACATAAGCAGCTACATCACCATCTGCATCACCATCTACATCACCATCTGCATCAGCAGCTACATCACCATCTACATCACCATCTATATCACCATCTACATCACCATCTACATCAGCAGCTACATCACCATCTACATCACCATCTGCATCAGTAGCTACATCACCATCTAATTCACCAACTGCATCAACAGCTACATCACCATCTACATCACCATCTACATCACCATCTACATCAGCATCTACATAAGCAGCTACATCACCATCTACATCACCATCTACATCACCATCTGCATCAGCAGCTACATCACCATCTACATCACCATCTGCATCAACAGCTACATCACCATCTACATCAGCAGCTACATCAGCAGCTACATCACCATCTGCATCAGCAGCTACATCACCATCTACATCAGCATCTACATCAGCATCTACGTCAGCATCTACATCACCATCTACATCACCATCTACATCACCATCTACATCAGCATCTACATCACCATCTGCATCAGCAGCTACATAACAATGTACATCACCATCTACATCACCGTCTACATCAGCATCTATATCAGCAGCTACATCACCATCTACATCAGCATCTACATCACCATCTACATCAGCATCTACATCAGCATCTACATCAGCAGATACATCACCATCTACATCAGCGTCTACATCACCATCTGCATCAGCAGCTACATCAGCATTTACATCACCATCTACATCAGCATCTACATCACCATCTACATCAGCATCTGCATCACCATCTACATCAGCGTCTACAATAGCATCTACATCTGCAGCTACATCACCATCTATATCACCATCTACATCAGCAACTATGTCAGCATCTACAAAAAAATTACATCTTCTTCTTCATCTGCAACCACATCGGCAACTACATCCTCATCTATATCCTGAGCCTACATCTGCAGCTACATCAGCATCTAAATAAGCAGCTACAACAGCAACTACATCCTCACCTACGTCACCATCTACATCAGCATCTACATCACCATCTGCATCACCATCTACATCAGCATCTACATCACCATCTATATCAGCATCTACATCACCATCTACATCACGATCTACATCAGCATCTACATCAGCATCTACATCCACAGTTACATCAGCAGCTACATCTGCAACTACATCAGCATCCACATCCGCAGTTACATCACCATCTACATCAGCATCTACATCAGCATCTACATCAGCATCTACATCACCATCTACATCAGCATCTACATCAGCATCTACATCACCATCTACATCAGCATCTACATCACCATCTGCATCAGCAGCTACATCACCATCTACATCAGCATCTACATCACCATCTACATCAGCATCTACATCCTCACCTACGTCACCATCTACATCAGCATCTACATCACCATCTGCATCACCATCTACATCAGCATCTACATCACCATCTATATCACCATCTACATCACCATCTACATCACGATCTACATCAGCATCTACATCAGCATCTACATCCACAGTTACATCAGCAGCTACATCACCATCTACATCAGCATCCACATCCGCAGTTACATCACCATCTACATCAGCATCTACATCACCATCTACATCACCATCTACATCAGCATCTACATCACCATCTGCATCAGCAGCTACATCACTATCTACATCAGCATCTACATCAGCATCTATATAACCATCTACATCAGAATCTACATCAGCAGCTACATCACCATCTACATCACCATCTACATCAGCAACTACATTGGCATCTACATCAGCATCTACATTAGCATCTACATCACCATCTACATCAGCATCTACAACACCATCTGCATCAGCAGCTACATCACCATCTACATCAGCATCTACATCACCATCTACATCAGCATCTACATCAGCAGTTACATCACCATGTACATCACTATCTACATCACCATCTACATCACGATCTACATCAGCATCTATATCAGCAGCTACATCACCATCTACATCAGCATCTACATCACCATCTACATCACCATCTACATCAGCCTCTACATCAGCATCTACATCAGCAGATACATCACCATCTACATCAGCATCTACATCACCATCTGCATCAGCAGCTAAATCAGCATTTACATCACCATCTACATCAGCATCTACATCACCATCTACATCAGCATCTACAACACCATCTACATCAGCATCTGCATCACCATCTACATCAGCGTCTACAATAGCATCTACATCTGCAGCTACATCACCATCTACATCACCATCTACATCAGCATCTTCATCACAATCTAAATCAGCATCTACATCACCATCTACATCAGCAACTACATCAGCATCTACATCAGAAACTACATCAGCAAGTACATCAGCATCTACATCAGCAACTACATCACCATGTACATGAGCTACTACATCACCATCTACATCAGCAACTACATCAGCATCTACATCACCATCTACATCAGCATCTACATCAGCATCTACATCAGCAACTACATCAGCATCTACATCAGCATCTACAGAAGCAACTACATCACCATCAGCATCTAAATTAGCAGCTACATCAGCATCTACATCAGCAGCTACATCAGCAACTACATCAGCATCTACATCCGCAGTTACATCAGCAGCCACATCTGCAACTACATCAGCATCCACATCCGCAGTTACATCACCATCTACATCACCATCTGCATCAGCAGCTACATCAGCATTTACATCACCATCTACATCAGCATCTACATCAGCATCTACATCAGCATCTACATCACCATCTACATCAGCATCTACATCACCATCTACATCAGCATCTACATCACCATTTGCATCAGCAGCTACATCACCATGTACATCACCATCTACATCAGCATCTACATCACCATCTACATCAGCATCTACATCACCATCTACATCACCATCTACATCAGCATCTACATCACCATCTACATCAGCATCTACATCACCATCTGCATCAGCAGCTACATCACCATGTACATCACCATCTACATCACCATCTACATCAGTATCTATATCAGCAGCTACATCACCATCTACATCAGTATCTATATCAGCAGCTACATCACCATCTATATCAGCATCTACATCACCATCTACATCACCACCTAGATCAGCATCTAAATCAGCATCCACATCACCATCTACATCACCATCTGCATCAGCAGCTACATCACCATCTACATCACCATCTACATCACCATCTACATCAGCATCTATATCAGCAGCTTCATCACCATCTACATCAGCATCTACATCACCATCTATATCAGCATCTACATCACCATCTACATCACCATCTAGATCAGCATCTAAATCAGAATCCACATCACCATCTACATCACCATCTGCATCAGCAGCTACATCACCATCTACATCAGCAGCTACATCACCATCTACATCACCATCTGCATCAGCAGCTACATCACCATCTACATCACCTTCTACATCAGCAACTACATCACCATCTACATCAGCAACTACATCAGCATCTACATGACCATCTACATCAGCAACAACATCACGATCTACATCACCATCTACATCAGCATCTACATCACCATCTACATCACCATCTACATCACCATCTACATCAGCATCTACATCAGCATCTACATCACCATTTGCATCAGCAACTAAATCACCATCTACATCAGCATCTACATCACCATCTGCATCAGCATCTACATCACCATCTGCATCAGCAGCTACATCACCATCTACATCAGCATCTACATCAGCTTCTACATCACCATCCACATCAGCATCTACATCAGCATCTACATCACCATCTGCATCAGCATCTAAATCAGCATCCACATCACCATCTACATCACCATCTACATCAGCATCTAAATCACCATCTACATCAGCATCTACATCACCATCTACATCACCATCTACATCAGCATCTACATCACCATCTACATCAGCATCTACATCACCATCTACATAAGCATCTACATCACCATTTGCATCAGCAGCTACATCACCATCTACATCAGCATCTACATCACCATCTACATCAGCATCTACATCAGCATCTACGTCACCATCTACATCAGCATCTACATCACCATCTACAACAGCATCTACATCACCATCTTCATCAGCAGCTACATCACTATGTACATCACCATCTACATCACCATCTACATCAGTATCTATATCAGCAGCTACATCACCATCTACATCAGCATCTACATCACCATCTATATCAGCATCTACATCACCATCTAAATCACCATCTAGATCAGCATCTAAATCAGCATCCACATCACCATCTACATCACCATCTGCATCAGCATCCACATCACCATCTACATCACCATCTACATCGGCATCTACATCACCATCTATATCAGCATCTACATCACCATCTACATCACCATCTAGATCAGCATCTAAATCAGCATCCACATCACAATCTACATCACCATCTGCATCAGCAGCTACATCACCATCTACATCACCATCAACATCATCATCTACATCACCATCTGCATCAGCAGCTACATCACCATCTACATCACCATCTACATCAGCAACTACATCACCATCTACATCAGCAACTACATCAGCATCTACATCAGCAACTACATCAGCAACTACATCAGCATCTACATCAGCATCTACATCAGCAACTACATCACCATCTACATCAGCAACTACCTCACCATCTACATCACCATCTACATCAGCAGCTACATCACCATCTACATCACCATCTACATCAGCATCTACATCACCATCCACATCAGCATCTACATCAGCATCTACATCACCATCTGCATCAGCATCTAAATCAGCATCCACATCACCATCTACATCACCATCTACATCAGCATCTACATCAGCATCTACATCAGCATCTACATCACCATCTACATCACCATCTACATCAGCATCTACATCACCATCTACATCAGCATCTACATCACCATCTACATCAGCATCTACATCACCATTTGCATCAGCAGCTACATCACCATGTACATCACCATCTACATCAGCATCTACATCACCATCTACATCAGCATCTACATCACCATCTACATCACCATCTACATCAGCATCTACATCACCATCTACAACAGCATCTACATCACCATCTGCATCAGCAGCTACATCACTATGTACATCACCATCTACATCACCAGCTACATCACCATCTACATCAGTATCTATATCAGCAGCTACATCACCATCTACATCAGCATCTACATCACCATCTATATCAGCATCTACATCACCATCTACATCACCATCTAGATCAGCATCTAAATCAGCATCCACATCACCATCTACATCACCATCTGCATCAGCAGCTACATCACCATCTACATCACCATCTACATCAGCATCTATATCAGCAGCTACATCAGCATCTACATCAGCATCTACATCACCATCTATATCAGCATCTACATCACCACCTACATCACCATCTAGATCAGCATCTAAATCAGCATCCACATCACAATCTACATCACCATCTACATCAGCAGCTACATCACCATCTACATCACCATCAACATCATCATCTACATCACCATCTGCATCAGCAGCTACATCACCATCTACATCACCATCTACATCAGCAACTACATCACCATCTACATCAGCAACTACATCAGCATCTACATCAGCAACTACATCAGCAACTACATCAGCATCTACATCAGCATCTACATCAGCAACTACATCACCATCTACATCAGCAACTACCTCACCATCTACATCACCATCTACATCAGCAGCTACATCACCATCTACATCACCATCTACATCAGCATCTACATCACCATCCACATCAGCATCTACATCAGCATCTACATCACCATCTGCATCAGCATCTAAATCAGCATCCACATCACCATCTACATCACCATCTACATCAGCATCTACATCAGCATCTACATCAGCATCTACATCACCATCTACATCACCATCTACATCACCATCTACATCACCATCTACATCAGCATCTACATCACCATCTACATCAGCATCTACATCACCATTTGCATCAGCAGCTACATCACCATGTACATCACCATCTACATCAGCATCTACATCACCATCTACATCAGCATCTACATCACCATCTACATCACCATCTACATCAGCATCTACATCACCATCTACAACAGCATCTACATCACCATCTGCATCAGCAGCTACATCACTATGTACATCACCATCTACATCACCAGCTACATCACCATCTACATCAGTATCTATATCAGCAGCTACATCACCATCTACATCAGCATCTACATCACCATCTATATCAGCATCTACATCACCATCTACATCACCATCTAGATCAGCATCTAAATCAGCATCCACATCACCATCTACATCACCATCTGCATCAGCAGCTACATCACCATCTACATCACCATCTACATCAGCATCTATATCAGCAGCTACATCAGCATCTACATCAGCATCTACATCACCATCTATATCAGCATCTACATCACCACCTACATCACCATCTAGATCAGCATCTAAATCAGCATCCACATCACAATCTACATCACCATCTGCATCAGCAGCTACATCACCATCTACATCACCATCATCATCTACATCACCATCTGCATCAGCAGCTACATCACCATCTACATCACCATCTACATCAGCAACTACATCACCATCTACATCAGCAACTACATCAGCATCTACATCAGCAACTACATCAGCAACTACATCAGCATCTACATCAGCAACTACATCACCATCTACATCAGCAACTACCTCACCATCTACATCAACATCTACATCAGCAGCTACATCACCATCTACATCACCATCTACATCAGCATCTACATCACCATTTACATCACCATCTAGATCAGCATCTAAATCAGCATCCACATCACCATCTACATCACCATCTGCATCAGCAGCTACATCACCATCTACATCACCATCAACATCACCATCTACATCACCATCAACATCATCATCTACATCACCATCTGCATCAGCAGCTACATCACCATCTACATCACCATCTACATCACCATCTACATCAGCAACTACATCACCATCTACATCAGCAACTACATCAGCATCTACATCAGCATCTACATCAGCATCTACCTCACCATTTGCATCAGCAGCTACATCACCATGTACATCACCATCTACATCAGCATCTACATCACCATCTACATCAGCATCTACATCACCATCTACATCACCATCAACATCACCATCTACATCACCATCTGCATCAGCAGCTACATCACCATCTACATCAGCATCTACATCACCATCTACATCAGCATCTACATCAGGAGCTACATCACCATCTACATCACCATCTACATCAGCATCTTCATCACAATCGAAATCAGCATCTACATCACCATCTACATCAGCATCTACATAACCATCTGCATCACCATCTGCATCAGCAGCTACATCACCATCTACATCAGCATCTACATCACCATCTACATCACCATCTACATCACCATCTACATCAGCATCTACATCACCATCTGCAACACCATCTGCATCAGCAGCTACATCACCATCTACATCAGCATCTACATCACCATCTACATCACCATCTACATCACCATCTACATCACCATCTGCATCAACAGCTACATCACCATCTACGTCACTATCTACATCACCATCTACATCAGAATCTACATCAGCATCTACATAAGCAGCTACATCACCATCTACATTACCATCTACATCACCATCTACATCACCATCTGCATCATCAGCTACATCACTATCTACATCACCATCTACATCAGCATCTACATCACCATCTACATCACCATCTACATCACCATCTACATCAGCATCTACATCAGCATCTGCATCAGTAGCTACATCACCATCTACATCAGCATCTACATCACGATCTACATCACCATCTACATCAGCATCTACATCACCATCTACATAAGTATCTACATCACCATCTGCATCAGCAGCTACATCACCATCTACATCAGCATCTACATCACCATCTACATCACCATCTGCATCATCAGCTACATCACTATCTACATCACCATCTACATCAGCATCTACATCACCATCTACATCAGCATCTACATCAGCATCTGCATCAGTAGCTACATCACCATCTACATCACCATCTACATCAGCATCTACATCACCATCTACATCACCATCTACATCAGCATCTACATCACCATCTACATCACCATCTACATCAGCAACTACATCAGCATCTACATCAGCATCTACATCAGCATCTACATCACCATCTACATCAGCATCTACATCACCATCTGCATCAGCAGCTACATCACCATCTACATCAGCATCTACATCACCATCTACATCAGCATCTACATCAGGAGCTACATCACCATCTACATCACCATCTACATCAGCATCTTCATCACAATCGAAATCAGCATCTACATCACCATCTACATCAGCATCTACATCACCATCTACATCACCATCTGCATCATCAGCTACATCACTATCTACATCACCATCTACATCAGCATCTACATCACCATCTACATCACCATCTACATCAGCATCTACATCAGCATCTACATCAGTAGCTACATCATCATCTACATCACCATCTACATCAGCATCTACATCACCATCTACATCACCATCTGCATCAGCAGCTACATCACCATCTACATCAGCATCTACATCACCATCTACATCAGCATCTACATCAGGAGCTACATAACCATCTACATCACCATCTACATCAGCATCTTCATCACAATCGAAATCAGCATCTACATCACCATTTACATCACCATCTACATCACCATCTGCATCACCATCTGCATCAGCAGCTACATCACCATCTACATCACCATCTACATCAGCAGATACATCACCATCTACATCAGCATCTACATCACCATCTGCATCAGCAGCTACATCAGCATTTACATCACCATTTATATCAGCATCTACATCACCATCTACATCAGCATCTGCTTCACCATCTACATCAGCGTCTACAATAGCATCTACAGCTGCAGCTACATCACCATCTATATCACCATCTACATCAGCAACTATATCAGCATCTACAAAAAAATTACATCGTCTTCTTCATCTGCAACCACATCGGCAACTACATCCTCATCTATATCCTGAGCCTACATCTGCAGCTACATCAGCATTTAAATCAGCTGCTACAAGAGCAACTACATCCTCACCTACGTCACCATCTACATCAGCATCTACATCACCATCTGCATCACCATCTACATCAGCATCTACATCACCATCTATATCAGCATCTACATCACCATCTACATCACCATCTACATCACCATCTACATCAGCAGCTACATCAGCATCTACATCACCATCTACATCAGCATCTACATCACCATCTACATCAGCATCTACATCACCATCTACATCACCATCTACAATAGCATCTGCAGCTACATCACCATCTATATCACCATCTACATCAGCAACTATATCAGCATCTACAAAAAATTTACATCTCCTTCTTCATCTGCAACCACATTGGCAACTACATCCTCATCTATATCCTGAGCCTACATCCGCAGCTACATCAGCATCTAAATCAGCAGCTACAACAGCAACTACATCACCATCAGCATTTAAATTAGCAGCTACATCAGCATCTACATCAGCAGCTACATCTGCAACTACATCAGCATCCACATCCGCAGTTACATCACCATCTACATCAGCATCTACATCACCATCTGCATCACCATCTACATCACCATCTACATCACCATCTACATCAGCAACTACATCAGCAACTACATCACCATCTACATCAGCATCTACATCACCATCTACATCAGCATCTGCATCACCATCTACATCAGCGTCTACAATAGCATCTACAGATGCAGCTACATCACCATCTATATCACCATCTACATCAGCAACTATATCAGCATCTACAAAAAAATTACATCGTCTTCTTCATCTGCAACCACATCGGCAACTACATCCTCATCTATATCCTGAGCCTACATCTGCAGCTACATCAGCATCTAAATCAGCAGCTACAAGAGCAACTACATCCTCACCTACGTCACCATCTACATCAGCATCTACATCACCATCTGCATCACCATCTACATCAGCATCTACATCACCATCTATATCAGCATCTACATCAGCATCTACAACACCGTCTACATCACCATCTGCATCCGCAGTTACATCACCATCTACATCAGCATCTACATCACCATCTGCATCACCATCTACATCACCATCTACATCACCATCTACATCAGCAACTACATCAGCAACCACATCAGAAACTACATAAGCAGCTACATCAGCATCTACATCACCATCTACATCAGCAGCTACATCATCATCTACATCAGCAACTACATCACCATCTACATCAGCAACTACAGCAGCAAGTACATCAGCAACCACATCAATAACTACATCAGCAGCTACATCAGCATCTACATCACCATCTACATCAGCAGCTACATCACCATCTACATCAGCATCTACATCAGCAACTACATCAGCAACCACATCAGAAATTACATCAGCAGCTACACCAGCATCCACATCACCATCTACATCAGCAACTACATCATCATCTACATCAGCATCTACATCAGCAACTACATCACCATCTACATCAGAAACTACAGCAGCAACTACAGCAGCAAGTACATCAGCAACCACATCAATAACTACATCAGCAGCTACATCAGCAACTACATCAGCGACTACATCAGCATCTACATCAGCATCTACATCACCATCTACATCAGCAACTACATCACCATCTACATAAGCAACTACATCAGCATCTACATCAGCAACTACATCAGCAACTACATCACCATCTACATCAGGAACTACATCTGCATCTACATCAGCAACTACATCAGCAACAACATCACCATCAGCATCTAAATTAGCAGCTACATCAGCATCTACATCAGCAGCTACATCTGCAACTACATCAGCATCTACATCCGCAGTTACATCACTATCTACATCAGCATCTACATCAGCAGCTACATCACCATCTACATCACCATCTACATCACCATCTGCATCAGCAGCTACATCAGCAGCTACATCACCATCTATATCACCATCTACATCGGCAACTATATCAGCATCTACAAAAAATTTACATCTCCTTCTTCATCTGCAACCACATTGGCAACTACATCCTCATCTATGTCCTGAGCCTACATCCGCAGCTACATCACCATCTACATCAGCAGCTACATCACCATCTACATCAGCATCTACATAAGCAGCTACATCACCATCTACATCACCATCTGCATCAGCAGCTACATCACCATTTACATCAGCATCTACATCACCATCTACATCAGCATCTACATCAGCATCTACATAAGCAGCTACATCACCATCTACATTACCATCTACATCACCATCTACATCACCATCTGCATCATCAGCTACATCACTATCTACATCACCATCTACATCAGCATCTACATCACCATCTACATCACCATCTACATCACCATCTACATCAGCATCTACATCAGCATCTGCATCAGTAGCTACATCACCATCTACATCAGCATCTACATCACCATCTACATCACCATCTACATCAGCATATACATCACCATCTACATCAGTATCTACATCACCATCTGCATCAGCAGCTACATCACCATCTACATCAGCATCTACATCACCATCTACATCACCATCTGCATCATCAGCTACATCACTATCTACATCACCATCTACATCAGCATCTACATCACCATCTACATCAGCATCTACATCAGCATCTGCATCAGTAGCTACATCACCATCTACATCACCATCTACATCAGCATCTACATCACCATCTACATCACCATCTACATCAGCATCTACATCACCATCTACATCACCATCTACATCACCATCTACATCAGCAACTACATCAGCATCTACATCAGCATCTACATCAGCATCTACATCACCATCTACATCAGCATCTACATCACCATCTGCATCAGCAGCTACATCACCATCTACATCAGCATCTACATCACCATCTACATCAGCATCTACATCAGGAGCTACATCACCATCTACATCACCATCTACATCAGCATCTTCATCACAATCGAAATCAGCATCTACATCACCATCTACATCAGCATCTACATAACCATCTGCATCACCATCTGCATCAGCAGCTACATCACCATCTACATCAGCATCTACATCACCATCTACATCACCATCTACATCACCATCTACATCACCATCTGCATCAACAGCTACATCACCATCTACGTCACTATCTACATCATCAGCTACATCACTATCTACATCACCATCTACATCAGCATCTACATCACCATCTACATCAGCATCTACATAAGCAGCTACATCACCATCTACATTACCATCTACATCACCATCTACATCACCATCTGCATTATCAGCTACATCACTATCTACATCACCATCTACATCAGCATCTACATCACCATCTACATCACCATCTACATCACCATCTACATCACCCTCCACATCAGCATCTACATCAGCATCTGCATCAGTAGCTACATCACCATCTACATCACCATCTACATCAGCATCTACATCACCATCTACATCACCATCTACATCAGCATCTACATCACCATCTACATCAGTATCTACATCACCATCTGCATCAGCAGCTACATCAGCAGCTACATCACCATCTATATCACCATCTACATCGGCAACAATATCAGCATCTACAAAAAATTTACATCTCGTTCTTCATCTGCAACCACATTGGCAACTACATCCTCATCTATGTCCTGAGCCTACATCCGCAGCTACATCACCATCTACATCAGCAGCTACATCACCATCTACATCAGCATCTACATCTGCAGCTACATCACCATCTACATCACCATCTGCATCAGCAGCTACATCACCATTTACATCAGCATCTACATCACCATCTACATCAGCATCTACATCAGCATCTACATAAGCAGCTACATCACCATCTACATTACCATCTACATCACCATCTACATCACCATCTGCATCATCAGCTACATCACTCTCTACATCACCATCTACATCAGCATCTACATCACCATCTACATCACCATCTACATCACCATCTACATCAGCATCTACATCACGATCTACATCACCATCTGCATCAGTAGCTACATCACCATCTACATCAGCATCTACATCACGATCTACATCACCATCTACATCAGCATCTACATCACCATCTACATCAGTATCTACATCACCATCTGCATCAGCAGCTACATCACCATCTACATCACCATCTACATCACCATCTACATCAGTATCTACATCACCATCTGCATCAGCAGCTACATCACCATCTACATCAGCATCTACATCACCATCTACATCACCATCTGCATCATCAGCTACATCACTATCTACATCACCATCTACATCAGCATCTACATCACCATCTACATCACCATCTACATCAGCATCTACATCAGCATCTACATCAGTAGCTACATCATCATCTACATCACCATCTACATCAGCATCTACATCACCATCTACATCACCATCTACATCAGCATCTACATCAGCATCTACATCACCATCTACATCACCATCTACATCAGCAACTACATCAGCATCTACATCAGCATCTACATCAGCATCTACATCAGCATCTACATCACCATCTGCATCAGCAGCTACATCACCATCTACATCAGCATCTACATCACCATCTACATCAGCATCTACATCAGGAGCTACATAACCATCTACATCACCATCTACATCAGCATCTTCATCACAATCGAAATCAGCATCTACATCACCATTTACATCACCATCTACATCACCATCTGCATCACCATCTGCATCAGCAGCTACATCACCATCTACATCACCATCTACATCAGCAGATACATCACCATCTACATCAGCATCTACATCACCATCTGCATCAGCAGCTACATCAGCATTTACATCACCATTTACATCAGCATCTACATCACCATCTACATCAGCATCTGCTTCACCATCTACATCAGCGTCTACAATAGCATCTACAGCTGCAGCTACATCACCATCTATATCACCATCTACATCAGCAACTATATCAGCATCTACAAAAAAATTACATCGTCTTCTTCATCTGCAACCACATCGGCAACTACATCCTCATCTATATCCTGAGCCTACATCTGCAGCTACATCAGCATTTAAATCAGCAGCTACAAGAGCAACTACATCCTCACCTACGTCACCATCTACATCAGCATCTACATCACCATCTGCATCACCATCTACATCAGCATCTACATCACCATCTATATCAGCATCTACATCACCATCTACATCACCATCTACATCACCATCTACATCAGCAGCTACATCAGCATCTACATCACCATCTACATCAGCATCTACATCACCATCTACATCAGCATCTACATCACCATCTACATCAGCATCTGCATCACCATCTACATCAGCGTCTACAATAGCATCTACAGCTGCAGCTACATCACCATCTATATCACCATCTACATCAGCAACTATATCAGCATCTACAAAAAAATTACATCGTCTTCTTCATCTGCAACCACATCGGCAACTACATCCTCATCTATATCCTGAGCCTACATCTGCAGCTACATCAGCATTTAAATCAGCAGCTACAAGAGCAACTACATCCTCACCTACGTCACCATCTACATCAGCATCTACATCACCATCTGCATCACCATCTACATCAGCATCTACATCACCATCTATATCAGCATCTACATCACCATCTACATCACCATCTACATCAGCAGCTACATCAGCATCTACATCACCATCTACATCAGCATCTACATCACCATCTACATCAGCATCTACATCACCATCTACATCACCATCTACAATAGCATCTGCAGCTACATCACCATCTATATCACCATCTACATCAGCAACTATATCAGCATCTACAAAAAATTTACATCTCCTTCTTCATCTGCAACCACATTGGCAACTACATCCTCATCTATATCCTGAGCCTACATCCGCAGCTACATCAGCATCTAAATCAGCAGCTACAACAGCAACTACATCACCATCAGCATCTAAATTAGCAGCTACATCAGCATCTACATCAGCAGCAACATCTGCAACTACATCAGCATCCACATCCGCAGTTACATCACCATCTACATCAGCATCTACATCACCATCTGCATCACCATCTACATCACCATCTACATCACCATCTACATCAGCAGCTACATCAGCATCTACATCACCATCTACATCAGCATCTACATCACCATCTACATCAGCATCTGCATCACCATCTACATCAGCGTCTACAATAGCATCTACAGCTGCAGCTACATCACCATCTATATCACCATCTACATCAGCAACTATATCAGCATCTACAAAAAAATTACATCGTCTTCTTCATCTGCAACCACATCGGCAACTACATCCTCATCTATATCCTGAGCCTACATCTGCAGCTACATCAGCATCTAAATCAGCAGCTACAAGAGCAACTACATCCTCACCTACGTCACCATCTACATCAGCATCTACATCACCATCTGCATCACCATCTACATCAGCATCTACATCACCATCTATATCAGCATCTACATCACCATCTACAACACCATCTACATCACCATCTGCATCCGCAGTTACATCACCATCTACATCAGCATCTACATCACCATCTGCATCACCATCTACATCACCATCTACATCACCATCTACATCAGCAACTACATCAGCAACCACATCAGAAACTACATAAGCAGCTACATCAGCATCTACATCACCATCTACATCAGCAGCTACATCATCATCTACATCAGCAACTACATCACCATCTACATCAGCAACTACAGCAGCAAGTACATCAGCAACCACATCAATAACTACATCAGCAGCTACATCAGCATCTATATCACCATCTACATCAGCAGCTACATCACCATCTACATCATCATCTACATCAGCAACTACATCAGCAACCACATCAGAAATTACATCAGCAGCTACACCAGCATCCACATCACCATCTACATCAGCAACTACATCATCATCTACATCAGCATCTACATCAGCAACTACATCACCATCTACATCAGAAACTACAGCAGCAACTACAGCAGCAAGTACATCAGCAACCACATCAATAACTACATCAGCAGCTACATCAACAACTACATCAGCGACTACATCAGCATCTACATCAGCATCTACATCAGCAACTACATCACCATCTACATCAGCAACTACATCAGCATCTACATCAGCAACTACATCAGCAACTACATCACCATCTACATCAGGAACTACATCTGCATCTACATCAGCAACTACATCAGCAACAACATCACCATCAGCATCTAAATTAGCAGCTACATCAGCATCTACATCAGCAGCTACATCTGCAACTACATCAGCATCTACATCCGCAGTTACATCACTATCTACATCAGCATCTACATCAGCAGCTACATCACCATCTACATCACCATTTACATCACCATCTGCATCAGCAGCTACATCAGCAGCTACATCACCATCTATATCACCATCTACATCGGCAACTATATCAGCATCTACAAAAAATTTACATCTCCTTCTTCATCTGCAACCACATTGGCAACTACATCCTCATCTATGTCCTGAGCCTACATCCGCAGCTACATCACCATCTACATCAGCAGCTACATCACCATCTACATCAGCATCTACATAAGCAGCTACATCACCATCTACATCACCATCTGCATCAGCAGCTACATCACCATTTACATCAGCATCTACATCACCATCTACATCAGCATCTACATCACCATCTACTTCAGCATCTACATCAGCATCTACATCAGCAGCTACATCACCATCTACACCACCATCTACATCACCATCAGCATCAGCAGCTACATCAGCATCTACATCACCATCTACATCAGCATCTACATCACCATCTACATCAGCATCTACAATAGCATCTGCAGCTACATCACCATCTATATCACCATCTACATCAGCAACTACATCAGCAACTACATCAGCATCTACATCAACAACTGCATCAGCAACCACATCAGAAACTACATAAGCAGCTACATCAGCATCTACATCACCATCTACATCAGCAACTACATCATCATCTACATCAGCAACTACATCAGCAACTACATCACCATCTACATCAGCAACTACAGCAGCAAGTACATCAGCAACCACATCAATAACTACATCACCATCTACATCAGCAACTACATCACCATCTACATCAGCAACTACATCAGCATTTACATCAGCATCTACATCAGCAACTACATCAGCAACTACATCACCATCTACATCAGCAACTACATCAGCATCTACATCAGCAACTACATAAGCAACTACATCAGCAGCTACATCAGCATCTACATCACCATCTACATCAGCATCTACATCACCATCTACATCAGCATCTACAATAGCATCTGCAGCTACATCACCATCTATATTACCATCTACATCAGCAACTACATCAGCAACTACATCAGCATCTACATCAACAACTGCATCAGCAACCACATCAGAAACTACATAAGCAGCTACATCAGCATCTACATCACCATCTACATCAGCAACTACATCATCATCTACATCAGCAACTACATCAGCAACTACATCACCATCTACATCAACAACTACAGCAGCAAGTACATCAGCAACCACATCAATAACTACATCACCATCTACATCAGCAAATACATCACCATCTACATCAGCAACTACATCAGCATTTACATCAGCATCTACATCAGCAACTACATCAGCAACTACATCACCATCTACATCAGCAACTACATCAGCATCTACATCAGGAACTACATAAGCAACTACATCAGCATCTACATCAGCAACTACATCACCATCAGCATCTAAATTAGCAGCTACATCAGCATTTACATCAGCATCTACATCACCATCTACATCAGCATCTACATAACCAGCTTCATCACCATCTACATCACCATCTGCATCAGCAGCTACATCACCATTTACATCAGCATCTACATCACCATCTACATCACCATCTACATCACCATCTACATCAGCATCTATATCACCATCTACATCAGCAACTATATCAGCATCTACAAAAAATTTACATCTCCTTCTTCATCTGCAACCACATTGGCAACTACATCCTCATCTATATCCTGAGCCTACATCCGCAGCTACATCAGCATCTAAATCAGCAGCTACAACAGCAACTACATCACCATCAGCATCTAAATTAGCAGCTACATCAGCATCTACATCAGCAGCTACATCTGCAACTACATCAGCATCCACATCCGCAGTTACATCACCATCTACATCAGCATCTACATCACCATCTGCATCACCATCTATATCACCATCTACATCACCATCTACATCAGCAACTACATCAGCAACTACATCAGCATCTACATCAGCAACTACATCAGCAACCACATCAGAAACTACATAAGCAGCTACATCAGCATCTACATCACCATCTACATCAGCAACTACATCATCATCTACATCAGCAACTACATCAGCAACTACATCACCATCTACATCAGCAACTACAGCAGCAAGTACATCAGCAACCACATCAATAACTACATCAGCAGCTACATCAGCATCTACATCACCATCTACATCAGCAGCTACATCACCATCTACATCAGCATCTACATCAGCAACTACATCAGCAACCACATCAGAAACTACATCAGCAGCTACATCAGCATCCACATCACCATCTACATCAGCAACTACATCATCATCTACATCAGCATCTACATCAGCAACTACATCACCATCTACATCAGCAACTACATCAGCAACTACAGCAACAAGTACATCAGGAACCACATCAATAAGTACATCAGCAGCTACATCAGCATCCACATCACCATCTACATCAGCAACTACATCATCATCTACATCAGCAACTATATCAGCATCTACATCACCATCTACATCAGCAACTACATCACCATCTACATCAGCAACTACATCAGCAAGTACATCAGCATCTACATCAGCAGCTACATCAGCATCTACATCACCATCTATATCTGCAACTACATCACCATCTACATCAGCAACTACATCAGCATCTACATCAGCAACTACATCAGCAACTACATCAGCGACTACATCAGCATCTACATCAGGATCTACATCACCATCTACATCAGCAACTACATCACCATCTACATAAGCAACTACATCAGCATCTACATCAGCAACTACATCAGCAACTACATCACCATCTGCATCAGCAACTACATCAGCAACTACATCAGCAACAACATCACCATCAGCATCTAAATTAGCAGCTACATCAGCATCTACATCAGCAGCTACATCTGCAACTACATCAGCATCCACATCCGCAGTTACATCACCATCTACATAAGCAACTACATCAGCAACTATATCAGCATCTACAAAAAATTTACATGTCCTTCTTGATCTGCAACCACATTGGCAACTACATCCTCATCTATGTCCTGAGCCTACATCCGCAGCTACATCACCATATACATCAGCAGCTACATCACCATCTACATCAGCATCTACATAAGCAGCTACATCACCATCTACATCACCATCTGCATCAGCAGCTACATCACCATTTACATCAGCATCTACATCACCATCTACATCAGCATCTAAATCACCATCTACTTCAGCATCTACATCAGCATCTACATCAGCAGCTACATCACCATCTACATCACCATCTACATCACCATCAGCATCAGCAGCTACATCAGGATCTACATCACCATCTACATCAGCATCTACATCACCATCTACATCAGCATCTACATCACCATCTACATCAGCATCTACAATAGCATCTGCAGCTACATCACCATCTATATCACCATCTACATCAGCAACTAAATCAGCATCTACAAAAAATTTACATCTCCTTCTTCATCTGCAACCACATTGGCAACTACATCCTCATCTATATCCTGAGCCTACATCCGCAGCTACATCAGCTTCTAAATCAGCAGCTACAACAGCAACTACATCACCATCAGCATCTACATTAGCAGCTACATCAGCATCTACATTAGCATCCACATCCGCAGTTATATCACCATCTACATCAGCATCTACATCACCATCTGCATCACCATCTACATCACCATCTACATCAGCAACCACATCAGAAACTACATCAGCAACTACATCAGCAACTACATCAGCATCTACATCAGCAACTACATCAGCAACCACATCAGAAACTACATAAGCAGCTACATCAGCATCTACATCACCATCTACATCAGCAACTACATCATCATCTACATCAGCAACTACATCACCATCTACATCAGCAACTACAGCAGCAAGTACATCAGCAAGCACATCAATAACTACATCACCATCTACATCAGCAACTACATCACCATCTACATTAGCAACTACATCAGCATTTACATCAGCATCTACATCACCATCTGCATCACCATCTACATCACCATCTACATCAGCAACTACATCAGCAACTACATCAGCATCTACATCAACAACTGCATCAGCAACCACATCAGAAACTACATAAGCAGCTACATCAGTATCTACATCACCATCTACATCAGAAACTACATCATCATCTACATCAGCAACTACATCAGCAACTACATCACCATCTACATCAGCAACTACAGCAGCAAGTACATCATCAACCACATCAATAACTACATCACCATCTACATCAGCAACTACATCACCATCTACATCAGCAACTACATCAGCATTTACATCAGCATCTACATCAGCAACTACATCAGCAACTACATCACCATCTACATCAGCAACTACATCAGCATCTACATCAGCATCTACATCAGCAACTACATCACCATCAGCATCTAAATTAGCAGCTACATCAGCATTTACATCAGCAGCTACATCTGCAACTACATCAGCATCCACATCCGCAGTTACATCAGCATCTACATCAGCATCTACATCAGCATCTACATCAGCATCTACATCAGCAGCTACATCACCATCTACATCACCATCTACATCAGCATCTACATAAGCAGCTACATCACCATCTACATCACCATCTGCATCAGCAGCTACATCACCATTTACATCAGCATCTACATAACCATCTACATCAGCATCTACATCACCATCTACTTCAGCATCTACATCAGCATCTACATCAGCAGCTACATCACCATCTACATCACCATCTACATCACCATCTACATCACCATCTGCATCAGCAGCTACATCAGCATCTACATCACCATCTACATCAGCATCTACATCACCATCTACATTAGCATCTACATCAGCATCTACAATAGCATCTGCAGCTACATCACCATCTATATCACCATCTACATCAGCAACTATATCAGCATCTACAAAAAATTTACATCTCCTTCTTCATCTGCAACCACATTGGCAAGTACATCCTCATCTATATCCTGAGCCTACATCCGCAGCTACATCAGCTTCTAAATCAGCAGCTACAACAGCAACTACATCACCATCAGCATCAAAATTAGCAGCTACATCAGCATCTACAGCAGCAGCTACATCTGCAACTACATCAGCATCCACATCCGCAGTTACATCACCATCTACATCAGCATCTACATCACCATCTGCATCACCATCTACATCACCATCTACATCACCATCTACATCAGCAACTACATCAGCAACTACATCAGCATCTACATCAGCAACTACATCAGCAACCACATCAGAAACTACATAAGCAGCTACATCAGCATCTACATCACCATCTACATCAGCAACTACATCATCATCTACATCAGCAACTACATCAGCAACTACATCACCATCTACATCAGCAACTACAGCAGCAAGTACATCAGCAATCATATCAATAACTACATCAGCAGCTACATCAGCATCTACATCACCATCTACATCAGCAACTACATCATCATCTACATCAGCAACTACATCAGCATCTACATCACCATCTACATCAGCAACTACATCACCATCTACATCAGCAACTACATCACCATCTACATCAGCAACTACATCAGCAAGTACATCAGCATCTACATCAGCAGCTACATCAGCATCTACATCACCATCTATATCTGCAACTACATCACCATCTACATCAGCAACTACATCAGCATCTACATCAGCAACTACATCAGCAACTACATCAGCGACTACATCAGCAGCTACATCACCATCTACATCAGCAAGTACAACACCATCTACATAAGCAACTACATTTGCATCTACATCAGCAACTACATCAGCATCTACATCACCATCTACATCAGCAACTACATCAGCATCTACATCAGCAACTACATCAGTAACAACATCACCATCAGCATCTGAATTAGCAGCTACATCAGCATCTACATCAGCAGCTACATCTGCAACTACATCAGAATCCACATCCGCAGTTACATCACCATCTACATCAGCATACACATCACCAGCTACATCAGCATCTACATCAGCATCTACATCAGCAGCTACATCACCATCTACATCACCATCTGCATCAGCAGCTACATCAGCAGCTACATCACCATCTATATCACCATCTACATCAGCAACTATATCAGCATCTACAAAAAATTTACATCTCCTTCTTCATCTGCAACCACATTGGCAACTACATCCTCATCTATATCCTGAGCCTACATCCGCAGCTACATCAGCATCTAAATGAGGAGCTACAAAAGCAACTACATTCTCCCCTACATCACCATCTACATCAGCATCTACATCAGCATCTACATCACCATCTACATTACCATCTACATCAGCATCTACATCAGCATCTACATCCGCAGCTACATCAGCATCTACATCAGCATCTACATCACCATCAGCATCTAAATTAGCAGCTACATCAGCATCTACATCAGCAGCTACATCAGCATCTACATCAGCATTTACATCACCATCTACATCAGCATCTACATCACCATCTACATCAGCAGCTACATCACCATCTACATCAGCATCTACATCACCATCTACATCAGCATCTACATCACCATCTGCATCTCCATCTACATCACCATCTACATCACCATCTACATCACCATCTACATCAGCAACTACATCAGCAACTACATCAGCATCTACATCAGCAACTACATCAGCAACCACATCAGAAACTACATCAGAAGCTACATCAGCATCTACATCACCATCTACATCAGTAACTACATCATCATCTACATCAGCAAATACATCACCATCTACATCAGCAACTACATCATCAACTACAGCAGCAAGTACATCAGCAACCACATCAATAACTACATCAGCAGCTACATCAGCAACTACATCACCATCTACATCAGCAACTACATCACCATCTACATCAGCAACTACATCAGCATCTACATCACCACCTACATCAGCAACTACATCACCATCTACATCAGCAACTACATCACCATCTACATCAGCAACTACATCAGCAACTACATCACCATCTTCATCAGCAACTACATCAGCATCTACATCAGCAACTACACCAGGAACTATATTACCATCTACATCAGGAACTACATCACCATCTACATCAGTATCTACATCAGCAACTACATCAGCAACTACTTCAGCATCTACATCAGCATCTACATCACCATCTATATCAGCAACTACATCACCATCTACATCACCATCTACATCAGCAACTACATCAGCATCTACATCAGCATCTACATCAGCATCTACATCACCATCTACATCAGCATCTACATCACCATCTGCATCAGCAGCTACATCACCATCTACATCAGCATCTACATCACCATCTACATCAGCATCTACATCTCCATCTACATCAGCATCTACATCACCATCTGCATCAGCAGCTACATCACCATCTACATCACCATCTGCATCAGCAGCTACATCACCATCTACATCAGCATCTACATCACCATCTACATCAGCATCTACATCAGGAGCTACATCACCATCTACATCACCATCTACATCAGCATCTTCATCACAATCGAAATCACCATCTACATCACCATCTACATCACCATCTACATCACCATCTGCATCAACAGCTACATCACCATCTACGTCACTATCTACATCACCATCTACATCAGCATCTACATAAGCAGCTACATCACCATCTACATTACCATCTACATCACCATCTACATCAGTATCTACATCACCATCTGCATCAGCAGCTACATCACTATCTACATCAGCATCTACATCACCATCTACATCACCATCTACATCGCCATCTACATCAGCATCTACATCACCATCTGCATCAGCAGCTACATCACTATCTACATCAGCATCTACATCAGCAACTACATCACCATCTACATCAGCAACTACATCAGCAAGTACATCAGCATCTACATCAGCAGCTACATCAGCATCTACATCACCATCTATATCTGCAACTACATCACCATCTACATCAGCAACTACATCAGCATCTACATCAGCAACTACATCAGCAACTACATCAGCGACTACATCAGCAGCTACATCACCATCTACATCAGCAAGTACATCACCATCTACATAAGCAACTACATCAGCATCTACATCAGCAACTACATCAGCATCTACATCACCATCTACATCAGCAACTACATCAGCATCTACATCAGCAACTACATCAGTAACAACATCACCATCAGCATCTAAATTAGCAGCTACATCAGCATCTACATCAGCAGCTACATCTGCAACTACATCAGAATCCACATCCGCAGTTACATCACCATCTACATCAGCATACACATCACCAGCTACATCAGCATCTACATCAGCATCTACATCAGCAGCTACATCACCATCTACATCACCATCTACATCACCATCTGCATCAGCAGCTACATCAGCAGCTACATCACCATCTATATCACCATCTACATCAGCAACTATATCAGCATCTACAAAAAATTTACATCTCCTTCTTCATCTGCAACCACATTGGCAACTACATCCTCATCTATATCCTGAGCCTACATCCGCAGCTACATAAGCATCTAAATGAGGAGCTACAAAAGCAACTACATTCTCCCCTACATCACCATCTACATCAGCATCTACATCAGCATCTACATCACCATCTACATCAGCATCTACATCACCATCAATATCAGCATCTACATCACCATCTACATCACCATCTACATCAGCATCTACATCAGCATCTACATCCGCAGCTACATCAGCATCTACATCAGCATCTACATCACCATCAGCATCTAAATTAGCAGCTACATCAGCATCTACATCAGCAGCTACATCAGCATCTACATCAGCATTTACATCACCATCTACATCAGCATCTACATCACCATCTACATCAGCAGCTACATCACCATCTACATCAGCATCTACATCACCATCTACATCAGCATCTACATCACCATCTGCATCTCCATCTACATCACCATCTACATCACCATCTACATCACCATCTACATCAGCAACTACATCATCATCTACATCAGCAAATACATCACCATCTACATCAGCAACTACATCATCAACTACAGCAGCAAGTACATCAGCAACCACATCAATAACTACATCAGCAGCTACATCAGCAACTACATCACCATCTACATCAGCAACTACATCACCATCTACATCAGCAACTACATCAGCATCTACATCACCATCTACATCAGCAACTACATCACCATCTACATCAGCAACTACATCACCATCTACATCAGCAACTACATCAGCAACTACATCACCATCTACATCAGCAACTACATCAGCATCTACATCAGCAACTACACCAGGAACTATATTACCATCTACATCAGGAACTACATCACCATCTACATCAGTATCTACATCAGCAACTACATCAGCAACTACTTCAGCATCTACATCAGCATCTACATCACCATCTATATCAGCAACTACATTACCATCTACATCACCATCTACATCAGCAACTACATCAGCATCTACATCAGCATCTACATCAGCATCTACATCACCATCTACATCAGCATCTACATCACCATCTGCATCAGCAGCTACATCACCATCTACATCAGCATCTACATTACCATCTACATCAGCATCTACATCTCCATCTACATCAGCATCTACATCACCATCTGCATCAGCAGCTACATCACCATCTACATCACCATCTGCATCAGCAGCTACATCACCATCTACATCAGCATCTACATCACCATCTATATCAGCATCTACATCAGGAGCTACATCACCATCTACATCACCATCTACATCAGCATCTTCATCACAATCGAAATCACCATCTACATCACCATCTACATCACCATCTGCATCAACAGCTACATCACCATCTACGTCACTATCTACATCACCATCTACATCAGCATCTACATCAGCATCTACATAAGCAGCTACATCACCATCTACATTACCATCTACATCACCATCTACATCAGTATCTACATCACCATCTGCATCAGCAGCTACATCACTATCTACATCAGCATCTACATCACCATCTACATCAGCATCTACATCAGCATCTACATCACCATCTGCATCAGCAGCTACATCACTATCTACATCAGCATCTACATCAGCATCTACATCAGCATCTACATCACCATCTACATCAGAATCTACATCAGCAGCTACATCACCATCTACATAACCATCTACATCAGCAACTACATCAGCATCTACATCAGCATCTACATCAGCATCTACATCACCATCTACATCAGCATCTACATCACCATCTATATCAGCATCTACATCACCATCTACATCACCATCTACATCAGCATCTACATCAGCATCTACATCCGCAGCTACATCAGCATCTACATCAGCATCTACATCACCATCAGCATCTAAATTAGCAGCTACATCAGCATCTACATCAGCAGCTACATCAGCAACTACATCAGCATCTACATCAGCATTTACATCACCATCTACATCAGCATCTACATCACCATCTACATCAGCAGCTACATCACCATCTACATCAGCATCTACATCACCATCTACATCAGCATCTACATCACCATCTGCATCTCCATCTACATCACCATCTACATCACCATCTACATCAGCAACTACATCAGCAACTACATCAACATTTACATCAGCAACTACATCAGCAACCACATCAGAAACTACATCAGAAGCTACATCAGCATCTTCATCACCATCTACATCAGTAACTACATCATAATCTACATCAGCAACTACATCACCATCTACATCAGCAACTACATCATCAACTACAGCAGCAAGTACATCAGCAACCACATCAATAACTACATCAGCAGCTACATCAGCAACTACATCACCATCTACATCAGCAACTACATCACCATCTACATCAGCAACTACATCAGCATCTACATCACCATCTACATCAGCAACTACATCACCATCTACATCAGCAACTACATCACCATCTACATCAGCAACTACATCAGCAACTACATCACCATCTACATCAGCAACTACATCAGCATCTACATCAGCAACTACACCAGGAACTATATTACCATCTACATCAGCAACTACATCACCATCTACATCAGTATCTACATCAGCAACTACATCAGCAACTACATCAGCATCTACATCAGCATCTACATCACCATCTATATCAGCAACTACATCACCATCTACATCACCATCTACATCAGCAACTACATCAGCATCTACATCAGCATCTACATCAGCATCTACATCACCATCTACATCAGCATCTACATCACCATCTGCATCAGCAGCTACATCACCATCTACATCAGCATCTACATCACCATCTACATCAGCATCTACATCTCCATCTACATCAGCATCTACATCAGCATCTACATCAGCAGATACATCACCATCTACATCAGCATCTACATCACCATCTGCATCAGCAGCTACATCAGCATTTACATCACCATCTACATCAGCATCTGCATCACCATCTACATCAGCGTCTAGAATAGCATCTACAGCTGCAGCTACATCACCATCTACATCACCATCTACATCAGCATCTACATCACCATCTGCATCAGCAGCTACATCACTATCTACATCAGCATCTACATCACCATCTACATCAGTATCTACATCACCATCTGCATCAGCAGCTACATCACTATCTACATCAGCATCTACATCACCATCTACATCACCATCTACATCACCATCTACATCAGCATCTACATCACCATCTGCATCAGCAGCTAAATCACTATCTACATCAGCATCTACATCAGCATCTACATCAGCATCTACATCACCATCTACATCAGAATCTACATCAGCAGCTACATCACCATCTACATAACCATCTACATCAGCAACTACATCAGCATCTACATCAGCATCTACATCAGCATCTACATCACCATCTACATCAGCATCTACATCACCATCTGCATCAGCAGCTACATTACCATCTACATCAGCATTTACATCACCATCTACATCAGCATCTACATCAGGAGCTACATCACCATCTACATCACCATCTACATCAGCATCTTCATCACAATCGAAATCAGCATCTACATCACCATCTAAATCACCATCTGCATCACCATCTGCATCAGCAGCTACATCACCATCTACATCAGCATCTACATCACCATCTACATCAGCATCTACATCAGCAGATACATCACCATCTACATCAGCATCTACATCACCATCTGCATCAGCAGCTACATCAGCATTTACATCACCATCTACATCAGCATCTACATCACCATCTACATCAGCATCTGCATCACCATCTACATCAGCGTCTAGAATAGCATCTACAGCTGCAGCTACATCACCATCTATATCACCATCTACATCAGCAACTATATCAGCATCTACAAAAAAATTACATCTTCTTCTTCATCTGCAACCACATCGGCAACTACATCCTCATCTATATCCTGAGCCTACATCTGCAGCTACATCAGCATCTAAATCAGCAGCTACAAGAGCAACTACATCCTCACCTACGTCACCATCTACATCAGCATCTACATCACCATCTGCATCACCATCTACATCAGCATCTACATCACCATCTATATCAGCATCTACATCACCATCTACATCACGATCTACATCAGCATCTACATCAGCATCTACATCAGCATCTACATCCGCAGTTACATCAGCATCTACATCTGCAACTACATCAGCATCCACATCCGCAGTTACATCACCATCTACATCAGCATCTACATCAGCATCTACATCAGCATCTACATCACCATCTGCATCAGCAGCTACATCACCATCTACATCAGCATCTATATCAGCATCTACATCACCATCTACATCACCATCTACATCAGCATCTACATCAGCACCTACATCAGCAGCTACATCACCATCTACATCAGCATCTACATCACCATCTACATCACCATCTACATCAGCATCTAGATCACCATCTACATCAGCAGCTACATCACTATCTACATCAGCATCTACATCACCATCTACATCAGAATCTACATCAGCAGCTACATCACCATCTACATCACCATCTACATCAGCAACTACATCAGCATCTACATCAGCATCTACATCAGCATCTACATCACCATCTACATCAGCATCTACATCACCATCTGCATCAGCAGCTACATCATCATCTACATCAGCATCTACATCACCATCTACATCAGCATCTACATCAGGAGCTACATCACCATCGACATCACCATCTACATCAGCATCTTCATCACAATCTAAATCAGCATCTACATCAGCATCTACATCACCATCCACATCAGCATCTACATCAGCATCTACATCACCATCTGCATCAGCAGCTATATCACCATTTACATCACCATCTGCATCAACAGCTACATCACCATCTACATCACCATCTACATCACCATCTGCATCACCATCTACATCAGCATCTACATAAGCAGCTACATCACCATTTACATCACCATCTACATCACCATCTGCATCAGCAGCTACATTACCATCTACATCAGCATCTACATCAGCACCTACATCAGCAGCTACAAAACCATCTACATCACCATCTACATCACCATCTACATCAGCATGTACATCACCATCTGCATCAGCAGCTACATCACCATGTACATCACCATCTACATCACCATCTACATCACCATCTACATCAGCATCTATATCAGCAGCTACATCACCATCTACATCAGCATCTGCATCACCATCTACATCACCATCTACATCAGCATCTACATCAGCAGCTACATCAGCATCTACATCACCATCTATATCAGCAACTACATCACCATCTACATCAGCAACTACATCAGCATCTACATCAGCAACTACATCAGCAACTACATCAGCGACTACATCAGCATCTACATCACCATCTACATCAGCAACTACATCACCATCAACATCAGAAACTACATCAGCATTTACATCAGCAACTACATCAGCAACTACATCACCATTTACATCAGCAACTACATCAGCATCTACATCAGCAACTACATCAGCAACTACATCACCATCTACATCAGCAACTACATCAGCATCTAAATTAGCAGCTACATCAGCATCTACATCAGCAGCTACATCTGCAACTACATCAGCATCCACATCCGCAGTTACATCACCATCTACATCAGCATCTACATCACCATCTGCATCAGCAGCTACATCACCATTTACATCAGCATCTACATCACCAGCTACATCACCATCTACATCACCATCTGCATCAACAGCTACATCAGCATCTACATCACCATCTACATCAGCATCTACATCAGCATCTACATCAGCAACTATATCAGCATCTACAAAAAATTTACATCTCCTTCTTCATCTGCAACCACATTGGCAACTACATCCTCATCTACATCCTGAGCCTACATCCGCAGCTACATCAGCATCTAAATCAGCAGCTACAACAGCAACTACATCACCATCAGCATCTAAATTAGCAGCTACATCAGCATCTACATCAGCAGCTACATCTGCAACTACATCAGCATCCACATCCGCAGTTACATCACCATCTACATCAGCATCTACATCACCATCTGCATCACCATCTACATCACCATCTACATCACCATCTATATCAGCAACTACATCAGCAACTACATCACCATCTACATCAGCAACTACATCAGCATCTACATCAGCAACTACACCAGCAACTGTATTACCATCTACATCAGCAACTACATCACCATCTACATCAGCATCTACATCAGCAACTACATCAGCAACTACATCAGCATCTACATCAGCATCTACATCACCATCTATATCAGCAACTACATCACCATCTACATCACCATCTCCATCAGCAACTACATCAGCATCTACATCAGCATCTACATCAGCATCTACATCACCATCTACATCAGCATCTACATCACCATCTGCATCAGCAGCTACATCACCATCTACATCAGCATCTACATCACCATCTACATCAGCATCTACATCAGGAGCTACATCACCATCGACATCACCATCTACATCAGCATCTTCATCACAATCTAAATCAGCATCTACATCAGCATCTACATCACCATCCACATCAGCATCTACATCAGCATCTACATCACCATCTGCATCAGCAGCTATATCACCATTTACATCACCATCTGCATCAACAGCTACATCACCATCTACATCACCATCTGCATCACTTATCTACATCAGCATCTACATAAGCAGCTACATCACCATCTACATCACCATCTACATCAGAAGCTACATCAGCAACTACATCAGCAACTACATCAGCGACTACATCAGCATCTACATCACCATCTACATCAGCAACTACATCACCATCAACATCAGAAACTACATCAGCATTTACATCAGCAACTACATCAGCAACTACATCACCATTTACATCAGCAACTACATCAGCATCTACATCAGCAACTACATCAGCAACTACATCACCATCTACATCAGCAACTACATCAGCATCTAAATTAGCAGCTACATCAGCATCTACATCAGCAGCTACATCTGCAACTACATCAGCATCCACATCCGCAGTTACATCACCATCTACATCAGCATCTACATCACCATCTGCATCAGCAGCTACATCACCATTTACATCAGCATCTACATCACCAGCTACATCACCATCTACATCACCATCTGCATCAACAGCTACATCAGCATCTACATCACCATCTACATCAGCATCTACATCAGCATCTACATCAGCAACTATATCAGCATCTACAAAAAATTTACATCTCCTTCTTCATCTGCAACCACATTGGCAACTACATCCTCATCTACATCCTGAGCCTACATCCGCAGCTACATCAGCATCTAAATCAGCAGCTACAACAGCAACTACATCACCATCAGCATCTAAATTAGCAGCTACATCAGCATCTACATCAGCAGCTACATCTGCAACTACATCAGCATCCACATCCGCAGTTACATCACCATCTACATCAGCATCTACATCACCATCTGCATCACCATCTACATCACCATCTACATCACCATCTATATCAGCAACTACATCAGCAACTACATCACCATCTACATCAGCAACTACATCAGCATCTACATCAGCATCTACATCACCATCTACATCAGCATCTACATCACCATCTGCATCAGCAGCTACATCACCATCTACATCAGCATCTACATCACCATCTACATCAGCATCTACATCAGGAGCTACATCACCATCGACATCACCATCTACATCAGCATCTTCATCACAATCTAAATCAGCATCTACATCAGCATCTACATCACCATCCACATCAGCATCTACATCAGCATCTACATCACCATCTGCATCAGCAGCTACATCAGCATTTACATCACCATCTGCATCAACAGCTACATCACCATCTACATCACCATCTGCATCACCATCTACATCAGCATCTACATAAGCAGCTACATCACCATCTACATCACCATCTACATCAGAAGCTACATCACCATCTACATCAGCATCTACATCTGCACCTACATCAGCAGCTACATCACCATCTACATCAGCATCTACATCACCATCTACATCACCATCTACATCACCATCTACATCAGCATCTACATCACCATCTGCATCAGCAGCTACATCACTATCTACATCAGCATCTACATCAGCATCTACATCAGCATTTACATCTCCATCTACATCAGAATCTACATCAGCAGCTACATCACCATCTACATCACCATCTACATCAGCAACTACATCAGCATCTACATCAGCATCTACATCAGCATCTACATCACCATCTGCATCAGCAGCTACATCACCATCTACATCAGCATCTACATCACCATCTACATCAGCATCTTCATCACAATCTAAATCAGCATCTACATCAGCATCTACATCACCATCCACATCAGCATCTACATCAGCAGCTACATCACCATCTACATCACCATCTACATCAGCAACTACATCAGCATCTACATCAGCATCTACATCAGCATCTACATCACCATCTGCATCAGCAGCTACATCACCATCTACATCAGCATCTACATCACCATCCACATCAGCATCTACATCAGCAGCTACATCACCATCTACATCACCATCTACATCAGCAACTACATCAGCATCTACATCAGCATCTACATCAGCATCTACATCAACATCTGCATCAGCAGCTACATCACCATCTACATCACCATCCACATCACCATCTACATCAGCATCTTCATCACAATCTAAATCAGCATCTACATCAGCATCTACATCACCATCCACATCAGCATCTACATCAGCAGCTACATCACCATTTACATCAGCATCTACATCACCATCTACATCAGCATCTACATCACCATCTACTTCAGCATCTACATCAGCATCTACATCAGCATCTACATCACCATCTACATCACCATCTACATCACCATCTGCATCAGCAGCTACATCAGCATCTACATCACCATCTACATCAGCATCTACATCAGCATCTACATCAGCATCTACATCACCATCTACATCACCATCTACATCACCATCTACATCAGCATCTACAATAGCATCTGCAGCTACATCACCATCTATATCACCATCTACATCAGCAACTATATCAGCATCTACAAAAAATTGACATCTCCTTCTTCATCTGCAACCACATTGGCAACGACATCCTCATCTATATCCTGAGCCTACATCCGCAGCTACATCAGCATCTAAATCAGCATCTACATCAGCAACTACATCAACATCAGCATCTAAATGAGCAGCTACATCAGCATCTACATCAGCAACTACAGCAGCAAGTACATCAGCAACCACATCAATAACTACATCAGCAGCTACATCAGCATCTACATCACCATCTACATCAGCAGCTACATCACCATCTACATCAGCAACTACAGCAGCAAGTACATCAGCAACCACATCAATAACTACATCAGCAGCTACATCAGCATCCACAACACCATCTACATCAGCAACTACATCATCATCTACATCAGCAACTACATCAGCATCTACATCACCATCTACATCAGCAACTACATCACCATCTACATCAGCAACTACATCACCATCTACATCAGCAACTACATCAGCAAGTACATCAGCATCTACATCAGCAGCTACATCAGCATCTACATCACCATCTATATCTGCAACTAAATGAGCATCTACATCAGCAACTACATAAGCATCTACATCAGCAACTACATCAGCAACTACATCAGCGACTACATCAGCATCTACATCAGCATCTACATCACCATCTACATCAGCAACTACATCACCATCTACATAAGCAACTACATCAGCATCTACATCAGCAACTACATCAGCAACTACATCACCATCTACATCAGCAACTACATGCGCATCTACATCCGCAACTACATCAGCAACTACATCACCATCAGCATCTAAATTAGCAGCTACATCAGCATCTACATCAGCAGCTACATCTGCAACTACATCAGCATCCACATCCGCAGTTACATCACCATCTACATCAGCATCTACATCACCAGCTACATCACCATCTACATCACCATCTGCATCAGCAGCTACATCACCATCTACATCAGCAACTATATCAGCATCTACAAAAAATTGACATCTCCTTCTTCATCTGCAACCACATTGGCAACTACATCCTCATCTATATCCTGAGCCTACATCCGCAGCTACATCAGCATCTAAATCAGCAGCTACAACAGCAACTACATTCTCCCCTACATCACCATCTACATCAGCATCTACATTACAATCTACATCACCATCTACATCACCATCTGCATCAGCAGCTACATCACCATTTACATCAGCATCTACATCACCAGCTACATCACCATCTACATCACCATCTGCATCAGCAGCTACATCAGCATCTACATCACCATCTACATCAGCATCTACATCACCATCTACATCACCATCTACATCAGCATCTACATCCGCAGCTACATCAGCAGCTACATCAGCATCTACATCACCATCTACATAAGCAACTACATCAGCATCTACATCAGCAACTACATCAGCAACTACATCACCATCTACATCAGCAACTACATCCGCATCTACATCCGCAACTACATCAGCAACTACATCACCTATCAGCATCTAAATTAGCAGCTACATCAGCATCTACATCAGCAGCTACATCTGCAACTACATCAGCATCCACATCCGCAGTTACATCACCATCTACATCAGCATCTACATCACCAGCTACATCACCATCTACATCACCATCTGCATCAGCAGCTACATCACCATCTACATCAGCAACTATATCAGCATCTACAAAAAATTGACATCTCCTTCTTCATCTGCAACCACATTGGCAACTACATCCTCATCTATATCCTGAGCCTACATCCGCAGCTACATCAGCATCTAAATCAGCAGCTACAACAGCAACTACATTCTCCCCTACATCACCATCTACATCAGCATCTACATAACAATCTACATCACCATCTACATCACCATCTGCATCAGCAGCTACATCACCATTTACATCAGCATCTACATCACCAGCTACATCACCATCTACATCACCATCTGCATCAGCAGCTACATCAGCATCTACATCACCATCTACATCAGCATCTACATCACCATCTACATCACCATCTACATCAGCATCTACATCCGCAGCTACATCAGCAGCTACATCAGCATCTACATCAGCAGCTACATCAGCAACTACATCAGCATCTTCATCAGCATCTACATCACCATCTACATCAGCATCTACATCACCATCTACATCAGCAGCTACATCACCATCTACATCAGCATCTACATCACCATCTACATCACCATCTACATCAGCATCTACATCACCATCTGCATCACCATCTACATCACCATCTACATCACCATCTACATCAGCAACTACATCAGCAACTACATCAGCATCTACATCAGCAACTACATCAGCATCTACATCAGCAACTACATCAGCAACCACATAAGAAACTACATCAAAAGCCACATCATCATCATTTACATCAGCAACTACATCACCATCTACATCAGCAACTACATGACCATCTACATCAGCAACTACATCAGCATCTACATCACCATCTACATCAGCAACTACATCACCATCTACATCAGCAACTACATCACCATCTACATCAGCAACTACATCAGCAACTACATCACCATCTACATCAGCAACTACATCAGCATCTACATCAGCAACTACACCAGCAACTCTATTACCATCTACATCAGCAACTACATCACCATCTACATCAGCATCTACATCAGCAACTAAATCAGGAACTACATCAGCATCTACATCAGCATCTACATCACCATCTATATCAGCAACTACATCACCATCTCCATCACCATCTCCATCAGCAACTACATCAGCATCTACATCAGCATCTACATCACCATCTACATCAGCATCTACATCACCATCTGCATCAGCTGCTACATCACCATCTACATCAGCATCTACATCACCATCTACATCAGCATCTACATCAGGAGCTACATCACCATCGACATCACCATCTACATCAGCATCTTCATCACAATCTAAATCAGCATCTACATCAGCATCTTCATCACCATCCACATCAGCATCTACATCAGCATCTACATCACCATCTGCATCAGCAGCTATATCACCATTTACATCACCATCTGCATCAAAAGCTACATCACCATCTACATCACCATCTACATCACCATCTGCATCACCATCTACATCAGCATCTACATAAGCAGCTACATCACCATCTACATTACCATCTACATCAGCAGCTACATCAGCATCTACATCAGCATCTACATCAGCACCTACATCAGCAGCTACATCACCATCTACATCAGCATCTACATCACCATCTACATCACCATCTACATCACAATCAGCATCTAAATTAGCAGCTACATCAGCATCTACATCAGCAGCTACATCTGGAACTACATCAGCATCCACATCCGCAGTTACATCACCATCTACATCAGCATCTACATCACCATCTGCATCACCATCTACATCACCATCTACATCACCATCTACATCAGCAACTACATTAGCAACTACATCAGCATCTACATCAGCAACTACATCAGCAACCACATCAGAAACTACATAAGCAGCTACATCAGCATCTACATCACCATCTACATCAGCAACTACATCATCATCTACATCAGCAACTACATCAGCAACTACATCACCATCTACATCAGCAACTACATCAGCAACTACAGCAGCAAGTACATCAGCAACCACATTAATAACTACATCAGCAGCTACATCAGCATCTACATCACCATCTACATCAGCAGCTACATCACCATCTACATCAGCAACTACAGCAGCAAGTACATCAGCAACCACATCAATAACTACATCAGCAGCTACATCAGCATCCACAACACCATCTACATCAGCAACTACATCATCATCTACATCAGCAACTACATCAGCATCTACATCACCATCTACATCAGCAACTACATCACCATCTACATCAGCAACTACATCACCATCTACATCAGCAACTACATCAGCAAGTACATCAGCATCTACATCAGCAGCTACATCAGCATCTACATCACCATCTATATCTGCAACTACATCACCATCTAGATCAGCAACTACATCAGCATCTACATCAGCAACTACATCAGCAACTACATCAGCGACTAAATCAACATCTACATCAGCATCTACATCAGCAACTACATCAGCAACTACATCACCATCTACATCAGCAACTACATCACCATCTACATAAGCAACTACATCAGCATCTACATCAGCAACTACATCAGCAACTACATCACCATCTACATCAGCAACTACATCCGCATCTACATCAGCAACTACATCAGCAACTACATCACCATCAGCATCTAAATTAGCAGCTACATCAGCATCTACATCAGCAGCTACATCTGCAACTACATCAGCATCCACATCCGCAGTTACATCACCATCTACATCAGCATCTACATCACCAGCTACATCACCATCTACATCACCATCTGCATCAGCAGCTACATCAGCATCTACATCACCATCTACATCAGCATCTACATCACCATCTACATCAGCATCTACAATAGCATCTGCAGCTACATCACCATATATATCACCATCTACATCAGCAACTATATCAGCATCTTCAAAAAATTGACATCTCCTTCTTCATCTGCAACCACATTGGCAACTACATCCTCATCTATATCCTGAGCCTACATCCGCAGCTACATCAGCATCTAAATCAGCAGCTACAACAGCAACTACATTCTCCCCTACATCACCATCTACATCAGCATCTACATCACCATCTACATCAGCAACTACATCACCATCTACATAAGCAACTACATCAGCATCTACATCAGCAACTACATCCGCAATTACATCACCATCTACATCAGCAACTACATCAGCATCTACATCCGCAACTACATCAGCAACTACATCACCATCAGCATCTAAATTAGCAGCTACATCAGCATCTACATCAGCAGCTACATCTGCAACTACTTCAGCATCCACATCCGCAGTTACATCACCATCTACATCAGCATCTACATCACCAGCTACATCACCATCTACATCACCATCTGCATCAGCAGCTACATCACCATCTACATCAGCAACTATATCAGCATCTACAAAAAATTGACATCTCCTTCTTCATCTGCAACCACATTGGCAACTACATCCTCATCTATATCCTGAGCCTACATCCGCAGCTACATCAGCATCTAAATCAGCAGCTACAACAGCAACTACATTCTCCCCTACATCACCATCTACATCAGCATCTACATAACAATCTACATCACCATCTACATCACCATCTGCATCAGCAGCTACATCACCATTTACATCAGCATCTACATCACCAGCTACATCACCATCTACATCACCATCTGCATCAGCAGCTACATCAGCATCTACATCACCATCTACATCAGCATCTACATCACCATCTACATCACCATCTACATCAGCATCTACATCCGCAGCTACATCAGCAGCTACATCAGCATCTACATCAGCAGCTACATCAGCAACTACATCAGCATCTTCATCAGCATCTACATCACCATCTACATCAGCATCTACATCACCATCTACATCAGCATATACATCACCATCTACATCACCATCTACATCAGCATCTACATCACCATCTGCATCACCATCTACATCACCATCTACATCACCATCTACATCAGCAACTACATCAGCAACTACATCAGCATCTACATCAGCAACTACATCAGCATCTACATCAGCAACTACATCAGCAACCACATCAGAAACTACATCAGAAGCCACATCATCATCATTTACATCAGCAACTACATCACCATCTACATCAGCAACTACATGACCATCTACATCAGCAACTACATCAGCATCTACATCACCATCTACATCAGCAACTACATCACCATCTACATCAGCAACTACATCACCATCTACATCAGCAACTACATCAGCAACTACATCACCATCTACATCAGCAACTACATCAGCATCTACATCAGCAACTACACCAGCAACTCTATTACCATCTACATCAGCAACTACATCACCATCTACATCAGCATCTACATCAGCAACTACATCAGCAACTACATCAGCATCTACATCAGCATCTACATCACCATCTATATCAGCAACTACATCACCATCTACATCACCATCTCCATCAGCAACTACATCAGCATCTACATCAGCATCTACATCAGCATCTACATCACCATCTACATCAGCATCTACATCACCATCTGCATCAGCAGCTACATCACCATCTACATCAGCATCTACATCACCATCTACATCAGCATCTACATCAGGAGCTACATCACCATCGACATCACCATCTACATCAGCATCTTCATCACAATCTAAATCAGCATCTACATCAGCATCTTCATCACCATCCACATCAGCATCTACATCAGCATCTACATCACCATCTGCATCAGCAGCTATATCACCATTTACATCACCATCTGCATCAAAAGCTACATCACCATCTACATCACCATCTACATCACCATCTGCATCACCATCTACATCAGCATCTACATAAGCAGCTACATCACCATCTACATTACCATCTACATCAGCAGCTACATCACCATCTACATCAGCATCTACATCAGCACCTACATCAGCAGCTACATCACCATCTACATCAGCATCTACATCACCATCTACATCACCATCTACATCACCATCAGCATCTAAATTAGCAGCTACATCAGCATCTACATCAGCAGCTACATCTGCAACTACATCAGCATCCACATCCGCAGTTACATCACCATCTACATCAGCATCTACATCACCATCTGCATCACCATCTACATCACCATCTACATCACCATCTACATCAGCAACTACATTAGCAACTACATCAGCATCTACATCAGCAACTACATCAGCAACCACATCAGAAACTACATAAGCAGCTACATCAGCATCTACATCACCATCTACATCAGCAACTACATCATCATCTACATCAGCAACTACATCAGCAACTACATCACCATCTACATCAGCAACTACATCAGCAACTACAGCAGCAAGTACATCAGCAACCACATTAATAACTACATCAGCAGCTACATCAGCATCTACATCACCATCTACATCAGCAGCTACATCACCATCTACATCAGCAACTACAGCAGCAAGTACATCAGCAACCACATCAATAACTACATCAGCAGCTACATCAGCATCCATAACACCATCTACATCAGCAACTACATCATCATCTACATCAGCAACTACATCAGCATCTACATCACCATCTACATCAGCAACTACATCACCATCTACATCAGCAACTACATCACCATCTACATCAGCAACTACATCAGCATCTACATCAGCATCTACATCAGCAGCTACATCAGCATCTACATCACCATCTATATCTGCAACTACATCACCATCTACATCAGCAACTACATCAGCATCTACATCAGCAACTACATCAGCAACTACATCAGCGACTAAATCAACATCTACATCAGCATCTACATCAGCAACTACATCAGCAACTACATCACCATCTACATCAGCAACTACATCACCATCTACATAAGCAACTACATCAGCATCTCCATCAGCAACTACATCAGCAACTACATCACCATCTACATCAGCAACTACATCCGCATCTACATCAGCAACTACATCAGCAACTACATCACCATCAGCATCTAAATTAGCAGCTACATCAGCATCTACATCAGCAGCTACATCTGCAACTACATCAGCATCCACATCCGCAGTTACATCACCATCTACATCAGCATCTACATCACCATCTACATCAGCATCTACAATAGCATCTGCAGCTACATCACCATATATATCACCATCTACATCAGCAACTATATCAGCATCTACAAAAAATTGACATCTCCTTCTTCATCTGCAACCACATTGGCAACTACATCCTCATCTATATCCTGAGCCTACATCCGCAGCTACATCAGCATCTAAATCAGCAGCTACAACAGCAACTACATTCTCCCCTACATCACCATCTACATCAGCATCTACATAACAATCTACATCACCATCTACATTACCATCTACATCAGCAGCTACATCACCATCTACATCAGCATCTACATCACCATCTACATCAGCATCTACATGAGCAGCTACATCACCATCTACATCACCATCTGCATCAGCAGCTACATCACCATTTACATCAGCATCTACATCAGCATCTACATCACCATCTACATCACCATCTGCATCAGCAGCTACATCAGCATCTACATCACCATCTACATCAGCATCTACATCACCATCTACATCAGCAGCTAAATCACTATCTACATCAGCATCTACATCAGCATCTACATCAGCATCTACATCACCATCTACATCAGAATCTACATCAGCAGCTACATCACCATCTACATAACCATCTACATCAGCAACTACATCAGCATCTACATCAGCATCTACATCAGCATCTACATCACCATCTACATCAGCATCTACATCACCATCTGCATCAGCAGCTACATTACCATCTACATCAGCATTTACATCACCATCTACATCAGCATCTACATCAGGAGCTACATCAGCATCTACATCACCATCTACATCAGCATCTTCATCACAATCGAAATCAGCATCTACATCACCATCTAAATCACCATCTGCATCACCATCTGCATCAGCAGCTACATCACCATCTACATCAGCATCTACATCACCATCTACATCAGCATCTACATCAGCAGATACATCACCATCTACATCAGCATCTACATCACCATCTGCATCAGCAGCTACATCAGCATTTACATCACCATCTACATCAGCATCTACATCACCATCTACATCAGCATCTGCATCACCATCTACATCAGCGTCTAGAATAGCATCTACAGCTGCAGCTACATCACCATCTATATCACCATCTACATCAGCAACTATATCAGCATCTACAAAAAAATTACATCTTCTTCTTCATCTGCAACCACATCGGCAACTACATCCTCATCTATATCCTGAGCCTACATCTGCAGCTACATCAGCATCTAAATCAGCAGCTACAAGAGCAACTACATCCTCACCTACGTCACCATCTACATCAGCATCTACATCACCATCTGCATCACCATCTACATCAGCATCTACATCACCATCTATATCAGCATCTACATCACCATCTACATCACCATCTACATCACCATCTACATCACCATCTACATCACCATCTACATCACCATCTACATCACCATCTACATCACGATCTACATCAGCATCTACATCAGCATCTACATCAGCATCTACATCCGCAGTTACATCAGCAGCTACATCTGCAACTACATCAGCATCCACATCCGCAGTTACATCACCATCTACATCAGCATCTACATCAGCATCTACATCAGCATTTACATCACCATCTGTATCAGCAGCTACATCACCATCTACATCAGCATCTATATCAGCATCTACATCACCATCTACATCACCATCTACATCAGCATCTACATCAGCACCTACATCAGCAGCTACATCACCATCTACATCACCATCTACATCACCATCTACATCAGCATCTAGATCACTATCTACATCAGCAGCTACATCACTATCTACATCAGCATCTACATCACCATCTACATCAGAATCTACATCAGCAGCTACATCACCATCTACATCACCATCTACATCAGCAACTACATCAGCATCTACATCAGCATCTACATCAGCATCTACATCACCATCTACATCAGCATCTACATCACCATCTGCATCAGCAGCTACATCATCATCTACATCAGCATCTACATCACCATCTACATCAGCATCTACATCAGGAGCTACATCACCATCGACATCACCATCTACATCAGCATCTTCATCACAATCTAAATCAGCATCTACATCAGCATCTACATCACCATCCACATCAGCATCTACATCAGCATCTACATCACCATCTGCATCAGCAGCTATATCAACATTTACATCACCATCTGCATCAACAGCTACATCACCATCTACATCACCATCTACATCACCATCTGCATCACCATCTACATCAGCATCTACATAAGCAGCTACATCACCATCTACATCACCATCTACATCACCATCTGCATCAGCAGCTACATTACCATCTACATCAGCATCTACATCAGCACCTACATCAGCAGCTACAAAACCATCTACATCACCATCTACATCACCATCTACATCACCATCTACATCAGCATCTACATCACCATCTGCATCAGCAGCTACATCACCATGTACATCACCATCTACATCACCATCTACATCACAATCTACATCAGCATCTATATCAGCAGCTACATCACCATCTACATCAGCATCTGCATCACCATCTACATCACCATCTACATCAGCATCTACATCAGCAGCTACATCAGCATCTACATCACCATCTATATCAGCAACTACATCACCATCTACATCAGCAACTACATCAGCATCTACATCAGCAACTACATCAGCAACTACATCAGCGACTACATCAGCATCTACATCACCATCTACATCAGCAACTACATCACCATCAACATCAGAAACTACATCAGCATTTACATCTCCATCTACATCAGAATCTACATCAGCAGCTACATCACCATCTACATCACCATCTACATCAGCAACTACATCAGCATCTACATCAGCATCTACATCAGCATCTACATCACCATCTGCATCAGCAGCTACATCACCATCTACATCAGCATCTACATCACCATCTACATCAGCATCTTCATCACAATCTAAATCAGCATCTACATCAGCATCTACATCACCATCCACATCAGCATCTACATCAGCAGCTACATCACCATCTACATCACCATCTACATCAGCAACTACATCAGCATCTACATCAGCATCTACATCACCATCTACATCACCATCTGCATCAGCAGCTACATCACCATCTACATCAGCATCTACATCACCATCCACATCAGCATCTACATCAGCAGCTACATCACCATCTACATCACCATCTACATCAGCAACTACATCAGCATCTACATCAGCATCTACATCAGCATCTACATCACCATCTGCATCAGCAGCTACATCACCATCTACATCACCATCCACATCACCATCTACATCAGCATCTTCATCACAATCTAAATCAGCATCTACATCAGCATCTACATCACCATCCACATCAGCATCTACATCAGCAGCTACATCACCATCTACATCACCATCTACTTCAGCATCTACATCAGCATCTACATCAGCAGCTACATCACCATCTACATCACCATCTACATCACCATCTGCATCAGCAGCTACATCAGCATCTACATCACCATCTACATCAGCATCTACATCAGCATCTACATCAGCATCTACATCACCATCTACATCACCATCTACATCACCATCTACATCAGCATCTACAATAGCATCTGCAGCTACATCACCATCTATATCACCATCTACATCAGCAACTATATCAGCATCTACAAAAAATTTACATCTCCTTCTTCATCTGCAACCACATTGGCAACGACATCCTCATCTATATCCTGAGCCTACATCCGCAGCTACATCAGCATCTAAATCAGCATCTACATCAGCAACTACATCAACATCAGCATCTAAATTAGCAGCTACATCAGCATCTACATCTGCAGCTACATCTGCAACTACATCAGCATCCACATCCGATGTTACATCACCATCTACATCAGCATCTACATCACCATCTGCATCACCATCTACATCACCATCTACATCACCATCTACATCAGCAACTACATCAGCAACTACATCAGTATCTACATAAGCAACTACATCAGCAACCACATCAGAAACTACATAAGCAGCTACATCAGCATCTACATCACCATCTACATCAGCAACTACATCATCATCTACATCAGCAACTACATCAGCAACTATATCACCATCTACATCAGCAACTACATCAGCAACTACAGCAGCAAGTACATCAGCAACCACATCAATAACTACATCAGCAGCTACATCAGCATTTACATCACCATCTACATCAGCAGCTACATCACCATCTACATCAGCAACTACAGCAGCAAGTACATCAGCAACCACATCAATAACTACATCAGCAGCTACATCAGCATCCACAACACCATCTACATCAGCAACTACATCATCATCTACATCAGCAACTACATCAGCATCTACATCACCATCTACATCAGCAACTACATCACCATCTACATCAGCAACTACATCACCATCTACATCAGCAACTACATCAGCAAGTACATCAGCATCTACATCAGCAGCTACATCAGCATCTACATCACCATCTATATCTGCAACTAAATGAGCATCTACATCAGCAACTACATAAGCATCTACATCAGCAACTACATCAGCAACTACATCAGCGACTACATCAGCATCTACATCAGCATCTACATCACCATCTACATCAGCAACTACATCACCATCTACATAAGCAACTACATCAGCATCTACATCAGCAACTACATCAGCAACTACATCACCATCTACAACAGCAACTACATCCGCATCTACATCCGCAACTACATCAGCAACTACATCACCATCAGCATCTAAATTAGCAGCTACATCAGCATCTACATCAGCAGCTACATCTGCAACTACATCAGCATCCACATCCGCAGTTACATCACCATCTACATCAGCATCTACATCACCAGCTACATCACCATCTACATCACCATCTGCATCAGCAGCTACATCACCATCTACATCAGCAACTATATCAGCATCTACAAAAAATTGACATCTCCTTCTTCATCTGCAACCACATTGGCAACTACATCCTCATCTATATCCTGAGCCTACATCCGCAGCTACATCAGCATCTAAATCAGCAGCTACAACAGCAACTACATTCTCCCCTACATCACCATCTACATCAGCATCTACATAACAATCTACATCACCATCTAAGTCACCATCTGCATCAGCAGCTACATCACCATTTACATCAGCATCTACATCACCAGCTACATCACCATCTACATCACCATCTGCATCAGCAGCTACATCAGCATCTACATCACCATCTACATCAGCATCTACATCACCATCTACATCACCATCTACATCAGCATCTACATCCGCAGCTACATCAGCAGCTACATCAGCATCTACATCAGCAGCTACATCAGCAACTACATCAGCATCTTCATCAGCATCTACATCACCATCTACATCAGCATCTACATCACCATCTACATCAGCAGCTACATCACCATCTACATCAGCATCTACATCACCATCTACATCACCATCTACATCAGCATCTACATCACCATCTGCATCACCATCTACATCACCATCTACATCACCATCTACATCAGCAACTACATCAGCAACTACATCAGCATCTACATCAGCAACTACATCAGCATCTACATCAGCAACTACATCAGCAACCACATCAGAAACTACATCAGAAGCCACATCATCATCATTTACATCAGCAACTACATCACCATCTACATCAGCAACTACATGACCATCTACATCAGCAACTACATCAGCATCTACATCACCATCTACATCAGCAACTACATCACCATCTACATCAGCAACTACATCACCATCTACATCAGCAACTACATCAGCAACTACATCACCATCTACATCAGCAACTACATCAGCATCTACATCAGCAACTACACCAGCAACTCTATTACCATCTACATCAGCAACTACATCACCATCTACATCAGCATCTACATCAGCAACTACATCAGCAACTACATCAGCATCTACATCAGCATCTACATCACCATCTATATCAGCAACTACATCACCATCTACATCACCATCTCCATCAGCAACTACATCAGCATCTACATAACAATCTACATCACCATCTACATCACCATCTGCATCAGCAGCTACATCACCATTTACATCAGCATCTACATCACCAGCTACATCACCATCTACATCACCATCTGCATCAGCAGCTACATCAGCATCTACATCACCATCTACATCAGCATCTACATCACCATCTACATCACCATCTACATCAGCATCTACATCCGCAGCTACATCAGCAGCTACATCAGCATCTACATCAGCAGCTACATCAGCAACTACATCAGCATCTTCATCAGCATCTACATCACCATCTACATCAGCATCTACATCACCATCTACATCAGCAGCTACATCACCATCTACATCAGCATCTACATCACCATCTACATCACCATCTACATCAGCATCTACATCACCATCTGCATCACCATCTACATCACCATCTACATCAGCAACTACATCAGCAACTACATCAGCATCTACATCAGCAACTACATCAGCATCTACATCAGCAACTACATCAGCAACCACATCAGAAACTACATCAGAAGCCACATCATCATCATTTACATCAGCAACTACATCACCATCTACATCAGCAACTACATGACCATCTACATCAGCAACTACATCAGCATCTACATCACCATCTACATCAGCAACTACATCACCATCTACATCAGCAACTACATCACCATCTACATCAGCAACTACATCAGCAACTACATCACCATCTACATCAGCAACTACATCAGCATCTACATCAGCAACTACACCAGCAACTCTATTACCATCTACATCAGCAACTACATCACCATCTACATCAGCATCTACATCAGCAACTACATCAGCAACTACATCAGCATCTACATCAGCATCTACATCACCATCTATATCAGCAACTACATCACCATCTACATCACCATCTCCATCAGCAACTACATCAGCATCTACATCAGCATCTACATCAGCATCTACATCACCATCTACATCAGCATCTACATCACCATCTGCATCAGCAGCTACATCACCATCTACATCAGCATCTACATCACCATCTACATCAGCATCTACATCAGGAGCTACATCACCATCGACATCATCATCTACATCAGCATCTTCATCACAATCTAAATCAGCATCTACATCAGCATCTTCATCACCATCCACATCAGCATCTACATCAGCATCTACATCACCATCTGCATCAGCAGCTATATCACCATTTACATCACCATCTGCATCAAAAGCTACATCACCATCTACATCACCATCTACATCACCATCTGCATCACCATCTATATCAGCATCTACATAAGCAGCTACATCACCATCTACATTACCATCTACATCAGCAGCTACATCACCATCTACATCAGCATCTACATCAGCACCTACATCAGCAGCTACATCACCATCTACATCAGCATCTACATCACCATCTACATCACCATCTACATCACAATCAGCATCTAAATTAGCAGCTACATCAGCATCTACATCAGCAGCTACATCAGCAACTACATCAGCATCCACATCCGCAGTTACATCACCATCTACATCACCATCTACATCACCATCTACATCAGCAACTACATTAGCAACTACATCAGCATCTACATCAGCAACTACATCAGCAACCACATCAGAAACTACATAAGCAGCTACATCAGCATCTACATCACCATCTACATCAGCAACTACATCATCATCTACATCAGCAACTACATCAGCAACTACATCAACATCTACATCAGCAACTACATCAGCAACTACAGCAGCAAGTACATCAGCAACCACATTAATAACTACATCAGCAGCTACATCAGCATCTACATCACCATCTACATCAGCAGCTACATCACCATCTACATCAGCAACTACAGCAGCAAGTACATCAGCACCCACATCAATAACTACATCAGCAGCTACATCAGCATCCACAACACCATCTACATCAGCAACTACATCATCATCTACATCAGCAACTACATCAGCATCTACATCACCATCTACATCAGCAACTACATCACCATCTACATCAGCAACTACATCACCATCTACATCAGCAACTACATCAGCAAGTACATCAGCATCTACATCAGCAGCTACATCAGCATCTACATCACCATCTATATCTGCAACTACATCACCATCTACATCAGCAACTACATCAGCATAAACATCAGCAACTACATCAGCAACTACATCAGCGACTAAATCAACATCTACATCAGCATCTACATCAGCAACTACATCACCATCTACATCAGCAACTACATCACCATCTACATAAGCAACTACATCAGCATCTACATCAGCAACTACATCAGCAACTACATCACCATCTACATCAGCAACTACATCCGCATCTACATCAGCAACTACATCAGCAACTACATCACCATCAGCATCTAAATTAGCAGCTACATCAGCATCTACATCAGCAGCTACATCTGCAACTACATCAGCATCCACATCCGCAGTTACATCACCATCTACATCAGCATCTACATCACCAGCTACATCACCATCTACATCACCATCTGCATCAGCAGCTACATCAGCATCTACATCACCATCTACATCAGCATCTACATCACCATCTACATCAGCATCTACAATAGCATCTGCAGCTACATCACCATATATATCACCATCTACATCAGCAACTATATCAGCATCTACAAAAAATTGACATCTCCTTCTTCATCTGCAACCACATTGGCAACTACATCCTCATCTATATCCTGAGCCTACATCCGCAGCTACATCAGCATCTAAATCAGCAGCTACAACAGCAACTACATTCTCCCCTACATCACCATCTACATCAGCATCTACATCACCATCTACATCAGCAACTACATCACCATCTACATAAGCAACTACATCAGCATCTACATCAGCAACTACATCAGCAATTACATCACCATCTACATCAGCAACTACATCCGCATCTACATCCGCAACTACATCAGCAACTACATCACCATCAGCATCTAAATTAGCAGCTACATCAGCATCTACATCAGCAGCTACATCTGCAACTACATCAGCATCCACATCCGCAGTTACATCACCATCTACATCAGCATCTACATCACCAGCTACATCACCATCTACATCACCATCTGCATCAGCAGCTACATCACCATCTACATCAGCAACTATATCAGCATCTACAAAAAATTGACATCTCCTTCTTCATCTGCAACCACATTGGCAACTACATCCTCATCTATATCCTGAGCCTACATCCGCAGCTACATCAGCATCTAAATCAGCAGCTACAACAGCAACTACATTCTCCCCTACATCACCATCTACATCAGCATCTACATAACAATCTACATCACCATCTACATCACCATTTGCATCAGCAGCTACATCACCATTTACATCAGCATCTACATCCCCAGCTACATCACCATCTACATCACCATCTGCATCAGCAGCTACATCAGCATCTACATCACCATCTACATCAGCATCTACATCACCATCTACATCACCATCTACATCAGCATCTACATCCGCAGCTACATCAGCAGCTACATCAGCATCTACATCAGCAGCTACATCAGCAACTACATCAGCATCTTCATCAGCATCTACATCACCATCTACATCAGCATCTACATCACCATCTACATCAGCAGCTACATCACCATCTACATCAGCATCTACATCACCATCTACATCACCATCTACATCAGCATCTACATCACCATCTGCATCACCATCTACATCACCATCTACATCACCATCTACATCAGCAACTACATCAGCAACTACATCAGCATCTACATCAGCAACTACATCAGCATCTACATCAGCAACTACATCAGCAACCACATCAGAAACTACATCAGAAGCCACATCATCATCATTTACATCAGCAACTACATCACCATCTACATCAGCAACTACATGACCATCTACATCAGCAACTACATCAGCATCTACATCACCATCTACATCAGCAACTACATCACCATCTACATCAGCAACTACATCACCATCTACATCAGCAACTACATCACCATCTACATCAGCAACTACATCAGCATCTACATCAGCAACTACACCAGCAACTCTATTACCATCTACATCAGCAACTACATCACCATCTACATCAGCATCTACATCAGCAACTACATCAGCAACTACATCAGCATCTACATCAGCATCTACATCACCATCTATATCAGCAACTACATCACCATCTACATCACCATCTCCATCAGCAACTACATCAGCATCTACATCAGCATCTACATCAGCATCTACATCACCATCTACATCAGCATCTACATCACCATCTGCATCAGCAGCTACATCACCATCTACATCAGCATCTACATCACCATCTACATCAGCATCTACATCAGGAGCTACATAACCATCGACATCACCATCTACATCAGCATCTTCATCACAATCTAAATCAGCATCTACATCAGCATCTTCATCACCGTCCACATCAGCATCTACATCAGCATCTACATCACCATCTGCATCAGCAGCTATATCACCATTTACATCACCATCTGCATCAAAAGCTACATCACCATCTACATCACCATCTACATCACCATCTGCATCACCATCTACATCAGCATCTACATAAGCAGCTACATCACCATCTACATTACCATCTACATCAGCAGCTACATCACCATCTACATCAGCATCTACATCAGCACCTACATCAGCAGCTACATCACCATCTACATCAGCATCTACATCACCATCTACATCACCATCTACATCACCATCAGCATCTAAATTAGCAGCTACATCAGCATCTACATCAGCAGCTAAATCTGCAACTACATCAGCATCCACATCCGCAGTTACATCACCATCTACATCAGCATCTACATCACCATCTGCATCACCATCTACATCACCATCTACATCACCATCTACATCAGCAACTACATTAGCAACTACATCAGCATCTACATCAGCAACTACATCAGCAACCACATTGGAAACTACATCAGCAACTACATCAGCATCTACATCACCATCTACATCAGCAACTACATCATCATCTACATCAGCAACTACATCAGCAACTACATCACCATCTACATCAGCAACTACATCAGCAACTACAGCAGCAAGTACATCAGCAACCACATTAATAACTACATCAGCAGCTACATCAGCATCTACATCACCATCTACATCAGCAGCTACATCACCATCTACATCAGCAACTACAGCAGCAAGTACATCAGCAACCACATCAATAACTACATCAGCAGCTACATCAGCATCCACAACACCATCTACATCAGCAACTACATCATCATCTACATCAGCAACTACATCAGCATCTACATCACCATCTACATCAGCAACTACATCACCATCTACATCAGCAACTACATCACCATCTACATCAGCAACTACATCAGCAAGTACATCAGCATCTACATCAGCAGCTACATCAGCATCTACATCACCATCTATATCTGCAACTACATCACCATCTACATCAGCAACTACATCAGCATCTACATCAGCAACTACATCAGCAACTACATCAGCGACTAAATCAACATCTACATCAGCATCTACATCAGCAACTACATCAGCAACTACATCACCATCTACATCAGCAACTACATCACCATCTACATAAGCAACTACATCAGCATCTCCATCAGCAACTACATCAGCAACTACATCACCATCTACATCAGCAACTACATCCGCATCTACATCAGCAACTACATCAGCAACTACATCACCATCAGCATCTAAATTAGCAGCTACATCAGCATCTACATCAGCAGCTACATCTGCAACTACATCAGCATCCACATCCGCAGTTACATCACCATCTACATCAGCATCTACATCACCAGCTACATCACCATCTACATCACCATCTGCATCAGCAGCTACATCAGCATCTACATCACCATCTACATCAGCATCTACATCACCATCTACATCAGCATCTACAATAGCATCTGCAGCTACATCACCATATATATCACCATCTACATCAGCAACTATATCAGCATCTACAAAAAATTGACATCTCCTTCTTCATCTGCAACCACATTGGCAACTACATCCTCATCTATATACTGAGCCTACATCCGCAGCTACATCAGCATCTAAATCAGCAGCTACAACAGCAACTACATTCTCCCCTACATCACCATCTACATCAGCATCTACATAACAATCTACATCACCATCTACATTACCATCTACATCAGCAGCTACATCACCATCTACATCAGCATCTACATCACCATCTACATCAGCATCTACATGAGCAGCTACATCACCATCTACATCACCATCTGCATCAGCAGCTACATCACCATTTACATCAGCATCTACATCACCATCTACATCACCATCTACATCACCATCTGCATCAGCAGCTACATCAGCATCTACATCACCATCTACATCAGCATCTACATCACCATCTACATCAGCAACTATATCAGCATCTACAAAAAATTTACATCTCCTTCTTCATCTGCAACCACATTGGCAACTACATCCTCATCTATATCCTGAGCCTACATCCGCAGCTACATAAGCATCTAAATCAGCAGCTACAACAGCAACTACATTCTCCCCTACATCACCATCTACATCAGCATCTACATCACAATCTACATCACCATCTACATCAGCATCTACATCACCATCTATATCAGCATCTACATCACCATCTACATCAGCATCTACATCAGCATCTACATCACCATCTACATCAGCATCTACATCCGCAGCTACATCAGCAGCTACATCACCATCTACATCAGCATCTACATCACCATCTGCATCAGCAGCTACATCACCATCTACATCACCATCTACATCAGCATCTACATCACCATCTACATCAGGAGCTACATCACCATCGACATCACCATCTACATCAGCATCTTCATCACAATCTAAATCAGCATCTACATCAGCATCTACATCACCATCCACATCAGCATCTACATCAGCATCTACATCACCATCTGCATCAGCAGCTATATCAGCAACTACATCAGCAACCACATCAGAAACTACATCAGAAGCTACATCAGCATCTACATCACCATCTACATCAGTAACTACATCATCATCTACATCAGCAACTACATCACCATCTACATCAGCAACTACATCACCATCTACATCAGCAACTACATCAGCATCTACATCACCATCTACATCAGCAACTACATCACCATCTACATCAGCAACTACATCACCATCTACATCAGCAACTACATCAGCAACTACATCACCATCTACATCAGCAACTACATCAGCATCTACATCAGCAACTACACCAGCAACTCTATTACCATCTACATCAGCAACTACATCACCATCTACATCAGCATCTACATCAGCAACTACATCAGCATCTACATCAGCATCTACATCACCATCTATATCAGCAACTACATCACCATCTACATCACCATCTCCATCAGCAACTACATCAGCATCTACATCAGCATCTACATCAGCATCTACATCACCATCTACATCAGCATCTACATCACCATCTGTATCAGCAGCTACATCACCATCTACATCAGCATCTACATCACCATCTACATCACCATCTACATCAGGAGCTACATCACCATCGACATCACCATCTACATCAGCATCTTCATCACAATCTAAATCAGCATCTACATCAGCATCTACATCACCATCCACATCACCATCTACATCAGCATCTACATCACCATCTGCATCAGCAGCTACATCACTATCTACATCAGCATCTACATCAGCATCTACATCAGCAACTACATCACCATCAGCATCTAAATTAGCAGCTACATCAGCATCTACATCAGCAGCTACATCTGCAACTACATCAGCATCCACATCCGCAGTTACATCACCATCTACATCAGCATCTACATCACCAGCTACATCACCATCTACATCACCATCTGCATCAGCAGCTACATCAGCATCTACATCACCATCTACATCAGCATCTACATCACCATCTACATCAGCATCTACAATAGCATCTGCAGCTACATCACCATATATATCACCATCTACATCAGCAACTATATCAGCATCTACAAAAAATTGACATCTCCTTCTTCATCTGCAACCACATTGGCAACTACATCCTCATCTATATCCTGAGCCTACATCCGCAGCTACATCAGCATCTAAATCAGCAGCTACAACAGCAACTACATTCTCCCCTACATCACCATCTACATCAGCATCTACATAACAATCTACATCACCATTTACATCAAAATCTACATCAGCAGCTACATCACCATCTACATCAGCATCTACATCAGCATCTACATCAGGAGCTACATCACCATCGACATCACCATCTACATCAGCATCTTCATCACAATCTAAATCAGCATCTACATCAGCATCTACATCACCATCCACATCAGCATCTACATCCGCATCTACATCACCATCTGCATCAGCAGCGATATCACCATTTACATCACCATCTGCATCAACAGCTACATCACCATCTACATCACCATCTACATCACCATCTGCATCACCATCTACATCAGCATCTACATAAGCAGCTACATCAACATCTACATCACCATCTACATCAGCAGCTACATCACCATCTGCATCACCATCTACATCAGCATCTACATGAGCAGCTACATCAACATCTACATCACCATCTACATCAGCAGCTACATCACCATCTACATCAGCATCTACATCAGCACCTACATCAGCAGCTACATCACCATCTACATCAGCATCTACATCAGCATCTACATCACCATCTACATCACCATCTACATCAGCATCTACATCACCATCTGCATCAGCAGCTACATCACTATCTACATCAGCATCTACATCAGCATCTACATCAGCAACTACATCACCATCAGAATCTAAATTAGCAGCTACATCAGCATCTACATCAGCAGCTACATCTGCAACTACATCAGCATCCACATCCGCAGTTACATCACCATCTACATCAGCATCTACATCACCATCTGCATCACCATCTACATCACCATCTACATCACCATCTACATCAGCAACTACATCAGCAACTACATCAGCATCTACATCAGCAACTACATCAGCAACTACATCAGAAACTACATTAGCAGCTACATCAGCATCTACATCACCATCTACATCAGCAACTACAGCATAATCTACATCAGCAACTACATCAGCAAATACATCACCATCTACATCAGCAACTACATCAGCAACTACAGCAGCAAGTACATCAGCAACCACATCAATAACTACATCAGCAGCTACATCAGCATCTACATCACCATCTACATCAGCAGCTACATCACCATCTACATCAGCAACTACAGCAGCACGTACATCAGCAACCACATCAGAAACTACATTAGCAGCTACATCAGCATCTACATCACCATCTACATCAGCAACTACATCATCATCTACATCAGCAACTACATCAGCAACTACATCACCATCTACATCAGCAACTACATCAGCAACTACAGCAGCAAGTACATCAGCAACCACATCAATAACTACATCAGCAGCTACATCAGCATCTACATCACCATCTACATCAGCAGCTACATCACCATCTACATCAGCAACTACATCAGCAACTACATCACCATCAGCATCTAAATTAGCATCTACATCAGCAGCTACATCTGCAACTACATCAGCATCCACATCCGCAGTTACATCACCATCTACATCAGCATCTACATCACCAGCTACATCACCATCTACATCACCATCTGCATCAGCAGCTACATCAGCATCTACATCACCATCTACATCAGCATCTACATCACCATCTACATCAGCATCTACAATAGCATCTGCAGCTACATCACCATATATATCACCATCTACCTCAGCAACTATATCAGCATCTACAAAAAATTGACATCTCCTTCTTCATCTGCAACCACATTGGCAACTACATCCTCATCTATATCCTGAGCCTACATCCGCAGCTACATAAGCATCTAAATCAGCAGCTACAACAGCAACTACATTCTCCCCTACATCACCATCTACATCAGCATCTACATCAGCATCTACATCACCATCTACATCAGCATCTACATCTGCAGCTACATCAGCAGCTACATCAGCATCTACATCAGCAGCTACATCAGCAACTACATCAGCATCTACATCAGCATCTACATCACCATCTACATCAGTATCTACATCACCATCTACATCAGCAGCTACATCACCATCTACATCAGCATCTACATCACCATCTACATCACCATCTACATCAGCATCTACATCACCATCTGCATCACCATCTACATCACCATCTACATCACCATCTTCATCAGCAACTACATCAGCAACTACATCAGCATCTACATCAGCAACTACATCAGCAACCACATCAGAAACTACATCAGAAGCTACATCAGCATCTAGATCAGCATCTACATCAGTAACTACATCACCATCTACATCAGCAACTACAGCAGAAAGTACATCAGCAACCACATCAGAAACTACATAAGCAGCTACATCAGCATCTACATCACCATCTACATCAGCAACTACATCATCATCTACATCAGCAACTACATCAGCAACTACATCACCATCTACATCAGCAACTACATCAGTAACTACAGCAGCAAGTACATCAGCAACCACATCAATAACTACATCAGCATCTACATCACCATCTACATCAGCAGCTACATCACCATCTACATCAGCAACTACAGCAGCAAGTACATCAGCAACCACATCAGAAACTACATAAGCAGCTACATCAGCATCTACATCACCATCTACATCAGCAACTACATCATCATCTACATCAGCAACTACATCAGCAACTACATCACCATCTACATCAGCATCTACATCACCATCTACATCACCATCTACATCAGCATCTACATCACCATCTGCATCACCATCTACATCACCATCTACATCACCATCTTCATCAGCAACTACATCAGCAACTACATCAGCATCTACATCAGCAACTACATCAGCAACCACATCAGAAACTACATCAGAAGCTACATCAGCATCTAGATCAGCATCTACATCAGTAACTACATCACCATCTACATCAGCAACTACAGCAGAAAGTACATCAGCAACCACATCAGAAACTACATAAGCAGCTACATCAGCATCTACATCACCATCTACATCAGCAACTACATCATCATCTACATCAGCAACTACATCAGCAACTACATCACCATCTACATCAGCAACTACATCAGTAACTACAGCAGCAAGTACATCAGCAACCACATCAATAACTACATCAGCAGCTACATCAGCATCTACATCACCATCTACATCAGCAGCTACATCACCATCTACATCAGCAACTACAGCAGCAAGTACATCAGCAACCACATCAGAAACTACATAAGCAGCTACATCAGCATCTACATCACCATCTACATCAGCAACTACATCATCATCTACATCAGCAACTACATCAGCAACTACATCACCATCTACATCAGCAACTACATCAGCAACTACAGCAGCAAGTACATCAGCAACCACATCAATAACTACATCAGCAGCTACATCAGCATCTACATCACCATCTACATCAGCAGCTACATCACCATCTACATCAGCAACTACATCAGCAACTACATCACCATCAGCATCTAAATTAGCAGCTACATCAGCATCTACATCAGCAGCTACATCTGCAACTACATCAGCATCCACATCCGCAGTTACATCACCATCTACATCAGCATCTACATCACCAGCTACATCACCATCTACATCACCATCTGCATCAGCAGCTACATCAGCATCTACATCACCATCTACATCAGCATCTACATCACCATCTACATCAGCATCTACAATAGCATCTGCAGCTACATCACCATATATATCACCATCTACATCAGCAACTATATCAGCATCTACAAAAAATTGACATCTCCTTCTTCATCTGCAACCACATTGGCAACTACATCACCATCTATATCCTGAGCCTACATCCGCAGCTACATCAGCATCTAAATCAGCAGCTACAACAGCAACTACATTCTCACCTACATCACCATCTACATCAGCATCTACATAACAATCTACATCACCATCTACATCACCATCTACATCAGCATCTACATTACCATCTACATCAGCATCTACATAAGCATCTACATCACCATCTACATCAGCAACTATATCAGCATCTACAAAAAATCTACATCTCCTTCTTCATCTGCAACCACATTGGCAACTACATCCTCATCTATATCCTGAGCCTACATCCGCAGCTACATAAGCATCTAAATCAGCAGCTACAACAGCAACTACATTCTCCCCTACATCACCATCTACATCAGCATCTACATAATAATCTACATCACCATCTACATCAGCATCTACATCACCATCTATATCAGCATCTACATCACCATCTAAATCAGCATCTACATCAGCATCTACATCACCATCTACATCAGCATCTACATCCGCAGCTACATCAGCAGCTACATCAGCATCTACATCAGCAGCTACATCAGCAACTACATCAGCATCTACATCAGCATCTACATCACCATCTACATCAGTATCTACATCACCATCTACATCAGCAGCTACATCACCATCTACATCAGCATCTACATCACCATCTACATCAGCATCTACATCACCATCTGCATCACCATCTACATCACCATCTACATCACCATCTACATCAGCAACTACATCAGCAACTACATCAGCATCTACATCAGCAACTAAATCAGCAACCACATCAGAAACTACATCAGAAGCTACATCAGCATCTACATCACCATCTACATCAGTGACTACATCATCATCTACATCAGCAACTACATCACCATCTACATCAGCAACTACATCACCATCTACATCAGCAACTACATCAGCATCTACATCACCATCTACATCATCAACTACATCACCATCTACATCAGCAAATACATCACCATCTACATCAGCAACTACATCAGCAACTACATCACCATCTACATCAGCAACTACATCAGCATCTACATCAGCAACTACACCAGCAACTCTATTACCATCTACATCAGCAACTACATCACCATCTACATAAGCAGCTACATCAGCATCTACATCACCATCTACATCAGCAACTACATCATCATCTACATCAGCAACTACATCAGCAACTACATCACCATCTACATCAGCAACTACATCAGTAACTACAGCAGCAAGTACATCAGCAACCACATCAATAACTACATCAGCAGCTACATCAGCATCTACATCACCATCTACATCAGCAACTACATCAGCAACTACAGCAGCAAGTACATCAGCAACCACATCAATAACTACATCAGCAGCTACATCAGCATCTACATCACCATCTACATCAGCAGCTACATCACCATCTACATCAGCAACTACATCAGCAACTACATCACCATCAGCATCTAAATTAGCAGCTACATCAGCATCTACATCAGCAGCTACATCTGCAACTACATCAGCATCCACATCCGCAGTTACATCACCATCTACATCAGCATCTACATCACCAGCTACATCACCATCTACATCACCATCTGCATCAGCAGCTACATCAGCATCTACATCACCATCTACATCAGCATCTACATCACCATCTACATCAGCATCTACAATAGCATCTGCAGCTACATCACCATATATATCACCATCTACATCAGCAACTATATCAGCATCTACAAAAAATTGACATCTCCTTCTTCATCTGCAACCACATTGGCAACTACATCACCATCTATATCCTGAGCCTACATCCGCAGCTACATCAGCATCTAAATCAGCAGCTACAACAGCAACTACATTCTCACCTACATCACCATCTACATCAGCATCTACATAACAATCTACATCACCATCTACATCACCATCTACATCAGCATCTACATTACCATCTACATCAGCATCTACATAAGCATCTACATCACCATCTACATCAGCAACTATATCAGCATCTACAAAAAATCTACATCTCCTTCTTCATCTGCAACCACATTGGCAACTACATCCTCATCTATATCCTGAGCCTACATCCGCAGCTACATAAGCATCTAAATCAGCAGCTACAACAGCAACTACATTCTCCCCTACATCACCATCTACATCAGCATCTACATAATAATCTACATCACCATCTACATCAGCATCTACATCACCATCTATATCAGCATCTACATCACCATCTAAATCAGCATCTACATCAGCATCTACATCACCATCTACATCAGCATCTACATCCGCAGCTACATCAGCAGCTACATCAGCATCTACATCAGCAGCTACATCAGCAACTACATCAGCATCTACATCAGCATCTACATCACCATCTACATCAGTATCTACATCACCATCTACATCAGCAGCTACATCACCATCTACATCAGCATCTACATCACCATCTACATCACCATCTACATCAGCATCTACATCACCATCTGCATCACCATCTACATCACCATCTACATCACCATCTACATCAGCAACTACATCAGCAACTACATCAGCATCTACATCAGCAACTAAATCAGCAACCACATCAGAAACTACATCAGAAGCTACATCAGCATCTACATCACCATCTACATCAGTGACTACATCATCATCTACATCAGCAACTACATCACCATCTACATCAGCAACTACATCACCATCTACATCAGCAACTACATCAGCATCTACATCACCATCTACATCATCAACTACATCACCATCTACATCAGCAAATACATCACCATCTACATCAGCAACTACATCAGCAACTACATCACCATCTACATCAGCAACTACATCAGCATCTACATCAGCAACTACACCAGCAACTCTATTACCATCTACATCAGCAACTACATCACCATCTACATAAGCAGCTACATCAGCATCTACATCACCATCTACATCAGCAACTACATCATCATCTACATCAGCAACTACATCAGCAACTACATCACCATCTACATCAGCAACTACATCAGCAACTACAGCAGCAAGTACATCAGCAACCACATCAATAACTACATCAGCAGCTACATCAGCATCTACATCACCATCTACATCAGCAGCTACATCACCATCTACATCAGCAACTACATCAGCAACTACATCACCATCAGCATCTAAATTAGCAGCTACATCAGCATCTACATCAGCAGCTACATCTGCAACTACATCAGCATCCACATCCGCAGTTACATCACCATCTACATCAGCATCTACATCACCAGCTACATCACCATCTACATCACCATCTGCATCAGCAGCTACATCAGCATCTACATCACCATCTACATCAGCATCTACATCACCATCTACATCAGCATCTACAATAGCATCTGCAGCTACATCACCATATATATCACCATCTACATCAGCAACTATATCAGCATCTACAAAAAATTGACATCTCCTTCTTCATCTGCAACCACATTGGCAACTACATCCTCATCTATATCCTGAGCCTACATCCGCAGCTACATCAGCATCTAAATCAGCAGCTACAACAGCAACTACATTCTCCCCTACATCACCATCTACATCAGCATCTACATAACAATCTACATCACCATCTACATTACCATCTACATCAGCAGCTACATCACCATCTACATCAGCATCTACATCACCATCTACATCAGCATCTACATGAGCAGCTACATCACCATCTACATCACCATCTGCATCAGCAGCTACATCACCATTTACATCAGCATCTACATCACCATCTACATCACCATCTACATCACCATCTGCATCAGCAGCTACATCAGCATCTACATCACCATCTACATCAGCATCTACATCACCATCTACATCAGCAACTATATCAGCATCTACAAAAAATTGACATCTCCTTCTTCATCTGCAACCACATTGGCAACTACATCCTCATCTATATCCTGAGCCTACATCAGCAGCTACATCAGCATCTAAATCAGCAGCTACAACAGCAACTACATTCTCCCCTACATCACCATCTACATCAGCATCTACATAACAATCTACATCACCATCTACATCACCATCTACATCAGCAGCTACATCACCATCTACATCAGCATCTACATTACCATCTACATCAGCATCTACATAAGCATCTACATCACCATCTACATCAGCAACTATATCAGCATCTACAAAAAATTTACATCTCCTTCTTCATCTGCAACCACATTGGCAACTACATCCTCATCTATATCCTGAGCCTACATCCGCAGCTACATAAGCATCTAAATCAGCAGCTACAACAGCAACTACATTCTCCCCTACATCACCATCTACATCAGCATCTACATAATAATCTACAACACCATCTACATCAGCATCTACATCACCATCTATATCAGCATCTACATCACCATCTACATCAGCATCTACATCAGCATCTACATCAGCATCTACATCCGCAGCTACATCAGCAGCTACATCAGCATCTACATCAGCAGCTACATCAGCAACTACATCAGCATCTACATCAGCATCTACATCACCATCTACATCAGTATCTACATCACCATCTACATCAGCAGCTACATCACCATCTACATCAGCATCTACATCACCATCTACATCACCATCTACATCAGCATCTACATCACCATCTGCATCACCATCTACATCACCATCTACATCACCATCTACATCAGCAACTACATCAGCAACTACAACAGCATCTACATCAGCAACTACATCAGCAACCACATCAGAAACTACATCAGAAGCTACATCAGCATCTACATCACCATCTACATCAGTAACTACATCATCATCTACATCAGCAACTACATCACCATCTACATCAGCAACTACATCACCATCTACATCAGCAACTACATCAGCATCTACATCACCATCTACATCATCAACTACATCACCATCTACATCAGCAAATACATCACCATCTACATCAGCAACTACATGAGCAACTACATCACCATCTACATCAGCAACTACATCAGCATCTACATCAGCAACTACACCAGCAACTCTATTACCATCTACATCAGCAACTACATCACCATCTACATCAGCATCTACATCAGCAACTACATCAGCAACTACATCAGCATCTACATCACCATCTATATCAGCAACTACATCACCATCTACATCACCATCTCCATCAGCAACTACATCAGCATCTACATCAGAATCTACATCACCATCTACATCAGCATCTACATCACCATCTGTATCAGCAGCTACATCACCATCTACATCAGCATCTACATCAACATCTACATCAGCATCTACATCAGGAGCTACATCACCATCGACATCACCATCTACCTCAGCATCTTCATCACAATCTAAATCAGCATCTACATCAGCATCTACATCACCATCCACATCAGCATCTACATCAGCATCTACATTACCATCTGCATCAGCAGCTATATCACCATTTACATCACCATCTGCATCAACAGCTACATCACCATCTACATCACCATCTAGATCACCATCTGCATCACCATCTACATCAGCATCTACATAAGCAGCTACATCACCATCTACATCAGCAGCTACATCACCATCTACATCAGCAGCTACATCAGCACCTACATCAGCAGCTACATCACCATCTACATCAGCATCTACATCACCATCTACATCACCATCTACATCACCATCTACATCAGCATCTACATCACCATCTGCATCAGCAGCTACATCACTATCTACATCAGCATCTAAATCAGCATCTACATCAGCAACTACATCACCATCAGCATCTAAATTAGCAGCTACATCAGCATCTACATCAGCAGCTACATCTGCAACTACATCAGCATCTACATCACCATCTGCATCACCATCTACATCACCATCTACATCACCATCTACATCAGCAACTACATCAGCAACTACATCAGCATCTACATCAGCAACTACATCAGAAACTACATAAGCAGCTACATCAGCATCTACATCACCATCTACATCAGCAACTACATCAGCAACTACATCAGCAACTACATCAGAAACTACATCACAATCTACATCAGCAACTACATCAGCAACTACAGCAGCAAGTACATCAGCAACCACATCAATAACTACATCAGCAGCTACATCAGCATCTACATCACCATCTACATCAGCAGCTACATCACCATCTACATCAGCAACTACAGCAGCAAGTACATCAGCAACCACATCAATAACTACATCAGCAGCTACATCAGCATCCACAACACCATCTACATCAGCAACTACATCATCATCTACATCAGAAACTACATCAGCATCTACATCACCATCTACATCAGCAACTACATCACCATCTACATTAGCAACTACATCACCATCTACATCAGCAACTACATCAGCAAGTACATCAGCATCTACATCAGCAGCTACATCAGCATCTACATCACCATCTATATCTGCAACTACATCACCATCTACATCAGAAACTACATCAGCAATTACATCAGCAACTACATCAGCGACTACATCAGCATCTCCATCAGCATCTACATCACCATCTACATCAGCAGCTACATCACCATCTACATCAGCATCTACATCACCATCTACATCACCATCTACATCAGCATCTACATCACCATCTGCATCACCATCTACATGACCATCTACATCACCATCTACATCAGCAACTACATCAGCAACTACATCAGCATCTACATCAGCAACTACATCAGCAACCACATCAGAAACTACATCAGAAGCTACATCAGCATCTACATCACCATCTACATCAGCAACTACATCATCATCTACATCAGCAACTACATCAGCATCTACATCAGCAACTACATCACCATCTACATCAGCAACTACATCAGCATCTACATCACCATCTACATCATCAACTACATCACCATCTACATCAGCAACTACATCACCATCTACATCAGCAACTACATCACCATCTACATCAGCAACTACATCAGCATCTACATCAGCAACTACACCAGCAACTCTATTACCATCTACATCAGCAACTACATCACCATCTACATCAGCATTTACATCAGCAACTACATCAGCAACTACATCAGCATCTACATCACCATCTATATCAGCATCTACATCACCATCTACATCACCATCTCCATCAGCAACTACATCAGCATCTACATCACCATCTACATCAGCATCTACATCACCATCTGTATCACCATCTACATCACCATCTACATCACCATCTGCATCACCATCTACATCAGCATCTACATAAGCAGCTACATCACCATCTACATCACCATCTACATCAGCAGCTACATCACCATCTACATCAGCATCTACATCAGCACCTACATCAGCATCTACATCACCATCTACATCACCATCTACATCACCATCTACATCAGCATCTACATCACCATCTGCATCAGCAGCTACATCACTATCTACATCAGCATCTACATCAGCATCTACATCACCATCTACATCACCATTAGCATCTAAATTAGCAGCTACATCAGCATCTACATCAGCAGCTACATCTGCAACTACATCAGCATCCACATCCACAGTTACATCACCATCTACATCAGCATCTACATCACCATCTGCATCACCATCTACATCACCATCTACATCAGCAACTACATCAGCAACTACATCAGCATCTACATCAGCAACTACATCACCATCAGCATCTAAATTAGCAGCTACATCAGCATCTACATCAGCAGCTACATCTGCAACTACATCAGCATCCACATCCGCAGTTACATCACCATCTACATCAGCATCTACATCACCATCTGCATCACCATCTACATCACCATCTACATCAGCAACTACATCAGCAACTACATCAGCATCTACATCAGCAACTACATCAGCAACCACATCAGTAACTACATAAGCAGCTACATCAGCATCTACATCACCATCTACATCAGCAACTACATCATCATCTACATCAGCAACTACATCAGCAACTACATCAGCATCTACATCACCATCTGTATCACCATCTACATCACCATCTACATCACCATCTGCATCACCATCTACATCAGCATCTACATAAGCAGCTACATCACCATCTACATCACCATCTACATCAGCAGCTACATCACCATCTACATCAGCATCTACATCAGCACCTACATCAGCATCTACATCACCATCTACATCACCATCTACATCACCATCTACATCAGCATCTACATCACCATCTGCATCAGCAGCTACATCACTATCTACATCAGCATCTACATCAGCATCTACATCACCATCTACATCACCATCAGCATCTAAATTAGCAGCTACATCAGCATCTACATCAGCAGCTACATCTGCAACTACATCAGCATCCACATCCGCAGTTACATCACCATCTACATCAGCATCTACATCACCATCTGCATCACCATCTACATCACCATCTACATCAGCATCTACATCAGCAACTACATCAGCAACTACATCAGCATCTACATCAGCAACTACATCACCATCAGCATCTAAATTAGCAGCTACATCAGCATCTACATCAGCAGCTACATCTGCAACTACATCAGCATCCACATCCGCAGTTACATCACCATCTACATCAGCATCTACATCACCATCTGCATCACCATCTACATCACCATCTACATCACCATCTACATCAGCAACTACATCAGCAACTACATCAGCATCTACATCAGCAACTACATCAGCAACCACATCAGAAACTACATAAGCAGCTACATCAGCATCTACATCACCATCTACATCAGCAACTACATCATCATCTACATCAGTAACTACATCACCATCTACATCAGCAACTACAGCAGCAAGTACATCAGCAACCACATCAATAACTACATCAGCAGCTACATCAGCATCTACATCATCATCTACATCAGCAGCTACATCACCATCTACATCAGCAGCTACATCTGCAACTACATCAGCATCCACATCCGCAGTTACATCACCATCTACATCAGCATCTACATCACCATCTGCATCACCATCTACATCACCATCTACATCACCATCTACATCAGCAACTACATCAGCAACTACATCAGCATCTACATCAGCAACTACATCACCATCAGCATCTAAATTAGCAGCTACATCAGCATCTACATCAGCAGCTACATCTGCAACTACATCAGCATCCACATCCGCAGTTACATCACCATCTACATCAGCATCTACATCACCATCTGCATCACCATCTACATCACCATCTACATCAGCAACTACATCACCATCTACATCAGCAACTACATCACCATCTACATCAGCAACTACATCAGCAAGTACATCAGCATCCACATCAGCAGCTACATCAGCATCTACATCACCATCTATATCTGCAACTACATCACCATCTACATCAGCAACTACATCAGCATCTACATCAGCAACTACATCAGCAACTACATCAGCGACTACATCAGCATCTACATCAGCATCTACATCACCATCTACATCAGCAACTACATCACCATCTACATAAGCAACTACATCAGCAACTACATCACCATCTACATCAGCAACTACATCCGCATCTACATCAGCAACTACATCAGCAACTACATCAGCAAGTACATCAGCATCTACATCAGCAGCTACATCAGCATCTACATCACCATCTATATCTGCAACTACATCACCATCTACATCAGCAACTACATCAGCATCTACATCAGCAACTACATCAGCAACTACATCAGCGACTACATCAGCATCTACATCAGCATCTACATCACCATCTACATCAGCAACTACATCACCATCTACATAAGCAACTACATCAGCAACTACATCACCATCTACATCAGCAACTACATCCGCATCTACATCAGCAACTACATCAGCAACTACATCAGCAAGTACATCAGCATCTACATCAGCAGCTACATCAGCATCTACATCACCATCTATATCTGCAACTACATCACCATCTACATCAGCAACTACATCAGCATCTACATCAGCAACTACATCAGCAACTACATCAGCGACTACATCAGCATCTACATCAGCATCTACATCACCATCTACATCAGCAACTACATCACCATCTACATAAGCAACTACATCAGCAACTACATCACCATCTACATCAGCAACTACATCCGCATCTACATCAGCAACTACATCAGCAACTACATCAGCAAGTACATCAGCATCTACATCAGCAGCTACATCAGCATCTACATCACCATCTATATCTGCAACTACATCACCATCTACATCAGCAACTACATCAGCATCTACATCAGCAACTACATCAGCAACTACATCAGCGACTACATCAGCATCTACATCAGCATCTACATCACCATCTACATCAGCAACTACATCACCATCTACATAAGCAACTACATCAGCAACTACATCACCATCTACATCAGCAACTACATCCGCATCTACATCAGCAACTACATCAGCAACTACATCACCATCAGCATCTAAATTAGCAGCTACATCAGCATCTACATCAGCAGCTACATCTGCAACTACATCAGCATCCACATCCGCAGTTACATCACCATCCACATCAGCATCTACATCACCAGCTAAATCACCATCTACATCACCATCTGCATCAGCAGCTACATCAGCATCTACATCACCATCTACATCAGCATCTACATCACCATCTACATCAGCATCTACAATAGCATCTGCAGCTACATCACCATATATATCACCATCTACATCAGCAACTATATCAGCATCTACAAAAAATTGACATCTCCTTCTTCATCTGCAACCACATTGGCAACTACATCCTCATCTATATCCTGAGCCTACATCCGCAGCTACATCAGCACCTAAATCAGCAGCTACAACAGCAACTACATTCTCCCCTACATCACCATCTACATCAGCATCTACATAACAATCTACATCACCATCTACATCACCATCTACATCAGCAGCTACATCACCATCTACATCAGCATCTACATCAGCATCTACATAAGCAGCTACATCACCATCTACATCACCATCTGCATCAGCAGCTACATCACCATTTACATCAGCATCTACATCACCATCTACATCACCATCTGCATCAGCAGCTACATCAGCATCTACATCACCATCTACATCAGCATCTACATCACCATCTACATCAGCAATTATATCAGCATCTACAAAAAATTTACATCTCCTTCTTCATCTGCAACCACATTGGCAACTACATCCTCATCTATATCCTGAGCCTACATCCGCAGCTACATAAGCATCTAAATCAGCAGCTACAACAGCAACTACATTCTCCCCTACATCACCATCTACATCAGCATCTACATCACAATCTACATCACCATCTACATCAGCATCTACATCACCATCTATATCAGCATCTACATCACCATCTACATCAGCATCTACATCAGCATCTACATCAGCATCTACATCCGCAGCTACATCAGCAGCTACATCAGCATCTACATCAGCAGCTACATCAGCAACTACATCAGCATCTACATCAGCATCTACATCAGCAGCTACATCACCATCTACATCAGCATCTACATCACCATCTACATCACCATCTACATCAGCATCTACATCACCATCTGCATCACCATCTACATCACCATCTACATCACCATCTACATCAGCAACTAAATCAGCAACTACATCAGCATCTACATCAGCAACTACATCAGCAATCACATCAGAAACTACATCAGAAGCTACATCAGCATCTACATCACCATCTACATCAGTAACTACATCATCATCTACATCAGCAACTACATCACCATCTACATCAGCAACTACATCACCATCTACATCAGCAACTACATCAGCATCTACATCACCATCTACATCATCAACTACATCACCATCTACATCAGCAACTACATCAGCAACTACATCAGCATCTACATCAGCAACCAGATCAGCAACCACATCAGAAACTACATCAGAAGCTACATCAGCATCTACATCACCATCTACATCAGTAACTACATCATCATCTACATCAGCAACTACATCACCATCTACATCAGCAACTACATCACCATCTACATCAGCGCCTACATCAGCATCTACATCACCATCTACATCATCAACTACATCACCATCTACATCAGCAACTACATCACCATCTACATCAACATCTACATCAGCAACTACATCAGCATCTACATCAGCAACTACACCAGCAACTCTATTACCATCTACATCAGCAACTACATCACCATCTACATCAGCATCTACATCAGCAACTACATCAGAAACTACATCAGCATCTACATCAGCATCTACATCACCATCTATATCAGCAACTACATCAGCAACTACATCACCATCTACATCAGCAACTACATCACCATCTACATAAGCAACTACATCAGCATCTACATCAGCAACTACATCAGCAACTACATCACCATCTACATCAGCAACTACATCCGCATCTACATCAGCAACTACATCAGCAACTACATCACCATCAGCATCTAAATTAGCAGCTACATCAGCATCTACATCAGCAGCTACATCTGCAACTACATCAGCATCCACATCCGCAGTTACATCAGCATCTACATCACCATCTACATCAGCATCTACATCACCATCTACATCAGCATCTACAATAGCATCTGCAGCTACATCACCATATATATCACCATCTACATCAGCAACTATATCAGCATCTACAAAAAATTGACATCTCCTTCTTCATCTGCAACCACATTGGCAACTACATCCTCATCTATATCCTGAGCCTACATCCGCAGCTACATCAGCATCTAAATCAGCAGCTACAACAGCAACTACATTCTCCCCTACATCACCATCTACATCAGCATCTACATAACAATCTACATCACCATCTACATCAGCATCTACATCACCATCTATATCAGCATCTACATCAGCATCTACATCAGCATCTACATCAGCATCTACATCTGCAGCTACATCAGCAGCTACATCAGCATCTACATCAGCAGCTACATCAGCAACTACATCAGCATCTACATCAGCATCTACATCAGCATCTACATCACCATCTACATCACCATCTACATCAGCATCTACATCACCATCTGCATCACCATCTACATCACCATCTACATCACCATCTACATCAGCAACTACATCAGCAACTACATCAGCATCTACATCAGCAACTACATCAGCAACCACATCAGAAACTACATCAGAAGCTACATCAGCATCTACATCACCATCTACATCAGTAACTACATCATCATCTACATCAGCAACTACATCACCATCTACATCAGCAACTACATCAGCATCTACATCAGCAACTACATCAGCATCTACATCACCATCTACATCAGCAACTACATCACCATCTACATCAGCAACTACATCACCATCTACATCAGCAACTACATCAGCAACTACATCACCATCTACATCAGCAACTACATCAGCATCTACATCAGCAAGTACACCAGCAACTCTATTACCATCTACATCAGCAACTACATCACCATCGACATCAGCATCTACATCAGCAACTACATCAGCAACTACATCAGCATCTACATCAGCATCTACATCACCATCTATATCAGCAACTACATCACCATCTACATCACCATCTCCATCAGCAACTACATCAGCATCTACATCAGCATCTACATCACCATCTACACCAGCATCTACATCACCATCTGCATCAGCAGCTACATCACCATCTACATCACCATCTACATCACCATCTACATCAGCATCTACATCAGCAGCTACATCTGCAACTACATCAGCATCCACATCCGCAGTTACATCACCATCTACATCAGCATCTACATCACCAGCTACATCACCATCTACATCACCATCTGCATCAGCAGCTACATCAGCATCTACATCACCATCTACATCAGCATCTACATCACCATCTACATCAGCATCTACAATAGCATCTGCAGCTACATCACCATATATATCACCATCTACATCAGCAACTATATCAGCATCTACAAAAAATTGACATCTCCTTCGTCATCTGCAACCACATTGGCAACTACATCCTCATCTATATCCTGAGCCTACATCCGCAGCTACATCAGCATCTAAATCAGCAGCTACAACAGCAACTACATTCTCCCCTACATCACCATCTACATCAGCATCTACATAAGAATCTACATCACCATCTACATCAGCATCTACATCACCATCTATATCAGCATCTACATCAGCATCTACATCAGCATCTACATCAGCATCTACATCAGCATCTACATCTGCAGCTACATCAGCAGCTACATCAGCATCTACATCAGCAGCTACATCAGCAACTACATCAGCATCTACATCAGCATCTACATCAGCATCTACATCACCATCTACATCACCATCTACATCAGCATCTACATCACCATCTGCATCACCATCTACATCACCATCTACATCACCATCTACATCAGCAACTACATCAGCAACTACATCAGCATCTACATCAGCAACTACATCAGCAACCACATCAGAAACTACATCAGAAGCTACATCAGCATCTACATCACCATCTACATCAGTAACTACATCATCATCTACATCAGCAACTACATCACCATCTACATCAGCAACTACATCACCATCTACATCAGCAACTACATCAGCATCTACATCACCATCTACATCAGCAACTACATCACCATCTACATCAGCAACTACATCACCATCTACATCAGCAACTACATCAGCAACTACATAACCATCTACATCAGCAACTACATCAGCATCTACATCAGCAAGTACACCAGCAACTCTATTACCATCTACATCAGCAACTACATCACCATCGACATCAGCATCTACATCAGCAACTACATCAGCAACTACATCAGCATCTACATCAGCATCTACATCACCATCTATATCAGCAACTACATCACCATCTACATCACCATCTCCATCAGCAACTACATCAGCATCTACATCAGCATCTACATCACCATCTACACCAGCATCTACATCACCATCTGCATCAGCAGCTACATCACCATCTACATCACATCTACATCACCATCGACATCAGCATCTACATCAGCAACTACATCAGCAACTACATCAGCATCTACATCAGCATCTACATCACCATCTATATCAGCAACTACATCACCATCTACATCACCATCTCCATCAGCAACTATATCAGCATCTACATCAGCATCTACATCACCATCTACACCAGCATCTACATCACCATCTGCATCAGCAGCTACATCACCATCTACATCACCATCTACATCACCATCTACATCAGCATCTACATCAGGAGCTACATAACCAACGACATCACCATCTACATCAGTATCTACATCACCATCTACATCAGCAGCTACATCACCATCTACATCAGCATCTACATCACCATCTACATCAGCATCTACATCACCATCTGCATCACCATCTACATCACCATCTACATCAGCATCTACATCAGCAGCTACATCAGCATCTACATCACCATCTATATCTGCAACTACATCACCATCTACATCAGCAACTACATCAGCATCTACATCAGCAACTACATCAGCAACTACATCAGCGACTACATCAGCATCTACATCAGCATCTACATCACCATCTACATCAGCAACTACATCACCATCTACATAAGCAACTACATCAGCAACTACATCACCATCTACATCAGCAACTACATCCGCATCTACATCAGCAACTACATCAGCAACTACATCACCATCAGCATCTAAATTAGCAGCTACATCAGCATCTACATCAGCAGCTACATCTGCAACTACATCAGCATCCACATCCGCAGTTACATCACCATCTACATCAGCATCTACATCACCAGCTAAATCACCATCTACATCACCATCTGCATCAGCAGCTACATCTGCATCTACATCACCATCTACATCAGCATCTACATCACCATCTACATCAGCATCTACAATAGCATCTGCAGCTACATCACCATATATATCACCATCTACATCAGCAACTATATCAGCATCTACAAAAAATTGACATCTCCTTCTTCATCTGCAACCACATTGGCAACTACATCCTCATCTATATCCTGAGCCTACATCCGCAGCTACATCAGCACCTAAATCAGCAGCTACAACAGCAACTACATTCTCCCCTACATCACCATCTACATCAGCATCTACATAACAATCTACATCACCATCTACATCACCATCTACATCAGCAGCTACATCACCATCTACATCAGCATCTACATCAGCAGCTACATAAGCAGCTACATCACCATCTACATCACCATCTGCATCAGCAGCTACATCACCATTTACATCAGCATCTACATCACCATCTACATCACCATCTGCATCAGCAGCTACATCAGCATCTACATCACCATCTACATCAGCATCTACATCACCATCTACATCAGCAATTATATCAGCATCTACAAAAAATTTACATCTCCTTCTTCATCTGCAACCACATTGGCAACTACATCCTCATCTATATCCTGAGCCTACATCCGCAGCTACATAAGCATCTAAATCAGCAGCTACAACAGCAACTACATTCTCCCCTACATCACCATCTACATCAGCATCTACATCACAATCTACATCACCATCTACATCAGCATCTACATCACCATCTATATCAGCATCTACATCACCATCTACATCAGCATCTACATCAGCATCTACATCAGCATCTACATCCGCAGCTACATCAGCAGCTACATCAGCATCTACATCAGCAGCTACATCAGCAACTACATCAGCATCTACATCAGCATCTACATCAGCAGCTACATCACCATCTACATCAGCATCTACATCACCATCTACATCACCATCTACATCAGCATCTACATCACCATCTGCATCACCATCTACATCACCATCTACATCAGCAACTAAATCAGCAACTACATCAGCATCTACATCAGCAACTACATCAGCAATCACATCAGAAACTACATCAGAAGCTACATCAGCATCTACATCACCATCTACATCAGTAACTACATCATCATCTACATCAGCAACTACATCACCATCTACATCAGCAACTACATCACCATCTACATCAGCAACTACATCAGCATCTACATCACCATCTACATCATCAACTACATCACCATCTACATCAGCAACTACATCAGCAACTACATCAGCATCTACATCAGCAACTACATCAGCAACCACATCAGAAACTACATCAGAAGCTACATCAGCATCTACATCACCATCTACATCAGTAACTACATCATCATCTACATCAGCAACTACATCACCATCTACATCAGCAACTACATCACCATCTACATCAGCGCCTACATCAGCATCTACATCACCATCTACATCATCAACTACATCACCATCTACATCAGCAACTACATCACCATCTACATCAGCAACTACATCACCATCTACATCAACATCTACATCAGCAACTACATCAGCATCTACATCAGCAACTACACCAGCAACTCTATTACCATCTACATCAGCAACTACATCACCATCTACATCAGCATCTACATCAGCAACTACATCAGCAACTACATCAGCATCTACATCAGCATCTACATCACCATCTATATCAGCAACTACATCAGCAACTACATCACCATCTACATCAGCAACTACATCACCATCTACATCAGCAACTACATCAGCATCTACATCAGCAACTACATCAGCAACTACATCACCATCTACATCAGCAACTACATCCGCATCTACATCAGCAACTACATCAGCAACTACATCACCATCAGCATCTAAATTAGCAGCTACATCAGCATCTACATCAGCAGCTACATCTGCAACTACATCAGCATCCACATCCGCAGTTACATCACCATCTACATCAGCATCTACATCACCAGCTACATCACCATCTACATCACTATCTACATCAGCATCTACATCACCATCTACATCAGCATCTACAATAGCATCTGCAGCTACATCACCATATATATCACCATCTACATCAGCAACTATATCAGCATCTACAAAAAATTGACATCTCCTTCTTCATCTGCAACCACATTGGCAACTACATCCTCATCTATATCCTGAGCCTACATCCGCAGCTACATCAGCATCTAAATCAGCAGCTACAACAGCAACTACATTCTCCCCTACATCACCATCTACATCAGCATCTACATAACAATCTACATCACCATCTACATCAGCATCTACATCACCATCTATATCAGCATCTACATCAGCATCTACATCAGCATCTACATCAGCATCTACATCTGCAGCTACATCAGCAGCTACATCAGCATCTACATCAGCAGCTACATCAGCAACTACATCAGCATCTACATCAGCATCTACATCAGCATCTACATCACCATCTACATCACCATCTACATCAGCATCTACATCACCATCTGCATCACCATCTACATCACCATCTACATCACCATCTACATCAGCAACTACATCAGCAACTACATCAGCATCTACATCAGCAACTACATCAGCATCTACATCAGCAACTACGTCACCATCAGCATCTAAATTAGCAGCTACATCAGCATCTACATCAGCAGCTACATCTGCAACTACATCAGCATCCACATCCGCAGTTACATCACCATCTACATCACCATCTACATCACCATCTGCATCAGCAGCTACATCACCATCTACATCAGCATCTACATCACCATCTACATCACCATCTACATAAGCAGCTACATCACCATCGACATCACCATCCGCATCAGCAGCTACATCACCATTTACATCAGCATCTACCTCACCATCTACATCAGCATCTACATCACCATCTACTTCAGCATCTACATCAGCATCTACATCAGCAGCTACATCACCATCTACATCACCATCTGCATCAGCAGCTACATCAGCATCTACATCACCATCTACATCAGCATCTACATCACCATCTACATCACCATCTACATCACCATCTACATCAGCATCTACATCACCATCTACATCAGCATCTACAATAGCATCTGCAGCTACATCACCATCTCTATCACCATCTACATCAGCAACTATATCAGCATCTACAAAAAATGTACATCTCCTTCTTCATCTGCAACCACATTGGCAACTACATCCTCATCTATATCCTGAGCCTACATCCGCAGCTACATCAGCATCTAAATCAGCAGCTACAACAGCAACTACATCACCATCAGCATCTAAATTAGCAGCTACATCAGCATCTACATCAGCAGCTACATCTGCAACTACATCAGCATCCACATCCGCAGTTACATCACCATCTACATCAGCATCTACATCACCATCTGCATCACCATCTACATCACCATCTACATCACCATCTGCATCAGCAGCTACATCACCATCTACATCAGCATCTACATCAGCACCTACATCAGCAGCTACATCACCATCTACATCACCATCTACATCACCATCTACATCAGCATCTACATCACCATCTGCATCAGCAGCTGCATCACCATGTACATCACCATCTACATTACCATCTACATCACCATCTACATCAGCATCTATATCAGCAGCTACATCACCATCTACATCACCATCTACATCACCATCTACATCAGCATCTACATCACCATCTACATCAGCATCTACATCACCATCTATATCTGCAACTACATCACCATCTACATCAGCAACTACATCAGCATCTACATCAGCAACTACATCAGCAACTACATCAGCGACTACATCAGCATCTACATCACCATCTACATCAGCAAATACATCACCATTTACATCAGCAACTACATCAGCATCTACATCAGCATCTACATCAGCAACTACATCACGATCTACATCAGCAACTACATCAGCATCTACATCAGCAACTACATAAGCAACTACATCAGCATCTACATCAGCAACTACATCACCATCAGCATCAAAATTAGCAGCTACATCAGCATCTACATCAGCAGCTACATCTGCAACTACATCAGCATCCACATCCGCAGTTACATCACCATCTACATCACCATCTACATCACCATCTACATCAGCAGCTACATCACCATCTACATCAGCATCTACATCACCATCTACATCACCATCTACATAAGCAGCTACATCACCATCGACATCACCATCCGCATCAGCAGCTACATCACCATTTACATCAGCATCTACCTCACCATCTACATCAGCATCTACATCACCATCTACTTCAGCATCTACATCAGCATCTACATCAGCAGCTACATCACCATCTACATCACCATCTGCATCAGCAGCTACATCAGCATCTACATCACCATCTACATCAGCATCTACATCACCATCTACATCACCATCTACATCACCATCTACATCAGCATCTACATCACCATCTACATCACCATCTACAATAGCATCTGCAGCTACATCACCATCTCTATCACCATCTACATCAGCAACTATATCAGCATCTACAAAAAATTTACATCTCCTTCTTCATCTGCAACCACATTGGCAACTACATCCTCATCTATATCCTGAGCCTACATCCGCAGCTACATCAGCATCTAAATCAGCAGCTACAACAGCAACTACATCACCATCAGCATCTAAATTAGCAGCTACATCAGCATCTACATCAGCAGCTACATCTGCAACTACATCAGCATCCACATCCGCAGTTACATCACCATCTACATCAGCATCTACATCACCATCTGCATCACCATCTACATCACCATCTACATCACCATCTACATCAGCAACTACATCAGCAACTACATCAGCATCTACATCAGCAACTACATCAGCATCTACATCACCATCTACATCAGCATCTACATCAGCATCTACATCACCATCCACATCAGCATCTACATCAGCATCTACATCACCATCAGCATCAGCAGCTATATCACCATTTACATCACCATCTGAATCAACAGCTATACCACCATCTACATCACCATCTGCATCACCATCTAAATCAGCATCTACATAAGCAGCTACATCACCATCTACATCACCATCTACATCACCATCTGCATCAGCAGCTACATCACCATCTACATCAGCATCTACATCAGCACCTACATCAGCAGCTACATCACCGTCTACATCACCATCTACATCACCATCTACATCAGAATCTACATCACCATCTGCATCAGCAGCTACATCACCATCTACATCAGCATCTACATCAGCATCTACATCACCATCTATATCAGCAACTACATCACCATCTACATCACCATCTACATCAGCAACTACATCAGCATCTACATCAGCATCTACATCAGCATCTACATCACCATCGACATCAGCATCTACATCACCATCTGCATCAGCAGCTACATCAGCATCTACATCAGCATCTACATCACCATCTACATCAGCATCTACATCACCATCTACATCACCATCTACATCAGCATCTTCATCACAATCTAAATCAGCATCTACATCAGCATCTACATCACCATCCACATCAGCATCTACATCAGCATCTACATCACCATCTACATCACCATTTACATCACCATCTACATCAGCATCTACAATAGCATCTGCAGCTACATCACCATCTCTATCACCATCTACATCAGCAACTATATCAGCATCTACAAAAAATTTACATCTCCTTCTTCATCTGCAACCACATTGGCAACTACATCCTCATCTATATCCTGAGCCTACATCCGCAGCTACATCAGCATCTAAATCAGCAGCTACAACAGCAACTACATCACCATCAGCATCTAAATTAGCAGCTACATCAGCATCTACATCAGCAGCTACATCTGCAACTACATCAGCATCCACATCCGCAGTTACATCACCATCTACATCAGCATCTACATCACCATCTGCATCACCATCTACATCACCATCTACATCACCATCTACATCAGCAACTACATCAGCAACTACATCAGCATCTACATCAGCAACTACATCAGCATCTACATCACCATCTACATCAGCATCTACATCAGCATCTACATCACCATCCACATCAGCATCTACATCAGCATCTACATCACCATCTGCATCAGCAGCTATATCACCATTTACATCACCATCTGAATCAACAGCTATACCACTATCTACATCACCATCTGCATCACCATCTAAATCAGCATCTACATAAGCAGCTACATCACCATCTACATCACCATCTACATCACCATCTGCATCAGCAGCTACATCACCATCTACATCAGCATCTACATCAGCACCTACATCAGCAGCTACATCACCGTCTACATCACCATCTACATCACCATCTACATCAGCATCTACATCACCATCTGCATCAGCAGCTACATCACCATCTACATCAGCATCTACATCAGCATCTACATCACCATCTATATCAGCAACTACATCACCATCTACATCACCATCTACATCAGCAACTACATCAGCATCTACATCAGCATCTACATCAGCATCTACATCACCATCGACATCAGCATCTACATCACCATCTGCATCAGCAGCTACATCACCATCTACATCAGCATCTACATCACCATCTACATCAGCATCTACATCACCATCGACATCACCATCTACATCAGCATCTTCATCACAATCTAAATCAGCATCTACATCAGCATCTACATCACCATCCACATCAGCATCTACATAAGCAGCTACATCACCATCTACATCACCATCTGCTTCAGCAGCTACATCATCATCTACATCAGCATCCACATCAGCACCTACATAAGCAGCTACATCACCATCTACATCAGCATCTACATCACCATCTACATCAGCATCTACATCACCATCTGCATCAGCAGCTACATCACTATCTACATCAGCATCTACATCAGCATCTACATCACCATCTACATCAGAATCTACATCAGCAGCTACATCACCATCTACATCACCATCTACATCAGCAACTACATCAGCATCTACATCAGCATCTACATCAGCATCTACGTCACCATCTGCATCAGCAGCTATATCACCATTTACATCACCATCTGCATCAACAGCTACATCACCATCTACATCACCATCTACATCACCATCTACATCACCATCTACATCACCATCTGCATCAGCAGCTACATCACCATCTACATCAGCATCTACATCAGCACCTACATCAGCAGCTACATCACCATCTACATCACCATCTACATCACCATCTACATCAGCATCTACATCACCATCTGCATCAGCAGCTACATCACCATGTACATCACCATCTACATTACCATCTACATCACCATCTACATCAGCATCTATATCAGCAGCTACATCACCATCTACATCAGCATCTACATCACCATCTACATCACCATCTACATCAGCACCTACATCACCATCTACATCGGCATCTACATCAGCATCTACATCACCATCTATATCTGCAACTACATCAGCAGCTACATCACCATCTACATCAGCATCTACATCAGCACCTACATCAGCAGCTACATCACCATCTACATCACCATCTACATCACCATCTACATCAGCATCTACATCACCATCTGCATCAGCAGCTACATCACCATGTACATCACCATCTACATTACCATCTACATCACCATCTACATCAGCATCTATATCAGCAGCTACATCACCATCTACATCAGCATCTACATCACCATCTACATCACCATCTACATCAGCACCTACATCACCATCTACATCGGCATCTACATCAGCATCTACATCACCATCTATATCTGCAACTACATCACCATCTACATCAGCAACTACATCAGCATCTACATCAGCAACTACATCAGCAACTACATCAGCGACTACATCAGCATCTACATCACCATCTACATCAGCAACTACATCACCATCTACATCAGCAACTACATCAGCATCTACATCAGCAACTACATCAGCAACTACATCAGCGACTACATCAGCATCTACATCACCATCTACATCAGCAACTACATCACCATTTACATCAGCAACTACATCAGCATCTACATCAGCAACTACATCACGATCTACATAAGCAACTACATCAGCATCTACATCAGCAACTACATCACCATCAGCATCTAAATTAGCAGCTACATCAGCATCTACATCAGCAGCTACATTTACAACTACATCAGCATCCACATCCGCAGTTACATCACCATCTACATCAGCAGCTACATCACCATCTACATCAGCATCTACATCACCATCTACATCAGCATCTACATCAGCAGCTACATCACCATCGACATCACCATCCGCATCAGCAGCTACATCACCATTTACATCAGCATCTACCTCACCATCTACATCAGCATCTACATCACCATCTACTTCAGCATCTACATCAGCATCTACATCAGCAGCTACATCACCATCTACATCACCATCTGCATCAGCAGCTACATCAGCATCTACATCACCATCTACATCAGCATCTACATCACCATCTACATCACCATCTACATCACCATCTACATCAGCATCTACATCACCATCTACATCAGCATCTACAATAGCATCTGCATCTACATCACCATCTATATCACCATCTACATCAGCAACTATATCAGCATCTACAAAAAATTTACATCTCCTTCTTCATCTGCAACCACATCAGCAACTACATCCTCATCTATATCCTGAGCCTACATCCGCAGCTACATCAGCATCTAAATCAGCAGCTACAACAGCAACTACATCACCATCAGCATCTAAATTAGCAGCTACATCAGCATCTACATCAGCAGCTACATCTGCAACTACATCAGCATCCACATCCACAGTTACATCACCATCTACATCAGCATCTACATCACCATCTGCATCACCATCTACATCACCATCTACATCACCATCTGCATCAGCAGCTACATCACCATCTACATCAGCATCTACATCAGCATCTACATCAGCAGCTACATCACCATCTACATCACCATCTACATCACCATCTACATCAGCATCTACATCACCATCTGCATCAGCAGCTACATCACCATGTACATCACCATCTACATTACCATCTACATCACCATCTACATCAGCATCTATATCAGCAGCTACATCACCATCTACATCAGCATCCACATCACCATCTACATCACCATCTACATCACCATCTACATCAGCATCTACATCACCATCTACATCAGCATCTACATCAGCATCTACATCACAATCTATATCTGCAACTACATCACCATCTACATCAGCAACTACATCAGCATCTACATCAGCAACTACATCAGCAACTACATCAGCGACTACATCAGCATCTACATCACCATCTACATCAGCAACTACATCACCATTTACATCAGCAACTACATCAGCATCTACATCAGCATCTACATCAGCAACTACATCACGATCTACATCAGCAACTACATCAGCATCTACATCAGCAACTACATAAGCAACTACATCAGCATCTACATCAGCAACTACATCACCATCAGCATCTAAATTAGCAGCTACATCAGCATCTACATCAGCAGCTACATCTGCAACTACATCAGCATCCACATCCGCAGTTACATCACCATCTACATCACCATCTACATCACCATCTGCATCAGCAGCTACATCACCATCTACATCAGCATCTACATCACCATCTACATCACCATCTACATAAGCAGCTACATCACCATCGACATCACCATCCGCATCAGCAGCTACATCACCATTTACATCAGCATCTACCTCACCATCTACATCAGCATCTACATCAGCAGCTACATCTCAACTACATCAGCATCCACATCCGCAGTTACATCACCATCTACATCACCATCTACATCACCATCTACATCAGCAGCTACATCACCATCTACATCAGCATCTACATCACCATTTACATCACCATCTACATAAGCAGCTACATCACCATCGACATCACCATCCGCATCAGCAGCTACATCACCATTTACATCAGCATCTACCTCACCATCTACATCAGCATCTACATCACCATCTACTTCAGCATCTACATCAGCATCTACATCAGCAGCTACATCACCATCTACATCACCATCTGCATCAGCAGCTACATCAGCATCTACATCACCATCTACATCAGCATCTACATCACCATCTACATCACCATCTACATCACCATCTACATCAGCATCTACATCACCATCTACATCAGCATCTACAATAGCATCTGCAGCTACATCACCATCTCTATCACCATCTACATCAGCAACTATATCAGCATCTACAAAAAATTTACATCTCCTTCTTCATCTGCAACCACATTGGCAACTACATCCTCATCTATATCCTGAGCCTACATCCGCAGCTACATCAGCAACTAAATCAGCAGCTACAACAGCAACTACTTCACCACCAGCATCTAAATTAGCAGCTACATCAGCATCTACATCAGCAGCTACATCTGCAACTACATCAGCATCCACATCCGCAGTTACATCACCATCTACATCAGCATCTACATCACCATCTGCATCACCATCAACATCACCATCTACATCACCATCTGCATCAGCAGCTACATCACCATCTACATCAGCATCTACATCAGCACCTACATCAGCAGCTACATCACCATCTACATCACCATCTACATCACCATCTACATCAGCATCTACATCACCATCTGCATCAGCAGCTACATCACCATGTACATCACCATCTACATTACCATCTACATCACCATCTACATCAGCATCTATATCAGCAGCTACATCACCATCTACATCACCATCTGCATCAGCAGCTACATCACCATGTACATCACCATCTACATTACCATCTACATCACCATCTACATCAGCATCTATATCAGCAGCTACATCACCATCTACATCAGCATCCACATCACCATCTACATCACCATCTACATCACCATCTACATCAGCATCTACATCACCATCTACATCAGCATCTACATCAGCATCTACATCACAATCTATATCTGCAACTACATCACCATCTACATCAGCAACTACATCAGCATCTACATCAGCAACTACATCAGATACTACATCAGCGACTACATAAGCATCTACATCACCATCTACATCAGCAACTACATCACCATTTACATCAGCAACTACATCAGCATCTACATCAGCATCTACATCAGCAACTACATCACGATCTACATCAGCAACTACATCAGCATCTACATCAGCAACTACATAAGCAACTACATCAGCATCTACATCAGCAACTACATCACCATCAGCATCTAAATTAGCAGCTACATCAGCATCTACATCAGCAGCTACATCTGCAACTACATCAGCATCCACATCCGCAGTTACATCACCATCTACATCACCATCTACATCACCATCTGCATCAGCAGCTACATCACCATCTACATCAGCATCTACATCACCATCTACATCACCATCTACATAAGCAGCTACATCACCATCGACATCACCATCCGCATCAGCAGCTACATCACCATTTACATCAGCATCTACCTCACCATCTACATCAGCATCTACATCAGCAGCTACATCTCAACTACATCAGCATCCACATCCGCAGTTACATCACCATCTACATCACCATCTACATCACCATCTACATCAGCAGCTACATCACCATCTACATCAGCATCTACATCACCATCTACATCACCATCTACATAAGCAGCTACATCACCATCGACATCACCATCCGCATCAGCAGCTACATCACCATTTACATCAGCATCTACCTCACCATCTACATCAGCATCTACATCACCATCTACTTCAGCATCTACATCAGCATCTACATCAGCAGCTACATCACCATCTACATCACCATCTGCATCAGCAGCTACATCAGCATCTACATCACCATCTACATCAGCATCTACATCACCATCTACTTCAGCATCTACATCAGCATCTACATCAGCAGCTACATCACCATCTACATCACCATCTGCATCAGCAGCTATTTCAGCATCTACATCACCATCTACATCAGCATCTACATCACCATCTACATCACCATCTACATCACCATCTACATCAGCATCTACATCACCATCTACATCAGCATCTACAATAGCATCTGCAGCTACATCACCATCTCTATCACCATCTACATCAGCAACTATATCAGCATCTACAAAAAATTTACATCTCCTTCTTCATCTGCAACCACATTGGCAACTACATCCTCATCTATATCCTGAGCCTACATCCGCAGCTACATCAGCAACTAAATCAGCAGCTACAACAGCAACTACTTCACCACCAGCATCTAAATTAGCAGCTACATCAGCATCTACATCAGCAGCTACATCTGCAACTACATCAGCATCCACATCCGCAGTTACATCACCATCTACATCAGCATCTACATCACCATCTGCATCACCATCAACATCACCATCTACATCACCATCTGCATCAGCAGCTACATCACCATCTACATCAGCATCTACATCAGCACCTACATCAGCAGCTACATCACCATCTACATCACCATCTACATCACCATCTACATCAGCATCTACATCACCATCTGCATCAGCAGCTACATCACCATGTACATCACCATCTACATTACCATCTACATCACCATCTACATCAGCATCTATATCAGCAGCTACATCACCATCTACATCACCATCTGCATCAGCAGCTACATCACCATGTACATCACCATCTACATTACCATCTACATCACCATCTACATCAGCATCTATATCAGCAGCTACATCACCATCTACATCAGCATCCACATCACCATCTACCTCACCATCTACATCACCATCTACATCAGCATCTACATCACCATCTACATCAGCATCTACATCAGCATCTACATCACAATCTATATCTGCAACTACATCACCATCTACATCAGCAACTACATCAGCATCTACATCAGCAACTACATCAGCAACTACATCAGCGACTACATCAGCATCTACATCACCATCTACATCAGCAACTACATCACCATTTACATCAGCAACTACATCAGCATCTACATCAGCATCTACATCAGCAACTACATCACGATCTACATCAGCAACTACATCAGCATCTACATCAGCAACTACATAAGCAACTACATCAGCATCTACATCAGCAACTACATCACCATCAGCATCTAAATTAGCAGCTACATCAGCATCTACATCAGCAGCTACATCTGCAACTACATCAGCATCCACATCCGCAGTTACATCACCATCTACATCACCATCTACATCACCATCTGCATCAGCAGCTACATCACCATCTACATCAGCATCTACATCACCATCTACATCACCATCTACATAAGCAGCTACATCACCATCGACATCACCATCCGCATCAGCAGCTACATCACCATTTACATCAGCATCTACCTCACCATCTACATCAGCATCTACATCAGCAGCTACATCTCAACTACATCAGCATCCACATCCGCAGTTACATCACCATCTACATCACCATCTACATCACCATCTACATCAGCAGCTACATCAGCATCTACATCACCATCTACATCACCATCTACATAAGCAGCTACATCACCATCGACATCACCATCCGCATCAGCAGCTACATCACCATTTACATCAGCATCTACCTCACCATCTACATCAGCATCTACATCACCATCTACTTCAGCATCTACATCAGCATCTACATCAGCAGCTACATCACCATCTACATCACCATCTGCATCAGCAGCTACATCAGCATCTACATCACCATCTACATCAGCATCTACATCACCATCTACATCACCATCTACATCACCATCTACATCAGCATCTACATCACCATCTACATCAGCATCTACAATAGCATCTGCAGCTACATCACCATCTCTATCACCATCTACATCAGCAACTATATCAGCATCTACAAAAAATTTACATCTCCTTCTTCATCTGCAACCACATTGGCAACTACATCCTCATCTATATCCTGAGCCTACATCCGCAGCTACATCAGCAACTAAATCAGCAGCTACAACAGCAACTACTTCACCACCAGCATCTAAATTAGCAGCTACATCAGCATCTACATCAGCAGCTACATCTGCAACTACATCAGCATCCACATCCGCAGTTACATCACCATCTACATCAGCATCTACATCACCATCTGCATCACCATCAACATCACCATCTACATCACCATCTGCATCAGCAGCTACATCACCATCTACATCAGCATCTACATCAGCACCTACATCAGCAGCTACATCACCATCTACATCACCATCTACATCACCATCTACATCAGCATCTACATCACCATCTGCATCAGCAGCTACATCACCATGTACATCACCATCTACATTACCATCTACATCACCATCTACATCAGCATCTATATCAGCAGCTACATCACCATCTACATCAGCATCTACATCACCATCTACATCACCACCTACATCACCATCTACATCAGCATCTACATCACCATCTACATCAGCATCTACATCAGCATCTACATCACCATCTATATCTGCAACTACATCACCATCTACATCAGCAACTACATCAGCATCTACATCAGCAACTACATCAGCAACTACATCAGCGACTACATCAGCATCTACATCACCATCTACATCAGCAACTACATCACCATTTACATCAGCAACTACATCAGCATCTACATCAGCATCTACATCAGCAACTACATCACGATCTACATCAGCAACTACATCAGCATCTACATCAGCAACTACATAAGCAACTACATCAGCATCTACATCAGCAACTACATCACCATCAGCATCAAAATTAGCAGCTACATCAGCATCTACATCAGCAGCTACATCTGCAACTACATCAGCATCCACATCCGCAGTTACATCACCATCTACATCACCATCTACATCACCATCTACATCAGCAGCTACATCACCATCTACATCAGCATCTACATCACCATCTACATCACCATCTACATAAGCAGCTACATCACCATCGACATCACCATCCGCATCAGCAGCTACATCACCATTTACATCAGCATCTACCTCACCATCTACATCAGCATCTACATCACCATCTACTTCAGCATCTACATCAGCATCTACATCAGCAGCTACATCACCATCTACATCACCATCTGCATCAGCAGCTACATCAGCATCTACATCACCATCTACATCAGCATCTACATCACCATCTACATCACCATCTACATCACCATCTACATCAGCATCTACATCACCATCTACATCAGCATCTACAATAGCATCTGCAGCTACATCACCATCTCTATCACCATCTACATCAGCAACTATATCAGCATCTACAAAAAATTTACATCTCCTTCTTCATCTGCAACCACATTGGCAACTACATCCTCATCTATATCCTGAGCCTACATCCGCAGCTACATCAGCATCTAAATCAGCAGCTACAACAGCAACTACATCACCATCAGCATCTAAATTAGCAGCTACATCAGCATCTACATCAGCAGCTACATCTGCAACTACATCAGCATCCACATCCGCAGTTACATCACCATCTACATCAGCATCTACATCACCATCTGCATCACCATCTACATCACCATCTACATCACCATCTACATCAGCAACTACATCAGCAACTACATCAGCATCTACATCAGCAACTACATCAGCATCTACATCACCATCTACATCAGCATCTACATCAGCATCTGAATCAACAGCTATACCACCATCTACATCACCATCTGCATCACCATCTAAATCAGCATCTACATAAGCAGCTACATCACCATCTACATCACCATCTACATCACCATCTACATCAGCATCTACATCAGCATCTACATCACCATCTATATCTGCAACTACATCACCATCTACATCAGCAACTACATCAGCATCTACATCAGCAACTACATCAGCAACTACATCAGCGACTACATCAGCATCTACATCACCATCTACATCAGCAACTACATCACCATTTACATCAGCAACTACATCAGCATCTACATCAGCATCTACATCAGCAACTACATCACGATCTACATCAGCAACTACATCAGCATCTACATCAGCAACTACATAAGCAACTACATCAGCATCTACATCAGCAACTACATCACCATCTACATCACCATCTACATCAGCATCTACATCACCATCTGCATCAGCAGCTACATCACCATGTACATCACCATCTACATTACCATCTCATCACCATCTACATCAGCATCTATATCAGCAGCTATAACCATCTACATCAGCATCTACATCACCATCTACATCACCATCTACATCACCATCTACATCAGCACCTACATCACCATCTACATCAGCATCTACATCAGCATCTACATCACCATCTATATCTGCAACTACATCACCATCTACATCAGCAACTACATCAGCATCTACATCAGCAACTACATCAGCAACTACATCAGCGACTACATCAGCATCTACATCACCATCTACATCAGCAACTACATCACCATTTACATCAGCAACTACATCAGCATCTACATCAGCATCTACATCAGCAACTACATCACGATCTACATCAGCAACTACATCAGCATCTACATCAGCAACTACATAAGCAACTACATCAGCATCTACATCAGCAACTACATCACCATCAGCATCTAAATTAGCAGCTACATCAGCATCTACATCAGCAGCTACATCTACAACTACATCAGCATCCACATCCGCAGTTACATCACCATCTACATCAGCAGCTACATCACCATCTACATCAGCATCTACATCACCATCTACATCACCATCTACATAAGCAGCTACATCACCATCGACATCACCATCCGCATCAGCAGCTACATCACCATTTACATCAGCATCTACCTCACCATCTACATCAGCATCTACATCACCATCTACTTCAGCATCTACATCAGCATCTACATCAGCAGCTACATCACCATCTACATCACCATCTGCATCAGCAGCTACATCAGCATCTACATCACCATCTACATCAGCATCTACATCACCATCTACATCACCATCTACATCACCATCTACATCAGCATCTACATCACCATCCACATCAGCATCTACATCAGCATCTACATCACCATCTACATCACCATCTGCATCACCATCTACATCAGCATCTACATAAGCAGCTACATCACCATCTACATCACCATCTGCTTCAGCAGCTACATCATCATCTACATCAGCATCCACATCAGCACCTACATCAGCAGCTACATCACCATCTACATCAGCATCTACATCACCATCTACATCAGCATCTACATCACCATCTGCATCAGCAGCTACATCACTATCTACATCAGCATCTACATCACCATCTACATCAGAATCTACATCAGCAGCTACATCACCATCTACATCACCATCTACATCAGCAACTACATCAGCATCTACATCAGCATCTACATCAGCATCTACGTCACCATCTGCATCAGCAGCTATATCACCATTTACATCACCATCTGCATCAACAGCTACATCACCATCTACATCACCATCTACATCACCATCTGCATCACCATCTACATCAGCAGCTACATAAGCAGCTACATCACCATCTACATCACCATCTACATCACCATCTGCATCAGCAGCTACATCACCATCTACATCAGCATGTACATCAGCACCTACATCAGCAGCTACATCACCATCTACATAACCATCTACATCACCATCTACATCAGCATCTACATCACCATCTGCATCAGCAGCTACATCACCATGTACATCACCATCTACATTACCATCTACATCACCATCTACATCAGCATCTATATCAGCAGCTACATCACCATCTACATCAGCATCTACATCACCATCTACATCACCATCTACATCACCATCTACATCAGCACCTACATCACCATCTACATCAGCATCTACATCAGCATCTACATCACCATCTATATCTGCAACTACATCACCATCTACATCAGCAACTACATCAGCATCTACATCAGCAACTACATCAGCAAATACATCAGCGACTACATCAGCATCTACATCACCATCTACATCAGCAACTACATCACCATTTACATCAGCAACTACATCAGCATCTACATCAGCATCTACATCAGCAACTACATCACGATCTACATCAGCAACTACATCAGCATCTACATCAGCAACTACATAAGCAACTACATCAGCATCTACATCAGCAACTACATCACCATCAGCATCTAAATTAGCAGCTACATCAGCATCTACATCAGCAGCTACATCTACAACTACATCAGCATCCACATCCGCAGTTACATCACCATCTACATCAGCAGCTACATCACCATCTACATCAGCATCTACATCACCATCTACATCACCATCTACATAAGCAGCTACATCACCATCGACATCACCATCCGCATCAGCAGCTACATCACCATTTACATCAGCATCTACCTCACCATCTACATGAGCATCTACATCACCATCTACTTCAGCATCTACATCAGCATCTACATCAGCAGCTACATCACCATCTACATCACCATCTGCATCAGCAGCTACATCAGCATCTACATCACCATCTACATCAGCATCTACATCACCATCTACATCACCATCTACATCACCATCTACATCAGCATCTACATCACCATCCACATCAGCATCTACATCAGCATCTACATCACCATCTACATCACCATTTACATCACCATCTGCATCAACAGCTACATCACCATCTACATCACCATCTGCATCACCATCTACATCAGCATCTACATAAGCAGCTACATCACCATCTACATCTCCATCTGCTTCAGCAGCTACATCATCATCTACATCAGCATCCACATCAGCACCTACATCAGCAGCTACATCACCATCTACATCAGCATCTACATCACCATCTACATCAGCATCTACATCACCATCTGCATCAGCAGCTACATCACTATCTACATCAGCATCTACATCAGCATCTACATCACCATCTACATCAGAATCTACATCAGCAGCTACATCACCATCTACATCACCATCTACATCAGCAACTACATCAGCATCTACATCAGCATCTACATCAGCATCTACGTCACCATCTGCATCAGCAGCTATATCACCATTTACATCACCATCTGCATCAACAGCTACATCACCATCTACATCACCATCTACATCACCATCTGCATCACCATCTACATCAGCAGCTACATAAGCAGCTACATCACCATCTACATCACCATCTACATCACCATCTGCATCAGCAGCTACATCACCATCTACATCAGCATGTACATCAGCACCTACATCAGCAGCTACATCACCATCTACATAACCATCTACATCACCATCTACATCAGCATCTACATCACCATCTGCATCAGCAGCTACATCACCATGTACATCACCATCTACATTACCATCTACATCACCATCTACATCAGCATCTATATCAGCAGCTACATCACCATCTACATCAGCATCTACATCACCATCTACATCACCATCTACATCAGCACCTACATCACCATCTACATCAGCATCTACATCAGCATCTACATCACCATCTATATCTGCAACTACATCACCATCTACATCAGCAACTACATCAGCATCTACATCAGCAACTACATCAGCAACTACATCAGCGACTACATCAGCATCTACATCACCATCTACATCAGCAACTACATCACCATTTACATCAGCAACTACATCAGCATCTACATCAGCATCTACATCAGCAACTACATCACGATCTACATCAGCAACTACATCAGCATCTACATCAGCAACTACATAAGCAACTACATCAGCATCTACATCAGCAACTACATCACCATCAGCATCTAAATTAGCAGCTACATCAGCATCTACATCAGCAGCTGCATCTACAACTACATCAGCATCCACATCCGCAGTTACATCACCATCTACATCAGCAGCTACATCACCATCTACATCAGCATCTACATCACCATCTACATCACCATCTACATAAGCAGCTACATCACCATCGACATCACCATCCGCATCAGCAGCTACATCACCATTTACATCAGCATCTACCTCACCATCTACATGAGCATCTACATCACCATCTACTTCAGCATCTACATCAGCATCTACATCAGCAGCTACATCACCATCTACATCACCATCTGCATCAGCAGCTACATCAGCATCTACATCACCATCTACATCAGCATCTACATCACCATCTACATCACCATCTACATCACCATCTACATCAGCATCTACATCACCATCCACATCAGCATCTACATCAGCATCTACATCACCATCTACATCACCATTTACATCACCATCTGCATCAACAGCTACATCACCATCTACATCACCATCTGCATCACCATCTACATCAGCATCTACATAAGCAGCTACATCACCATCTACATCTCCATCTGCTTCAGCAGCTACATCATCATCTACATCAGCATCCACATCAGCACCTACATCAGCAGCTACATCACCATCTACATCAGCATCTACATCACCATCTACATCAGCATCTACATCACCATCTGCATCAGCAGCTACATCACTATCTACATCAGCATCTACATCAGCATCTACATCACCATCTACATCAGAATCTACATCAGCAGCTACATCACCATCTACATCACCATCTACATCAGCAACTACATCAGCATCTACATCAGCATCTACATCAGCATCTACGTCACCATCTGCATCAGCAGCTATATCACCATTTACATCACCATCTGCATCAACAGCTACATCACCATCTACATCACCATCTACATCACCATCTGCATCACCATCTACATCAGCAGCTACATAAGCAGCTACATCACCATCTACATCACCATCTACATCACCATCTGCATCAGCAGCTACATCACCATCTACATCAGCATCTACATCAGCACCTACATCAGCAGCTACATCACCATCTACATCACCATCTACATCACCATCTACATCAGCATCTACATCACCATCTGCATCAGCAGCTACATCACCATGTACATGACCATCTACATTACCATCTACATCACCATCTACATCAGCATCTATATCAGCAGCTACATCACCATCTACATCAGCATCTACATCACCATCTACATCACCATCTACATCACCATCTACATCAGCACCTACATCACCATCTACATCAGCATCTACATCAGCATCTACATCACCATCTATATCTGCAACTACATCACCATCTACATCAGCAACTACATCAGCATCTACATCAGCAACTACATCAGCAACTACATCAGCGACTACATCAGCATCTACATCACCATCTACATCAGCAACTACATCACCATTTACATCAGCAACTACATCAGCATCTACATCAGCATCTACATCAGCAACTACATCACGATCTACATCAGCAACTACATCAGCATCTACATCAGCAACTACATAAGCAACTACATCAGCATCTACATCAGCAACTACATCACCATCAGCATCTAAATTAGCAGCTACATCAGCATCTACATCAGCAGCTACATCTACAACAACATCAGCAACCACATCTGCAGTTACATCACCATCTACATCAGCAGCTACATCACCATCTACATCAGCATCTACATCACCATCTACATCACCATCTACATAAGCAGCTACATCACCATCGACATCACCATCCGCATCAGCAGCTACATCACCATTTACATCAGCATCTACCTCACCATCTACATCAGCATCTACATCACCATCTACTTCAGCATCTACATCAGCATCTACATCAGCAGCTACATCACCATCTACATCACCATCTGCATCAGCAGCTACATCAGCATCTACATCACCATCTACATCAGCATCTACATCACCATCTACATCACCATCTACATCACCATCTACATCAGCATCTACATCACCATCTACATCAGCATCTACAATAGCATCTGCAGCTACATCACCATCTATATCACCATCTACATCAGCAACTATATCAGCATCTACAAAAAATTTACATCTCCTTCTTCATCTGCAACCACATCAGCAACTACATCCTCATCTATATCCTGAGCCTACATCCGCAGCTACATCAGCATCTAAATCAGCAGCTACAACAGCAACTACATCACCATCAGCATCTAAATTAGCAGCTACATCAGCATCTACATCAGCAGCTACATCTGCATCTACATCAGCATCCACATCAGCACCTACATCAGCAGCTACATCACCATCTACATCAGCATCTACATCACCATCTACATCAGCATCTACATCACCATCTGCATCAGCAGCTACATCACTATCTACATCAGCATCTACATCAGCATCTACATCACCATCTACATCAGAATCTACATCAGCAGCTACATCACCATCTACATCACCATCTACATCAGCAACTACATCAGCATCTACATCAGCATCTACATCAGCATCTACGTCACCATCTGCATCAGCAGCTATATCACCATTTACATCACCATCTGCATCAACAGCTACATCACCATCTACATCACCATCTACATCACCATCTGCATCACCATCTACATCAGCAGCTACATAAGCAGCTACATCACCATCTACATCACCATCTACATCACCATCTGCATCAGCAGCTACATCACCATCTACATCAGCATGTACATCAGCACCTACATCAGCAGCTACATCACCATCTACATAACCATCTACATCACCATCTACATCAGCATCTACATCACCATCTGCATCAGCAGCTACATCACCATGTACATCACCATCTACATTACCATCTACATCACCATCTACATCAGCATCTATATCAGCAGCTACATCACCATCTACATCAGCATCTACATCACCATCTACATCACCATCTACATCACCATCTACATCAGCACCTACATCACCATCTACATCAGCATCTACATCAGCATCTACATCACCATCTATATCTGCAACTACATCACCATCTACATCAGCAACTACATCAGCATCTACATCAGCAACTACATCAGCAACTACATCAGCGACTACATCAGCATCTACATCACCATCTACATCAGCAACTACATCACCATTTACATCAGCAACTACATCAGCATCTACATCAGCATCTACATCAGCAACTACATCACGATCTACATCAGCAACTACATCAGCATCTACATCAGCAACTACATAAGCAACTACATCAGCATCTACATCAGCAACTACATCACCATCAGCATCTAAATTAGCAGCTACATCAGCATCTACATCAGCAGCTGCATCTACAACTACATCAGCATCCACATCCGCAGTTACATCACCATCTACATCAGCAGCTACATCACCATCTACATCAGCATCTACATCACCATCTACATCACCATCTACATAAGCAGCTACATCACCATCGACATCACCATCCGCATCAGCAGCTACATCACCATTTACATCAGCATCTACCTCACCATCTACATGAGCATCTACATCACCATCTACTTCAGCATCTACATCAGCATCTACATCAGCAGCTACATCACCATCTACATCACCATCTGCATCAGCAGCTACATCAGCATCTACATCACCATCTACATCAGCATCTACATCACCATCTACATCACCATCTACATCACCATCTACATCAGCATCTACATCACCATCCACATCAGCATCTACATCAGCATCTACATCACCATCTACATCACCATTTACATCACCATCTGCATCAACAGCTACATCACCATCTACATCACCATCTGCATCACCATCTACATCAGCATCTACATAAGCAGCTACATCACCATCTACATCTCCATCTGCTTCAGCAGCTACATCATCATCTACATCAGCATCCACATCAGCACCTACATCAGCAGCTACATCACCATCTACATCAGCATCTACATCACCATCTACATCAGCATCTACATCACCATCTGCATCAGCAGCTACATCACTATCTACATCAGCATCTACATCAGCATCTACATCACCATCTACATCAGAATCTACATCAGCAGCTACATCACCATCTACATCACCATCTACATCAGCAACTACATCAGCATCTACATCAGCATCTACATCAGCATCTACGTCACCATCTGCATCAGCAGCTATATCACCATTTACATCACCATCTGCATCAACAGCTACATCACCATCTACATCACCATCTACATCACCATCTGCATCACCATCTACATCAGCAGCTACATAAGCAGCTACATCACCATCTACATCACCATCTACATCACCATCTGCATCAGCAGCTACATCACCATCTACATCAGCATCTACATCAGCACCTACATCAGCAGCTACATCACCATCTACATCACCATCTACATCACCATCTACATCAGCATCTACATCACCATCTGCATCAGCAGCTACATCACCATGTACATCACCATCTACATTACCATCTACATCACCATCTACATCAGCATCTATATCAGCAGCTACATCACCATCTACATCAGCATCTACATCACCATCTACATCACCATCTACATCACCATCTACATCAGCACCTACATCACCATCTACATCAGCATCTACATCAGCATCTACATCACCATCTATATCTGCAACTACATCACCATCTACATCAGCAACTACATCAGCATCTACATCAGCAACTACATCAGCAACTACATCAGCGACTACATCAGCATCTACATCACCATCTACATCAGCAACTACATCACCATTTACATCAGCAACTACATCAGCATCTACATCAGCATCTACATCAGCAACTACATCACGATCTACATCAGCAACTACATCAGCATCTACATCAGCAACTACATAAGCAACTACATCAGCATCTACATCAGCAACTACATCACCATCAGCATCTAAATTAGCAGCTACATCAGCATCTACATCAGCAGCTACATCTACAACAACATCAGCAACCACATCTGCAGTTACATCACCATCTACATCAGCAGCTACATCACCATCTACATCAGCATCTACATCACCATCTACATCACCATCTACATAAGCAGCTACATCACCATCGACATCACCATCCGCATCAGCAGCTACATCACCATTTACATCAGCATCTACCTCACCATCTACATCAGCATCTACATCACCATCTACTTCAGCATCTACATCAGCATCTACATCAGCAGCTACATCACCATCTACATCACCATCTGCATCAGCAGCTACATCAGCATCTACATCACCATCTACATCAGCATCTACATCACCATCTACATCACCATCTACATCACCATCTACATCAGCATCTACATCACCATCTACATCAGCATCTACAATAGCATCTGCAGCTACATCACCATCTATATCACCATCTACATCAGCAACTATATCAGCATCTACAAAAAATTTACATCTCCTTCTTCATCTGCAACCACATCAGCAACTACATCCTCATCTATATCCTGAGCCTACATCCGCAGCTACATCAGCATCTAAATCAGCAGCTACAACAGCAACTACATCACCATCAGCATCTAAATTAGCAGCTACATCAGCATCTACATCAGCAGCTACATCTGCAACTACATCAGCATCCACATCCGCAGTTACATCACCATCTACATCAGCATCTACATCACCATCTGCATCACCATCTACATCACCATCTACATCACCATCTGCATCAGCAGCTACATCACCATCTACATCAGCATCTACATCAGCATCTACATCAGCAGCTACATCACCATCTACATCACCATCTACATCACCATCTACATCAGCATCTACATCACCATCTGCATCAGCAGCTACATCACCATGTACATCACCATCTACATTACCATCTACATCACCATCTACATCAGCATCTATATCAGCAGCTACATCACCATCTACATCAGCATCCACATCACCATCTACATCACCATCTACATCAGCATCTACATCACCATCTACATCAGCATCTACATCAGCATCTACATCACAATCTATATCTGCAACTACCTCACCATCTACATCAGCAACTACATCAGCATCTACATCAGCAACTACATCAGCAACTACATCAGCGACTACATCAGCATCTACATCACCATCTACATCAGCAACTACATCACCATTTACATCAGCAACTACATCAGCATCTAAATCAGCATCTACATCAGCAACTACATCACGATCTACATCAGCAACTACATCAGCATCTACATCAGCAACTACATAAGCAACTACATCAGCATCTACATCAGCAACTACATCACCATCAGCATCTAAATTAGCAGCTACATCAGCATCTACATCAGCAGCTACATCTGCAACTACATCAGCATCCACATCCGCAGTTACATCACCATCTACATCACCATCTACATCACCATCTGCATCAGCAGCTACATCACCATCTACATCAGCATCTACATCACCATCTACATCACCATCTACATAAGCAGCTACATCACCATCGACATCACCATCCGCATCAGCAGCTACATCACCATTTACATCAGCATCTACCTCACCATCTACATCAGCATCTACATCACCATCTACTTCAGCATCTACATCAGCATCTACATCAGCAGCTACATCACCATCTACATCACCATCTGCATCAGCAGCTACATCAGCATCTACATCACCATCTACATCAGCATCTACATCACCATCTACATCAGCATCTACAATAGCATCTGCAGCTACATCACCATCTCTATCACCATCTACATCAGCAACTATATCAGCATCTACAAAAAATTTACATCTCCTTCTTCATCTGCAACCACATTGGCAACTACATCCTCATCTATATCCTGAGCCTACATCCGCAGCTACATCAGCATCTAAATCAGCAGCTACAACAGCAACTACATCACCATCAGCATCTAAATTAGCAGCTACATCAGCATCTACATCAGCAGCTACATCTGCAACTACATCAGCATCCACATCCGCAGTTACATCACCATCTACATCAGCATCTACATCACCATCTGCATCACCATCTACATCACCATCTACATCACCATCTACATCAGCAACTACATCAGCAACTACATCAGCATCTACATCAGCAACTACATCAGCAGCCACATCAGAAACTACATAAGCAGCTACATCAGCATCTACATCAGCATCTACATCAGCAACTACATCATCATCTACATCAGCAACTACATCAGCAACTACATCACCATCTACATCAGCAACTACATCAGCAACTACAGCAGCAAGTACATCAGCAACCACATCAATAACTACATCAACAGCTACATCAGCATCTACATCACCATCTACATCAGCAGCTACATCACCATCTACATCAGCATCTACATCAGCAACTACATCAGCAACCACATCAGAAACTACATCAGCAGCTACATCAGCATCCACATCACCATCTACATCAGCAACTACATCATCATCTACATCAGCATCTACATCAGCAACTACATCACCATCTACATCAGCAACTACATCAGCAACTACAGCAGCAAGTACATCAGCAACCACATCAATAACTACATCAGCAGCTACATCAGCATCCACATCACCATCTACATCTGCAACTACATCAGCATCTACATCAGCAACTACATCAGCATCTACATCACCATCTACATCAGCAACTACATCACCATCTACATCAGCAACTACATCACCATCTACATCAGCAACTACATCAGCAAGTACATCAGCATCTACATCAGCAGCTACATCAGCATCTACATCACCATCTATATCTGCATCTACATCACCATCTACATCAGCAACTACATCAGCATCTACATCAGCAACTACATCAGCAACTACATCAGCGACTACATCAGCATCTACATCAGCATCTACATCACCATCAGCATCTAAATTAGCAGCTACATCAGCATCTACATCAGCAACTACACCAGCAACTATATTACCATCTACATCAGCAACTACATCAGCATCTACATCACCATCTATATCAGCAACTACATCAGCATCTACATCAGCAACTACATCAGCATCTACATCAGCAACTACATCAGCAACTACATCAGCAACTACATCACCATCTACATCAGCAACTACATCAGCAACTACATCAGCATCTACATCAGCAATTACATCACCATCTACATCAGCAACTACATCACCATCTACATCAGCAACTACATCAGCATCTACATCAGCAACTACATCAGCAACTACATCAGCATCTACATCAGCAACTACATCACCATCTACATCAGCAACTACATCACCATCTACATCAGCAACTACATCAGCAACTACATCACCATCTACATCACCATCTACATCAGCATCTACATCACCATCTGCATCAGCTGCTACATCACCATGTACATCACCATCTACATTACCATCTACATCACCATCTACATCACCATCTATATCAGCAGCTACATCACCATCTACATCAGCATCTACATCACCATCTACATCACCATCTACATCACCATCTACATCAGCATCTACATCACCATCTACATCAGCATCTACATCAGCATCTACATCACCATCTATATCTGCAACTACATCACCATCTACATCAGCAACTACATCAGCAACTACATCAGCGACTACATCAGCATCTACATCACCATCTACATCAGCAACTACATCACCATTTACATCAGCAACTACATCAGCATCTACATCAGCATCTACATCAGCAACTACATCTCGATCTACATCAGCAACTACATCAGCATCTACATCAGCAACTACATAAGCAACTACATCAGCATCTACATCAGCAACTACATCACCATCAGCATCTAAATTAGCAGCTACATCAGCATCTACATCAGCAGCTACATCTGCAACTACATCAGCATCCACATCCCCAGTTACATCACCATCTACATCACCATCTACATCACCATCTACATCAGCAGCTACATCACCATCTACATCAGCATCTACATCACCATCTACATCACCATCTACATAAGCAGCTACATCACCATCGACATCACCATCCGCATCAGCAGCTACATCACCATTTACATCAGCATCTACCTCACCATCTACATCAGCATCTACATCACCATCTACTTCAGCATCTACATCAGCATCTACATCAGCAGCTACATCACCATCTACATCACCATCTGCATCAGCAGCTACATCAGCATCTACATCACCATCTACATCAGCATCTACATCACCATCTACATCACCATCTACATCAGCATCTACATCACCATCTACATCAGCATCTACAATAGCATCTGCAGCTACATCACCATCTCTATCACCATCTACATCAGCAACTATATCAGCATCTACAAAAAATTTACATCTCCTTCTTCATCTGCAACCACATTGGCAACTACATCCTCATCTATATCCTGAGCCTACATCCGCAGCTACATCAGCATCTAAATCAGCAGCTACAACAGCAACTACATCACCATCAGCATCTAAATTAGCAGCTACATCAGCATCTACATCAGCAGCTACATCTGCAACTACATCAGCATCCACATCCGCAGTTACATCACCATCTACATCAGCATCTACATCACCATCTGCATCACCATCTACATCACCATCTACATCACCATCTACATCAGCAACTACATCAGCAACTACATCAGCATCTACATCAGCAACTACATCAGCAACCACATCAGAAACTACATAAGCAACTACATCAGCATCTACATCACCATCTACATCAGCAACTACATCATCATCTACATCAGCAACTACATCAGCAACTACATCACCATCTACATCAGCAACTACATCAGCAACTACAGCAGCAAGTACATCAGCAACCACATCAATAACTACATCAGCAGCTACATCAGCATCTACATCACCATCTACATCAGCAGCTACATCACCATCTACATCAGCATCTACATCAGCAACTACATCAGCAACCACATCAGAAACTACATCAGCAGCTACATCAGCATCCACATCACCATCTACATCAGCAACTACATCATCATCTACATCAGCATCTACATCAGCAACTACATCACCATCTACATCAGCAACTACATCAGCAACTACAGCAGCAAGTACATCAGCAACCACATCAATAACTACATCAGCAGCTACATCAGCATCCACATCACCATCTACATCTGCAACTACATCATCATCTACATCAGCAACTACATCAGCATCTACATCACCATTTACATCAGCAACTACATCACCATCTACATCAGCAACTACATCACCATCTACATCAGCAACTACATCAGCAAGTACATCAGCATCTACATCAGCAGCTACATCAGCATCTACATCACCATCTATATCTGCATCTACATCACCATCTACATCAGCAACTACATCAGCATCTACATCAGCAACTACATCAGCAACTACATCAGCGACTACATCAGCATCTACATCAGCATCTACATCACCATCAGCATCTAAATTAGCAGCTACATCAGCATCTACATCAGCAACTACACCAGCAACTATATTACCATCTACATCAGCAACTACATCAGCATCTACATCACCATCTATATCAGCAACTACATCAGCATCTACATCAGCAACTACATCAGCAACTACATCAGCAACTACATCAGCAACTACATCACCATCTACATCAGCAACTACATCAGCAACTACATCAGCATCTACATCAGCAATTACATCAGCATCTACATCAGCAACTACATCACCATCTACATCAGCAACTACATCAGCATCTACATCAGCAACTACATCAGCAACTACATCAGCATCTACATCAGCAACTACATCACCATCTACATCAGCAACTACATCAGCATCTACATCAGCAACTACACCAGCAACTATATTACCATCTACATCAGCAACTACATCAGCATCTACATCAGCATCTACATCAGCAACTACATCAGCAACTACATCAGCATCTACATCAGCATCTACATCACCACCTATATCAGCAACTACATCACCATCTACATCAGCAACTACATCAGCATCTACATCAGCAACTACATCAGCAGCTGGACCAGCAGCTGCACCTTTAACTACATCATTATCTACATAAAAATACATAATCTTCTTCATCTGCAATGACCTTGGCAATTACATCCACATCTATATCCTAAGCCTACATCCTCAGCTACATCAGCATCATCATCATCATCCAAAACAACACCTAAGGTAGTTTTCAGTAGACTTAGTTCATGGCTGGGATGAGACACCTACCTGCCCTACAGCTCATTTAACCGAGTTCATGCCAAATTCAGATTTTTATACATTAAATGTTACATTAGATGTTGGTTTCACAAATTATCCACTTTGCATTCTGATGAGCCTCATTTTTAGGGCTGTAGGAACCACACGTGGCAACGTTGGGACGTTAATCTATGAACTTCAGTTAAACTACCAGCTACTGGTGGTGCATCTCTTAGACGGGAAATCCGAGCCACACTTTGGTTCCACGTCTTCTATCAGGTGGAATTATTACCATAAATGAATGTCTCATGATTTAAGGCAGGGGGTTCACTCCTGCTGTCACAGTGGCACTGGCCCACCATGGAACCCCTTAGAACCACTACTGGTGGCCGGACTACGAGCTCGAGTCTCTCCACCAGTAACGCTGGAGTCTCTCCACCAGTATTAAACTCTCCTCCTGTTTCTTCTTTACAAAACGGTAAACTGGAATTCTCACCATCAACACTTCGAAAACTTTGCACCAGCGTCCCATCTGATCCTCCAAAGTCTCGAGCCTCCAGCGAGTCCAGGTGCTGGTAGATCCTCCTCATGTACGGATGCGGTTTGGCCTGATGACTTGCTGACACTTTATTGATATGCAGCATTTCCAGAATAGCTTTGTTGAGGCCTCGGTCGTCCTCTGCGTCTCTACGCTGATCTATGAGCAGCAAAGCAGTCACGGAGCAGACCAGCAGAAGGAGCTGGGTTACATCCAGAAGTCCGCACACCATTCTGGCTGAAAGTCCTTTCTGTCCCTGTTTGATGAGAGGGAGAGAATGTGGATTTGTGTCTGCTGCAGACCCCCCTTGCTTATTGGTCTGAGCAGGAACCCCGGGGGCAGTCAGGGCTTAGTGAAGTGGTCCACCTCTGAAACTGAGGAATGTTTCCTCTCTAACAAGCAGCCGTGCACCACTGTGAACTGGCCGCCGCTGGGCTGAGACCTGAAACAAACAGCTAAACCCACAATCTGAGATTCAGGCTTTAAACCAGACCCGATTCCTGACATGTTTACCAGGTTTACAGACCTGCTTTAAGTTCATATCTAACCATGTCATCATTGCGTCTGCCTCACAGACGAAGCCCAGTCTAGACCCCTGCTGCCTTCCGGTCCAAACCCAGTAAAAATCCCAGTAAATAACACATTCTGAGGCGCAGTTGGAACATTTACATGCTACATGTGTGATTGGCTGGTTGCATATTTGCATTGACAGGAAGTTAAAGTTTTGGATATGTGGAGTTCAACATCAGATTTTGGTTCCTGGTCTGGTTTAACGTCTGGTCTGTTGCCTGGATTTTCCTCTGAGAAAGTCTTTAATAACTGAAAATGAAGATTTTTTGTTGCAAGGAAGAAAAAAGCTCCACATCCTGGTGCTCCCTCCTCTGCTCCTAATCAGTGTGAATATGATTCAAGTAACATCAGCATTGTTATTAGACAAAATAAGACTAGATTACATTAGATAAGACTTTTTGCAATTTATTTAAAAGAAAAGGGTGGGGGAGGGGGCATTTGTGAATGCTGTTAAATCAAATCAGCTCAGTACCTCTGTTTTGGCATTGCATTGGTGAGTGGAGCTTCCCAGCATGCCTTGCTGAGTCTCTTGCTGTTTGCACCATGAGTGAGACTGCTAGTCAGGCTCCGAAATTAACACTCGCCAGTCGCCAAATGCGAGTAAATGATTTTTCTTGGTGAGTAAATGTCAGAGGACTATCCGCCACCTGGTGAGTAAATGTTAGTATCAACTTTGTTAGAGAGTGTGTGTGTATGTGTGTCATAGAAGATCTCTGCACGTACATGCGTAACCATTGTTGTGATGGTTGTTAATAAAACAGAGTGTGACTTCCTCTTCTTCCCTCCTGGCGACTGGTTGTGTGGTCAAGAGGAGTGCCACGCAGCAAGTTCTCAGTATCTGCGTCTCCAATCAGATATTTTATGTGTGAGCATGTCACCATCCACCGAGAATTCGGGAGAGGAACTCTGGATCCAAAGGAGAATGTCTGAATCAACTAACTTTCTCATATTTTTAAGTTTTCATTTCGGTAGATTTCTTTTTTATGCTCCTCTGCTATCTGTATTTATCAAAGACCTTCACCTCACACACTGACGCAAATACATGCGCCACACGAAGACGCCTCCCACTACAGTGTTTCCGTATCATGTTTATCTTAGTTAATTAGTGTCTGTAGTTATTTAATAATTATCCAATTGGAGTATTTGTGGTCACATAGCATAAAAAACAGTTAAGGTTATGATAGGGCTGGGCAATTTAGTCGAGTTAATCGATTAATTTGAATTTACTGTTTATGAAGGTTTATGGAACCAGCTCCCACCGTGGGTTCGGGAGGCAGACTCCCTCCACACCTTTAAGATGGAGCTGAAAACCTTCCTTTTCCATGATTCTTATAGTTAGGATATGAGCATCTCCTGAGTTGGAGTCTGCATGTACGGGACCCAACTGTCCAGGTTCTGCTCATTGCTCTTATAGTTATGGGTAGTCTAGCCATCCATTACTTATGTAGCAATGGGGGTGTTACCTGATGCACTGAGAAGTACCTCGCTCTATTTCTCTAATATTTTAATGTATAAGTATATGCCAATATTACCATCTCTTTTTTTGTTTTTTTTTCTTGTCTTGTCCAGCATTGAAGCAGGCAAAATGGATTTTCTGGATGCTGTGTTCTGCTGGGCAAATTTACTTTGCCAAGGGAAGCATCATAGATATAATGCTCCCCTTGATATTCTGGATTTTAATTTTATTTTTCTATTTATTTTGCATAATTGTTTGTATTACAAAGTTTGTACTGCTGGACCGGAGAGAACAGAAGAGGGACAGAAAGAGAATCGAAAAGAAGAGAAAACAGAAAACAACTGGTAGAGAGAAAAAGAGAGAGAAAGAAAAGATTGAGAAAGAGAACAACCTACATACATTTGCGTGTATATAAGCATACATACACACCCACTTATATATACACACATCCATACACCTATACACACTGGAGTTATGTTCCCCTGCGGGAGGACGAAGCCATCAACTATCAGGAAAACCCAGAGCTCACAAGCTAGATCAGACACACAGGAAGAAAACCAGCCGTTGTTAGTAAATGAACCTGCAGGCGACTCAGTGACTGTGTCACATGCAGAACATGCAGAGTGGAACGTGTTCAGAGAAGAGAGATCGTGCCAATATGGTCCCGCCCACCCAACGTGGCCCAACCCACCCAATGTGGCCCCGCCCACACAATGTGGTCCCACCCGCACAATGTGGCCCCACTCACACAATATGGTCCCACCCGCACAATGTGGCCCCGCCCACACAATGTGGTCCCACCCGCACAATGTGGCCCCACTCACACAATGTGGTCCCACCCGCACAATGTGGCCCCGCCCACACAATGTGGTCCCACCCGCACAATGTGGCCCCGCCCACACAATGTGGTCCCACCCGCACAATGTGGCCCCACTCACACAATGTGGCCCCGCCCACACAATGTGGCCCCACTCACACAATGTGGCCCCGCCCACACAATATGGCCCCGCCCACACAGAGGCAAGAGGAAGGCCCGTAGAACCCCGAGGCTCAAGCAGCTGGCGGCCGTCCCCAAGCTCAGATCCCAACCCCCCCACTTCGGAGCCAGCCATGCATCCACCCAGGAGATGGCAGGGGGGGGGGGGCAGCAGAGCCCCCCACGGTCAGGGGGAACAGCTCCCAGCAGGCCCGGACTGGCAAAGCCTGGCTCTGCCGGGCACCGGTCACCCAGGACAGACAGAGTGCGGGCCCCAGGACCCCAAGAGCCCGAAGGCAACCCCCCACCCCCACAGGCAGAAGGTACAGCCCACGCCAATGGAGAGCCAAGACACCCAGACCGCCACTGAATGGCAGCCAGGCCGCGCCCCCCGAGCACCAAGGCCCTCTCACCCCTCCCACACACTCACATACACACACACACAAACACACACACACGCACTATCTATCCTGTACAGACACCCCATCTCGCACTCCCCCGCCCCTCTGCCCCCCACCCCATTCACACTCACACCCCATAACATCCTGCCTCACACACTCCCCTCGACACACCCTCACACTCATCACACACCCCCTACTCCGTCCCCATCCACACACACTTTTACTTTTCTACTCAATCCCCCCCAGTTCTCCTTATACACTGTCCCCCTGTACATGTCCACACTCCGACCCCATCCCTCCACCTCTCTACACCCACACACACTCACATACTCCACTCTACACACATACACACTCCCTAACCCCCATTCCATCCGGCCTCATATTCCTTATACACACTACATCATACACGCATCCATCTCAATATTATATCAGTATTACCGTCTCTAACTTATTTCTCCTTTTTTCCGCAGGTCTTCCTGAATAAGTGCAGTTGTACATGTTGATCTGTCTTTCCTGTCCTCTCCACCCCAACCAGTCGAGGCAGATGGCTGCCCTCCCTGAGCCGGGTTCTGCCGGAGGTTTTCTTCCTGTTGAAGGAGAGTTTTTTCCTTCCCACTGTCGCCTCGTGCAGCTCAGGATGGAGGATTGGATCCAAGTCATGATTCGATGCAATCAGTTGGTTTCTATTATAGGATATGTATGAACTGGATTGAAATGATGTGGATGTAAAGTGTCCTGTGACAACATTGTTGTGAAGTGGCGCTGTACAGATAAAGCTGAATTGAACTGAATTGAATTTATTTTTACGAAAATCAGGATTTTTTTGCCCACCATCACCTTTTAGGCTTCCGTACCTTATAGTGACGTCAGTGCACTCTTGCTGGTTTCCCATAGAAGCGCAGTTAATAATACTCTGTACCGGTGTACATTGGTTTGAATCCAGTACTTTCTATGACAGCAACGAGATGCTATGTGACATACATCTACTATGATCATACAGTGGGCTGCAAGGGTCTTTGTCTTGTTTATTGCCGTAAGCTGATCTGCACTGAGCAAAGTCTGCAAGCTGCATCAGTAAGATTAAGTCTACATGGTTCCAAGTGAATGTGGACAACATTTGCACTGACAGGACAAAGTGTTTCATTCAATGTGAAAAGTAAAGACAACCTTTCAAAAATCACATTTTCTAGAATAAAATTATTTCTGAATGTCAGGGATCTGGAGGTTAAAAAAGACTGTGGGTCAGAAGGTACTGTGGTTAAACCATGATCTTAGATCTGCCCTCCACCTTTTGAGAGCTCAGGCCTGCTACCAATCCTGAAAGGATTTCTGAGTTTATACCACTTAATAGATTTTATTTATTTTACCTAAAATGTCCAAACAACTTCCCACCTGTAGTATCCGTTACATCATGGTCCGACTCCATTGTCTTTTCTGCAACACTATGGCACACTACTCCTTCCTACTAATGGAAAGTGCTCCCCTAAATCGCCACTAGGTGGCACTCTGAGACCAGACATGAAGAGAAACAGCGTGCTTTTCAGTCGACCGACAGGGCTGTCGTAGCTAAACTTCAGTTGTTAGTGACAAATGCAACATTCAGACATAATGATTATATAATTAAATAAAGTTTAATAACTATTTCTGCAAAGCATTTTTGACCATCTTTAGTTCTTTATAGCATTATAGTGTAATATTTGATATTTTTCTACAATAATATAAGTAACAAGACAACAGTTTCCTAACTGAAAATATTGTTGTTTTCTAGGTAAATGACTCCTTACGCAGTCTAATGTCACACCTCTCACCCAATAATTATACAACTTATAGATTAAGATATGATGCTGAACCATATCAAAAGCCTTCTCTAAATCAATAACACCCCGATTGTACATTTTTTATCATTTAGTGCAATTACACATTATCACACATTCACACTTGCTGTAAAATGTTCTAGTGAGGACTTTGTGGTTTGTTTAAGTAGAAACTTCATAATAGCTGTTGTTCCAGGGACATGAGTGGGCCGAGCAGCCCGGTCTCAGGCAGAACAGGCACCTTCCGTCCCACACGGGGGGCCGTGAGCTGTGTGCTAGTAAACATTCAGCAGATGAGATCAAGTGGAAAGTTTGGTCTGAAAAACTTCAGCTTCTCTGCAGGAGAAATGCAGGAAGTTGCTGAAAGCAGTCACAGACCTGTTGAATCGGCCCTCAGCTGCCTTCCTGACTCTACAAGCTGACATCTTCTGATCCATTTGGTGTTTACTTTTTATGTGATTTTAACTTTATTGACAGTCCAGCATCATGCGCAGCTGAATGCTCGTCTACCTGACATGTTGCTTTGCTAAGATGGATCTTAATGGATATAAAGAAAATGAAGCTTTATTAATATAATAAAGTTTCTATAAGAGAACAAAGGCATGATGGCTTCTCTGCTGGGAGTTCCACCACCTCATCTCCACCTGAGCTGCTTCTTCATCGTCTTCACCTGCTTCCTGCTCGACTAAAACCTTCTCCTGTTTCTGTTTCCCTGCCAGATGTTCTGCAGAGCTTCTCGTGGTGATACCCAGCGCTTTGTCACGTCTCCAGATTCCTGTCATCTACCCCGTCTTGATTTATCTTGCCTTGCCCCTCTAGGATCCTTCTGGCCGTGTTTCTTGCCTGGACTTGGACCCCTGCTCTTATCGACCATGGCTTCTTGCCTTCTCTGAATGAGTAGCCGATCTCTGCCTCTATCATGACCCATGCCTACCTAACAACCACGTCTCTGGATTCCAACAACTAATCAGGACCCACTTCATGTCAGACCAGACTTCTCCCTGAACCTCCATCATTTAGATAAACTTTACTTTGTTAAGACCTTCAAAGCTTTGTGTGTGTGTGTGTGTGTGTGTGTGTGTGTGTGTGTGTGTGTGTGTGTGTGTGTGTGAATTTCCGGATCCTCAAGGATCGCTCATTACAATAAGATATGTTTAATGATGCAACTGATCCTCCTCCAGGGGCCTCATTTATGAAACTGTCGCACAAGACCCCGGCTGTACACCAGTCCCAGTCCACTTCTGGGATTTATAAAAGCAGGACCTCCTACCCTACCTAACCAAGCAGTTCTACATGTTAGAAAAGCCACATCACACAGTTAATAAGTCGTACAGAAGCTGCCGTACTAATAAAGCTCTACATGAAGACCTGCAGGTAAAAGGAGGCGGTCGCCATGACAACAGCCCATCATCAGGCTGCTCAGGTGTTTCCTCCACCTGCAGATACAGAACATGAAGTGATGGTTGGATATAAAATGCTCCCCAACGTGGCTTATCTGTCCCTGCTGGTGGACATGGAACATGGAGACTCTGGACTCCAGTCCGGCACCTTCCAAAGGGAAGGGACTGACAGGTCGGGTCCGCTCCTTTTCCCAACCCAGAGCAGAGGAACAGAACGATGTTCTCCACAGCCAGACGTGGTGTAGCGGCCATCGGGCAGATGGAGGCAGGTGGAGGTGCCTCCATGCCCAGGAGGAAACCTGTTGTACAGCTGCAGATGTCTGCAGATAGTGGAGACGCTACATAACATGCTACTAAATGGTAACGTGTCCCGTTCAGCTGCGACCAGCGCTGTTGTCCCCGACCTCCAACCATCATGTTGGAACCAAACTGCTGCCAAACGTCTAGAAGTGATGCAACACATCAGAGGTGGAGAATTCTCATTTATTCACAAGGACACGCCTGCTGGGGGGACAAGGTGGAACCACTGCCCCCCCCCCTCTCCGACCACATCTGCAGCGCTGCAACCCAGCTGGGACACACAGGAACACCAGTATGTTCCCAGTAAATAAACTGGAGTCAGAGACGTCTCATTTATGTCCGTTCATTTTATAATCTGAAACAAAGGAATGAAGCACTTCCAGCATCATCTGGAGCATTTTGTTCCAGCGTATCTCTGGACTCCTTCAGCTTCTAATCTGTGGGAGTGGGCAGCGCCCCCCCTTCCTCCTCCTGTGGACCAAGATGCACTTTCTCCCTACATTTTACTGTCTGACCACTTTATTTGTCCTTTCTGGATAAGTCCGGTGGTCTGATGAGACGCTGACAGCATCTGTCCCCTGCTGACCTCCTCTGTCTTTCTGCTGGTGCTGATGTCCATCCCGTCTCCACCAGATAAAATACTTTTACATTTTACAGCTTTATCTGTTAGAATTTCTTCCTCATTTTCCAGAAAATTCTTTTTTCCTGCTGAACCGTCATGGAAATGAGATGGATTAATATTTATCAGGGCGTCGGCCTGACCTTTTATGGCCAACATGTGGGCGTGGCCAGATGTTCCCTCACCGTGTTAAACTTCCTGTTGATCCTGATTTATGAAGGAAACCGGCGTGGGACGTGCTGCTTTGTAAATCATGAAGTTTTTTTGAGACGCATTTCCTGTTTTCCGTCCGTATGCCGCCTGAAGTCAGCGTTGCTACGCACAGTTTAATAAATGAGGCCCCTCGGCACCAGCTGCCACCACGCAGCAGGGAACCTAAACCCTCAACCCCATGGACGACCTCGTACCCACCAAGAGAAAGGCAGAGGAACTCAACAAAGACCCCAGAGAGATCAGACCTGCAACCGATGTTCTGGTCCAACATCCATCTCATATGGATCCACTATCAGAATCCAGATCCATTCATAATGAATCCACAATGTCTTGGTTAAATTGTGGTGTTTGTTATCTTGCAGTGATGAAACGTTCCTGTTCTGGATGGTAGTATCCAGATGTTCCTGTTCTGGATGGTAGTATCCAGATGTTCCTGTTCTGGATGGTAGTATCCAGATGTTCCTGTTCTGGATGGTAGTATCCAGATGTTCCTGTTCTGGATGGTAGTATCCAGATGTTCCTGTTCTGGATGGTAGTATCCAGATGTTCCTGTTCTGGATGGTAGTATCCAGATGTTCCTGTTCTGGATGGTAGTATCCAGATGTTCCTGTTCTGGATGGTAGTATCCAGAATGTTGTTCCTGTTCTGGATGGTAGTATCCAGATGTTCCTGTTCTGGATGGTAGTATCCAGAAGTTCCTGTTCTGGATGGTAGTATCCAGATGTTCCTGTTCTGGATGGTAGTATCCAGATGTTCCTGTTCTGGATGGTAGTATCCAGATGTTCCTGTTCTGGATGGTAGTATCCAGATGTTCCTGTTCTGGATGGTAGTATCCAGATGTTCCTGTTCTGGATGGTAGTATCCAGAAGTTCCTGTTCTGGATGGTAGTATCCAGATGTTCCTGTTCTGGATGGTAGTATCCAGATGTTCCTGTTCTGGATGGTAGTATCCAGATGTTCCTGTTCTGGATGGTAGTATCCAGAATGTTGTTCCTGTTCTGGATGGTAGTATCCAGATGTTCCTGTTCTGGATGGTAGTATCCAGAAGTTCCTGTTCTGGATGGTAGTATCCAGATGTTCCTGTTCTGGATGGTAGTATCCAGATGTTCCTGTTCTGGATGGTAGTATCCAGATGTTCCTGTTCTGGATGGTAGTATCCAGAAGTTCCTGTTCTGGATGGTAGTATCCAGAAGTTCCTGTTCTGGATGGTAGTATCCAGATGTTCCTGTTCTGGATGGTAGTATCCAGATGTTCCTGTTCTGGATGGTAGTATCCAGAAGTTCCTGTTCTGGATGGTAGTATCCAGAAGTTCCTGTTCTGGATGGTAGTATCCAGATGTTCCTGTTCTGGATGGTAGTATCCAGATGTTCCTGTTCTGGATGGTAGTATCCAGAAGTTCCTGTTCTGGATGGTAGTATCCAGATGTTCCTGTTCTGGATGGTAGTATCCAGAAGTTCCTGTTCTGGATGGTAGTATCCAGATGTTCCTGTTCTGGATGGTAGTATCCAGAAGTTCCTGTTCTGGATGGTAGTATCCAGAAGTTCCTGTTCTGGATGGTAGTATCCAGATGTTCCTGTTCTGGATGGTAGTATCCAGATGTTCCTGTTCTGGATGGTAGTATCCAGATGTTCCTGTTCTGGATGGTAGTATCCAGAAGTTCCTGTTCTGGATGGTAGTATCCAGATGTTCCTGTTCTGGATGGTAGTATCCAGATGTTCCTGTTCTGGATGGTAGTATCCAGATGTTCCTCTTCTGGATGGTAGTATCCAGATGTTCCTGTTCTGGATGGTAGTATCCAGAATGCTGTCGATCCACATCTGTCCTTGATATCTTGGAAAACCTGTTGGGAACTTCTACTGGATTCTCCTGAACCATTTATTGTGGAGTTTTATGCAGACATACTTAAAATGGTTCCATCTTACAATGAGGAATACTTCACTACATTCCTGCATCCATATGCTGATCCAGATCAGAGTTAGTTAGAGCAGGACCCGTTCTCACAAACACATCATGAAGATCCTCCAGAAGTTTTGATATGAAGTTGCAAACCTCCTTGACAGATGTAATCAATCACCAACCATGCTGGAAGAAGCACTGCCCAACACCCTGGAAAAAAAGTTTCCACCTTGTTTGATCCATCAAGCAAAGAATTAGAAAAGAAGGTCTAACCGGGTACTGAAAAGTGGACCTGAAGAAGAGGACGGCCCGGTACCAGAAGGTGGACCCGATGAAGAGGAAGACTCGGTACCAGAAGGTGGACCTGAGGAACAGGACGACTCGGTACAAGAAGGTGGACCTGATGAAGAGGACGACTCGGTACCAGAAGGTGGACCTGAGGAAGAGGACGACTCGGTACCAGAAGGTGGACCCGATGAAGAGGACGACTCGGTACCAGAAGGTGGACCCGATGAAGAGGACGACTCGGTACCAGAAGGTGGACCAGATGAAGAGGACGACTCGGTACCAGAAGGTGGACCTGAGGAACAGGACGACTCGGTACCAGAAGGTGGACCTGAGGAACAGGACGACTCGGTACCAGAAGGTGGACCCGATGAAGAGGACGACTTGGTACCAGAAGGTGGACCTGATGAAGAGGACGACTCGGTACCAGAAGGTGGACCTGAGGAAGAGGACGACTCGGTACCAGAAGGTAGACCCGATGAAGAGGACGACTCGGTACCAGAAGGTGGACCTGATGAAGAGGACGACTCGGTACCAGAAGGTGGACCCGATGAAGAGGACGACTCGGTACCAGAAGGTGGACCTGAGGAACAGGACGACTCGGTACCAGAAGGTGGACCCGATGAAGAGGACGACTCGGTACCAGAAGGTGGACCTGATGAAGAGGACGACTCGGTACCAGAAGGTGGACCTGAGGAAGAGGACGACTCGGTACCAGAAGGTGGACCCGATGAAGAGGACGACTCGGTACCAGAAGGTGGACCCGATGAAGAGGACGACTCGGTACCAGAAGGTGGACCAGATGAAGAGGACGACTCGGTACCAGAAGGTGGACCTGAGGAACAGGACGACTCGGTACCAGAAGGTGGACCTGAGGAACAGGACGACTCGGTACCAGAAGGTGGACCCGATGAAGAGGACGACTTGGTACCAGAAGGTGGACCTGATGAAGAGGACGACTCGGTACCAGAAGGTGGACCTGAGGAAGAGGACGACTCGGTACCAGAAGGTAGACCCGATGAAGAGGACGACTCGGTACCAGAAGGTGGACCTGATGAAGAGGACGACTCGGTACCAGAAGGTGGACCCGATGAAGAGGACGACTCGGTACCAGAAGGTGGACCTGAGGAACAGGACGACTCGGTACCAGAAGGTGGACCCGATGAAGAGGACGACTCGGTACCAGAAGGTGGACCTGATGAAGAGGACGACTCGGTACCAGAAGGTGGACCTGAGGAAGAGGACGACTCGGTACCAGAAGGTGGACCCGATGAAGAGGACGACTCGGTACCAGAAGGTGGACCCGATGAAGAGGACGACTCGGTACCAGAAGGTGGACCAGATGAAGAGGACGACTCGGTACCAGAAGGTGGACCTGAGGAACAGGACGACTCGGTACCAGAAGGTGGACCCGATGAAGAGGACGACTCGGTACCAGAAGGTGGACCTGATGAAGAGGACGACTCGGTACCAGAAGGTGGACCTGAGGAAGAGGACGACTCGGTACCAGAAGGTAGACCCGATGAAGAGGACGACTCGGTACCAGAAGGTGGACCCGATGAAGAGGACGACTCGGTACCAGAAGGTGGACCTGAGGAACAGGACGACTCGGTACCAGAAGGTGGACCTGAGGAACAGGACGGCCCGGTACCAGAAGGTGGACCTGAGGAACAGGACGACTCGGTACCAGAAGGTGGACCCAATGAAGAGGACGACTCGGTACCAGAAGGTGGACCTGAGGAACAGGACGGCCCGGTACCAGAAGGTGGACCTGAGGAACAGGACGGCCCGGTACCAGAAGGTGGACCTGAGGAACAGGACGACTCGGTACCAGAAGGTGGACCCAATGAAGAGGACGACTCGGTACCAGAAGGTGGACCTGAGGAACAGGACGGCCCGGTACCAGAAGGTGGACCTGAGGAACAGGACGGCCCGGTACCAGAAGGTGGACCTGAGGAACAGGACGGCCCGGTACCAGAAGGTGGACCTGAGGAACAGGACGACTCGGTACCAGAAGGTGGACCTGAGAAACAGGACGGCCCGGTACCAGAAGGTGGACCTGAGGAACAGGACGGCCCGGTACCAGAAGGTGGACCTGAGGAACAGGACGACCCGGTACCAGAAGGTGGACCTGAGGAACAGGACGGCCCGGTACCAGAAGGTGGACCCGATGAAGAGGACGACTCGGTACCAGAAGGTGGACCCGATGAAGACGACGACTCGGTACCAGAAGGTGGACCCGATGAAGAGGACGACTCGGTACCAGAAGGTGGACCTGAGGAACAGGACGGCCCGGTACCAGAAGGTGGACCTGAGGAACAGGACGGCCCGGTACCAGAAGGTGGACCTGAGGAACAGGACGACTCGGTACCAGAAGGTGGACCCGATGAAGAGGACGACTCGGTACCAGAAGGTGGACCTGAGGAACAGGACGGCCCGGTACCAGAAGGTGGACCCGATGAAGAGGACGACTCGGTACCAGAAGGTGGACCTGAGGAACAGGACGGCCCGGTACCAGAAGGTGGACCCGATGAAGAGGACGACTCGGTACCAGAAGGTGGACCTGAGGAACAGGACGGCCCGGTACCAGAAGGTGGACCCGATGAAGAGGACGACTCGGTACCAGAAGGTGGACCTGAGGAACAGGACGGCCCGGTACCAGAAGGTGGACCCGAGGAACAGGACGGCCCGGTACCAGAAGGTGGACCCGAGGAACAGGACGACTCGGTACCAGAAGGTGGACCTGAGGAACAGGACGACTCGGTACCAGAAGGTGGACCTGAGGAACAGGACGACTCGGTACCAGAAGGTGGACCTGGACTAGAAGTGTTACAAGGGTTTTGCCCTTTAAAGGGATTCTCTATATAAATGTCATAAATCCAGTTTTTGTGTCTTTCCTCCACCAGAGACAGAATTCTGTCCCTTCAGGTTTTTGCTGACGGCAGGACCACGTCAAGCCTCTCAGCTTGGTCCACTTCTGCTCAGTAATGAAAAACCTGTCCATAGGTGGGACGAGACTTGAGTTTTCCAGTCTGGTTGTCTCTGAAGAGGAGGCCCCTCCCTCTGTTCTGTCTCGGAGGTGGAGTTAGAGGCTGAGAAGTCAGGCAGACTGTCAATGAGGCAGTCGCTGTTGAGAAGCGAGGACAGGACACAAGCAGTGGAGAAGAGGCGAGACCTCCATCTGTTCAGGTAAGAACATGTCTGCGTGGACACATCTTCCTCTCGGTTTAGGGCTTCAGTTGTTTGTACATGTTTCCGTTGGCTGCTGTCCCTCCTGCATCATGGCTGCAACATGAACTCTGAACTTCCACCCATTCATCACTGCCTGCAGATAACTGGGAGCTTGTTTCAGCCTTCTGGTCTAAACTGCTGGACCGCAGCTGAATGTTGCTTGTGCTTCCAGAACGTCTTGCTTCTTTCTCACGTTGCTGAGCGCTTAGCACCCTGTTATTATTAAGATTAGAAGATGCTGTAACTGGAAGCGTTCCCAGCTGTGGAGAAGAGGTATTTATTACATGACACATCCTCTTCTGTACATTGTGGGGGAGGAAGGCAGCTATCTGGTTTTTAAGATCTCAAAGTATCGGCATGTTATCAGTTTAGACCTTTTAACATCCATTTTCACTGTTCAGTGTATTGAATATTCAGTGTAAAACATCATCCATAGAGACATGTAACAGCTAACTGGTTTCTCTGCTACTTGAAGGGCCCCGCAGTTATTTACTGAGGCATTTCTGTGCCGTGGGTCTCCTGGCATGAATGTTAGGTTAGTTCATCTCATTCTAATGAATGTGAGTGTGGATGGTCTCTGTGATGGACCGGATGGATACCCTGCCTGATGATTGCTGGGATCAGACTTTGCTGTATAGACAATGAAAAAATGATAATCCAGTGATTCTTACACAAGTCCAGGCTGTGTCACAACATGATGGTTTTTAACCAGACATATCCATGATGATGGGTTGCAGTGTAGAAAGTATTGTATTACTAGTCATAATCCTTTCCAATGTGAACTAGATAATCTCAGCACTTAGACCCAACCAGGACATGGTCAGACACTCTGGTTGGAAGAATGTTAGGAGTGAATGAATGTTATGACGTGTTGGTGTTATGTGTCCTGGGTACATTGAAGGTTTGATGACTTTGTTATGTCAATGCATTTGCTTTGGTAGATTTAGTTAGATTTCTCTTGTCTCCGTCTCTGGGTGATGATTTGGGGAAGAACAGTATAGGTTGTAATGTTGATTCATCATGTGAAAGTAGAAAACAAATACAATGTATACAGTAGCTGAAGAAGCTGATGGATTTAATTAGCTTTGTGCAGAGATGTGTTAGCACTATTTAAGTCACTGACTTAATGAATTTTCTCTTTTTATGTCGCATTATGCTGCTTTTATCGTTGCTCCTAATGGCTACTTTTAACAGCCAACAGCTTTTTGTCCATTTTTACACAGAATAGTTCATTAGCATGAATCTGAAGTTTGCTGAAGTCACCATAAAGCTATCAGCTCAAAAATCAGGCTATAGGCTAACTGTTGAGAAATACCCAATGGCTAGGTTTTTTTTTTTTTTTTTAGCTAACTCTCTGGCTTAGAGTTAGCTAACTATGAAGATTTAATGTTAAGGGTAACCACAGTTATACATTACTGAAAGTAATTTTACACATGAATCCTGTGATTTAAGTAAAACATCAAGATCAGTTGGCTCTAAATGTCCTTGGAAAGTATATGTGAATCAGCTACACGTATCTGAAGTTTACTGATGAAACACTTTATAAAGGTCTAGGTCTGAAACTGTAAGCTAACTTTTACAGTTTAGCCACTGTCTTGGTTTTTTAGCCTGTAGTTAGCTAACTGTGCTGTGATATAGCTAACAAGATAGCTAGCTAGATTTATGCTCTGTTTTGGGGCATTTCGCTGTATTCCCATGAAGGTCTGCAGATGTTTTTGCTTCAGAAAATTTCATGAATGAATGTCATTAATGTTGTATGTTATATGTCTGAAAGCAGTTTTCCACATGGATCCGCAGTTTAAAGCAGATTAATATCAGTTGGCTCTGAAATATCCCTGGAGAGTGAGGATGATGTGAATGAACTGCAAACAGACTGTCGCCACACACCATCTGCGCTGATGTTTTGTTTAAGGTTGGATTAGAGAGTGCATTCTGCTCTGCCGTGCGTTTACCTTGGGAATGTAAAGGTGGTCTGTCATTAGACCGGCTGGCTTTGACATTCAGCAGATACTCAGCTTCCTCCTGATTGACATGCCCGTAAAACAAAGACAGTTACTGGTGAAGAGTAAAGCTGGTGATCTATAACCTACTCAGTAGCTGCGTTTCCTTTACATCTAGATCTGCGCAAAAACTAAATATCACAATAAAAAAAACGCTAATGGAAACAATTACATTTAGAAAAAAGACAGAAATATTTCTAAAAGGCTTTTATGAGATTTTAGGAGAACTCAGGTTTATATTCTAACCACTGTTCAATGGAACACCTGCAAATCACAACTGTTTGTCAAAACTCACAAACATTGCTTTTGTATTGCGAGAAAATGTGGAAACGCAGCTTGTGGTTCTAACTTTGGAAGGAAAAGTCTTGATGTCCAACCAGATGGGAAACACGGAGGCTTAAGTGACATCTTTGTGAGATACTGTACGGCTGCTGTAACATGAGTCCTTAGAAAAACAGGAAAGAGGTTAAACTGCAAACAGGGACAGGACCCTCATGGTGCTCCAGGCAGATTAACATCGAGACCTTTCCCAGCGCTCCCACTTCTCATCTGTAGCCACCCTACTGAGACGCACATCAGTCCCTGGACTTGATCCAGATCCGTAAAGGGACACGTCTTTAGATACAGGCAGTCTGGGGTGGTTTAATGCAACACACATGCAATTTTGTCTCCTGTGTCTCAGCATGCTCTTCATCTTTCATCTTCATCGTCCATTTCAAAGACAGAGTTGACACGGACGGATAACCTCTGGCTCTTAGTGCTCCAGCTCATCCAAACGGATCTGGTCAGGGCTCGGTCCGGACTGGTGAAGCTCTTCAACACAGTACTGAATCCAGGATTGTTGCAGGAAACTGGCTTTGAAGCCTGGTTAGCTAACCCTGTAACATATACTAATACCCCAAAGAAGTCAGGGGCCTTCCTGGTCCTGGTTCTGGTCCTGAAGGAACTTTTCCGTCCCAGTTCTCATCTGGAAGGAGGTTTTTCTTCCTGGTTCTGGTCCTGATGGAGGTTTTCCTTCCGGTTCTGGTCCTGATGGAGGTTTTCCTTCCTGGTTCTGGTCCTGATGGAGCTTTTCCTTCCTGGTTCTGGTCCTGATGGAGGTTTTCCTTCCTGGTTCTGGTCCTGATGGAGGTTTTCCTTCCGGTTCTGGTCCTGATGGAGGTTTTCCTTCCTGGTTCTGGTCCTGATGGAGCTTTTCCTTCCTGGTTCTGGTCCTGATGGAGGTTTTTCTTCCTGGTTCTGGTCCTGATGGAGGTTTTCCTTCCGGTTCTGGTCCTGATGGAGGTTTTCCTTCCTGGTTCTGGTCCTGATGGAGCTTTTCCTTCCTGGTTCTGGTCCTGATGGAGGTTTTTCTTCCTGGTTCTGGTCCTGATGGAGGTTTTCCTTCCTGGTTCTGGTCCTGATGGAGGTTTTCCTTCCTGGTTCTGGTCCTGATGGAGGTTTTCCTTCCGGTTCTGGTCCTGATGGAGGTTTTCCTTCCTGGTTCTGGTCCTGATGGAGCTTTTCCTTCCTGGTTCTGGTCCTGATGGAGGTTTTCCTTCCGGTTCTGGTCCTGATGGAGGTTTTCCTTCCTGGTTCTGGTCCTGATGGAGGTTTTCCTTCCGGTTCTGGTCCTGAAGGAGCTTTTCCTTCCTGGTTCTGGTCCTGATGGAGGTTTTCCTTTCTGGTTCTGGTCCTGAAGGAGCTTTTCCTTCCTGGTTCTGGTCCTGAAGGAGCTTTTCCTTCCTGGTTCTGGTCCTGATGGAGGTTTTCCTTCCGGTTCTGGTCCTGATGGAGGTTTTCCTTCCTGGTTCTGGTCCTGATGGAGGTTTTCCTTCCGGTTCTGGTCCTGATGGAGGTTTTCCTTCCTGGTTCTGGTCCTGATGGAGGTTTTCCTTCCTGGTTCTGGTCCTGAAGGAGGTTTTCCTTCCGGTTCTGGTCCTGATGGAGGTTTTCCTTCCTGGTTCTGGTCCTGATGGAGGTTTTCCTTCCGGTTCTGGTCCTGATGGAGGTTTTCCTTCCTGGTTCTGGTCCTGATGGAGCTTTTCCTTCCTGGTTCTGGTCCTGAAGGAGCTTTTCCTTCCTGGTTCTGGTCCTGAAGGAGCTTTTCCTTCCTGGTTCTGGTCCTGATGGAGGTTTTCCTTCCTGGTTCTGGTCCTGAAGGAGCTTTTCCTTCCTGGTTCTGGTCCTGATGGAGGTTTTCCTTCCTGGTTCTGGTGCTGATGGAGGTTTTCCTTCCGGGTTCTGGTCCTGATGGAGCTTTTCCTTCCTGGTTCTGGTCCTGATGGAGCTTTTCCTTCCGGGTTCTGGTCCTGATGGAGCTTTTCCTTCCTGGTTCTGGTCCTGAAGGAGCTTTTCCTTCCTGGTTCTGGTCCTGATGGAGGTTTTCCTTCCTGGTTCTGGTCCTGAAGGAGCTTTTCCTTCCGGGTTCTGGTCCTGATGGAGCTTTTCCTTCCTGGTTCTGGTCCTGATGGAGCTTTTCCTTCCGGGTTCTGGTCCTGAAGTAGCCTTTCTGTCCCGGTTTCGGTTTTCCTTCCTGGTTCCATAAAGCTGGGTTATTTTGTTTACATGAACCCAGTTCCCATAAACTGGACTTATGTGGATCCCATATCGGACGTGTTGTTTTTGGACCATAATGATTTGGACTGAAGTGTATCTAAGTGTGAATTTTGTCGACTTTAATCAACTTTATCCTTCAACAATCCCATCGTGTCTTCAGCAGGATTAATCTAGAAGTTAAAAATGATTTTCTTCACACACTGACACACCGCTGAGTTGAAGTACGGTGTTGCAGTTTGTGACCATCCGAAGTCCTCCAACATGATCTTTTCAGCTCCTCAAACAGCAGCATTGTTGACGGGAACAGGCTGCAACACGCTGCTGAGTTCAGAGGCTGATTAGAAGGCGGTTTCTGTGGGAGGTCTGGGGAAGGTGTCCCGGCCAAGTGTTGAAGGAATGCAGCCGGATGAAGCCTCCTTTCAGATGTCATCCAGTCAGATACACTACAACACTACTGATCCTAGCGAGGGCACAAGAAATGAAAAATGTTTGCAGAAAGATTTATGGTCTTTGAAGAATATTTTACAATTATTTGTCTGACATTTAGTCACTGACTGTACGAACGTCAGGGGTCACTGACATTGTCGTGTCATTCCAGAGATGAATGTTTGGCCTCAGGGAGAGGCCAGCACGTCTTCATTGTGAACATATTTCCTGCTGAGTCTTCAGACAGAGGTCTAGAACATGCCTGAAGCTCCTTAAAAAGCTGCTGTTGACTTGTAATTACAAAAACAATGAGCACAACTTCATGTTCCAGTGTCATAAACCCCCAGCGCTGGTCTAGTCCTGAGTGAGGGAGTGTGTTTACACTGGAACATTTTCATGCTTGTGCATGTAGATGCAGCGGCCTCATCTGAAGTGTTCGGGTAGAAACAAGCACACCAGAACCGATGACTGAAATAAGGCTTTCACACAGTCAGCCTTCATCACATTTAGTACCATTTGCTCATGGAAGCATGAAGGCTTTTTAGTGATATTTAGTGGTTTTTCTACATGTAGGTGTTTTTGTTACCAGTTTTTGATCGTGATGTTGAGGTTTTGTGCAGTTCTGGGGGTGATGGAGCTTGTTACACCTGCATGGATCATTACCTGTTCTTGCATGTGAACACGCCTTCTCTGATTGCTTGATTGTCTCTGATTGTCGAAAGAGAATACTAAGAAAAATTTACCTAATTTAAAAAAACACTGCAAACACACTCAGTAAAAATTAATGTACATGCAAACAACAAGGTTTATTAGTCTTCTTTCTCTGCTCAGTCGCACAGTCCAAAGACATGCTCATTCCACTGGTTTGTGGCTAAATTCTCATTCAGACTGAGTGTGAGTGGTGGACCAGGAACTGCTCCAGATGCCTTGCAGTCTGTTATGACTGCACCTGGACCTTACTCCGAGTTTCTGACCGAATTCTCTGATCTCTTGTCTGAGTTAGTGCTGACTACTGATAAGGTCATTGTACTAGGTGATTTTAATATTCATGTTGACGATGAAAATGATAGTTTAAACATTTCCTTTAGCTCTATTCTAAACTCAATTGGGTTTTCACAAAATGTCAATGGAGCCACTCACTCTCATGGCCATACTCTTGATCTGGTTCTAACATCTGGTATTGAGACTGATAAGCTCAAAGTTTTTCCTCAAAACCCTGTCTTGTCCGATCACTTCTTATTAACATTTGAATTCACTTTATTTGATTACTCACTGACCAAAACTAAATTCTACTATAGTAGATGTTTATCAGACAATAATATTACAAAATTTAAACAATCAATTGAATCAATTTTTCCCCTCTACCATGTGTTAACATGACTGAGAGTCCCCCTTTAAGCCTTACTCCTGCTCAGATTGATCAACATGCTGATACTATAACAGCTTCAATGCCTACAACCTTGGATAATGTTGCTCCCCTAAAGAAGAAGAAATTAGGTAAGATTATGAAGGCTCCCTGGTTTAATTCCCAGCTTCGAGCTCTAAAACAGGCATCAAGGCGTTTGGAAAACAGATGGGCAGGTAAGTGAGAGAGGGGCAGGTAAGTGAGAGAGGGGCAGGTAAGTGAGAGAGGGGCAGGTAAGTGAGAGAGGCGCAGGTAAGTGAGAGAGGGGCAGGTAAGTGAGAGAGGGGCAGGTAAGTGAGAGAGGGGCAGGTAAGTGAGAGAGGCGCAGGTAAGTGAGAGAGGGGCAGGTAAGTGAGAGAGGGGCAGGTAAGTGAGAGAGGGGCAGGTAAGTGAGAGAGGCGCAGGTAAGTGAGAGAGGGGCAGGTAAGTGAGAGAGGGGCAGGTAAGTGAGAGAGGGGCAGGTAAGTGAGAGAGGGGCAGGTAAGTGAGAGAGGGGCAGGTAAGTGAGAGAAGCGCAGGTAAGTGAGAGAGGCGCAGGTAAGTGAGAGAGGGGCAGGTAAGTGAGAGAGGGGCAGGTAAGTGAGAGAGGGGCAGATAAGTGAGAGAGGCGCAGGTAAGTGAGAGAGGGGCAGGTAAGTGAGAGAGGGGCAGGTAAGTGAGAGAGGGGCAGGTAAGTGAGAGAGGGGCAGGTAAGTGAGAGAGGCGCAGGTAAGTGAGAGAGGCGCAGGTAAGTGAGAGAGGGGCAGATAAGTGAGAGAGGCGCAGGTAAGTGAGAGAGGCGCAGGTAAGTGAGAGAGGGGCAGGTAAGTGAGAGAGGGGCAGGTAAGTGAGAGAGGGGCAGGTAAGTGAGAGAGGGGCAGGTAAGTGAGAGAGGGGCAGGTAAGTGAGAGAGGCGCAGGTAAGTGAGAGAAGCGCAGGTAAGTGAGAGAGGCGCAGGTAAGTGAGAGAGGGGCAGGTAAGTGAGAGAGGCGCAGGTAAGTGAGAGAGGGGCAGGTAAGTGAGAGAGGGGCAGGTAAGTGAGAGAGGGGCAGATAAGTGAGAGAGGCCAAGGTAAGTGAGAGAGGGGCAGGTAAGTGAGAGAGGCGCAGGTAAGTGAGAGAGGGGCAGGTAAGTGAGAGAGGGGCAGGTAAGTGAGAGAGGGGCAGGTAAGTGAGAGAGGGGCAGGTAAGTGAGAGAGGGGCAGGTAAGTGAGAGAGGCGCAGGTAAGTGAGAGAGGGGCAGGTAAGTGAGAGAGGGGCAGGTAAGTGAGAGAGGGGCAGGTAAGTGAGAGAGGCGCAGGTAAGTGAGAGAGGCGCAGGTAAGTGAGAGAGGCGCAGGTAAGTGAGAGAGGGGCAGGTAAGTGAGAGAGGCGCAGGTAAGTGAGAGAGGCGCAGGTAAGTGAGAGAGGGGCAGGTAAGTGAGAGAGGGGCAGGTAAGTGAGAGAGGCGCAGGTAAGTGAGAGAGGGGCAGGTAAGTGAGAGAGGCGCAGGTAAGTGAGAGAGGGGCAGGTAAGTGAGAGAGGGGCAGGTAAGTGAGAGAGGGGCAGGTAAGTGAGAGAGGGGCAGGTAAGTGAGAGAGGGGCAGATAAGTGAGAGAGGGGCAGGTAAGTGAGAGAGGCGCAGGTAAGTGAGAGAGGCGCAGGTAAGTGAGAGAGGCGCAGGTAAGTGAGAGAGGCGCAGGTAAGTGAGAGAGGGGCAGGTAAGTGAGAGAGGCGCAGGTAAGTGAGAGAGGGGCAGGTAAGTGAGAGAGGGGCAGGTAAGTGAGAGAGGGGCAGGTAAGTGAGAGAGGGGCAGGTAAGTGAGAGAGGGGCAGATAAGTGAGAGAGGCGCAGGTAAGTGAGAGAGGCGCAGGTAAGTGAGAGAGGCGCAGGTAAGTGAGAGAGGGGCAGGTAAGTGAGAGAGGCGCAGGTAAGTGAGAGAGGGGCAGGTAAGTGAGAGAGGGGCAGGTAAGTGAGAGAGGCGCAGGTAAGTGAGAGAGGGGCAGGTAAGTGAGAGAGGCGCAGGTAAGTGAGAGAGGCGCAGGTAAGTGAGAGAGGGGCAGGTAAGTGAGAGAGGGGCAGGTAAGTGAGAGAGGCGCAGGTAAGTGAGAGAGGCGCAGGTAAGTGAGAGAGGGGCAGGTAAGTGAGAGAGGCGCAGGTAAGTGAGAGAGGGGCAGGTAAGTGAGAGAGGGGCAGGTAAGTGAGAGAGGGGCAGGTAAGTGAGAGAGGGGCAGGTAAGTGAGAGAGGGGCAGGTAAGTGAGAGAGGCGCAGGTAAGTGAGAGAGGGGCAGGTAAGTGAGAGAGGCGCAGGTAAGTGAGAGAGGCGCAGGTAAGTGAGAGAGGCGCAGGTAAGTGAGAGAGGCGCAGGTAAGTGAGAGAGGGGCAGGTAAGTGAGAGAGGGGCAGGTAAGTGAGAGAGGGGCAGGTAAGTGAGAGAGGGGCAGGTAAGTGAGAGAGGGGCAGATAAGTGAGAGAGGGGCAGGTAAGTGAGAGAGGCGCAGGTAAGTGAGAGAGGCGCAGGTAAGTGAGAGAGGCGCAGGTAAGTGAGAGAGGCGCAGGTAAGTGAGAGAGGGGCAGGTAAGTGAGAGAGGCGCAGGTAAGTGAGAGAGGGGCAGGTAAGTGAGAGAGGGGCAGGTAAGTGAGAGAGGGGCAGGTAAGTGAGAGAGGCGCAGGTAAGTGAGAGAGGGGCAGGTAAGTGAGAGAGGGGCAGGTAAGTGAGAGAGGGGCAGGTAAGTGAGAGAGGGGCAGGTAAGTGAGAGAGGGGCAGATAAGTGAGAGAGGGGCAGGTAAGTGAGAGAGGGGCAGGTAAGTGAGAGAGGGGCAGGTAAGTGAGAGAGGGGCAGATAAGTGAGAGAGGGGCAGGTAAGTGAGAGAGGGGCAGGTAAGTGAGAGAAGCGCAGGTAAGTGAGAGAGGGGCAGGTAAGTGAGAGAGGGGCAGGTAAGTGAGAGAGGGGCAGATAAGTGAGAGAGGGGCAGGTAAGTGAGAGAGGGGCAGGTAAGTGAGAGAGGGGCAGATAAGTGAGAGAGGGGCAGGTAAGTGAGAGAGGGGCAGATAAGTGAGAGAGGGGCAGGTAAGTGAGAGAGGCGCAGGTAAGTGAGAGAGGGGCAGGTAAGTGAGAGAGGCGCAGGTAAGTGAGAGAAGCGCAGGTAAGTGAGAGAGGGGCAGGTAAGTGAGAGAGGGGCAGATAAGTGAGAGAGGGGCAGGTAAGTGAGAGAGGCGCAGGTAAGTGAGAGAGGGGCAGGTAAGTGAGAGAGGCGCAGGTAAGTGAGAGAAGCGCAGGTAAGTGAGAGAGGGGCAGGTAAGTGAGAGAGGGGCAGGTAAGTGAGAGAGGGGCAGGTAAGTGAGAGAGGCGCAGGTAAGTGAGAGAGGGGCAGGTAAGTGAGAGAGGGGCAGATAAGTGAGAGAGGGGCAGGTAAGTGAGAGAGGCGCAGGTAAGTGAGAGAGGGGCAGGTAAGTGAGAGAGGGGCAGGTAAGTGAGAGAGGCGCAGGTAAGTGAGAGAGGGGCAGGTAAGTGAGAGAGGGGCAGGTAAGTGAGAGAGGCGCAGGTAAGTGAGAGAGGGGCAGGTAAGTGAGAGAGGGGCAGGTAAGTGAGAGAGGCGCAGGTAAGTGAGAGACGGGCAGGTAAGTGAGAGAGGCGCAGGTAAGTGAGAGAGGGGCAGATAAGTGAGAGAGGGGCAGGTAAGTGAGAGAGGGGCAGGTAAGTGAGAGAGGGGCAGATAAGTGAGAGAGGGGCAGGTAAGTGAGAGAAGCGCAGGTAAGTGAGAGAGGGGCAGGTAAGTGAGAGAGGGGCAGGTAAGTGAGAGAGGGGCAGGTAAGTGAGAGAGGGGCAGGTAAGTGAGAGAGGGGCAGGTAAGTGAGAGAGGCGCAGGTAAGTGAGAGAGGAGCAGGTAAGTGAGAGAGGGGCAGGTAAGTGAGAGAGGGGCAGGTAAGTGAGAGAGGCGCAGGTAAGTGAGAGAGGCGCAGGTAAGTGAGAGAGGGGCAGGTAAGTGAGAGAGGGGCAGATAAGTGAGAGAGGGGCAGGTAAGTGAGAGAGGGGCAGGTAAGTGAGAGAGGGGCAGGTAAGTGAGAGAGGCGCAGGTAAGTGAGAGAAGCGCAGGTAAGTGAGAGAGGGGCAGGTAAGTGAGAGAGGGGCAGGTAAGTGAGAGAAGCGCAGGTAAGTGAGAGAGGGGCAGGTAAGTGAGAGAGGGGCAGGTAAGTGAGAGAGGGGCAGGTAAGTGAGAGAGGCGCAGGTAAGTGAGAGAGGGGCAGGTAAGTGAGAGAGGGGCAGGTAAGTGAGAGAGGGGCAGGTAAGTGAGAGAGGGGCAGGTAAGTGAGAGAAGCGCAGGTAAGTGAGAGAGGGGCAGGTAAGTGAGAGAGGGGCAGGTAAGTGAGAGAGGGGCAGGTAAGTGAGAGAGGCGCAGGTAAGTGAGAGAGGGGCAGGTAAGTGAGAGAAGCGCAGGTAAGTGAGAGAGGGGCAGGTAAGTGAGAGAGGGGCAGGTAAGTGAGAGAGGCGCAGGTAAGTGAGAGAGGGGCAGGTAAGTGAGAGAGGGGCAGGTAAGTGAGAGAGGCGCAGGTAAGTGAGAGAAGCGCAGGTAAGTGAGAGAGGGGCAGGTAAGTGAGAGAGGGGCAGGTAAGTGAGAGAGGGGCAGGTAAGTGAGAGAGGGGCAGGTAAGTGAGAGAGGCGCAGGTAAGTGAGAGAGGGGCAGGTAAGTGAGAGAGGGGCAGGTAAGTGAGAGAGGGGCAGGTAAGTGAGAGAGGGGCAGGTAAGTGAGAGAAGCGCAGGTAAGTGAGAGAGGGGCAGGTAAGTGAGAGAGGGGCAGGTAAGTGAGAGAGGGGCAGGTAAGTGAGAGAGGCGCAGGTAAGTGAGAGAGGGGCAGGTAAGTGAGAGAGGGGCAGGTAAGTGAGAGAGGGGCAGGTAAGTGAGAGAGGGGCAGATAAGTGAGAGAGGGGCAGGTAAGTGAGAGAGGGGCAGGTAAGTGAGAGAGGGGCAGGTAAGTGAGAGAGGGGCAGGTAAGTGAGAGAAGCGCAGGTAAGTGAGAGAGGCGCAGGTAAGTGAGAGAGGGGCAGGTAAGTGAGAGAGGGGCAGGTAAGTGAGAGAGGGGCAGATAAGTGAGAGAGGGGCAGGTAAGTGAGAGAGGGGCAGATAAGTGAGAGAGGCGCAGGTAAGTGAGAGAGGGGCAGGTAAGTGAGAGAGGGGCAGATAAGTGAGAGAGGGGCAGGTAAGTGAGAGAGGGGCAGGTAAGTGAGAGAGGGGCAGGTAAGTGAGAGAGGGGCAGGTAAGTGAGAGAGGGGCAGATAAGTGAGAGAGGGGCAGGTAAGTGAGAGAGGCGCAGGTAAGTGAGAGAGGCGCAGGTAAGTGAGAGAGGCGCAGGTAAGTGAGAGAAGCGCAGGTAAGTGAGAGAGGCGCAGGTAAGTGAGAGAGGCGCAGGTAAGTGAGAGAGGGGCAGGTAAGTGAGAGAGGGGCAGGTAAGTGAGAGAGGGGCAGATAAGTGAGAGAGGGGCAGGTAAGTGAGAGAGGGGCAGGTAAGTGAGAGAGGGGCAGGTAAGTGAGAGAGGGGCAGATAAGTGAGAGAGGGGCAGGTAAGTGAGAGAGGGGCAGGTAAGTGAGAGAGGGGCAGGTAAGTGAGAGAGGGGCAGATAAGTGAGAGAGGGGCAGGTAAGTGAGAGAGGGGCAGGTAAGTGAGAGAGGGGCAGGTAAGTGAGAGAGGGGCAGATAAGTGAGAGAGGCGCAGGTAAGTGAGAGAGGGGCAGGTAAGTGAGAGAGGGGCAGGTAAGTGAGAGAGGGGCAGGTAAGTGAGAGAGGGGCAGATAAGTGAGAGAGGGGCAGGTAAGTGAGAGAGGGGCAGGTAAGTGAGAGAGGGGCAGGTAAGTGAGAGAGGGGCAGGTAAGTGAGAGAGGGGCAGGTAAGTGAGAGAGGGGCAGGTAAGTGAGAGAGGGGCAGGTAAGTGAGAGAGGCGCAGGTAAGTGAGAGAAGCGCAGGTAAGTGAGAGAGGGGCAGGTAAGTGAGAGAAGCGCAGGTAAGTGAGAGAGGGGCAGGTAAGTGAGAGAGGCGCAGGTAAGTGAGAGAAGCGCAGGTAAGTGAGAGAGGGGCAGGTAAGTGAGAGAGGGGCAGGTAAGTGAGAGAAGCGCAGGTAAGTGAGAGAAGCGCAGGTAAGTGAGAGAGGGGCAGGTAAGTGAGAGAGGGGCAGGTAAGTGAGAGAGGGGCAGGTAAGTGAGAGAGGCGCAGGTAAGTGAGAGAGGGGCAGGTAAGTGAGAGAGGGGCAGGTAAGTGAGAGAGGGGCAGGTAAGTGAGAGAGGGGCAGGTAAGTGAGAGAGGCGCAGGTAAGTGAGAGAGGGGCAGGTAAGTGAGAGAGGGGCAGGTAAGTGAGAGAGGGGCAGGTAAGTGAGAGAGGGGCAGGTAAGTGAGAGAGGGGCAGGTAAGTGAGAGAGGGGCAGGTAAGTGAGAGAGGGGCAGGTAAGTGAGAGAGGGGCAGGTAAGTGAGAGAGGGGCAGGTAAGTGAGAGAGGGGCAGGTAAGTGAGAGAGGGGCAGGTAAGTGAGAGAGGGGCAGGTAAGTGAGAGAGGCGCAGGTAAGTGAGAGAGGGGCAGGTAAGTGAGAGAGGGGCAGGTAAGTGAGAGAGGGGCAGGTAAGTGAGAGAGGGGCAGGTAAGTGATGCGGCAGTGACGTAAATTTTGCGAGACGGCAGATTTAGTCAAGGCGCGTGAAAACAAATATTCATTCTACATCATATTCTTGCCAATATAATCTTAAAATTGTTTCTGGAAGCAAATAATTAAAAAGTCTTATTCAAGGTAAACTCTGGAGCAAAGCGAGGAGGATCTCACCAGCTTGTCGGAGTTTATTGACGAGTGTTTCAACCGCATCGTCATGGGCAAGACAAGCCAAACACCGACTCCGTCTGCGCCCAGATCCGCTTCAACCTCCAAGAAAAGCCGGAAAGAAGACTCGCCCGGAGCGACGTCCTCTAACGGGGACGACACCTCGGACATCCTGATGTCCACTGATAAAAATCTCGCCAGCTTCGACGCTCGTCTGGGCCTGTTGGAAGTTCTCCACCGGGAGTTTCAGTCGCTGTGGGAGTCGCTGGAATTCAGCCAGAAGCAGGTGGAGTCTCTGGCCGCAGAGAACGCCAGCCTCAGGGAGACGGTGACTTCTCTCAACGAGGGGATGACTCGACTCACAGAGGAAAATAAAAAAATAAAGGAAACTGTGATCGATCTCCAGGCGGGCAGCATGAGGGACAACCTGGTCTTCGCAGGAATCCCGGAGCAACAAGAAGAGGATCCAGAGCAAACAATAAGATCATTTATCCAAACCAAGCTGAAGCTACCCGAAGACGCGGTGAGGAACATCTCATTTCACCGAGTTCATCGCTTAGGTGGGAAAAGACCGGACAGCCGCAGACCCAGACCGATTGTAGCCAAGTTCGTGAGCTACAAGCAGAAAGAGCAGGTGAGGGATCGAGGTCCGGAACTCCGCGGGACCGATTTTAGTGTAAATAATCAGTTTCCCAAAGAGATTCTGGAGCGACGCAGGGTCCTGTTTCCCATCCGGAAGAAGCTCAGAGACGAAGGATCCCGTGCAGTCATCGCGGTGGACAAATTGTTCGTCAATGGACAGCTTTACCGTGACAAAAATACCCCCCCCCCCCGGCTCTACTAACCTCAGGTAATATCTATCACTCATACAGCTAATTATTGTTCAATTTACATGTTAATCTGCTATAAGCACATTAATTATGGTAATTCAGAACTGTACATTTACTGCCAGTCTTTGTAAATTTGCTGTTGTTGCTGCTTTCGTTTTGTTCTGTTTTTGTTTTTTGCCCCCCCCCCCCCCCCCCCCCTTTAGGGCTTTTGTTTTTGCTCTTTTGTTTGTGCTATTTCTTTTTATGTGTAGTTGTAGTTGTTTGCTTTTCTCACTCCTTTCCTTTCTAGCTGCTCTTTCATTCTATTATGCCATACCAACAGTAATAGGTAGGGTACGCACGTACATCCACATGACACAGACACTAAATGTCATGCACATAACACACCTACAACACAGAGCACGTTTAATCACATCAACACCCACCCCCAACTCTCACACACACTCTAAGCATGTGGACAGACATATAGGAACATTGTACACACAGATGAATTTATATACGCACACAATCTACACGCAGCATGCATGCATTAATGTGGGCTTGCACACACACAAACACACACATACTTTTATAGAAACACTTCAGTAGCTTGAGCATGACCACCCTGAGGTTTGTTACGTGGAATATACGGGGAGCTGGTTCCAGGGAGAAGAGGTTGAAGGTGTTTAGCAGATTGAATGATCTACAGGCAGACATTGTCCTGCTACAGGAGACTCATTTATTAAAAACAACAGCTAACATACTCTCTACAGCACAGTTCCCTCACGTGTACTCGGCCTGCTTCAACTCAAGACAAAGAGGAGTAGCCATTCTGATAAACAGGAAAATTCATTTTACTGCTAATAATATCATTTTAGACCCAGGTGGAAGATTCATAATAATGACATTATCTATCCTAAACATGAAGTTATGCATCGCAAATATTTATGGCCCAAACACTGATGACCCCTCCTTTTTTCACTCCTTCTTCTCCTTACTATATGATCACCTTGATAATACACTTATCATTGGGGGCGACCTCAACATGACCTTAAACTCTGGGATGGACAAGGGGGGCGGAGCAGGGAAACACAGGGTCTGGCAGTCAGCAAGAGTTGTTAAACAATATATGGAGGATTTTGGTCTTTGTGATGTCTGGCGCTCACAACACCTCGCTGCTAGAGAGTACACTTACTTTTCATCTGTCCACCACTCATACTCCAGAATAGACTACTTCCTCACTAACAGCTCTATGATGAACAATATCTCAGAAACTAAAATCCATTCCATCACTATCAGTGATCACGCACCAGTATCATTTACCCTAATTAATAAGAAAACTAAACCATCTTATAGCAAATGGAGACTTAATACATCATTACTTAAAGATCCTGATTTTATCAGTTACTTCATACGGGAGTGGTCTTTGTATATAGAAAACAATGACATACCAGGAACATCAGCATGTGTTCTTTGGGAGGCAGGAAAAGCAGTAATGAGAGGGAAAATAATTTCATTTTCATCACATAAGAAAAAGAAGGAGAGTTCAAAAATATCTGAACTAGAGCTTAAAATAAAATCACTAGAAGATGCCTACAAGGCTTCTCCAGAAGAGCAAGTGTTGAATCACATAAGAAAGGCTAAACTAGAGCTGAATGAAATAATTAACCAAAAAACCCAGTTTTTGCTACAAAGACTTCGCTTAGAGAATTTTGAACATAGCAACAAATCTGGAAGATTTCTCGCAAATCAATTAAAAGCAAACAAGGAGAAAACAACCATCTCCTCTGTTAAAGATTCAATAGGAAATATCCTCCATGACCTTGATGGAATAAATGACACATTTAGGGATTTCTATAAAACATTATATTCCTCAGAAACAGATCCATCAGACAACAGCATTGAGGAATTTCTCAGCTACCTCAATCTTCCAAAGTTACAACAGGATCAGGAAATGGTTTTGGACGCACCCATTTCAGTAGGGGAACTACATGAAGCTTTAAAACACATGCCCAGCAATAAAGCTCCAGGACCAGACGCTTTTCCAGTTGAATATTATAAAGAATTTTGGTCTATACTAGCACCCACTTTTTATAAAATGGTTTCAGAAATTAAGGAAAAAGGCCAAATATCTCAAAACATGAATTTGGCTAGTATTACAGTAATACTAAAACCAGGAAAAGACCCCAAACTCCCATCTAGTTATCGTCCAATATCACTAATGAACGTAGATCTTAAAATAATCAGTAAAGTGCTTGCTACAAGACTAGAAAAAATAACTCCACTTATCATACATCCTGATCAAACAGGATTTATCAAGGGACGACATTCCACCACTAATACGCGCAGACTAATAAATCTAATTGATTATGCCACCATACATAACCTGGAAACTACAATAATCTCTCTAGATGCTGAAAAAGCATTTGACAGGGTGAACTGGAAATTCTTATTTGCAACATTAAGAAAATTCGGGTTTGGCTCATCGTTTATCGACTGGATAAAGATACTGTATAGCAATCCAAATGCATGCGTCAGGACAAATGATCAAACTTCTCACAGCTTCAGATTGCAGAGAGGCACCAGACAAGGCTGTCCACTCTCCCCCTCACTTTTTGCAATCTTTATTGAACCCTTAGCAGCTAGCATTAGACAAAACAAAGACATTAAAGGCATTAACTGTAGAAATATGGAGCATAAGACCAGTCTTTATGCCGATGATGTTTTACTTTTCCTTCAAAATTCACAATCATCCATCTGTCAGACAATCGCACTCATCAATAAATTCTCATCAATTTCTGAATATTCCATTAATTGGTCTAAAACCACCGTTCTACCCATCAACTGTTCCTTCCATAATACTCCTGACACTGCTTTACAGTCAGGAGATATTAGATACTTGGGAATAAACATCTCACCCAGACTGTCAGACCTTATAAAGCTAAATCATGTCCCCCTACTAAAAACAGTTGAGGACGATCTCACATGGTGGAAATCTTTACCCATATCACTAATGGGAAGAGTTGCAACTATAAAAATGATGATTCTACCTAAAATCAATTATCTGTTTTCAATGATCCCCATTAAACCTCCCTCCACCTGGTTTAAATCACTGGACTCTAATGTTACTAGATTTCTCTGGAAAGACAAACCACCACGGATTAGTCTAAAAACACTCCAGAAGACTAAAGATAGCGGTGGCTTAGACTTGCCTAATTTCCAAAATTACTTTATAAGCAATAGACTACAATACATCTCTAAATGGCTTAAACCTAGCTATCTAGGTGGACCATGGCTTAATATAGAAGAAGCTATGTGTGAGGATATGGCAATTTCAGACCTGCCATTTATCAGCACAGCTGTCAAACGCCAAAAATGCTTTAAAAGCATTAATATCAGCTCCTCACTAATGGCCTGGTGGGAATTTCTTAAACTAACCAAATCCTTGCTTATTCCATGCAAACTTACACCTATTTGGAACAATCCCGACATCCAGCAAAACCGGAAAATGATAAACTTCCCTCAGTGGAAGAATAAAGGAATAAAACAGTTAGAACATTTAATAGAAAATGGGAACTTTCTCCCTTTTGATACAATTACTTCACGATATGAAATCAGCAGCACAAAATTCTTAGAATACCACCAACTTAAATCTATTATAGGTAAGAAATACACCCCTGATCAATTAAACTTGCAGCTACCTATCAGGGCTGCAGAATTCTTAATGCCCCGAAACTGTTATCCAAAATATATAGATTACTATCAAAGCTAGACGATTCCATATGTCTCCCAACTTCTAAATGGGAAGCAGACTTATCCAGTAACTTTGACCAAAATGAATGGTCACAAATCTGTTCAGATACATTTACAATGACTAAGAATTCAAACATGCAACTAATACAATTTAAAATTCTGCATAGAACTCATTATACAGGACACAGGATGTTCAGGATGGGTCTGTCACAATCAAACATCTGTCCACACTGCACTGGCAACACGACTGACAGCTACTACCATGCTTTGTGGTCTTGCCCACCTGTCCAGGAATTCTGGTTTCAGGTATGTAAAGATCTGTCAAATTGCTTCAAATGTAACATCCCTACAAACCCCAAACTGGGCCTACTGGGTCACTTGGGTGAAATTAACATAGAATTTAATTCTGCAAACTTAATCCTCACCAGTTTATGTATCGCAAAGAAAACTATCCTTCTAAACTGGAAAAGCAAACAAAGTCTGTGTATCCAGCAGTTCAGAAATCTCTTATTAGATCACATCAGTGTCGAGATGATGTCTGCCTCCTCAAGAGATCAGTCAGCTGAACTTTATTCCCTCTGGTCCCCTGTGATCAGCTCCATCACTTAGTATGGGGGGAGAATGTGACCTTATTGCGCTCGGGGTTGGTGGCCGGTTGGGGTTCTCTGGGGGCTGTGGGTCTGTGGTGGGCTCCTGGGGGGGGGGGGGTTTGACTGCTCCATTGCTGGAGTGGCTAGGTTTCTAGCCCTACTGTGGACCTGGATGGGCCAGCGGCTGGAGTTGCCGCGCAGCGGCGGGGCGAGGTCGCTGGCGGGGGATGGGTTGGCGGGCGTGACTCCGTAACGGGCGCCTGTGCCGCCGTGGGGTGGGCTGGGCGGGGTCCCGGGCTCCGGTGCCCGGGGTTGTCCCCTGTCTCTTGGGGGTGGGGGGTCGGCTTGTGCCGGGGGGGGGCTGGGCTGACCTGGACCTGCCGCTGCGGCGGCGGGCGGGTACGTGCTCTGGTGCCTGGTTGCGACCCTGGGACTTGTTGAGTGGGGGGTGTTTGATAGTGTGGATGGGATGTGAGTGTGTATGGAGGGATGTGTGTAGGGGGTGTGCGTTGAGGACTGGTGGCGGTACATAGGTATGTGGATGTGTGTGGGTGGGGAAGTGTGATGATGCGTGTGTGGGGGGGGGTGTCGGTGTGTCTGTGGGGGGGGTAGTGCCGTGTGTGTAGGGGAGTGGGGTGATGCGTGTATGTGGGGAGTGGCGGTGGTGCATGTATACGGGTGTGTGTGTGGGGGGGGGGGTAGGGGGGAGGGGGGGCGTGCTGTCTGTGTGTGTGGGGGGGGGGCGTGCTGTCTGTGTGTGTGTGGGGGGGGGCAGGGGTGTATGTATGGGGGAGTGGGTGGTGCATGTGTGTGGTAGGTTGGTGGATAAGTGTAGATATGATGGATGGGAGTGGGGGAGATTTGGATGTGACGTGGGGGTCAGGAGGATGGTTTTAAGGGTGGGCTGAACGGGTGGCTGGGTGGACCTGAATGTGTCCGGAAGTGTGTGTGTGTGTGTGTGGCTGTAGGTGTGTGCTGAGACAGTGTGAAGTGCCGATGTGTGGACTAGGGGGGACTTCATGTCCCCAGGTGGGGGTGTCCTCTGTGAGTGAGGGGGCGGTGGACAATCGGTCTGGGATTCCCCTTCTGCCGCCCCGCCTCCTCTTTGTCCTCGTGCCCCCCTTCTGCATGTGGTGAGTTGGTCCCCTCTTGGGTCGGTGATGACTCTCTGGTTAGAGTCGCCGAAGGCTCTGGTTACGGGGATGGCTGTCCCCGGCTTGTCCTGGTCCTTGGGGGGCCCTGGGAGTAGGGGGCATGCCCAGTGCTGCGGGCGGCTCACCTTCTGGAGGAAAGCTCACTTTCCTCCAGACTTAAATCCCTCAACCCCTCTTCCTCCCCGCTCCCCATCACACACAGGCAGGGTATTGGGAGGTGTGCACGTGGCGCTGGGTGGTGAGAAAGGCCATCAAGGTGGTCTTGATCGCTGCACCCAGCCTCGGCTCACCTCCCAGTTTTAATTACACTTAGACACCAAACACCAAAACACTGACGACTCACATGATTAGGGGGAAGAGCATGCGGTGTATGGTGGGCGGGGCTGCTTAGGTGGTCCCTCTCCCAGCACCGCGTGGCACTTCCCTCAGTTTTAATTGCAACTAATACATACTTCACAATCAGTCATAAGCGGGGGGGAGGCAGGGACGATAGGGTCTTCTCATGCCCCTGCTCTCGGGGCTTTACTGGGGGGGGGGGTACGGGTGGGGGAAGAGTGCCGTCCATTAGGCCTAAGTCTGGGCTGGCCTGGCTGTAGGAGGGTTGTCGCCGGCCCTGGGGGGGTGCTGGGTCGGCTGCATCTGTGGGGTGGTGGGGGGGACGCTGGGAGTGGTGGGCGGTAATTATGGGGGCCCTGATCGGGGCCATCCTGTCCTCTGCCCCCTCTGAGGTATCTCACATGGGACATGATGGAGGGGTGAGGTGAGGATGTGTGGGAGTGGGTGTATGGGGTTACAGATGGATGGTGGGATGGCTGGGGGGGGATTAGGGTTAGGGATATAGGTGGGTAGGGGATAGGGATGTGTGAGGATGAGTAGATGTGTGTGTGGAGGGGTATGTTGGCGCGTGGGTTGTATTGGGGTGTGCCTGTGTTGGAGGAGTGAGGGTGTGTGTGTGTGTGTGTGTGTGTGTGTGTGTAGGGGGGGTGTATATGCGGAATGGGATGTGTGAGTGAGGGTGAAGTTTGGAGGGGGGCTATGGGTGGTGGAGGGGTGTTTGGTGGGGCATGTGTGGTTGGGTAGAAGTAGAGGGATGGGGTGGCGGGGTGTGAGCGTGTGTGTGGGGGGGTGGGGGGGGGGGTGAGCGTGTGTGGGGGCGGGGGCGATTGGGGTTCGTGTGACTTGGTATGGGTGAGTGAGTAGAGGTGGGGTGGGGTTGTATATGTTATGGATGATGTGCATGGATTGCAGAGGGTTGTGTGGATGGGGGTTGAGAGGGGAGTGCGTGTTTGGGGGGGGGGGGGGGTATGCATGTATATGTGTGAGGGGAGTGCGTGTTTGGGGGGGGGGGGGGGGTATGCATGTATATGTGTGAGGGGAGTGCGTTTTGGGGGGGGGGGGGGTATGCATGTATATGTGTGAGGGGAGTGCGTGTTGGGGGGGGGTATGCATGTATATGTGTGAGGGGAGTGCGTGTTGGGGGGGGGGGGGGGTATGCATGTATATGTGTGAGGGGAGTGCGTGTTGGGGGGGGGGGGTATGCATGTATATGTGTGAGGGGAGTGCGTGTTGGGGGGGGGGGGTATGCATGTATATGTGTGAGGGGAGTGCGTGTTGGGGGGGGGTATGCATGTATATGTGTGAGGGGAGTGCGTGTTGGGGGGGGGGGGGGTATGCATGTATATGTGTGAGGGGAGTGCGTGTTGGGGGGGGGGTATGCATGTATATGTGTGAGGGGAGTGCGTGTTGGGGGGGGGGGGGGGTATGCATGTATATGTGTGAGGGGAGTGCGTGTTGGGGGGGGGGGGGTATGCATGTATATGTGTGAGGGGAGTGCGTGTTGGGGGGGGGGGGGGGTATGCATGTATATGTGTGAGGGGAGTGCGTGTTGGGGGGGGGGGGTATGCATGTATATGTGTGAGGGGAGTGCGTGTTGGGGGGGGGGTATGCATGTATATGTGTGAGGGGAGTGTGTGTTGGGGGGGGGGGGGGGGTTATACATGTATATGTGTGTGTGGTTTGGTGGTGGGGGGGGTGGTGTCCTGTACCCGGGGGCGCAGCTGGTGCGCTGGGGTGCAACCTGGCTGCCGCTGGGTGGCGGTCTGGGGATCCTGGTCCTCCGTCGGTGTGGGCTGTGCCCTCTGCCTGCGGGGGCGGGGGGCTGCTCACGGGCTCTTGGGGCCCTGGGGCCTGCGCTCTGTCTGCCCTAGGTGGCCGGTGCCCGGCGGGATCGGCCCTTGCCGGCCTGGGCCTGCTGGGGCCTGTTCCCCCTGACTGCGGGGGACTCTGGTTGGGCACCTCCTTCGCCACCTCCTGGGCAGATGCATGGCTGGCTCTGGAGTGGGGGGGTTGGGATCTGTACCTGGGGGTGACTGTCGGTTACCCGGGTCTCTGGGTTCTCCTGGCCTTCCTCTAGCTGTAGGCGGGCGGGGTCACATTGGCATGATCACTCTTCTCTGAACACGTTCCACTCTGAATGTTCTGCATGAATGTTCTGCATGTGTCACAGTCACTGAGTCATCCAGCAAGTTTATTCACTAACAGCAGGTACCTCTCTTTCTGTCTTTTTGACTTAACTTGCTAGTTTCTGGTCCTCCTGATTGTCAACGGTTTTGTTCTCCACGAATCTAGAGTTGGCTTGTGTGGGTGTATATATTTATGTGTGTGGGTGGGTATGTGTGTGTACTTATGTGTATGTGTATGTATGTATGTGTATGGATATGTATATATGTATGCATATGTGTGAGTGTATGTGTATGTATGTGTATGTGTATGTATGTGAGTATGTATATGTGTATATCTATCTTTATGTATGCATGTATGTGTACATGTGTGTGTATGCATGTGTATGTATGTATATATGTATATATATAATGTATGTGCGAGTGTATATACATATATATGTAGGTGGGTATGTATGTGCATATACATGTATGCATTGATCTCTTTCTTTTGTTTTTTTTTTGTTTTTTTCTGTTCTCTTTCTGCCCCTTTCCTGTCCTTTCCGGTCGGGTCCAGCAGCATAAACTCTGTAATACAAGCTATTATCCAAAACAAATTGAAAAATAAAATAAGAATCAAGAAATACAAGGGGATCATTACATCTACAAAAGTTCCCCTTGGCAAAATAAATTTGCTCAGCAGAACACAGCATCCAGAACATCAGTCTGCTTGCTTAAATGCTGGACAAGACAAAAAAAAGAGAAAAAAAAAAAAAAGAAAAAAAAAAGGAAAACAGATGGCGTTCATCAGGACTAGAGGAGTCTTACTTAACCTGGAAAGGAAGTTTAATCGTATACAAAAAAGCCTTACGTACGGCAAGAACAGCTTATTATTCATCATTGATAGAGGAAAACAAAAACAATCCTCGGTTTCTTTTCAGCACTGTAGCCAGGCTTACTAGGAGCCGGAGCGCTGTGGAGCCATGTATTCCTTTCTCACTTAGCTGTGATGATTTCATGTATTTTTTCAGGAATAAAATTGATACTATTAGAGATCAAATTCTTCCTTCTACCTATAATGTTGAGCCTGTTGTGGTCTCCGAAGCATCCTTAGAACCAGGATCTGACTTGTGTCTAAATAGTTTCTGTCCTGTCCAACCCTCTGAAATAACTAAAATAATAGCTTCATCTAAACCATCCACCTGTATCTTAGACCCTCTCCCAACGAGCCTCTTTAAGGACATTTTCCCTTTAATTGATACATCACTACTAAATCTTATCAATATGTCTTTAGTGACAGGATATGTACCACAATCATTTAAAACTGCTGTAATCAAGCCTTTACTTAAAAAGCAATCTCTGGATCCAGAGGTGATAGCAAATTATAGACCTATATCTAACCTCCCGTTTATGTCCAAAATTCTGGAGAAAATAGTTTCAGCTCAGCTACATGCCCACCTGAGCAGAAATAATTTATGCGAGGAGTTTCAGTCAGGATTTAGAGCTCATCATAGTACTGAGACAGCATTGGTGAAAGTTACTAATGACCTTCTTATGGCCTCAGACAAAGGACTTGTGTCCGTACTTATCTTGCTTGATCTTAGTGCTGCATTTGATACAGTCGATCATAACATTCTGTTACAGAGACTAGAACAGGTGATTGGAATTACAGGTACAGCGTTAAGCTGGTTTAAATCATATTTATCTGATAGACTTCAGTTTGTTCATGTAAATGACAAGTCCTCCTCCCAAACTACAGTAAGTCATGGAGTTCCTCAAGGTTCTGTACTTGGACCAATACTCTTCACGCTATATATGCTCCCTTTAGGCAAAATTATTAGACAGCATGGAATAAACTTTCATTGTTATGCAGATGATACTCAACTATACTTATCCTTTAAACCAGATGAAACAAATCAGCCCAATAGGCTACAAAATTTTCTCATAGACATAAAGATTTGGATGTCTAGAAATTTTCTCCTCTTAAACTCAGATAAGACTGAAGTAATTCTCGTTGGATCTGAAAAACTCAGAGCTAAATTTTCCAGTTTTGTAATGAACCTGGATGGCATTACTTTAGCTTCCAGTGCTACAGTGAGAAACCTTGGAGTAATATTTGACTCTGACCTGTCCTTTGGTCCACATATTAAGCAGGTTACTAAAACAGCCTTCTTTCATTTACGTAATATAGCCAAAATTAGGGACATTCTGTCTCAGAGTGATGCAGAAAAACTGGTTCACGCTTTTGTTACTTCGAGACTAGATTACTGTAATTCTCTATTACTGGGCTGTCCTAAATATGCCCTGAAAACCCTTCAGCTGATCCAGAATTCTGCAGCCAGAGTCCTGACCAGAACCAGCATGAGAGATCATATTTCTCCAGTTTTAGCCTCTCTTCATTGGCTGCCTGTTGAATCTAGAATAGAATTTAAAATCCTTCTCCTTACATATAAAGCCCTCCACAACCAGGCACCACTATATATCAAAGACCTCATAGTTCCTTATATACCAAGCAGAGTACTTCGTTCGCAGACTGCAGGCTTACTTGTGGTTCCTAGAGTCTCAAAGAGCCGAGCAGGAGGCAGAGCCTTTGGTTATCAGGCCCCTCTCTTATGGAATAAGCTCCCAGTTAGTGTTAGGGAAGCAGACACCCTCCCCACCTTTAAGACTAGGCTGAAGACTTATCTTTTTGATAAGTCCTATAGCTAGGGATGGTTAGCATCCCTTAGTTATGCTGCTATAGGTTTAGACTGCTGAGGGACATTTCCTGATACACTGAGCTTCTTTCTCTTTAATTCTTTCTTTTACCCCCCCATAACAGTGTTGCATCATTAACATGTATGTCTCCTGTCTCAGCAGGTCTCCCTGGCCGGGAGTAGCAGTTCCTGTTGTCTGTTGTCTTTCTGTCCTCTTCCCCCCACACAGCAGAGGCAGATGGCTGCCTGTCCTGAGCCGGGTTCTGCCGGAGGTTTCCTTCCTGTTAAAAGGGAGTTTTTTCCTTCCCACTGTCGCCAGTGTGCTTGCTCAGGATGGGAGATTGGTTTCCTTATATAGGCTGTTATGAATTGGCCTTCATTATGTTTTCCCCTCTGTCTGTAAAGCGTCTTGAGATGGCATTGCCGTGATTTGACGCTATATGAATAAAGTTGAATTGAATTGAATTGAATTCAGTATCTTAAGAAAACAACCTTTGCCTTGTTAAACGGTGTTTATTAAAAAACATACGAGTGTGGCCACTCTGAGCTTCTGTACTGAGATGCTTGTTTTTGCATGAACGTGAAACATTTCCTTTTTCTTCTCAGGTCCTGACTGATCATGTAAATGGCTCATCATGCAACCAGCAGAAAGGCATCTGTCGATCCTAGCCTTTAACTGAGCTGCTTTGCTGCTAGAGGACCAACAACAGACCCTACAGGACTTTGGCTTGAGTCTGGAAATGATGGGTTCACCAGGTCAAATGCTGGCCTTGACGTTGCTGTCAGTGCTCCTGCTCGGATCTCATGCCTCCCTCGTAAAAGTCAACAGAGGTTTAAAGGTGAAGCGAGGTCAATCAGCCTACCTACAGGAGGGTGACCTGCAGTTCCATATTCTCGGTCAGAAGGATACGTGCAAGGTGGAAGTCGTGTTAAAAGAGCCCATAACTCAAAGAATTGGGAAACTCCTGCCTCAGGTAATGGAACAATCCCTGAAACTGAAAATCTGTGTGTGCTTTAAGCACGTCAACATGGGTAGTAAAACAGAGCTGTAGAGTTTAACGATGACGATTACACTGCCTGACAGCTAACATGACCGCACAAAACATCATTAGTGTCACAGAAAAATGCCTCAAAGCTGGCTGTCATTTAATGCTCGTCATTCAGGCAGATTTTCCTGGCTGTCCAGGACTGCACTCCAGCTTCAGAACTGGACTATGTGTTAAGTGTATTATATAAGTCCCATTTCCACCAAGGGGTCCAGCTCAGGACGATTTGGTTTAATGTGGTTTGGTCATGTAAACCCTGATCTCTGCTGTGTTTCCACATCAACCATACCCCTACCTAAGAGACTCTCCTTTTTCAAACCTTGCCTGGTAGGCCCATACCTGGTAGGCCTTAATCTGGCAGACCCTTACCTGCTAAACCTTTAACTGATAGACCCAGACCTGGTAAACCTTTACCTGGTTGCCCCTTACCTGGTAGGCTTTTACCTGGTAGATCCTTACCTAGCAGGTCTTTATCTTGTAAACCCTTACCTGGTAGACCCTTACCCAGTGAGCCTTTATCTGGGAGACCCTTACCTGGTAGACCCTTAACCTTAACTTTATGGACAATAACACAAAGGAAAGTGAGCTAGACCTGAAGAATGGTGCTGGGCATCCAGCAGGTTTGTCTTCTGGCTTTAAACATGAATACATTTCCCGTATATTTAAACCTGGAGCTGTTCCTGATTTGTTCTTTTGGCTGAGTCACACAGGAAGACACTAATCAGAGGATTTTAGCATGTCAAGCTCTTCTCTTTTGGGTTGGTTTGGTAAGATCGTGACACACTACATCCATCACTATCTGGCTGATACCAGCGTTTACTGTCCCGAACCGGAACTGTTGGTGGAAACGGGACTTTAGTCAAAGACCTTCAGGTGGTTGTGGATAATTTACCAGGAAAATCTATGACAGAAGGCCAACATCATGGACGGGCCGCAACTTTGATGTTTGCCTGACATGGACCACTAATCAAAACGTTACTGCAGTGTACATTCATCGCCTGACGGGGGAGTATTCCCCAGTTGGAGCAGCGGTGCCGTCTTTTATAATGCATCCTGCTACACTTCTAAATAGTTTTAGGAATCATTTGAAGAATGCAACAAAGAGGTCAAAGGTGAACTTATCGTCAAAATTCCATAGATCCAGATCAAACTGTACATCTGGAGGAAAAAGATCAGACATATGGAAGCCCTGCATCACAGCATACATGAGCTAAAAGAACCTGCCACTAATGTCATGAACACGTCTAGAGGGTTAGTCCACGTCTGGACAAGCCAGAGCCGGTTTGCTGGACCCGCACATCAGGCAGGGTAATGTTTAGTTCAAAGCAGAATGTCTTCATGTCAAGTAAAGTGGGACGTTCAGAGGAAACGGAGGAGTGATGTCTCAATGTGTCTCCCTTTGTTTTCCAGCGTAGACGGCTTGTCTCCTCTCTAATAAGTCTGTGATGACAGATGCCGTCAGCTGCTGTAGACATACTTTTAAAAGTTTACCATGAAAACTTTGCTGGGAATGAACCCACAAGACATTTCATTCCTTTGCTCAGGTGTCGTGACGACAAGCTGTGGACGAGTTGGTGACAGTTCAGCCGCTTAAAAGTCTTATTTTATTCATTTTATATTGTTTATTATGTGATGACAGCAGGTTTTTTTAAACTTCTAAAATTCATATTCAGTTTTATTTAGCTAAATATGAACTTATTTAATCTCTAAACTGCAAGTTTTTTTCTTGCTCAGAAGTTCAACCCCAACTCCAATGAAATGATAAAAACAGAAATCAATTATCCTTTTTACCTTTACCTAGTTTAGTCACAGCAAGGAAACAATATTTATTTTTTATATTTCAACTTAGTTTATTTGCCTGCAACAGGTTCTAATAAAGCTGGGACACGATTATGTCTACCGCTGTGTTACATCGCCTTTCCTTTAACATTCAGTTTCCCGTTGTGGCTTTGACCTCTCAGTTCTGCACACCTTCAGTGGGAGGCTGGTCAGGATTGCTGGCAGGCCGTCTAGTACCCGTACTGGTTTACTTCAAAGCCACACTGCTGGAACCCCTGCAGAATGTGGTTTGGCAATGCCTTGCTGAAATAAGCAGGAATGTCCCCAGAAAAGACGTTGCTTAGATGCAGCATGTTGCTCCAGAACCTGCATGAACCTTTCTGGATTACCGGTGCTTCACAGGTTACCAACTAACACCCCCCATTGAACCACTAATGCTGGTAACAATCTGGACAGTTCCTCTTTGTCCCAGAGGACACCATGTCCATGTGTCTTCAGACCACGTTGCATCAATATAAACCAGTTTTCCAGAACCAATTTCGATTGGTCCAAACTTCTGATGCTCATCTTCTAGCAGGTGCTCGTAAATGTAAGCACATCACCCCAATCTCGGAAACTCTCCACAGAGCTTATGTTGGTAGATTCAACATAAACTCTGTAGATTCCAGGTTGATCCTTGGGCTCCTCTGGCAAAAGGCTCTTTGTGGTGCCTCCAGAACAGGCCGAGCCACCGTGGTGGTCCTTCCTTTGCCATTGCTGCCCCGAAATTCTGGAATGACCTCCTGAATCCAAAACTGTTCCTAACCTGGACGCTATTAAAAGTTTACTGAAGATGCAGCTTTAATCTTCCTGATGTGTAATAGTTGATTTTAGGGTTATTTGTAGAAATATTGTGCAATCAAACAGTTTAAAACTTATTGTTTCCTTTGCAGGTCACCTTGCCACAGAGCTAGCTAAACAGCAGGCTAGCTTCAGGAAAATGTTCGATAAAGTATTATTAGCACCCTTCCTTATATCCACAATAGCTAGCCAGAAACAGTGTCACTTTAAGTCCCTGGATGATGATTTGTGATGCAACTACACAGCTAAAAAACATGATTCAGCTACTGACTGCTCTCCTCTTACAAGTACCTCTTCTTCTGGCTACCAGTAGCAGAGGTAACCCTGATGTTCCAGATGTTCTTATGTTTGACTCTCTTTTCCTTTCAAGGTATTTGATTGCCACTATCTGGATGATGAAGTAAAGTACGTCCACAATGGCTGCCCTCTTTTAAATGAGGACACAGTCAGGCTTCGCTTGTACAGGTAAAACCAGAGCAAAGGGTTCCACAGGAGAAAAATAAGTATTGATAAAGTAGACGAGTTTAATGTTTGCGTCCTTCAATTTGTTTTTGATCAGGTTCACTGAGACACAGACATACATGGAGGCGTTCTCTCTCCATGTGGACATTATGGAGCCTGATTGTAGCATCATTAAGCTGGGGCCCAAACTTCTGGAGGTCCCTGAGTTTTACGGCCTCTCCGATGCCATTGATGGCAACGTGGTATCCTTCCACTACGAAAAGAAGTCAACCCTGGAATGCAGCATCCACATTGACCACCATGACACCCAACTGCCTGCTCATGGCCAGCTGGTCACTGGAGAGCCAGAGCAAGCCACCAAGAGAGGGGATGAGCCAGAGAGCTTCATTCACCTGCGTCAGCAGCTAGGTAACCAGAAAACTCAGCGTTTAGTACTCTACCTCTGATGCAGGACCAGGTGGGACTCTACGCCTGAGCTGATCATGTGAAAGGGTGTCGTTCAACAAACAAAAACTTCCCAGTCAGTTTTTCGGAAGTCTGACAAACTGAATATTAAAATTCTGTTCGGTTTCTGTTCCTGGGTCTTTTTAAAGTTTAATTCTTTTTAAAATCTTAAAATGAAAAGATTAAAAGCAGCCAGATTTGAGTTTACCGTTTCAAATTGATAAAGAGAGAAAAAAAGGTGATTGATCCCAACAATATTATAAAATAAATATAAAATCCGTTCTGGTATAAATGTTTAAGTTGGAACCATGAATCCAGCTGACAGGTCTGGAATTCACCACCACTGTGTCCAGCCGAAAATGGATACACAGACAGACAAACAGTTTCGTCTGTCTGCTGCATCGTTATGTAAGTAATTTGGTCTGTTTTTAAGGAGTTTGGCTCTCCGTCACTACATGCAGAAAACGGAACAATACCACCGAAAACTATCAGTGTTAAGTTGTGTAGCTGATACTGTGTAGCAAAGAGGCTTCCAGGTATTTATCCCTTTGCAGACATTTATCCCGTAATTTAAGGTGAGTGGTCTGGAACATGAAATCCATCATCATGAAACCCACAGCAACATCCAAAGACACAGGAGAAGCTAGCTGTAGCAGCTGAGCCGCTAGCAGCTATCCAGATTTTTTAATCTTTTTACCACCAACGAATGTTACTGATGTGCAAGTTACGTGATCGGTGATCAAGCTGAGGATGGCCTGTAGAATACTTATTACATGTTGGATTTCTGTGTTGCGATGTAAAACACAGGAGAGACCAGTGATGGAGCATCACAGACTCATTTATTTAATCAGTAAGGTGAACTACTGCGCCTTACTAATGCGTAAATTTGCTGGTAATAATAACTAAGCAAAAACAAAGGTTAAAAGATTAATGTTTCCATATCTGAGGTATATTAAATGCAACATTTTGTCATGTATGTGAGTGTGTGGTGTATATGATACACTGATTAAAGACTTGTTGGATATAACTAAAAGAAGTGGACCCAGAACAGATCCTTGTGGCACTCCATTTCAAATGAATGGACTTTTTGTTATATTATATTAAAGTGAAGACAGAAGCAAATGTATTACATGACACCAAATAATCAACGTGATTTTTTCTGTAAACGGTTTCTTTATTATTCAGATAATAAAGCCAGAGCGATGTGTAAAACTGAAGATTGCCTGAAAGGTTTGAAGCTAGTGAAGGTCACCAAACTACCCTGTGATTCCTTTCTGGTGATGGGGCTGAAGTATCAGCACATAGACCCTCCATCTCCAGATGTGGACTACATCGCCATCAGGCTAGACCTGAAGGACACCAGGAGTGGAAGCACATATCAGGTAAGTTAACTGCAAAGCGACAAATCACAAAGTCTGGGGAACAATTTATGGCTATTCTATTGTTTAGGGGGTAAAATATATTAAACTTGTTAGGTATGAGATTTACACACACACACACACACACACACACACACACACACACACACACACACACACACACAAAGTAGTGTTCTTTGGCACCTCGCTGTTTAAAGCTGGCGTGGGTAATGTTGGGGAGTTGGCGCCCTGTCTTGGCTCCTTCCCCTGTCTTGGCATGTGTGTGAAAGCAGCAGTCGGTGTCCTGCTGGTACAACTTCTGTGAACAGCAATAACAGTAAATTGCTGCAATAGCAGTTTCCTACTGTAGGCTAGCTAACAAATTAGCATCTCTGCGTTATACACAGCAGTAACAGTAAATGATGCGACTGAAACAGGAGGATAAAGTAGCTGCTGGACTACCTGCCTTGTTTCTGAAATGACACCAAAATAAACTTCACTGTTAGACTGAATGAACTTACCTGTCCAACAGAAAGCTGCAGCCTCCACCTCAGTTCTGTAGTCCTGAAGCAAAGATCTACAGATGTGTTTGCCCCCCCACCACCACATACACACACACAAAAGATGGCGATGCAACATTGCAGCCTTATGCTGGGTGAAACTCCACCTTTATATTTATACATAAGTCATTCTAAGCTCAGATGTTTTCATTTGGATGCAGTTTCAGTTGAACTTCAGTAAAATATGTAATTATGAAAGCAAAACTCGATATTTGCTAATAAAAAGCCTTTTAAGTTTTATACACATCTTTGATTTTCTATGGAATACAAAATAAATGTGCATTCTTTGAAGAAATCTTTCTAATGCAGTCGGAGCAGGCCTGGATTCCAGTGAAGATAGTTGGTGCTATGCCCAACCAGCCTCCCAAGCCATCCTTCATGTCCATGTTCATCCTGGAAGTAGACCAGTTCATACTCACTCCGCTCTCCACCGCTACAATCGACGCTGAAGATGAGGAAACTCCGAAGCAGCTTTTGGTTTTTAACATCACCAAACCGCCTGTTGATGGTTTCATCACCCATTTGTCCGACCACACTCGACCAATCTCCTCCTTTACTTGGCTCGATCTGAATGACATGCTGATAGGATACCAGCCTCCCAACTCCTCACACCCCCAACGCAGGACTTATGAGGTGAAACATATTGTTTTATCATGTCTGCAGAATGTAAAACCAACATTTAGTGAAACCACATTTTTCTTCCAGGTGGAAATTGAGGTTCACGATTTTTTCTTTGAGAAGAGCCCATCAGTGACTCTTCACATGTCTGTCAGGAATGCAGACACCAATGCACCCCGAGTGTCCTGGAACATGGGTACGCTCAAAACGCTGTTCAATGTTGACTGGTCTGATGGTCTACTGGTCCCAGTTTAATGTTATCTGGTCTGATGGTCTACTGGTCCCAGTTTAACATTGTCTGGTTTACTGGTCCCAGTTTGATAGTATCTGGTCTGATGGTCTACTGGTCCCAGTTTAATGTTTTCTGGTCTGATGGTCTACTGGTCCCAGTTTGATGTTATCTGGTCTGATGGTCTACTGGTCCCAGTTTAATGTTTTCTGGTCTGATGGTCTACTGGTCCCAGGTTAATATTATCTGGTCTGATGGTCTACTGAACCCAGTTAATGTTATCTGGTCTGATGGTCTACTGGTCCCAGTTTAATGTTTTCTGGTCTGATGGTCTACTGAACCCAGTTAATGTTATCTGGTCTGATGGTCTACTGGTCCCAGTTTAATATTATCTGGTCTGATGGTCTACTGAACCCAGTTAATGTTATCTGGTCTGATGGTCTACTGGTCCCAGTTTAATATTATCTGGTCTGATGGTCTACTGAACCCAGTTAATGTTATCTGGTCTGATGGTCTACTGGTCCCAGTTTGATGTTATCTGGTCTGATGGTCTACTGGTCACAGTTTAATGTTATCTGGTCTGATGGTCTACTGGTCCCAGTTTAATGTTATCTAGTCTGATGGTCTACTGGTCACAGTTTAATGTTATCTGGTCTGATGGTCCCAGTTTAACATTTTCTGGTGTGATGGTCTACTGGTCCCAGTTTAACGTTGTCTGGTCTGATGATCTACTGGTCCCAGTTTGATGTTTTCTGGTCTGATGGTCTACTGGTCCCAGTTTAACATTGTCTAGTTTACTGGTCCCAGTTTGATAGTATCTGGTCTGATGGTCTACTGGTCCCAGTTTGATGTTTTCTGGTCTGATGGTCTACTGGTCCCAGTTTAACATTGTCTGGTTTAGTGGTCCCAGTTTGATAGTATTTGGTCTGATGGTCTACTGGTCCCAGTTTAATGTTTTCTGGTCTGATGGTCTACTGGTCCCAGTTTGATGTTATCTGGTCTGATGGTCTACTGGTCACAGTTTAATGTTATCTGGTCTGATGGTCTACTGGTCCCAGTTTAATGTTATCTAGTCTGATGGTCTACTGGTCACAGTTTAATGTTATCTGGTCTGATGGTCCCAGTTTAACATTTTCTGGTTTGATGGTCTACTGGTCCCAGTTTGATGTTATCTGGTCTGATGGTCTACTGGTCCCAGTTTAACGTTGTCTGGTCTAATGGTCTACTGGTCCCAGTTTAACATTGTCTGGTTTACTGGTCCCAGTTTGATAGTATCTGGTCAGATGGTCTACTGGTCCCAGTTTAATGTTTTCTGGTCTGATGGTCTACTGGTCCCAGTTTGATGTTATCTGGTCTGATGGTCTACTGGTCCCAGTTTAATGTTTTCTGGTCTGATGGTCTACTGGTCCCAGTTTAACATTGTCTGGTTTACTGGTCCCAGTTTGATAGTATCTGGTCTGATGGTCTACTGGTCCCAGTTTAATGTTATCTGGTCTAATGGTCTACTGGTCCCAGTTTAATGTTTTCTGGTCTGATGGTCTACTGGTCCCAGGTTAATGTTATCTGGTCTGATGGTCTACTGAACCCAGTTAATGTTTTCTGGTCTGATGGTCTACTGGTCCCAGTTTAACGTTTTCTGGTCTGATGGTCTACTGGTCCCAGTTTAATGTTTTCTGGTTTGATGGTCTACTGGTCCCAGTTTGATGTTATCTGGTCTGATGGTCTACTGGTTCCAGTTTAACGTTGTCTGGTCTAATGGTCTACTGGTCCCAGTTTAACATTGTCTGGTTTACTGGTCCCAGTTTGATAGTATCTGGTCAGATGGTCTACTGGTCCCAGTTTAATGTTTTCTGGTCTGATGGTCCACTGGTCCCAGTTTGATGTTATCTGGTCTGATGGTCTACTGGTCCCAGTTTAATGTTTTCTGGTCTGATGGTCTACTGGTCCCAGTTTAACATTGTCTGGTTTACTGGTCCCAGTTTGATAGTATCTGGTCTGATGGTCTACTGGTCCCAGTTTAATGTTTTCTGGTCTGATGGTCTACTGGTCCCAGTTTGATGTTATCTGGTCTGATGGTCTACTGGTCCCAGTTTAATGTTTTCTGGTCTGATGGTCTACTGGTCCCAGGTTAATGTTATCTGGTCTGATGGTCTACTGAACCCAGTTAATGTTTTCTGGTCTGATGGTCTACTGGTCCCAGTTTAATGTTATCTGGTCTGATGGTCCCAGTTTAACGTTTTCTGGTCTGATGGTCTACTGGTCCCAGTTTAACGTTGTCTGGTCTGATGATCTACTTGTCCCAGTTTAATGTCATCTGGTCTGATGGTCTACTGGTCCCAGTTTGATGTTATCTGGTCTGATGGTCTACTGGTCCCAGTTTGATGTTTTCTGGTCTGATGGTCTACTGGTCCCAGTTTAACATTGTCTGGTTTAGTGGTCCCAGTTTGATAGTATCTGGTCTGATGGTCTACTGGTCCCAGTTTAATGTTTTCTGGTCTGATGGTCTACTGGTCCCAGTTTGATGTTATCTGGTCTGATGGTCTACTGGTCACAGTTTAATATTATCTGGTCTGATGGTCTACTGGTCCCAGTTTAATGTTATCTAGTCTGATGGTCTACTGGTCACAGTTTAATGTTATCTGGTCTGATGGTCCCAGTTTAACATTTTCTGGTTTGATGGTCTACTGGTCCCAGTTTGATGTTATCTGGTCTGATGGTCTACTGGTCCCAGTTTAACGTTGTCTGGTCTAATGGTCTACTGGTCCCAGTTTAACATTGTCTGGTTTACTGGTCCCAGTTTGATAGTATCTGGTCAGATGGTCTACTGGTCCCAGTTTAATGTTTTCTGGTCTGATGGTCTACTGGTCCCAGTTTGATGTTATCTGGTCTGATGGTCTACTGGTCCCAGTTTAATGTTTTCTGGTCTGATGGTCTACTGGTCCCAGTTTAACATTGTCTGGTTTACTGGTCCCAGTTTGATAGTATCTGGTCTGATGGTCTACTGGTCCCAGTTTAATGTTTTCTGGTCTGATGGTCTACTGGTCCCAGTTTGATGTTATCTGGTCTGATGGTCTACTGGTCCCAGTTTAATGTTTTCTGGTCTGATGGTGTACTGGTCCCAGGTTAATGTTATCTGGTCTGATGGTCTACTGAACCCAGTTAATGTTTTCTGGTCTGATGGTCTACTGGTCCCAGTTTAACGTTTTCTGGTCTGATGGTCTACTGGTCCCAGTTTAATGTTTTCTGGTTTGATGGTCTACTGGTCCCAGTTTGATGTTATCTGGTCTGATGGTCTACTGGTTCCAGTTTAACGTTGTCTGGTCTAATGGTCTACTGGTCCCAGTTTAACATTGTCTGGTTTACTGGTCCCAGTTTGATAGTATCTGGTCAGATGGTCTACTGGTCCCAGTTTAATGTTTTCTGGTCTGATGGTCTACTGGTCCCAGTTTGATGTTATCTGGTCTGATGGTCTACTGGTCCCAGTTTAATGTTTTCTGGTCTGATGGTCTACTGGTCCCAGTTTAACATTGTCTGGTTTACTGGTCCCAGTTTGATAGTATCTGGTCTGATGGTCTACTGGTCCCAGTTTAATGTTTTCTCGTCTGATGGTCTACTGGTCCCAGTTTGATGTTATCTGGTCTGATGGTCTACTGGTCCCAGTTTAATGTTTTCTGGTCTGATGGTCTACTGGTCCCAGGTTAATGTTATCTGGTCTGATGGTCTACTGAACCCAATTAATATTTTCTGGTCTGATGGTCTACTGGTCCCAGTTTAATGTTATCTGGTCTGATGGTCCCAGTTTAACGTTTTCTGGTCTGATGGTCTACTGGTCCCAGTTTAACGTTGTCTAGTTTACTGGTCCCAGTTTGATAGTATCTGGTCTGATGGTCTACTGGTCCCAGTTTAATGTTATCTGGTCTGATGGTCTACTGGTCCCAGTTTGATGTTATCTGGTCAGATGGTCTACTGGTCCCAGTTTGATGTTTTCTGGTCTGATGGTCTACTGGTCCCAGTTTAACATTGTCTGGTTTAGTGGTCCCAGTTTGATAGTATCTGGTCTGATGGTCTACTCGTCCCAGTTTAATGTTTTCTGGTCTGATGGTCTACTGGTCCCAGTTTGATGTTATCTGGTCTGATGGTCTACTGGTCACAGTTTAATATTATCTGGTCTGATGGTCTACTGGTCCCAGTTTAATGTTATCTAGTCTGATGGTCTACTGGTCACAGTTTAATGTTATCTGGTCTGATGGTCCCAGTTTAACATTTTCTAGTTTGATGGTCTACTGGTCCCAGTTTGATGTTATCTGGTCTGATGGTCTACTGGTCCCAGTTTAACGTTGTCTGGTCTAATGGTCTACTGGTCCCAGTTTAACATTGTCTGGTTTACTGGTCCCAGTTTGATAGTATCTGGTCAGATGGTCTACTGGTCCCAGTTTAATGTTTTCTGGTCTGATGGTCTACTGGTCCCAGTTTGATGTTATCTGGTCTGATGGTCTACTGGTCCCAGTTTAATGTTTTCTGGTCTGATGGTCTACTGGTCCCAGTTTAACATTGTCTGGTTTACTGGTCCCAGTTTGATAGTATCTGGTCTGATGGTCTACTGGTCCCAGTTTAATGTTTTCTGGTCTGATGGTCTACTGGTCCCAGTTTGATGTTATCTGGTCTGATGGTCTACTGGTCCCAGTTTAATGTTTTCTGGTCTGATGGTGTACTGGTCCCAGGTTAATGTTATCTGGTCTGATGGTCTACTGAACCCAGTTAATGTTTTCTGGTCTGATGGTCTACTGGTCCCAGTTTAACGTTTTCTGGTCTGATGGTCTACTGGTCCCAGTTTAATGTTTTCTGGTTTGATGGTCTACTGGTCCCAGTTTGATGTTATCTGGTCTGATGGTCTACTGGTTCCAGTTTAACGTTGTCTGGTCTAATGGTCTACTGGTCCCAGTTTAACATTGTCTGGTTTACTGGTCCCAGTTTGATAGTATCTGGTCAGATGGTCTACTGGTCCCAGTTTAATGTTTTCTGGTCTGATGGTCTACTGGTCCCAGTTTGATGTTATCTGGTCTGATGGTCTACTGGTCCCAGTTTAATGTTTTCTGGTCTGATGGTCTACTGGTCCCAGTTTAACATTGTCTGGTTTACTGGTCCCAGTTTGATAGTATCTGGTCTGATGGTCTACTGGTCCCAGTTTAATGTTTTCTCGTCTGATGGTCTACTGGTCCCAGTTTGATGTTATCTGGTCTGATGGTCTACTGGTCCCAGTTTAATGTTTTCTGGTCTGATGGTCTACTGGTCCCAGGTTAATGTTATCTGGTCTGATGGTCTACTGAACCCAATTAATATTTTCTGGTCTGATGGTCTACTGGTCCCAGTTTAATGTTATCTGGTCTGATGGTCCCAGTTTAACGTTTTCTGGTCTGATGGTCTACTGGTCCCAGTTTAACGTTGTCTGGTCTGATGATCTACTTGTCCCAGTTTTATGTCATCTGGTCTGATGGTCTACTGGTCCCAGTTTAATGTTATCTGGTCTGATGGTCTACTGGTCCCAGTTTAATGTCATCTGGTCTGATGGTCTACTGGTCCCAGGTTAATGTTATCTGGTCTGATGGTCTACTGAACCCAGTTAATGTTTTCTGGTCTGATGGTCTACTGGTCCCAGTTTAATGTTTTCTGGTTTGATGGTCTACTGGTCCCAGGTTAATGTTATCTGGTCTGATGGTCTACTGAACCCAGTTAATGTTATCTGGTCTGATGGTCTACTGGTCCCAGTTTAATGTATTCTGGTCTGATGGTCTACTGGTCCCAGTTTAACGTTATCTGGTCTGATGGTCCCAGTTTAACGTTTTCTGGTCTGATGGTCTACTGGTCCCAGTTTAACGTTGTCTGGTCTGATGATCTACTTGTCCCAGTTTAATGTCATCTGGTCTGATGGTCTACTGGTCCCAGTTTAATGTTATCTGGTCTGATGGTCTACTGGTCCCAGTTTAATGTCATCTGGTCTGATGGTCTACTGGTCCCAGTTAATTGTTATCTGGCTTGATGGTCTACTGGTCCCAGTTAAACGTTGTCTGGACTGATGGTCAACTGGTCCCAGTTTAATGTTATCTGGTCTGATGGTCCCAGTTTAACGTTTTCTGGTCTGATGGTCTACTGGTCCCAGTTTAACGTTGTCTAGTTTACTGGTCCCAGTTTGATAGTATCTGGTCTGATGGTCTACTGGTCCCAGTTTAATGTTATCTGGTCTGATGGTCTACTGGTCCCAGTTTGATGTTATCTGGTCAGATGGTCTACTGGTCCCAGTTTGATGTTTTCTGGTCTGATGGTCTACTGGTCCCAGTTTAACATTGTCTGGTTTAGTGGTCCCAGTTTGATAGTATCTGGTCTGATGGTCTACTCGTCCCAGTTTAATGTTTTCTGGTCTGATGGTCTACTGGTCCCAGTTTGATGTTATCTGGTCTGATGGTCTACTGGTCACAGTTTAATATTATCTGGTCTGATGGTCTACTGGTCCCAGTTTAATGTTATCTAGTCTGATGGTCTACTGGTCACAGTTTAATGTTATCTGGTCTGATGGTCCCAGTTTAACATTTTCTAGTTTGATGGTCTACTGGTCCCAGTTTGATGTTATCTGGTCTGATGGTCTACTGGTCCCAGTTTAACGTTGTCTGGTCTAATGGTCTACTGGTCCCAGTTTAACATTGTCTGGTTTACTGGTCCCAGTTTGATAGTATCTGGTCAGATGGTCTACTGGTCCCAGTTTAATGTTTTCTGGTCTGATGGTCTACTGGTCCCAGTTTGATGTTATCTGGTCTGATGGTCTACTGGTCCCAGTTTAATGTTTTCTGGTCTGATGGTCTACTGGTCCCAGTTTAACATTGTCTGGTTTACTGGTCCCAGTTTGATAGTATCTGGTCTGATGGTCTACTGGTCCCAGTTTAATGTTTTCTGGTCTGATGGTCTACTGGTCCCAGTTTGATGTTATCTGGTCTGATGGTCTACTGGTCCCAGTTTAATGTTTTCTGGTCTGATGGTGTACTGGTCCCAGGTTAATGTTATCTGGTCTGATGGTCTACTGAACCCAGTTAATGTTTTCTGGTCTGATGGTCTACTGGTCCCAGTTTAACGTTTTCTGGTCTGATGGTCTACTGGTCCCAGTTTAATGTTTTCTGGTTTGATGGTCTACTGGTCCCAGTTTGATGTTATCTGGTCTGATGGTCTACTGGTTCCAGTTTAACGTTGTCTGGTCTAATGGTCTACTGGTCCCAGTTTAACATTGTCTGGTTTACTGGTCCCAGTTTGATAGTATCTGGTCAGATGGTCTACTGGTCCCAGTTTAATGTTTTCTGGTCTGATGGTCTACTGGTCCCAGTTTGATGTTATCTGGTCTGATGGTCTACTGGTCCCAGTTTAATGTTTTCTGGTCTGATGGTCTACTGGTCCCAGTTTAACATTGTCTGGTTTACTGGTCCCAGTTTGATAGTATCTGGTCTGATGGTCTACTGGTCCCAGTTTAATGTTTTCTCGTCTGATGGTCTACTGGTCCCAGTTTGATGTTATCTGGTCTGATGGTCTACTGGTCCCAGTTTAATGTTTTCTGGTCTGATGGTCTACTGGTCCCAGGTTAATGTTATCTGGTCTGATGGTCTACTGAACCCAATTAATATTTTCTGGTCTGATGGTCTACTGGTCCCAGTTTAATGTTATCTGGTCTGATGGTCCCAGTTTAACGTTTTCTGGTCTGATGGTCTACTGGTCCCAGTTTAACGTTGTCTGGTCTGATGATCTACTTGTCCCAGTTTTATGTCATCTGGTCTGATGGTCTACTGGTCCCAGTTTAATGTTATCTGGTCTGATGGTCTACTGGTCCCAGTTTAATGTCATCTGGTCTGATGGTCTACTGGTCCCAGGTTAATGTTATCTGGTCTGATGGTCTACTGAACCCAGTTAATGTTTTCTGGTCTGATGGTCTACTGGTCCCAGTTTAATGTTTTCTGGTTTGATGGTCTACTGGTCCCAGGTTAATGTTATCTGGTCTGATGGTCTACTGAACCCAGTTAATGTTATCTGGTCTGATGGTCTACTGGTCCCAGTTTAATGTATTCTGGTCTGATGGTCTACTGGTCCCAGTTTAACGTTATCTGGTCTGATGGTCCCAGTTTAACGTTTTCTGGTCTGATGGTCTACTGGTCCCAGTTTAACGTTGTCTGGTCTGATGATCTACTTGTCCCAGTTTAATGTCATCTGGTCTGATGGTCTACTGGTCCCAGTTTAATGTTATCTGGTCTGATGGTCTACTGGTCCCAGTTTAATGTCATCTGGTCTGATGGTCTACTGGTCCCAGTTAATTGTTATCTGGCTTGATGGTCTACTGGTCCCAGTTAAACGTTGTCTGGACTGATGGTCAACTGGTCCCAGTTTAATGTTTTCTGGTCTGATGGTCTACTGGTCCCAGTTTAACGTTTTCTGGTTTGATGGTCTACTGGTCCCAGTTTAACGTTTTCTGGTCTGATGGTTCACTGGTCCCAGTTTAACGTTCTCTGGTCTGATGGTCTACTGGTCCCAGTTTAATGTTATCTGGTCTGATGGTCTACTGGTCCCAGTTTAATGTATTCTGGTCTGATGGTCTACTGGTCCCAGTTTAACGTTATCTGGTCTGATGGTCTACTGGTCCCAGTTTAACGTTTTCTGGTCTGATGGTCTACTGGTCCCAGTTTAACGTTTTCTGGTCTGATGGTCTACTGGTCCCAAGTTAATGTTATCTGGTCTGATGGTCTACTGGTCCCAGTTTAATGGTGTCTGGTCTGATGGTCTACTGCTCCCAGTTCAACGTTTTCTGGTTTGATGGTCTACTGGTCCCAGTTTAACGTTTTCTGGTCTGATGGTCTACTGGTCCCAAGTTAATGTTATCTGGTCTGATGGTCTACTGGTCCCAGTTTAATGTTATCTGGTCTGATGGTCTACTGGTCCCAGTTTAACGTTTTCTGGTCTGATGGTCTACTGGTCCCAGTTTAACGTTTTCTGGTCTGATGGTCTGCTGGTCCCAGTTTAACGTTTTCTGGTTTGATGGTCTACTGGTCCCAGTTTAACGTTTTCTGGTCTGATGGTCTACTGGTCCCAGTTGAACGTTTTCTGGTCTGATGGTCTACTGGTCCCAGTTTAATGTTATCTGGTCTGATGGTCTACTGGTCCCAGTTCAACGTTGTCTGGTCTGATGGTCTACTGGTCCCAGTTTAATGTTATCTGGTCTGATGGTCTACTGGTCCCAGTTTAACGTTGTCTGGTCTGATGGTCTACTGGTCCAAGTTTAACGTTTTCTGTTCTGATGGTCTACTGGTCCCAGTTTAACATTTTCTGGTCCGATGGTCTACTGGTCCCAGTTTAATGTTAACTAGTCTGATGGGCTACTGGTCCCAGTTTGATGTTATCTGGTTTACTGGTCCCAGTTTAACGTTTTCTGGTCTACTGGTCCCAGTTTAATGTTATCTGGTCTGATGGTCTACTGGTCCCAGTTTAACGTTTTCTGGTCTGATGGTCTAATGGTCCCTGTTTAATGTTATCTGGTCTGATGGTCTACTGGTCCCAGTTTGATGTTATCTGGTCTGATGGTCTACTGGTCCATGTTTGATGTTATCTGGTCTGATGATCTACTGGTCCCAGTTTAACGTTTTCTGGTCTGATGGTCTACTGGTCCCAGCTTAATGCTATCTGGTCTGATGGTCTACTGGTCCCAGTTAATTGTTATATGGCTTGATGGTCTACTGGTCCCAGTGAAACGTTGTCTGGACGGATGGTCAACTGGTCCCAGTTTAACGTTTTCTGGTCTGATGGTCTACTGGTCCCAGTTTAATGTTTTCTGGTCTGATGGTCTACTGGTCCCAGGTTAATGTTATCTGGGCTGATGGTCTACTGAACCCAGTTAATGTTATCTGGTCTGATGGTCTACTGGTCCCAGTTTAATGTATTCTGGTCTGATGGTCTACTGGTCCCAGTTTAACGTTATCTGGTCTGATGGTCCCAGTTTAACGTTTTCTGGTCTGATGGTCTACTGGTCCCAGTTTAACGTTGTCTGGTCTGATGATGTACTTGTCCCAGTTTAATGTCATCTGGTCTGATGGTCTACTGGTCCCAGTTTAATGTTATCTGGTCTGATGGTCTACTGGTCCCAGTTTGATGTTATCTGATCTGATGGTCTACTGGTCCCAGTTTAACGTTGTCTGGTCTGATGGTTCACTGGTCCCAGTTTAATGTTTTCTGGTCTGATGGTCTACTGGTCCCAGTTAATTGTTATCTGGCTTAATGGTCTACTGGTCCCAGTTAAACGTTGTCTGGACGGATGGTCAACTGGTCCCAGTTTAACGTTTTCTGGTCTGATGGTCTACTGGTCCCAGTTTAACGTTTTCTGGTTTGATGGTCTACTGGTCCCAGTTTAACGTTTTCTGGTCTGATGGTTCACTGGTCCCAGTTTAATGTTTTCTGGTCTGATGGTCTACTGGTCCCAGTTAATTGTTATCTGGCTTAATGGTCTACTGGTCCCAGTTAAACGTTTTCTGGTCTGATGGTCTACTGGTCCCAGTTTAATGTTATCTGGTCTGATGGTCTACTGGTCCCAGTTTAATGTTATCTGGTCTGATGGTCTACTGGTCCCAGTTTAACGTTGTCTGGTCTGATGGTCTACTGGTCCCAGTTTAACGTTTTCTGGTCTGATGGTCTACTGCTCCCAGTTCAACGTTTTCTGGTTTGATGGTCTACTGGTCCCAGTTTAACGTTTTCTGGTCTGATGGTCTACTGGTCCTAAGTTAATGTTATCTGGTCTGATGGTCTACTGGTCCCAGTTTAATGTTATCTGGTCTGATGGTCTACTGGTCCCAGTTTAATGTTTTCTGGTCTGATGGTCTACTGGTCCCAGTTTAACGTTTTCTGGTCTGATGGTCTGCTGGTCCCAGTTTAACGTTTTCTGGTTTGATGGTCTACTGGTCCCAGTTTAACATTTTCTGGTCTGATGGTCTACTGGTCCCAGTTGAACGTTTTCTGGTCTGATGGTCTACTGGTCCCAGTTTGATGTTATCTGGTCTGATGGTCTACTGGTCCCAGTTCAATGTTGTCTGGTTTGATGGTCTACTGGTCCCAGTTTAACGTTTTCTGGTCTGATGGTCTACTGGTCCCAGTTGAACGTTTTCTGGTCTGATGGTCTACTGGTCCCAGTTTAATGTTATCTGGTCTGATGGTCTACTGGTCCCAGTTCAACGTTGTCTGGTCTGATGGTCTACTGGTCCCAGTTTAATGTTTTCTGGTCTGATGGTCTACTGGTCCCAGTTTAACGTTGTCTGGTCTGATGGTCTACTGGTCCAAGTTTAACGTTTTCTGTTCTGATGGTCTACAGGTCCCAGTTTAACATTTTCTGGTCCGATGGTGTACTGGTCCCAGTTTAATGTTAACTAGTCTGATAGTCTACTGGTCCCAGTTTGATGTTATCTGGTTTACTGGTCCCAGTTTAACGTTTTCTGGTCTACTGGTCCCAGTTTAATGTTATCTGGTCTGATGGTCTACTGGTCCTAGTTTAACGTTTTCTGGTCTGATGGTCTAATGGTCCCTGTTTAATGTTATCTGGTCTGATGGTCTACTGGTCCCAGTTTGATGTTATCTGGTCTGATGGTCTACTGGTCCATGTTTGATGTTATCTGGTCTGATGATCTACTGGTCACAGTTTAACGTTTTCTGGTCTGATGGTCTACTGGTCCCAGCTTAATGCTATCTGGTCTGATATTCTACTGGTCCCAGTTTAATGTTATCTGGTCTGATGGTCTACTTGTCCCAGTTTAATGTTATCTGGTCTGATGGTCCCAGTTTAACGTTTTCTGGTCTGATGATCTACTTGTCCCAGTTTAATGTCATCTGGTCTGATGGTCTACTGGTCCCAGCTTAATGTTATCTGGTCTGATGGTCTACTTGTCCCAGTTTAATGTTATCTGGTCTGATGGTCTACTGGTCCCAGTTTAATGTTTTCTGGTCTGATGGTCTACTGGTCCCAGTTTAACGTTGTCTGGTCTGATGATCTACTGGTCCCAATTTAACGTTTTCTGGTCTGATGGTCTACTGGTCCCAGTTTAACGTTGTCTGGTCTAATGATCTACTTGTCCCAGTTTAATGTCATCTGGTCTGATGGTCTACTTGTCCCAGTTTAATGTTATCTGGTCTGATGGTCTACTTGTCCCAGTTTATTGTTATCTGGTCTGATGGTCTACTTGTCCCAGTTTAATGTCATCTGGTCGATGGTCTACTGGTCCCAGTTTAATGTTATCTGGTCTGATGGTCCTAGTTTAACGTTTTCTGGTCTGATGATCTACTGGTCCATGTTTGATGTTATCTGGTCTGAAGATCTACTGGTCCCAGTTTAACGTTTTCTGGTCTGATGGTCTACTGGTCCCAGCTTAATGCTATCTGGTCTGATGGTCTACTGGTCCCAGTTAATTGTTATATGGCTTGATGGTCTACTGGTCCCAGTTAAACGTTGTCTGGACGGATGGTCAACTGGTCCCAGTTTAACGTTTTCTGGTCTGATGGTCTACTGGTCCCAGTTTAATGTTTTCTGGTCTGATGGTCTACTGGTCCCAGTTTAATGTTTTCTGGTCTGATGGTCTACTGGTCCCAGGTTAATGTTATCTGGTCTGATGGTCTACTGAACCCAGTTAATGTTATCTGGTCTGATGGTCTACTGGTCCCCGTTTAACGTTATCTGGTCTGATGGTCCCAGTTTAACGTTTTCTGGTCTGATGGTCTACTGGTCCCAGTTGAACGTTGTCTGGTCTGATGATCTACTTGTCCCAGTTTAATGTCATCTGGTCTGATGGTCTACTGGTCCCAGTTTGATGTTATCTGATCTGATGGTCTACTGGTCCCAGTTTAACGTTGTCTGGTCTGATGGTTCACTGGTCCCAGTTTAATGTTTTCTGGTCTGATGGTCTACTGGTCCCAGTTAATTGTTATCTGGCTTAATGGTCTACTGGTCCCAGTTAAACGTTGTCTGGACGGATGGTCAACTGGTCCCAGTTTAACGTTTTCTGGTCTGATGGTCTACTGGTCCCAGTTTAACGTTTTCTGGTTTGATGGTCTACTGGTCCCAGTTTAACGTTTTCTGGTCTGATGGTTCACTGGTCCCAGTTTAACGTTTTCTGGTCTGATGGTCTACTGGTCCCAGTTTAATGTTATCTGGTCTGATGGTCTACTGGTCCCAGTTTAATGTTATCTGGTCTGATGGTCTACTGGTCCCAGTTTAACGTTGTCTGGTCTGATGGTCTACTGGTCCCAGTTTAACGTTTTCTGGTCTGATGGTCTACTGCTCCCAGTTCAACGTTTTCTGGTTTGATGGTCTACTGGTCCCAGTTTAACGTTTTCTGGTCTGATGGTCTACTGGTCCCAAGTTAATGTTATCTGGTCTGATGGTCTACTGGTCCCAGTTTAATGTTATCTGGTCTGATGGTCTACTGGTCCCAGTTTAATGTTTTCTGGTCTGATGGTCTACTGGTCCCAGTTTAACGTTTTCTGGTCTGATGGTCTGCTGGTCCCAGTTTAACGTTTTCTGGTTTCATGGTCTACTGGTCCCAGTTTAACGTTTTCTGGTCTGATGGTCTACTGGTCCCAGTTGAACGTTTTCTGGTCTGATGGTCTACTGGTCCCAGTTTAATGTTATCTGGTCTGATGGTCTACTGGTCCCAGTTCAACGTTGTCTGGTCTGATGGTCTACTGGTCCCAGTTTAACGTTGTCTGGTCTGATGGTCTACTGGTCCAAGTTTAACGTTTTCTGTTCTGATGGTCTACTGGTCCCAGTTTAACATTTTCTGGTCCGATGGTCTACTGGTCCCAGTTTGATGTTATCTGGTTTACTGGTCCCAGTTTAACGTTTTCTGGTCTACTGGTCCCAGTTTAATGTTATCTGGTCTGATGGTCTACTGGTCCTAGTTTAACGTTTTCTGGTCTGATGGTCTAATGGTCCCTGTTTAATGTTATCTGGTCTGATGGTCTACTGGTCCCAGTTTGATGTTATCTGGTCTGATGGTCAACTGGTCCATGTTTGATGTTATCTGGTCTGATGATCTACTGGTCCCAGTTTAACGTTTTCTGGTCTGATGGTCTACTGGTCCCAGCTTAATGCTATCTGGTCTGATGGTCTACTGGTCCCAGTTTAATGTTATCTGGTCTGATGGTCTACTTGTCCCAGTTTAATGTTATCTGGTCTGATGGTCCCAGTTTAACGTTTTCTGGTCTGATGATCTACTTGTCCCAGTTTAATGTCATCTGGTCTGATGGTCTACTGGTCCCAGCTTAATGTTTTCTGGTCTGATGGTCTACTGGTCCCAGTTTAACGTTGTCTGGTGTGATGATCTACTGGTCCCAGTTTAACGTTTTCTGGTCTGATGGTCTACTGGTCCCAGTTTAATGCTATCTGGTCTGATGGTCTACTGGTCCCAGTTTAATGTTATCTGGTCTGATGGTCTACTGGTCCCAGTTTAACGTTGTCTGGTCTAATCATCTACTTGTCCCAGTTTAATGTCATCTGGTCTGATGGTCTACTGGTCCCACTTTAATGTTATCTGGTCTGATGGTCCCAATTTAACGTTGCCTGGTCTGATGGTCTACTGGTCCCAGTTTAACGTTGTCTGGTCTAATGATCTACTTGTCCCAGTTTAATGTCATCTGGTCTGATGGTCTACTTGTCCCAGTTTAATGTTATCTGGTCTGATGGTCTACTTGTCCCAGTTTATTGTTATCTGGTCTGATGGTCTACTGGTCCCAGTTTAATGTCATCTGGTTGATGGTCTACTGGTCCCAGTTTAATGTTATCTGGTCTGATGGTCCTAGTTTAACGTTTTCTGGTCTGATGATCTACTTGTCCCAGTTTAATGTCATCTGGTCTGATGGTCTACTGGTCCCAGCTTAATGTTATCTGGTCTGATGGTCTACTTGTCCCAGTTTAATGTTATCTGGTCTGATGGTCTACTGGTCCCAGTTTAACGTTGTCTGGTCTGATGATCTACTGGTCCCAGTTTAACGTTTTCTGGTCTGATGGTCTACTGGTCCCAGTTTAATGCTATCTGGTCTGATGGTCTACTGGTCCCAGTTTAATGTAATCTGGTCTGATGGTCTACTGGTCCCAGTTTAACGTTGTGTGGTCTAATCATCTACTTGTCCCAGTTTAATGTCATCTGGTCTGATGGTCTACTGGTCCCACTTTAATGTTATCTGGTCTGATGGTCCCAGTTTAACGTTTTCTGGTCTGATGGTCTACTGGTCCCAGTTTAACGTTGTCTGGTCTAATGATCTTCTTGTCCCAGTTTAATGTCATCTGGTCTGATGGTCTACTTGTCCCAGTTTAATGTTATCTGGTCTGATGGTCTACTTGTCCCAGTTTATTGTTATCTGGTCTGATGGTCTACTGGTCCCAGTTTAATGTCATCTGGTTGATGGTCTACTGGTCCCAGTTTAACGTTGTCTGGTCTGATGATCTACTGGTCCCAGTTTGATGTTATCTAGTCTGATGGTCTACTGGTCCCAGTTTAATGTTATCTGGTCTGATGGTCTACTGGTCCCAGTTTAATGGCATATGGTCTGATGGTCTACTGGTCCCAGTTTAACGTTGTCTGGTCTGATGATATACTGGTCCCAGTTTAACGTTTTCTGGTCTGATGGTCTACTGGTCCCAGTTTAACGTTGTCTGGTCTAATGATCTACTTGTCCCAGATTAATGTAATCTGGTCTGATGGTCTACTGGTCCCAGTTTAATGTTATCTGGTTTGATGGTCTACTGGTCCCAGTTTAATGTCATCTGGTTGATGGTCTACTGGTCCCAGTTTAACGTTTTCTGGTCTGATGGTCTACTGGTCCCAGTTTAATGTTATCTGGTCTGATGGTCCCAGTTTAACGTTTTCTGGTCTGATGATCTACTTGTCCCAGTTTAATGTCATCTGGTCTGATGGTCTACTGGTCCCAGCTTAATGTTATCTGGTCTGATGTTCTACTTGTCCCAGTTTAATGTTATCTGGTCTGATGGTCTACTGGTCCCAGTTTAACGTTTTCTGGTCTGATGGTCTACTGGTCCCAGTTTAACGTTGTCTGGTCTGATGATCTACTGGTCCCAGTTTAACGTTTTCTGGTCTGATGGTCTACTGGTCCCAGTTTAATGCTATCTGGTCTGATGGTCTACTGGTCCCAGTTTAATGTTATCTGGTCTGATGGTCTACTGGTCCCAGTTTAACGTTGTCTGGTCTAATCATCTACTTGTCCCAGTTTAATGTCATCTGGTCTGATGGTCTACTGGTCCCACTTTAATGTTATCTGGTCTGATGGTCCCAATTTAACGTTTTCTGGTCTGATGGTCTACTGGTCCCAGTTTAACGTTGTCTGGTCTAATGATCTACTTGTCCCAGTTTAATGTCATCTGGTCTGATGGTCTACTTGTCCCAGTTTAATGTTATCTGGTCTGATGGTCTACTTGTCCCAGTTTATTGTTATCTGGTCTGATGGTCTACTGGTCCCAGTTTAATGTCATCTGGTTGATGGTCTACTGGTCCAGGTTTAATATTATCTGGTCTGATGGTCCTAGTTTAACGTTTTCTGGTCTGATGATCTACTTGTCCCAGTTTAATGTCATCTGGTCTGATGGTCTACTGGTCCCAGCTTAATGTTATCTGGTCTGATGGTCTACTTGTCCCAGTTTAATGTTATCTGGTCTGATGGTCTACTGGTCCCAGTTTAATGTTTTCTGGTCTGATGGTCTACTGGTCCCAGTTTAACGTTGTCTGGTCTGATGATCTACTGGTCCCAGTTTAACGTTTTCTGGTCTGATGGTCTACTGGTCCCAGTTTAATGCTATCTGGTCTGATGGTCCCAGTTTAACGTTTTCTGGTCTGATGATCTTCTTGTCCCAGTTTAATGTCATCTGGTCTGATGGTCTACTTGTCCCAGTTTAATGTTATCTGGTCTGATGGTCTACTTGTCCCAGTTTATTGTTATCTGGTCTGATGGTCTACTGGTCCCAGTTTAATGTCATCTGGTTGATGGTCTACTGGTCCCAGTTTAACGTTGTCTGGTCTGATGATCTACTGGTCCCAGTTTGATGTTATCTAGTCTTATGGTCTACTGGTCCCAGTTTAATGGCATCTGGTCTGATGGTCTACTGGTCCCAGTTTAACGTTGTCTGGTCTGATGATATACTGGTCCCAGTTTAACGTTTTCTGGTCTGATGGTCTACTGGTCCCAGTTTAATTTGATCTGGTCTGATGGTCTACTGGTCCCAGTTTAACGTTATCTGGTTTGATGGTCTACTGGTCCCAGTTTAATGTCATCTGGTTGATGGTCTACTGGTCCCAGTTTAACGTTTTCTGGTCTGATGGTCTACTGGTCCCAGTTTAATGTTATCTGGTCTGATGGTCCCAGTTTAACGTTTTCTGGTCTGATGATCTACTTGTCCCAGTTTAATGTCATCTGGTCTGATGGTCTACTGGTCCCAGCTTAATGTTATCTGGTCTGATGTTCTACTTGTCCCAGTTTAATGTTATCTGGTCTGATGGTCTACTGGTCCCAGTTTAATGTTTTCTGGTCTGATGGTCTACTGGTCCCAGTTTAACGTTGTCTGGTCTGATGATCTACTGGTCCCAGTTTAACGTTTTCTGGTCTGATGGTCTACTGGTCCCAGTTTAATGCTATCTGGTCTGATGGTCTACTGGTCCCAGTTTAATGTTATCTGGTCTGATGGTCTACTGGTCCCAGTTTAACGTTGTCTGGTCTAATCATCTACTTGTCCCAGTTTAATGTCATCTGGTCTGATGGTCTACTGGTCCCACTTTAATGTTATCTGGTCTGATGGTCCCAATTTAACGTTTTCTGGTCTGATGGTCTACTGGTCCCAGTTTAACGTTGTCTGGTCTAATGATCTACTTGTCCCAGTTTAATGTCATCTGGTCTGATGGTCTACTTGTCCCAGTTTAATGTTATCTGGTCTGATGGTCTACTTGTCCCAGTTTATTGTTATCTGGTGTGATGGTCTACTGGTCCCAGTTTAATGTCATCTGGTTGATGGTCTACTGGTCCAGGTTTAATATTATCTGGTCTGATGGTCCTAGTTTAACGTTTTCTGGTCTGATGATCTACTTGTCCCAGTTTAATGTCATCTGGTCTGATGGTCTACTGGTCCCAGCTTAATGTTATCTGGTCTGATGGTCTACTTGTCCCAGTTTAATGTTATCTGGTCTGATGGTCTACTGGTCCCAGTTTAATGTTTTCTGGTCTGATGGTCTACTGGTCCCAGTTTAACGTTGTCTGGTCTGATGATCTACTGGTCCCAGTTTAACGTTTTCTGGTCTGATGGTCTACTGGTCCCAGTTTAATGCTATCTGGTCTGATGGTCCCAGTTTAACGTTTTCTGGTCTGATGATCTTCTTGTCCCAGTTTAATGTCATCTGGTCTGATGGTCTACTTGTCCCAGTTTAATGTTATCTGGTCTGATGGTCTACTTGTCCCAGTTTATTGTTATCTGGTCTGATGGTCTACTGGTCCCAGTTTAATGTCATCTGGTTGATGGTCTACTGGTCCCAGTTTAACGTTGTCTGGTCTGATGATCTACTGGTCCCAGTTTGATGTTATCTAGTCTTATGGTCTACTGGTCCCAGTTTAATGGCATCTGGTCTGATGGTCTACTGGTCCCAGTTTAACGTTGTCTGGTCTGATGATATACTGGTCCCAGTTTAACGTTTTCTGGTCTGATGGTCTACTGGTCCCAGTTTAATTTGATCTGGTCTGATGGTCTACTGGTCCCAGTTTAACGTTGTCTGGTCTAATGATCTACTTGTCCCAGATTAATGTCATCTGGTCTGATGGTCTACTGGTCCCAGTTTAATGTTATCTGGTTTGATGGTCTACTGGTCCCAGTTTAATGTCATCTGGTTGATGGTCTACTGGTCCCAGTTTAACGTTGTCTGGTCTGATGATCTACTGGTCCCAGTTTAACGTTTTCTGGTCTGATGGTCTACTGGTCCCAGTTTGATGTTATCTAGTCTGATGGTCTACTGGTCCCAGTTTAATGTTTTCTGGTCTGATGGTCTACTGGTCCCAGTTTAACGTTTTCTGGTCTGATGGTCTACTGGTCCCAGTTTAATGTTTTCTGGTCTGATGGTCTACTGGTCCCAGTTTAACGTTTTCTGGTCTGATGGTCTACTGGTCCCAGTTTAATGTTTTCTGGTCTGATGGTCTACTGGTCCCAGTTTAACGTTTTCTGGTCTGATGGTCTACTGGTCCCAGTTTGATGTTATCTGGTCTGATGGTCTACTGGTCCCAGTTTAACGTTTTCTGGTTTACTGGTCCCAGTTGAATGTTATCTGGTCTAATGGTCTACTGGTCCCAGTTTAACGTTTTCTGGTTTACTGGTCCCAGTTTAATGTTATCTAGTCTGATGGTCTACTGGTCCCAGTTTGATGTTATCTGGTCTGATGGTCTACTGGCCCCAGTTTAATGTTTTCTGGTTTACTCGTCCCAGTTTAATGTTATCTGGTCTAATGGTCCCAGTTTAACGTTTTCTGGTCTGATGGTCTACTTGTCCCAGTTTAATGTTATCTGGTCTGATGGTCCCAGTTTAACGTTTTCTGGTCTGATGGTCCACTGGTCCCAGTTTAATGTTTTCTGGTCTGATCGTCTACTGGTCCCAGTTTAACGTTGTCTGGTCTGATGATCAACTGGTCCCAGTTTAACGTTTTGTGGTCTGATGGTCTACTGGTCCCAGTTTGATGTTATCTAGTCTGATGGCCTACTGGTCCCAGTTTAACGTTTTCTGGTTTACTGGTCCCAGTTGAATGTTATCTGGTCTAATGGTCTACTGGTCCCAGTTTAATGTTTTCTGGTTTACTGGTCCCAGTTTAATGTTATCTGGTCTGATGGTCTACTGGTCCCAGTTTAACGTTTTCTGGTCTGATGGTCTACTGGTCCCAGTTTAACGTTTTCTGGTCTGATGGTCTACTTGTCCCAGTTTAATCTCATCTGGTCTGATGGTCTACTGGTCCCAGTTTAACGTTTTCTGGTTAACTGGTGCCAGTTTAATGTTATCTGGTCTAATGGTCTACTGGTCCCAGTTTAACGTTTTCTGGTTTACTGGTCCCAGTTTAATGTTATCTAGTCTGATGGTCTACTGGTCCCAGTTTGATGTTATCTGGTCTGATGGTCTACTGGCCCCAGTTTAATGTTTTCTGGTTTACTCGTCCCAGTTTAATGTTATCTGGTCTAATGGTCCCAGTTTAACGTTTTCTGGTCTGATGGTCTACTTGTCCCAGTTTAATGTTATCTGGTCTGTTGGTCCCAGTTTAACGTTTTCTGGTCTGATGGTCCACTGGTCCCAGTTTAATGTTTTCTGGTCTGATCGTCTACTGGTCCCAGTTTAACGTTGTCTGGTCTGATGATCAACTGGTCCCAGTTTAGCGTTTTGTGGTCTGATGGTCTACTGGTCCCAGTTTGATGTTATCTAGTCTGATGGTCTACTGGTCCCAGTTTAACGTTTTCTGGTTTACTGGTGCCAGTTTAATGTTATCTGGTCTACTGGTCCCAGTTTAACGTTTTCTGGCTTACTCGTCCCAGTTTAGTGTTATCTGGTCTGATGGTCTACTGGTCCCAGTTTAACGTTTTCTGGTCTGATGGTCTAATGGTCCCTGTTTAATGTTATCTGGTCTGATGGTCTACTGGTCCATGTTTGATGTTATTTGGTGTGATGGTCCACTGGTCCCAGTTTAATGTTTTCTGGTCTACTGGTCCCAGTTTAACGTTTTCTGGCTTACTGGTCCCAGTTTAGTGTTATCTGGTCTGATGGTCTACTGGTCCCAGTTTAACGTTTTCTGGTCTGATGGTCTAATGGTCCCTGTTTAATGTTATCTGGTCTGATGGTCTACTGGTCCCAGTTTAACGTTGTCTGGTCTGATGATCTACTGGTCCCAGTTTAACGTTTTCTGGTCTGATGGTCTACTGGTCCCAGTTTGATGTTATCTGGTCTGATGGTCTACTGGTCCCAGTTTAACATTGTCTGGTTTACTGGTCCCAGTTTGATAGTATCTGGTCTGATGATCTACTGGTCCAAGTTTAACGTTTTCTGGTCTGATGGTCTACTGGTCCCCGTTAATGTTATCTGGTCTGATGGTCTACTGGTCCCACTTTAACGTTTTCTGGTCTGATGGTGTAATGGTCCCTGTTTAATGTTATCTGGTCTGATGGTCTACTGGTCCCAGTTTGATGTAATCTGGTCTGATGGTCTACTGGTCCCAGTTTAATGTTTTCTGGTCTGATCGTCTACTGGTCCCAGTTTAACGTTGTCTGGTCTGATGATCTACTGGTCCCAGTTTAACGTTTTCTGGTCTGATGGTCTACTGGTCCCAGTTTAACGTTATCTGGTCTGATGTTCTACTGGTCCCAGTTTAACGTTGTCTGGTCTAATTATCTACTTGTCCCAGTTTAATGTCATCTGGGTTTATGGTCTACTGTTTCCAGTTTAATGTTAACTGGTCTGATGGTCCCAGTTTAACGTTTTCTGGTCTGGTGGTCTACTGGTCCCAGTTTAATTTGATCTGGTCTGATGGTCTACTGGTCCCAGTTTAACGTTTTCTGGTCTAATGATCTACTTGTCCCAGATTAATGTCATCTGGTCTGATGGTCTACTGGTCCCAGTTTAATGTCATCTGGTAAATGGTCTACTGGTCCCAGTTTAACGTTGTCTGGTCTGATGATCCATTGGTCCCAGTTTAACGTTTTCTGGTCTGATGGTCTACTTGTCCCAGTTTAATGTTATCTGGTCTGATGGTCTACTTGTCCCAGTTTAATGTTATCTGGTCTGATGGTCCCAGTTTAATGTTTTCTGGTCTGATCGTCTACTGGTCCCAGTTTAATGTTTTCTGGTCTGATGGTCTACTGGTCCCAGTTTAACGTTTTCTGGTCTGATGGTCTAATGGTCCCTGTTTAATGTTATCTGGTCTAATGATCTACTTGTCCCAGATTAATGTTTTCTGGTCTGATGGTCTACTGGTCCCAGTTTAATGTTTTCTGGTCTGATGGTCTACTGGTCCCAGTTTAATGTCATCTGGTTGATGGTCTACTGGTCCCAGTTTAACGTTGTCTGGTCTGATGATCTATTGGTCCCAGTTTAACATTTTCTGGTCTGATGGTCTCCTGGTCCCAGTTTGATGTTATCTAGTCTGATGGTCTACTGGTCCAGGTTTAATGTTTTCTGGTCTGATGGTCTACTGGTCCCAGTTTTACGTTTTCTGGTCTGATGGTCTACTGGTCCCAGTTTAATGTTTTCTGGTCTGATGGTCTACTGGTCCCAGTTTAACGTTTTCTGGTCTGATGGTCTACTGGTCCCAGTTTAATGTTTTCTGGTCTGATGGTCTACTGGTCCCAGTTTAACGTTTTCTGGTCTGATGGTCTACTGGTCCCAGTTTGATGTTATCTGGTCTGATGGTCTACTGGTCCCAGTTTAACGTTTTCTGGTTTACTGGTCCCAGTTTAATGTTATCTGGTCTAATGGTCTACTGGTCCCTGTTTAACGTTTTCTAGTTTACTGGTCCCAGTTTAGTGTTATCTAGTCTGATGGTCTACTGGTCCCAGTTTGATGTTATCTGGTCTGATGGTCTACTGGCCCCAGTTTAATGTTTTCTGGTTTACTCGTCCCAGTTTAATGTTATCCGGTCTAATGGTCCCAGTTTAACGTTTTCTGGTCTGATGGTCTACTGGTCCCAGTTCAATGTTATCTGGTCTGATGGTCCCAGTTTGACGTTTTCTGGTATGATGGTCTACTGGTCCCAGTTTAATGTTTTCTGGTCTGATCGTCTACTGGTCCCAGTTCAACGTTGTCTGGTCTGATGATCAACTGGTCCCAGTTTAACGTTTTCTGGTCTGATGGTCTACTGGTCCCAGTTTGATGTTATCTAGTCTGATGGTCTACTGGTCCCAGTTTAACGTTTTCTGGTTTACTGGTCCCAGTTTAATGTTATCTGGTCTGATGGTCTACTGGTCCCAGTTTAACGTTTTCTGGTCTGATGGTCTAATGGTCCTTGTTTAATGTTATCTTGTCTGATGGTCTACTGGTCCATGTTTGATGTTATCTGGTCTGATGGTCTAGTGGTCCTAGTTTAATGTTTTCTGGTCTGATGGTCTACTGGTCCCAGTTTAACGTTGTCTGGTCTGATGATCTACTGGTCCCAGTTTAACGTTTTCTTGTCTGATGGTCTACTGGTCCCAGTTTAATGCTTTCTGGTCTGATGGTGTAATGGTCCCTGTTTAATGTTATCTGGTCTGATGGTCTACTGGTCCCAGTTTGATGTAATCTGGTCTGATGGTCTACTGGTCCCAGTTTAATGTTTTCTGGTCTGATCGTCTACTGGTCCCAGTTTAACGTTGTCTGGTCTGATGATCTACTGGTCCCAGTTTAACGTTTTCTGGTCTGATGGTCTACTGGTCCCAGTTTAACGTTATCTGGTCTGATGTTCTACTGGTCCCAGTTTAACGTTGTCTGGTCTAATTATCTACTTGTCCCAGTTTAATGTCATCTGGGTTTATGGTCTACTGTTTCCAGTTTAATGTTAACTGGTCTGATGGTCCCAGTTTAACGTTTTCTGGTCTGGTGGTCTACTGGTCCCAGTTTAATTTGATCTGGTCTGATGGTCTACTGGTCCCAGTTTAACGTTTTCTGGTCTAATGATCTACTTGTCCCAGATTAATGTCATCTGGTCTGATGGTCTACTGGTCCCAGTTTAATGTCATCTGGTAAATGGTCTACTGGTCCCAGTTTAACGTTGTCTGGTCTGATGATCCATTGGTCCCAGTTTAACGTTTTCTGGTCTGATGGTCTACTTGTCCCAGTTTAACGTTGTCTGGTCTAATGATCTACTTGTCCCAGTTTAATGTCATCTGGTCTGATGGTGTACTTGTCCCAGTTTAACGTTTTATGGTCTGATGGTCTAATGGTCCCTGTTTAATGTTTTCTGGTCTGATGGTCTACTGGTCCATGTTTGATGTTATCTGGTCTGATGGTCTACTGGTCCCAGTTTAATGTTTTCTGGTCTGATGGTCTACTGGTCCCAGTTTAACGTTGTCTGGTCTGATGATCTACTGGTCCCAGTTTAACGTTTTCTGGTCTGATGGTTTACTGGGCCCCGTTAATGTAATCTGGTCTGATGGTCTACTGGTCCCACTTTAACGTTTTCTGGTCTGATGGTCTACTGGTCCCAGTTTAACGTTTTCTGGTTTACTGGTCCGAGTTTAATGTTATCTGGTCTAATGGTCTACTGGTCCCAGTTTAACGTTTTCTGGTTTACTGGTCCCAGTTTAATGTTATCTGGTCTGATGGTCTACTGGTCCCAGTTTAACGTTGTCTGGTCTGATCGTCTACTGGTCCCAGTTTAACGTTGTCTGGTCTGATGATCTACTGGTCCCAGTTTAACGTTTTCTGGTCTGATGGTCTACTGGTCCCAGTTTAACGTTTTCTGGTCTGATGGTCTACTTGTCCCAGTTTAATGTCATCTGGTCTGATGGACTACTGGTCCCAGTTTAACGTTTTCTAGTTTACTGGTCCCAGTTTAATGTTATCTGGTCTAATGGTCTACTGGTCCCAGTTTAACGTTTTCTGGTTTACTGGTCCCAGTTTAATGTTATCTAGTCTGATGGTCTACTGGTCCCAGTTTGATGATATCTGGTCTGATGGTCTACTGGCCCCAGTTTAATGTTTTCTGGTTTACTAGTCCCAGTTTAATGATATCTGGTCTAATGCTCCCAGTTTAACGTTTTCTGGTCTGATGGTCTACTTGTCCCAGTTTAATGTTATCTGGTCTGATGGTCCCAGTTTAACGTTTTCTGGTCTGATGGTCCACTGGTCCCAGTTTAATGTTTTCTGGTCTGATCGTCTACTGGTCCCAGTTTAACGTTGTCTGGTCTGATGATCAACTGGTCCCAGTTTAACGTTTTGTGGTCTGATGGTCTACTGGTCCCAGTTTGATGTTATCTAGTCTGATGGTCTACTGGTCCCAGTTTAACGTTTTCTGGTTTACTGGTCCCAGTTTAATGTTATCTGGTCTAATGGTCTACTGGTCCCAGTTTAACGTTTTCTGGTTTACTGGTCCCAGTTTAATGTTATCTGGTCTGATGGTCTACTGGTCCCAGTTTAACGTTTTATGGTCTGATGGTCTAATGGTCCCTGTTTAATGTTATCTGGTCTGATGGTCTACTGGTCCATGTTTGATGTTATCTGGTCTGATGGTCTACTGGTCCCAGTTTAATGTTTTCTGGTCTGATGGTCTACTGGTCCCAGTTTAACGTTGTCTGGTCTGATGATCTACTGGTCCCAGTTTAACGTTTTCTGGTCTGATGGTTTACTGGGCCCCGTTAATGTAATCTGGTCTGATGGTCTACTGGTCCCACTTTAACGTTTTCTGGACTGATGGTGTAATGGTCCCTGTTTAATGTTATCTGGTCTGATGGTCTACTGGTCCCAGTTTGATGTAATCTGGTATGATGGTCTACTGGTCCCAGTTTAATGTTTTCTGGTCTGATCGTCTACTGGTCCCAGTTTAACGTTTTCTGGTCTGATGGTCTACTGGTCCCAGTTTAACGATATCTGGTCTGATGTTCTACTGGTCCCAGTTTAACGTTGTCTGGTCTAATGATCTACTTGTCCCAGTTTAATGTCATCTGGTCTGATGGTCTACTGGTTCCAGTTTAATGTTATTTGGTCTGATGGTCCCAGTTTAACGTTTTCTGGTCTGATGGTCTACTGGTCCCAGTTTAATTTGATCTGGTCTGATGGTCTACTGGTCCCAGTTTATCGTTGTCTGGTCTAATGATCTACTTGTCCCAGATTAACGTTGTCTGCTTGATGGTCTACTGGTCCCAGTTTAACGTTGTCTGGTCTGATGATCTACTGGTCCCAGTTTAACGTTTTCTGGTCTGATGGTCTACTGGTCCCAGTTTGACGTTATCTAGTCTGATGGTCTACTGGTCCCAGTTTAATGTTTTCTGGTCTGATGGTCTACTGGTCCCAGTTTAACGTTTTCTGGTCTGATGGTCTACTGGTCCCAGTTTAATGTTTTCTGGTCTGATGGTCTACTGGTCCCAGTTTAACGTTTTCTGGTCTGATGGTCTACTGGTCCCAGTTTAATGTTTTCTGGTCTGATGGTCTACTGGTCCCCGTTAATGTTATCTGGTCTGATGGTCTACTGGTCCCAGTTTAATGTTTTCTGGTCTGATGGTCTACTGGTCCCAGTTTAACGTTTTCTGGTCTGATGGTCTACTGGTCCCAGTTTAATGTTTTCTGGTCTGATGGTCTACTGGTCCCAGTTTAACGTTTTCTGGTCTGATGGTCTACTGGTCCCAGTTTGATGTTTTCTGGTCTGATGGTCTACTGGTCCCAGTTTAAGTTTTCTGGTCTGATGGTCTACTGGTCCCAGTTTGATGTTATCTGGTCTGATGGTCTACTGGTCCCAGTTTAACGTTTTCTGGTTTACTGGTCCCAGTTTAACGTTGTCTGGTCTAATGATCTACTTGTCCCAGTTTAATGTCATCTGGTCTGATGGTCTACTTGTCCCAGTTTAACGTTTTCTGGTCTGATGGTCTACTTGTCCCAGTTTAATGTCATCTGGTCTGATGGTCTACTGGTTCCAGTTTAATGTTATTTGGTCTGATGGTCCCAGTTGAACGTTTTCTGGTCTGATGGTCTACTGGTCCCAGTTTAATTTGATCTGGTCTGATGGTCTACTGGTCCCAGTTTAACGTTTTCTGGTCTGATGGTCTACTGGTCCCAGTTTAATGTTTTCTGGTCTGATGGTCTACTGGTCCCAGTTTAACGTTTTCTGGTCTGATGGTCTACTGTTCCCAGTTTAATGTTTTCTGGTCTGATGGTCTACTGGTCCCCGTTAATGTTATCTGGTCTGATGGTCTACTGGTCCCAGTTTAATGTTTTCTGGTCTGATGGTCTACTGGTCCCAGTTTAACGTTTTCTGGTCTGATGGTCTACTGGTCCCAGTTTAATGTTTTCTGGTCTGATGGTCTACTGGTCCCAGTTTAACGTTTTCTGGTCTGATGGTCTACTGGTCCCAGTTTGATGTTTTCTGGTCTGATGGTCTACTGGTCCCAGTTTAAGTTTTCTGGTCTGATGGTCTACTAGTCCCAGTTTGATGTTATCTGGTCTGATGGTCTACTGGTCCCAGTTTAACGTTTTCTGGTTTACTGGTCCCAGTTTAACGTTGTCTGGTCTGATGGTTTACTGGGCCCCGTTAATGTAATCTGGTCTGATGGTCTACTGGTCCCACTTTAACGTTTTCTGGACTGATGGTGTAATGGTCCCTGTTTAATGTTATCTGGTCTGATGGTCTACTGGTCCCAGTTTGATGTAATCTGGTCTGATGGTCTACTGGTCCCAGTTTAACGTTTTCTGGTCTGATGGTTTACTGGGCCCCGTTAATGTAATCTGGTCTGATGGTCTACTGGTCCCACTTTAACGTTTTCTGGACTGATGGTGTAATGGTCCCTGTTTAATGTTATCTGGTCTGATGGTCTACTGGTCCCAGTTTGATGTAATCTGGTCTGATGGTCTACTGGTCCCAGTTTAATGTTTTCTGGTCTGATCGTCTACTGGTCCCAGTTTAACGTTTTCTGGTCTGATGGTCTACTGGTCCCAGTTTAACGTTATCTGGTCTGATGTTCTACTGGTCCCAGTTTAACGTTGTCTGGTCTAATGATCTACTTGTCCCAGTTTAATGTCATCTGGTCTGATGGTCTACTGGTTCCAGTTTAATGTTATTTGGTCTGATGGTCCCAGTTTAACGTTTTCTGGTCTGATGGTCTACTGGTCCCAGTTTAATTTGATCTGGTCTGATGGTCTACTGGTCCCAGTTTAACGTTGTCTGGTCTAATGATCTACTTGTCCCAGATTAACGTTGTCTGGTTGATGGTCTACTGGTCCCAGTTTAACGTTGTCTGGTCTGATGATCTACTGGTCCCAGTTTAACGTTTTCTGGTCTGATGGTCTACTGGTCCCAGTTTGACGTTATCTAGTCTGATGGTCTACTGGTCCCAGTTTAATGTTTTCTGGTCTGATGGTCTACTGGTCCCAGTTTAACGTTTTCTGGTCTGATGGTCTACTGGTCCCAGTTTAATGTTTTCTGGTCTGATGGTCTACTGGTCCCAGTTTAACGTTTTCTGGTCTGATGGTCTACTGGTCCCAGTTTAATGTTTTCTGGTCTGATGGTCTACTGGTCCCCGTTAATGTTATCTGGTCTGATGGTCTACTGGTCCCAGTTTAATGTTTTCTGGTCTGATGGTCTACTGGTCCCAGTTTGATGTTATCTGGTCTGATGGTCTACTGGTCCCAGTTTAACGTTTTCTGGTTTACTGGTCCCAGTTTAACGTTGTCTGGTCTGATGGTTTACTGGGCCCCGTTAATGTAATCTGGTCTGATGGTCTACTGGTCCCACTTTAACGTTTTCTGGACTGATGGTGTAATGGTCCCTGTTTAATGTTATCTGGTCTGATGGTCTACTGGTCCCAGTTTGATGTAATCTGGTCTGATGGTCTACTGGTCCCAGTTTAACGTTTTCTGGTCTGATGGTTTACTGGGCCCCGTTAATGTAATCTGGTCTGATGGTCTACTGGTCCCACTTTAACGTTTTCTGGACTGATGGTGTAATGGTCCCTGTTTAATGTTATCTGGTCTGATGGTCTACTGGTCCCAGTTTGATGTAATCTGGTCTGATGGTCTACTGGTCCCAGTTTAATGTTTTCTGGTCTGATCGTCTACTGGTCCCAGTTTAACGTTTTCTGGTCTGATGGTCTACTGGTCCCAGTTTAACGTTATCTGGTCTGATGTTCTACTGGTCCCAGTTTAACGTTGTCTGGTCTAATGATCTACTTGTCCCAGTTTAATGTCATCTGGTCTGATGGTCTACCGGTTCCAGTTTAATGTTATTTGGTCTGATGGTCCCAGTTTAACGTTTTCTGGTCTGATGGTCTACTGGTCCCAGTTTAATTTGATCTGGTCTGATGGTCTACTGGTCCCAGTTTAACGTTGTCTGGTCTAATGATCTACTTGTCCCAGATTAACGTTGTCTGGTTGATGGTCTACTGGTCCCAGTTTAACGTTGTCTGGTCTGATGATCTACTGGTCCCAGTTTAACGTTTTCTGGTCTGATGGTCTACTGGTCCCAGTTTGACGTTATCTAGTCTGATGGTCTACTGGTCCCAGTTTAATGTTTTCTGGTCTGATGGTCTACTGGTCCCAGTTTAACGTTTTCTGGTCTGATGGTCTACTGGTCCCAGTTTAATGTTTTCTGGTCTGATGGTCTACTGGTCCCAGTTTAATGTTTTCTGGTCTGATGGTCTACTGGTCCCCGTTAATGTTATCTGGTCTGATGGTCTACTGGTCCCAGTTTAATGTTTTCTGGTCTGATGGTCTACTGGTCCCAGTTTAACGTTTTCTGGTCTGATGGTCTACTGGTCCCAGTTTAATGTTTTCTGGTCTGATGGTCTACTGGTCCCAGTTTAACGTTTTCTGGACTGATGGTCTACTGGTCCCAGTTTAAGTTTTCTGGTCTGATGGTCTACTGGTCCCAGTTTGATGTTATCTGGTCTGATGGTCTACTGGCCCCAGTTTAACGTTTTCTGGTTTACTGGTCCCAGTTTAACGTTGTCTGGTTGATGGTCTACTGGTCCCAGTTTAACGTTTTCTGGTCTGATGGTCTACTGGTCCCAGTTTGATGTCATCCAGTCTGATGGTCTACTGGTCCCAGTTTAACGTTTTCTGATTTACTGGTCCCAGTTTAATGTTATCTGGTCTAATGGTCTACTGGTCCCATTTTAACGTTTTCTGGTTTACTGGTCCCAGTTTAATGTTATCTGGTCTGATGGTCTACTAGTCCCAGTTTAATGTTTTCTGGTCTGATGGTCTAAAGGTCCCTGTTTAATGTTATCTGGTCTGATGGTCTACTGGTCCCAGTTTAATGTTTTCTGGTCTGATCGTCTACTGGTCCCAGTTTAACGTTGTCTGGTCTGATGATCTACTGGTCCCAGTTTAACGTTTTCTGGTCGGATGGTCTACTGGTCCCAGTTTAATGCTATCTGGTCTGACGGTCTACTGGTCCCAGTTTATTGTTATCTGGTGTGATGGTCTACTGGTTCCAGTTTAACGTTGTCTGGTCTGATAGTCTACTGGTCCCAGTTTAATGTCATCTGGTCTGATGGACTACTGGTCCCAGTTTAACGTTTTCTGGTTTACTGGTCCCAGTTTAATGTTATCTGGTCTAATGGTCTACTGGTCCCAGTTTAACGTTTTCTGGTTTACTGGTCCCAGTTTAATGTTATCTAGTCTGATGGTCTACTGGTCCCAGTTTGATGTTATCTGGTCTGATGGTCTACTGGCCCCAGTTTAATGATTTCTGGTTTACTCGTCCCAATTTAATGATATCTGGTCTAATGCTCCCAGTTTAACGTTTTCTGGTCTGATGGTCTACTTGTCCCAGTTTAATGTTATCTGGTCTGATGGTCCCAGTTTAACGTTTTCTGGTCTGATGGTCCACTGGTCCCAGTTTAATGTTTTCTGGTCTGATCGTCTACTGGTCCCAGTTTAACGTTTTGTGGTCTGATGGTCTACTGGTCCCAGTTTGATGTTATCTAGTCTGATGGTCTACTGGTCCCAGTTTAATGTTATCTGGTCTAATGGTCTACTGGTCCCAGTTTAACTTTATCTGGTTTACTGGTCCCAGTTTAATGTTATCTGGTCTGATGGTCTACTGGTCCCAGTTTAACGTTTTATGGTCTGATGGTCTAATGGTCCCTGTTTAATGTTATCTGGTCTGATGGTCTACTGGTCCATGTTTGATGTTATCTGGTCTGATGGTCTACTGGTCCCAGTTTAATGTTTTCTGGTCTGATGGTCTACTGGTCCCAGTTTAACGTTGTCTGGTCTGATGATCTACTGGTCCCAGTTTAACGTTTTCTGGTCTGATGGTTTACTGGGCCCCGTTAATGTAATCTGGTCTGATGGTCTACTGGTCCCACTTTAACGTTTTCTGGACTGATGGTGTAATGGTCCCTGTTTAATGTTATCTGGTCTGATGGTCTACTGGTCCCAGTTTGATGTAATCTGGTCTGATGGTCTACTGGTCCCAGTTTAATGTTTTCTGGTCTGATCGTCTACTGGTCCCAGTTTAACGTTTTCTGGTCTGATGGTCTACTGGTCCCAGTTTAACGTTATCTGGTCTGATGTTCTACTGGTCCCAGTTTAACGTTGTCTGGTCTAATGATCTACTTGTCCCAGTTTAATGTCATCTGGTCTGATCGTCTACTGGTCCCAGTTTAACGTTGTCTGGTCTGATGATCTACTGGTCCCAGTTTAACGTTTTCTGGTCTGATGGTCTACTGGTCCCAGTTTGATGTTATCCAGTCTGATGGTCTACTGGTCCCAGTTTAACGTTTTCTGATTTACTGGTCCCAGTTTAATGTTATCTAGTCTGATGATCTACTGGTCCCAGTTTAACGTTTTCTGGTCTGATGGTTTACTGGGCCCCGTTAATGTAATCTGGTCTGATGGTCTACTGGTCCCACTTTAACGTTTTCTGGACTGATGGTGTAATGGTCCCTGTTTAATGTTATCTGGTCTGATGGTCTACTGGTCCCAGTTTGATGTAATCTGGTCTGATGGTCTACTGGTCCCAGTTTAATGTTTTCTGGTCTGATCGTCTACTGGTCCCAGTTTAACGTTTTCTGGTCTGATGGTCTACTGGTCCCAGTTTAACGTTATCTGGTCTGATGGTCTACTGGTCCCACTTTAACGTTTTCTGGACTGATGGTCTACTGGTCCCAGTTTAATGTTATCTGGTCTGATGGTCTACTGGTCCCAGTTTAATGTCATCTGGTCTGATCGTCTACTGGTCCCAGTTTAACGTTGTCTGGTCTGATAATCTACTGGTCCCAGTTTAACGTTTTCTGGTCTGATGGTCTACTGGTCCCAGTTTGATGTTATCCAGTCTGATGGTCTACTGGTCCCAGTTTAACGTTTTCTGATTTACTGGTCCCAGTTTAATGTTATCTGGTCTAATGGTCTACTGGTCCCATTTTAACATTTTCTGGTTTACTGGTCCCAGTTTAATGTTATCTGGTCTGATGGTCTACTAGTCCCAGTTTAATGTTTTCTGGTCTGATGGTCTAAAGGTCCCTGTTTAATGTTATCTGGTCTGATGGTCTACTGGTCCCAGTTTAATGTTTTCTGGTCTGATCGTCTACTGGTCCCAGTTTAACGTTGTCTGGTCTGATGATCTACTGGTCCCAGTTTAACGTTTTCTGGTCTGATGGTCTACTGGTCCCAGTTTAATGCTATCTGGTCTGACGGTCTACTGGTCCCAGTTTATTGTTATCTGGTGTGATGGTCTACTGGTTCCAGTTTAACGTTGTCTGGTCTGATGGTCTACTGGTCCCAGTTTAACGTTTTCTGGTCTGATGGTCTACTTGTCCCAGTTTAATGTCATCTGGTCTGATGGACTACTGGTCCCAGTTTAACGTTTTCTGGTTTACTGGTCCCAGTTTAATGTTATCTGGTCTAATGGTCTACTGGTCCCAGTTTAACGTTTTCTGGTTTACTGGTCCCAGTTTAATGTTATCTAGTCTGATGGTCTACTGGTCCGAGTTTGATGTTATCTGGTCTGATGGTCTACTGGCCCCAGTTTAATGTTTTCTGGTTTACTCGTCCCAGTTTAATGATATCTGGTCTAATGCTCCCAGTTTAACGTTTTCTGGTCTGATGGTCTACTTGTCCCAGTTTAATGTTATCTGGTCTGATGGTCCCAGTTTAACGTTTTCTGGTCTGATGGTCCACTGGTCCCAGTTTAATGTTTTCTGGTCTGATCGTCTACTGGTCCCAGTTTAACGTTGTCTGGTCTGATGATCAACTGGTCCCAGTTTAACGTTTTGTGGTCTGATGGTCTACTGGTCCCAGTTTGATGTTATCTAGTCTGATGGTCTACTGGTCCCAGTTTAACGTTTTCTGGTTTACTGGTCCCAGTTTAATGTTATCTGGTCTAATGGTCTACTGGTCCCAGTTTAACGTTTTCTGGTTTACTGGTCCCAGTTTAATGTTATCTGGTCTGATGGTCTACTGGTCCCAGTTTAACGTTTTATGGTCTGATGGTCTACTGGTCCATGTTTGATGTTATCTGGTCTGATGGTCTACTGGTCCCAGTTTAATGTTTTCTGGTCTGATGGTCTACTGGTCCATGTTTGATGTTATCTGGTCTGATGGTCTACTGGTCCCAGTTTAATGTTTTCTGGTCTGATGGTCTACTGGTCCCAGTTTAACGTTGTCTGGTCTGATGATCTACTGGTCCCAGTTTAACGTTTTCTGGTCTGATGGTTTACTGGGCCCCGTTAATGTAATCTGGTCTGATGGTCTACTGGTCCCACTTTAACGTTTTCTGGACTGATGGTGTAATGGTCCCTGTTTAATGTTATCTGGTCTGATGGTCTACTGGTCCCAGTTTGATGTAATCTGGTCTGATGGTCTACTGGTCCCAGTTTAATGTTTTCTGGTCTGATCGTCTACTGGTCCCAGTTTAACGTTTTCTGGTCTGATGGTCTACTGGTCCCAGTTTAACGTTATCTGGTCTGATGTTCTACTGGTCCCAGTTTAACGTTGTCTGGTCTAATGATCTACTTGTCCCAGTTTAATGTCATCTGGTCTGATCGTCTACTGGTCCCAGTTTAACGTTGTCTGGTCTGATGATCTACTGGTCCCAGTTTAACGTTTTCTGGTCTGATGGTCTACTGGTCCCAGTTTGATGTTATCCAGTCTGATGGTCTACTGGTCCCAGTTTAACGTTTTCTGATTTACTGGTCCCAGTTTAATGTTATCTGGTCTAATGGTCTACTGGTCCCATTTTAACGTTTTCTGGTTTACTGGTCCCAGTTTAATGTTATCTGGTCTGATGGTCTACTAGTCCCAGTTTAATGTTTTCTGGTCTGATGGTCTAAAGGTCCCTGTTTAATGTTATCTGGTCTGATGGTCTACTGGTCCCAGTTTAATGTTTTCTGGTCTGATCGTCTACTGGTCCCAGTTTAACGTTGTCTGGTCTGATGATCTACTGGTCCCAGTTTAACGTTTTCTGGTCTGATGGTCTACTGGTCCCAGTTTAATGCTATCTGGTCTGACGGTCTACTGGTCCCAGTTTATTGTTATCTGGTGTGATGGTCTACTGGTTCCAGTTTAACGTTGTCTGGTCTGATGGTCTACTGGTCCCAGTTTAACGTTTTCTGGTCTGATGGTCTACTTGTCCCAGTTTAATGTCATCTGGTCTGATGGACTACTGGTCCCAGTTTAACGTTTTCTGGTTTACTGGTCCCAGTTTAATGTTATCTGGTCTAATGGTCTACTGGTCCCAGTTTAACATTTTCTGGTTTACTGGTCCCAGTTTAATGTTATCTAGTCTGATGGTCTACTGGTCCCAGTTTGATGTTATCTGGTCTGATGGTCTACTGGCCCCAGTTTAATGTTTTCTGGTTTACTCGTCCCAGTTTAATGATATCTGGTCTAATGCTCCCAGTTTAACGTTTTCTGGTCTGATGGTCTACTTGTCCCAGTTTAATGTTATCTGGTCTGATGGTCCCAGTTTAACGTTTTCTGGTCTGATGGTCCACTGGTCCCAGTTTAATGTTTTCTGGTCTGATCGTCTACTGTTCCCAGTTTGATGTTATCTGGTCTGATGGTCTACTGGTCCCAGTTTGATGTAATCTGGTCTGATGGTCTACTGGTCCCAGTTTAATGTTTTCTGGTCTGATCGTCTACTGGTCCCAGTTTAACGTTTTCTGGTCTGATGGTCTACTGGTCCCAGTTTAACGTTATCTGGTCTGATGTTCTACTGGTCCCAGTTTAACGTTGTCTGGTCTAATGATCTACTTGTCCCAGATTAATGTCATCTGGTCTGATCGTCTACTGGTCCCAGTTTAACGTTGTCTGGTCTGATGATCTACTGGTCCCTGTTTAACGTTTTCTGGTCTGATGGTCTACTGGTCCCAGTTTGATGTTATCCAGTCTGATGGTCTACTGGTCCCAGTTTAACGTTTTCTGATTTACTGGTCCCAGTTTAATGTTATCTGGTCTAATGGTCTACTGGTCCCATTTTAACGTTTTCTGGTTTACTGGTCCCAGTTTAATGTTATCTGGTCTGATGGTCTACTAGTCCCAGTTTAATGTTTTCTGGTCTGATGGTCTAAAGGTCCCTGTTTAATGTTATCTGGTCTGATGGTCTACTGGTCCCAGTTTAATGTTTTCTGGTCTGATCGTCTACTGGTCCCAGTTTAACGTTGTCTGGTCTGATGATCTACTGGTCCCAGTTTAACGTTTTCTGGTCTGATGGTCTACTGGTCCCAGTTTAATGCTATCTGGTCTGACGGTCTACTGGTCCCAGTTTATTGTTATCTGGTGTGATGGTCTACTGGTTCCAGTTTAACGTTGTCTGGTCTGATGGTCTACTGGTCCCAGTTTAACGTTTTCTGGTCTGATGGTCTACTTGTCCCAGTTTAATGTCATCTGGTCTGATGGACTACTGGTCCCAGTTTAACGTTTTCTGGTTTACTGGTCCCAGTTTAATGTTATCTGGTCTAATGGTCTACTGGTCCCAGTTTAACATTTTCTGGTTTACTGGTCCCAGTTTAATGTTATCTAGTCTGATGGTCTACTGGTCCCAGTTTGATGTTATCTGGTCTGATGGTCTACTGGCCCCAGTTTAATGTTTTCTGGTTTACTCGTCCCAGTTTAATGATATCTGGTCTAATGCTCCCAGTTTAACGTTTTCTGGTCTGATGGTCTACTTGTCCCAGTTTAATGTTATCTGGTCTGATGGTCCCAGTTTAACGTTTTCTGGTCTGATGGTCCACTGGTCCCAGTTTAATGTTTTCTGGTCTGATCGTCTACTGTTCCCAGTTTGATGTTATCTGGTCTGATGGTCTACTGGCCCCAGTTTAATGATTTCTGGTTTACTCGTCCCAATTTAATGATATCTGGTCTAATGCTCCCAGTTTAACGTTTTGTGGTCTGATGGTCTACTTGTCCCAGTTTAATGTTATCTGGTCTGATGGTCCCAGTTTAACGTTTTCTGGTCTGATGGTCCACTGGTCCCAGTTTAATGTTTTCTGGTCTGATCGTCTACTGGTCCCAGTTTAACGTTTTGTGGTCTGATGGTCTACTGGTCCCAGTTTGATGTTATCTAGTCTGATGGTCTACTGGTCCCAGTTTAATGTTATCTGGTCTAATGGTCTACTGGTCCCAGTTTAACTTTTTCTGGTTTACTGGTCCCAGTTTAATGTTATCTGGTCTTATGGTCTACTGGTCCCAGTTTAACGTTTTATGGTCTGATGGTCTAATGGTCCCTGTTTAATGTTATCTGGTCTGATGGTCTACTGGTCCATGTTTGATGTTATCTGGTCTGATGGTCTACTGGTCCCAGTTTAATGTTTTCTGGTCTGATGGTCTACTGGTCCCAGTTTAACGTTGTCTGGTCTGATGATCTACTGGTCCCAGTTTAACGTTTTCTGGTCTGATGGTTTACTGGGCCCCGTTAATGTAATCTGGTCTGATGGTCTACTGGTCCCACTTTAACGTTTTCTGGACTGATGGTGTAATGGTCCCTGTTTAATGTTATCTGGTCTGATGGTCTACTGGTCCCAGTTTGATGTAATCTGGTCTGATGGTCTACTGGTCCCAGTTTAATGTTTTCTGGTCTGATCGTCTACTGGTCCCAGTTTAACGTTTTCTGGTCTGATGGTCTACTGGTCCCAGTTTAACGTTATCTGGTCTGATGTTGTACTGGTCCCAGTTTAACGTTGTCTGGTCTAATGATCTACTTGTCCCAGTTTAATGTCATCTGGTCTGATCGTCTACTGGTCCCAGTTTAACGTTGTCTGGTCTGATGATCTACTGGTCCCAGTTTAACGTTTTCTGGTCTGATGGTCTACTGGTCCCAGTTTGATGTTATCCAGTCTGATGGTCTACTGGTCCCAGTTTAACGTTTTCTGATTTACTGGTCCCAGTTTAATGTTATCTAGTCTGATGATCTACTGGTCCCAGTTTAACGTTTTCTGGTCTGATGGTTTACTGGGCCCCGTTAATGTAATCTGGTCTGATGGTCTACTGGTCCCACTTTAACGTTTTCTGGACTGATGGTGTAATGGTCCCTGTTTAATGTTATCTGGTCTGATGGTCTACTGGTCCCAGTTTGATGTAATCTGGTCTGATGGTCTACTGGTCCCAGTTTAATGTTTTCTGGTCTGATCGTCTACTGGTCCCAGTTTAACGTTTTCTGGTCTGATGGTCTACTGGTCCCAGTTTAACGTTATCTGGTCTGATGGTCTACTGGTCCCACTTTAACGTTTTCTGGACTGATGGTCTACTGGTCCCAGTTTAATGTTATCTGGTCTGATGGTCTACTGGTCCCAGTTTAATGTCATCTGGTCTGATCGTCTACTGGTCCCAGTTTAACTTTGTCTGGTCTGATAATCTACTGGTCCCAGTTTAACGTTTTCTGGTCTGATGGTCTACTGGTCCCAGTTTGATGTTATCCAGTCTGATGGTCTACTGGTCCCAGTTTAACGTTTTCTGATTTACTGGTCCCAGTTTAATGTTATCTGGTCTAATGGTCTACTGGTCCCATTTTAACGTTTTCTGGTTTACTGGTCCCAGTTTAATGTTATCTGGTCTGATGGTCTACTAGTCCCAGTTTAATGTTTTCTGGTCTGATGGTCTAAAGGTCCCTGTTTAATGTTATCTGGTCTGATGGTCTACTGGTCCCAGTTTAATGTTTTCTGGTCTGATCGTCTACTGGTCCCAGTTTAACGTTGTCTGGTCTGATGATCTACTGGTCCCAGTTTAACGTTTTCTGGTCTGATGGTCTACTGGTCCCAGTTTAATGCTATCTGGTCTGACGGTCTACTGGTCCCAGTTTATTGTTATCTGGTGTGATGGTCTACTGGTTCCAGTTTAACGTTGTCTGGTCTGATGGTCTACTGGTCCCAGTTTAACGTTTTCTGGTCTGATGGTCTACTTGTCCCAGTTTAATGTCATCTGGTCTGATGGACTACTGGTCCCAGTTTAACGTTTTCTGGTTTACTGGTCCCAGTTTAATGTTATCTGGTCTAATGGTCTACTGGTCCCAGTTTAACGTTTTCTGGTTTACTGGTCCCAGTTTAATGTTATCTAGTCTGATGGTCTACTGGTCCGAGTTTGATGTTATCTGGTCTGATGGTCTACTGGCCCCAGTTTAATGTTTTCTGGTTTACTCGTCCCAGTTTAATGATATCTGGTCTAATGCTCCCAGTTTAACGTTTTCTGGTCTGATGGTCTACTTGTCCCAGTTTAATGTTATCTGGTCTGATGGTCCCAGTTTAACGTTTTCTGGTCTGATGGTCCACTGGTCCCAGTTTAATGTTTTCTGGTCTGATGATCAACTGGTCCCAGTTTAACGTTTTGTGGTCTGATGGTCTACTGGTCCCAGTTTGATGTTATCTAGTCTGATGGTCTACTGGTCCCAGTTTAACGTTTTCTGGTTTACTGGTCCCAGTTTAATGTTATCTGGTCTAATGGTCTACTGGTCCCAGTTTAACGTTTTCTGGTTTACTGGTCCCAGTTTAATGTTATCTGGTCCTATGGTCTACTGGTCCCAGTTTAACGTTTTATGGTCTGATGGTCTAATGGTCCCTGTTTAATGTTATCTGGTCTGATGGTCTACTGGTCCATGTTTGATGTTATCTGGTCTGATGGTCTACTGGTCCCAGTTTAATGTTTTCTGGTCTGATGGTCTACTGGTCCCAGTTTAACGTTGTCTGGTCTGATGATCTACTGGTCCCAGTTTAACGTTTTCTGGTCTGATGGTTTACTGGGCCCCGTTAATGTAATCTGGTCTGATGGTCTACTGGTCCCAGTTTAACGTTTTCTGGTCTGATGGTCTACTGGTCCCAGTTTGATGTTATCCAGTCTGATGGTCTACTGGTCCCAGTTTAACGTTTTCTGATTTACTGGTCCCAGTTTAATGTTATCTGGTCTAATGGTCTACTGGTCCCATTTTAACGTTTTCTGGTTTACTGGTCCCAGTTTAATGTTATCTGGTCTGATGGTCTACTAGTCCCAGTTTAATGTTTTCTGGTCTGATGGTCTAAAGGTCCCTGTTTAATGTTATCTGGTCTGATGGTCTACTGGTCCCAGTTTAATGTTTTCTGGTCTGATCGTCTACTGGTCCCAGTTTAACGTTTTCTGATTTACTGGTCCCAGTTTAATGTTATCTAGTCTGATGATCTACTGGTCCCAGTTTAACGTTTTCTGGTCTAATGGTTTACTGGGCCCCGTTAATGTAATCTGGTCTGATGGTCTACTGGTCCCACTTTAACGTTTTCTGGACTGATGGTGTAATGGTCCCTGTTTAATGTTATCTGGTCTGATGGTCTACTGGTCCCAGTTTGATGTAATCTGGTCTGATGGTCTACTGGTCCCAGTTTAATGTTTTCTGGTCTGATCGTCTACTGGTCCCAGTTTAACGTTTTCTGGTCTGATGGTCTACTGGTCCCAGTTTAACGTTATCTGGTCTGATGGTCTACTGGTCCCACTTTAACGTTTTCTGGACTGATGGTCTACTGGTCCCAGTTTAATGTTATCTGGTCTGATGGTCTACTGGTCCCAGTTTAATGTCATCTGGTCTGATCGTCTACTGGTCCCAGTTTAACTTTGTCTGGTCTGATAATCTACTGGTCCCAGTTTAACGTTTTCTGGTCTGATGGTCTACTGGTCCCAGTTTGATGTTATCCAGTCTGATGGTCTACTGGTCCCAGTTTAACGTTTTCTGATTTACTGGTCCCAGTTTAATGTTATCTGGTCTAATGGTCTACTGGTCCCATTTTAACGTTTTCTGGTTTACTGGTCCCAGTTTAATGTTATCTGGTCTGATGGTCTACTAGTCCCAGTTTAATGTTTTCTGGTCTGATGGTCTAAAGGTCCCTGTTTAATGTTATCTGGTCTGATGGTCTACTGGTCCCAGTTTAATGTTTTCTGGTCTGATCGTCTACTGGTCCCAGTTTAACGTTGTCTGGTCTGATGATCTACTGGTCCCAGTTTAACGTTTTCTGGTCTGATGGTCTACTGGTCCCAGTTTAATGCTATCTGGTCTGACGGTCTACTGGTCCCAGTTTATTGTTATCTGGTGTGATGGTCTACTGGTTCCAGTTTAACGTTGTCTGGTCTGATGGTCTACTGGTCCCAGTTTAACGTTTTCTGGTCTGATGGTCTACTTGTCCCAGTTTAATGTCATCTGGTCTGATGGACTACTGGTCCCAGTTTAACGTTTTCTGGTTTACTGGTCCCAGTTTAATGTTATCTGGTCTAATGGTCTACTGGTCCCAGTTTAACGTTTTCTGGTTTACTGGTCCCAGTTTAATGTTATCTAGTCTGATGGTCTACTGGTCCGAGTTTGATGTTATCTGGTCTGATGGTCTACTGGCCCCAGTTTAATGTTTTCTGGTTTACTCGTCCCAGTTTAATGATATCTGGTCTAATGCTCCCAGTTTAACGTTTTCTGGTCTGATGGTCTACTTGTCCCAGTTTAATGTTATCTGGTCTGATGGTCCCAGTTTAACGTTTTCTGGTCTGATGGTCTACTGGTCCCAGTTTAATGTTTTCTGGTCTGATCGTCTACTGGTCCCAGTTTAACATTGTCTGGTCTGATGATCAACTGGTCCCAGTTTAACGTTTTGTGGTCTGATGGTCTACTGGTCCCAGTTTGATGTTATCTAGTCTGATGGTCTACTGGTCCCAGTTTAACGTTTTCTGGTTTACTGGTCCCAGTTTAATGTTATCTGGTCTAATGGTCTACTGGTCCCAGTTTAACGTTTTCTGGTTTACTGGTCCCAGTTTAATGTTATCTGGTCTGATGGTCTACTGGTCCCAGTTTAACGTTTTATGGTCTGATGGTCTAATGGTCCCTGTTTAATGTTATCTGGTCTGATGGTCTACTGGTCCCAGTTTGATGTAATCTGGTCTGATGGTCTACTGGTCCCAGTTTAATGTTTTCTGGTCTGATCGTCTACTGGTCCCAGTTTAACGTTTTCTGGTCTGATGGTCTACTGGTCCCAGTTTAACGTTATCTGGTCTGATGTTCTACTGGTCCCAGTTTAACGTTGTCTGGTCTAACGATCTACTTGTCCCAGTTTAATGTCATCTGGTCTGATCGTCTACTGGTCCCAGTTTAACGTTGTCTGGTCTGATGATCTACTGGTCCCAGTTTAACGTTTTCTGGTCTGATGGTCTACTGGTCCCAGTTTGATGTTATCCAGTCTGATGGTCTACTGGTCCCAGTTTAACGTTTTCTGATTTACTGGTCCCAGTTTAATGTTATCTGGTCTAATGGTCTACTGGTCCCATTTTAACGTTTTCTGGTTTACTGGTCCCAGTTTAATGTTATCTGGTCTGATGGTCTACTAGTCCCAGTTTAATGTTTTCTGGTCTGATGGTCTAAAGGTCCCTGTTTAATGTTATCTGGTCTGATGGTCTACTGGTCCCAGTTTAATGTTTTCTGGTCTGATCGTCTACTGGTCCCAGTTTAACGTTGTCTGGTCTGATGATCTACTGGTCCCAGTTTAACGTTTTCTGGTCTGATGGTCTACTGGTCCCAGTTTAATGCTATCTGGTCTGACGGTCTACTGGTCCCAGTTTATTGTTATCTGGTGTGATGGTCTACTGGTTCCAGTTTAACGTTGTCTGGTCTGATGGTCTACTGGTCCCAGTTTAACGTTTTCTGGTCTGATGGTCTACTTGTCCCAGTTTAATGTCATCTGGTCTGATGGACTACTGGTCCCAGTTTAACGTTTTCTGGTTTACTGGTCCCAGTTTAATGTTATCTGGTCTAAGGTCTACTGGTCCCAGTTTAACGTTTTCTGGTTTACTGGTCCCAGTTTAATGTTATCTAGTCTGATGGTCTACTGGTCCCAGTTTGATGTTATCTGGTCTGATGGTCTACTGGCCCCAGTTTAATGTTTTCTGGTTTACTCGTCCCAGTTTAATGATATCTGGTCTAATGCTCCCAGTTTAACGTTTTCTGGTCTGATGGTCTACTTGTCCCAGTTTAATGTTATCTGGTCTGATGGTCCCAGTTTAACGTTTTCTGGTCTGATGGTCCACTGGTCCCAGTTTAATGTTTTCTGGTCTGATCGTCTACTGTTCCCAGTTTAACGTTGTCTGGTCTGATGATCAACTGGTCCCAGTTTAACGTTTTGTGGTCTGATGGTCTACTGGTCCCAGTTTGATGTTATCTAGTCTGATGGTCTACTGGTCCCAGTTTAACGTTTTCTGGTTTACTGGTCCCAGTTTAATGTTATCTGGTCTAATGGTCTACTGGTCCCAGTTCAACTTTTTCTGGTTTACTGGTCCCAGTTTAATGTTATCTGGTCTGATGGTCTACTGGTCCCAGTTTAACGTTTTATGGTCTGATGGTCTAATGGTCCCTGTTTAATGTTATCTGGTCTGATGGTCTACTGGTCCATGTTTGATGTTATCTGGTCTGATGGTCTACTGGTCCATGTTTGATGTTATCTGGTCTGATGGTCTACTGGTCCCAGTTTAATGTTTTCTGGTCTGATGGTCTACTGGTCCCAGTTTAACGTTGTCTGGTCTGATGATCTACTGGTCCCAGTTTAACGTTTTCTGGTCTGATGGTTTACTGGGCCCCGTTAATGTAATCTGGTCTGATGGTCTACTGGTCCCACTTTAACGTTTTCTGGACTGATGGTGTAATGGTCCCTGTTTAATGTTATCTGGTCTGATGGTCTACTGGTCCCAGTTTGATGTAATCTGGTCTGATGGTCTACTGGTCCCAGTTTAATGTTTTCTGGTCTGATCGTCTACTGGTCCCAGTTTAACGTTTTCTGGTCTGATGGTCTACTGGTCCCAGTTTAACGTTATCTGGTCTGATGTTCTACTGGTCCCAGTTTAACGTTGTCTGGTCTAACGATCTACTTGTCCCAGTTTAATGTCATCTGGTCTGATCGTCTACTGGTCCCAGTTTAACGTTGTCTGGTCTGATGATCTACTGGTCCCAGTTTAACGTTTTCTGGTCTGATGGTCTACTGGTCCCAGTTTGATGTTATCCAGTCTGATGGTCTACTGGTCCCAGTTTAACGTTTTCTGATTTACTGGTCCCAGTTTAATGTTATCTGGTCTAATGGTCTACTGGTCCCATTTTAACGTTTTCTGGTTTACTGGTCCCAGTTTAATGTTATCTGGTCTGATGGTCTACTAGTCCCAGTTTAATGTTTTCTGGTCTGATGGTCTAAAGGTCCCTGTTTAATGTTATCTGGTCTGATGGTCTACTGGTCCCAGTTTAATGTTTTCTGGTCTGATCGTCTACTGGTCCCAGTTTAACGTTTTCTGATTTACTGGTCCCAGTTTAATGTTATCTAGTCTGATGATCTACTGGTCCCAGTTTAACGTTTTCTGGTCTGATGGTTTACTGGGCCCCGTTAATGTAATCTGGTCTGATGGTCTACTGGTCCCACTTTAACGTTTTCTGGACTGATGGTGTAATGGTCCCTGTTTAATGTTATCTGGTCTGATGGTCTACTGGTCCCAGTTTGATGTAATCTGGTCTGATGGTCTACTGGTCCCAGTTTAATGTTTTCTGGTCTGATCGTCTACTGGTCCCAGTTTAACGTTTTCTGGTCTGATGGTCTACTGGTCCCAGTTTAACGTTATCTGGTCTGATGGTCTACTGGTCCCACTTTAACGTTTTCTGGACTGATGGTCTACTGGTCCCAGTTTAATGTTATCTGGTCTGATGGTCTACTGGTCCCAGTTTAATGTCATCTGGTCTGATCGTCTACTGGTCCCAGTTTAACTTTGTCTGGTCTGATAATCTACTGGTCCCAGTTTAACGTTTTCTGGTCTGATGGTCTACTGGTCCCAGTTTGATGTTATCCAGTCTGATGGTCTACTGGTCCCAGTTTAACGTTTTCTGATTTACTGGTCCCAGTTTAATGTTATCTGGTCTAATGGTCTACTGGTCCCATTTTAACGTTTTCTGGTTTACTGGTCCCAGTTTAATGTTATCTGGTCTGATGGTCTACTAGTCCCAGTTTAATGTTTTCTGGTCTGATGGTCTAAAGGTCCCTGTTTAATGTTATCTGGTCTGATGGTCTACTGGTCCCAGTTTAATGTTTTCTGGTCTGATCGTCTACTGGTCCTAGTTTAACGTTGTCTGGTCTGATGATCTACTGGTCCCAGTTTAACGTTTTCTGGTCTGATGGTCTACTGGTCCCAGTTTAATGCTATCTGGTCTGACGGTCTACTGGTCCCAGTTTATTGTTATCTGGTGTGATGGTCTACTGGTTCCAGTTTAACGTTGTCTGGTCTGATGGTCTACTGGTCCCAGTTTAACGTTTTCTGGTCTGATGGTCTACTTGTCCCAGTTTAATGTCATCTGGTCTGATGGACTACTGGTCCCAGTTTAACGTTTTCTGGTTTACTGGTCCCAGTTTAATGTTATCTGGTCTAATGGTCTACTGGTCCCAGTTTAACGTTTTCTGGTTTACTGGTCCCAGTTTAATGTTATCTAGTCTGATGGTCTACTGGTCCGAGTTTGATGTTATCTGGTCTGATGGTCTACTGGCCCCAGTTTAATGTTTTCTGGTTTACTCGTCCCAGTTTAATGATATCTGGTCTAATGCTCCCAGTTTAACGTTTTCTGGTCTGATGGTCTACTTGTCCCAGTTTAATGTTATCTGGTCTGATGGTCCCAGTTTAACGTTTTCTGGTCTGATGGTCTACTGGTCCCAGTTTAATGTTTTCTGGTCTGATCGTCTACTGGTCCCAGTTTAACATTGTCTGGTCTGATGATCAACTGGTCCCAGTTTAACGTTTTGTGGTCTGATGGTCTACTGGTCCCAGTTTGATGTTATCTAGTCTGATGGTCTACTGGTCCCAGTTTAACGTTTTCTGGTTTACTGGTCCCAGTTTAATGTTATCTGGTCTAATGGTCTACTGGTCCCAGTTTAACGTTTTCTGGTTTACTGGTCCCAGTTTAATGTTATCTGGTCTGATGGTCTACTGGTCCCAGTTTAACGTTTTATGGTCTGATGGTCTAATGGTCCCTGTTTAATGTTATCTGGTCTGATGGTCTACTGGTCCATGTTTGATGTTATCTGGTCTGATGGTCTACTGGTCCCAGTTTAATGTTTTCTGGTCTGATGGTCTACTGGTCCCAGTTTAACGTTGTCTGGTCTGATGATCTACTGGTCCCAGTTTAACGTTTTCTGGTCTGATGGTTTACTGGGCCCCGTTAATGTAATCTGGTCTGATGGTCTACTGGTCCCACTTTAACGTTTTCTGGACTGATGGTGTAATGGTCCCTGTTTAATGTTATCTGGTCTGATGGTCTACTGGTCCCAGTTTGATGTAATCTGGTCTGATGGTCTACTGGTCCCAGTTTAATGTTTTCTGGTCTGATCGTCTACTGGTCCCAGTTTAACGTTTTCTGGTCTGATGGTCTACTGGTCCCAGTTTAACGTTATCTGGTCTGATGTTCTACTGGTCCCAGTTTAACGTTGTCTGGTCTAACGATCTACTTGTCCCAGTTTAATGTCATCTGGTCTGATCGTCTACTGGTCCCAGTTTAACGTTGTCTGGTCTGATGATCTACTGGTCCCAGTTTAACGTTTTCTGGTCTGATGGTCTACTGGTCCCAGTTTGATGTTATCCAGTCTGATGGTCTACTGGTCCCAGTTTAACGTTTTCTGATTTACTGGTCCCAGTTTAATGTTATCTGGTCTAATGGTCTACTGGTCCCATTTTAACGTTTTCTGGTTTACTGGTCCCAGTTTAATGTTATCTGGTCTGATGGTCTACTAGTCCCAGTTTAATGTTTTCTGGTCTGATGGTCTAAAGGTCCCTGTTTAATGTTATCTGGTCTGATGGTCTACTGGTCCCAGTTTAATGTTTTCTGGTCTGATCGTCTACTGGTCCCAGTTTAACGTTGTCTGGTCTGATGATCTACTGGTCCCAGTTTAACGTTTTCTGGTCTGATGGTCTACTGGTCCCAGTTTAATGCTATCTGGTCTGACGGTCTACTGGTCCCAGTTTATTGTTATCTGGTGTGATGGTCTACTGGTTCCAGTTTAACGTTGTCTGGTCTGATGGTCTACTGGTCCCAGTTTAACGTTTTCTGGTCTGATGGTCTACTTGTCCCAGTTTAATGTCATCTGGTCTGATGGACTACTGGTCCCAGTTTAACGTTTTCTGGTTTACTGGTCCCAGTTTAATGTTATCTGGTCTAAGGTCTACTGGTCCCAGTTTAACGTTTTCTGGTTTACTGGTCCCAGTTTAATGTTATCTAGTCTGATGGTCTACTGGTCCCAGTTTGATGTTATCTGGTCTGATGGTCTACTGGCCCCAGTTTAATGTTTTCTGGTTTACTCGTCCCAGTTTAATGATATCTGGTCTAATGCTCCCAGTTTAACGTTTTCTGGTCTGATGGTCTACTTGTCCCAGTTTAATGTTATCTGGTCTGATGGTCCCAGTTTAACGTTTTCTGGTCTGATGGTCCACTGGTCCCAGTTTAATGTTTTCTGGTCTGATCGTCTACTGTTCCCAGTTTAACGTTGTCTGGTCTGATGATCAACTGGTCCCAGTTTAACGTTTTGTGGTCTGATGGTCTACTGGTCCCAGTTTGATGTTATCTAGTCTGATGGTCTACTGGTCCCAGTTTAACGTTTTCTGGTTTACTGGTCCCAGTTTAATGTTATCTGGTCTAATGGTCTACTGGTCCCAGTTCAACTTTTTCTGGTTTACTGGTCCCAGTTTAATGTTATCTGGTCTGATGGTCTACTGGTCCCAGTTTAACGTTTTATGGTCTGATGGTCTAATGGTCCCTGTTTAATGTTATCTGGTCTGATGGTCTACTGGTCCATGTTTGATGTTATCTGGTCTGATGGTCTACTGGTCCCAGTTTAATGTTTTCTGGTCTGATGGTCTACTGGTCCCAGTTTAACGTTGTCTGGTCTGATGATCTACTGATCCCAGTTTAACGTTTTCTGGTCTGATGGTATACTGGGCCCCGTTAATGTAATCTGGTCTGATGGTCTACCGGTCCCACTTTAACGTTTTCTGGACTGATGGTGTAATGGTCCCTGTTTAATGTTATCTGGTCTGATGGTCTACTGGTACCAGTTTGATGTAATCTGGTCTGATGGTCTACTGGTCCCAGTTTAATGTTTTCTGGTCTGATCGTCTACTGGTCCCAGTTTAACGTTTTCTGGTCTGATGGTCTACTGGTCCCAGTTTAACGTTATCTGGTCTGATGTTCTACTGGTCCCAGTTTAACGTTGTCTGGTCTAATGATCTACTTGTCCCAGTTTAATGTCATCTGGTCTGATGGTCTACTGGTTCCAGTTTAATGTTATTTGGTCTGATGGTCCCAGTTTAACGTTTTCTGGTCTGATGGTCCACTGGTCCCAGTTTAATGTTATCTGGTCTGATGGTCCCAGTTTAACGTTTTGTGGTCTGATGGTCCACTGGTCCCAGTTGAATGTTTTCTGGTCTGATCGTCTACTGGTCCCAGTTTAACGTTGTCTGGTCTGATGATCAACTGGTCCCAGTTTAACGTTTTGTGGTCTGATGGTCTACTGGTCCCAGTTTGATGTTATCTAGTCTGATGGTCTACTGGTCCCAGTTTAACGTTTTCTGGTTTACTGGTCCCAGTTTAATGTTATCTGGTCTAATGGTCTACTTGTCCCAGTTTAACGTTTTCTGGTTTACTGGTCCCAGTTTAATGTTATCTGGTCTGATGGTCTACTAGTCCCAGTTTAATGTTTTCTGGTCTGATGGTCTAAAGGTCCCTGTTTAATGTTATCTGGTCTGATGGTCTACTGGTCCCAGTTTAATGTTTTCTGGTCTGATCGTCTACTGGTCCCAGTTTAACGTTGTCTGGTCTGATGATCTACTGGTCCCAGTTTAACGTTTTCTGGTCTGATGGTCTACTGGTCCCAGTTTAATGCTATCTGGTCTGACGGTCTACTGGTCCCAGTTTATTGTTATCTGGTGTGATGGTCTACTGGTTCCAGTTTAACGTTGTCTGGTCTGATGGTCTACTGGTCCCAGTTTAACGTTTTCTGGTCTGATGGTCTACTTGTCCCAGTTTAATGTCATCTGGTCTGATGGACTACTGGTCCCAGTTTAACGTTTTCTGGTTTACTGGTCCCAGTTTAATGTTATCTGGTCTAAGGTCTACTGGTCCCAGTTTAACGTTTTCTGGTTTACTGGTCCCAGTTTAATGTTATCTAGTCTGATGGTCTACTGGTCCCAGTTTGATGTTATCTGGTCTGATGGTCTACTGGCCCCAGTTTAATGTTTTCTGGTTTACTCGTCCCAGTTTAATGATATCTGGTCTAATGCTCCCAGTTTAACGTTTTCTGGTCTGATGGTCTACTTGTCCCAGTTTAATGTTATCTGGTCTGATGGTCCCAGTTTAACGTTTTCTGGTCTGATGGTCCACTGGTCCCAGTTTAATGTTTTCTGGTCTGATCGTCTACTGTTCCCAGTTTAACGTTGTCTGGTCTGATGATCAACTGGTCCCAGTTTAACGTTTTGTGGTCTGATGGTCTACTGGTCCCAGTTTGATGTTATCTAGTCTGATGGTCTACTGGTCCCAGTTTAACGTTTTCTGGTTTACTGGTCCCAGTTTAATGTTATCTGGTCTAATGGTCTACTGGTCCCAGTTCAACTTTTTCTGGTTTACTGGTCCCAGTTTAATGTTATCTGGTCTGATGGTCTACTGGTCCCAGTTTAACGTTTTATGGTCTGATGGTCTAATGGTCCCTGTTTAATGTTATCTGGTCTGATGGTCTACTGGTCCCAGTTTGATGTTATCTGGTCTGATGGTCTACTGGTCCCAGTTTAATGTTTTCTGGTCTGATGGTCTACTGGTCCCAGTTTAACGTTGTCTGGTCTGATGATCTACTGATCCCAGTTTAACGTTTTCTGGTCTGATGGTATACTGGGCCCCGTTAATGTAATCTGGTCTGATGGTCTACCGGTCCCACTTTAACGTTTTCTGGACTGATGGTGTAATGGTCCCTGTTTAATGTTATCTGGTCTGATGGTCTACTGGTACCAGTTTGATGTAATCTGGTCTGATGGTCTACTGGTCCCAGTTTAATGTTTTCTGGTCTGATCGTCTACTGGTCCCAGTTTAACGTTTTCTGGTCTGATGGTCTACTGGTCCCAGTTTAACGTTATCTGGTCTGATGTTCTACTGGTCCCAGTTTAACGTTGTCTGGTCTAATGATCTACTTGTCCCAGTTTAATGTCATCTGGTCTGATGGTCTACTGGTTCCAGTTTAATGTTATTTGGTCTGATGGTCCCAGTTTAACGTTTTCTGGTCTGATGGTCCACTGGTCCCAGTTTAATGTTATCTGGTCTGATGGTCACAGTTTAACGTTTTGTGGTCTGATGGTCCACTGGTCCCAGTTGAATGTTTTCTGGTCTGATCGTCTACTGGTCCCAGTTTAACGTTGTCTGGTCTGATGATCAACTGGTCCCAGTTTAACGTTTTGTGGTCTGATGGTCTACTGGTCCCAGTTTGATGTTATCTAGTCTGATGGTCTACTGGTCCCAGTTTAACGTTTTCTGGTTTACTGGTCCCAGTTTAATGTTATCTGGTCTAATGGTCTACTGGTCCCAGTTTAACGTTTTCTGGTTTACTAGTCCCAGTTTAATGTTATCTGGTCTGATGGTCTACTGGTCCCAGTTTAACGTTTTATGGTCTGATGGTCTAATGGTCCCTGTTTAATGTTATCTGGTCTGATGGTCTACTGGTCCATGTTTGATGTTATCTGGTCTGATGGTCTACTGGTCCCAGTTTAATGTTTTCTGGTCTGATGGTCTACTGGTCCCAGTTTAACGTTGTCTGGTCTGATGATCTACTGATCCCAGTTTAACGTTTTCTGGTCTGATGGTATACTGGGCCCCGTTAATGTAATCTGGTCTGATGGTCTACCGGTCCCACTTTAACGTTTTCTGGACTGATGGTGTAATGGTCCCTGTTTAATGTTATCTGGTCTGATGGTCTACTGGTACCAGTTTGATGTAATCTGGTCTGATGGTCTACTGGTCCCAGTTTAATGTTTTCTGGTCTGATCGTCTACTGGTCCCAGTTTAACGTTTTCTGGTCTGATGGTCTACTGGTCCCAGTTTAACGTTATCTGGTCTGATGTTCTACTGGTCCCAGTTTAACGTTGTCTGGTCTAATGATCTACTTGTCCCAGTTTAATGTCATCTGGTCTGATGGTCTACTGGTTCCAGTTTAATGTTATTTGGTCTGATGGTCCCAGTTTAACGTTTTCTGGTCTGATGGTCCACTGGTCCCAGTTTAATGTTATCTGGTCTGATGGTCCCAGTTTAACGTTTTGTGGTCTGATGGTCCACTGGTCCCAGTTGAATGTTTTCTGGTCTGATCGTCTACTGGTCCCAGTTTAACGTTGTCTGGTCTGATGATCAACTGGTCCCAGTTTAACGTTTTGTGGTCTGATGGTCTACTGGTCCCAGTTTGATGTTATCTAGTCTGATGGTCTACTGGTCCCAGTTTAACGTTTTCTGGTTTACTGGTCCCAGTTTAATGTTATCTGGTCTAATGGTCTACTGGTCCCAGTTTAACGTTTTCTGGTTTACTGGTCCCAGTTTAATGTTATCTGGTCTGATGGTCTACTGGTCCCAGTTTAACGTTTTATGGTCTGATGGTCTAATGGTCCCTGTTTAATGTTATCTGGTCTGATGGTCTACTGGTCCATGTTTGATGTCATCTGGTCTGATGGTCTACTGGTCCCAGTTTAATGTTTTCTGGTCTGATGGTCTACTGGTCCCAGTTTAACGTTGTCTGGTCTGATGATCTACTGGTCCCAGTTTAACGTTTTCTGGTCTGATGGTTTACTGGGCCCCGTTAATGTAATCTGGTCTGATGGTCTACTGGTCCCACTTTAACGTTTTCTGGACTGATGGTGTAATGGTCCCTGTTTAATGTTATCTGGTCTGATGGTCTACTGGTCCCAGTTTGATGTCATCTGGTCTGATGGTCTACTGGTCCCAGTTTAATGTTTTCTGGTCTGATCGTCTACTGGTCCCAGTTTAACGTTTTCTGGTCTGATGGTCTACTGGTCCCAGTTTAACGTTATCTGGTCTGATGTTCTACTGGTCCCAGTTTAACGTTGTCTGGTCTAATGATCTACTTGTCCCAGTTTAATGTCATCTGGTCTGATGGTCTACTGGTTCCAGTTTAATGTTATTTGGTCTGATGGTCCCAGTTTAACGTTTTCTGGTCTGATGGTCCACTGGTCCCAGTTTAATTTGATCTGGTCTGATGGTCTACTGGTCCCAGTTTAACGTTGTCTGGTCTAATGATCTACTTGTCCCAGATTAACGTTGTCTGGTTGATGGTCTACTGGTCCCAGTTTAACGTTGTCTGGTCTGATGATCTACTGGTCCCAGTTTAACGTTTTCTGGTCTGATGGTCTACTGGTCCCAGTTTGACGTTATCTAGTCTGATGGTCTACTGGTCCCAGTTTAATGTTTTCTGGTCTGATGGTCTACTGGTCCCAGTTTAACGTTTTCTGGTCTGATGGTCTACTGGTCCCAGTTTAATGTTTTCTGGTCTGATGGTCCACTGGTCCCCGTTAATGTTATCTGGTCTGATGGTCTACTGGTCCCAGTTTAATGTTTTCTGGTCTGATGGTCTACTGGTCCCAGTTTAACGTTTTCTGGTCTGATGGTCTACTGGTCCCAGTTTAATGTTTTCTGGTCTGATGGTCTACTGGTCCCAGTTTAACGTTTTCTGGTCTGATGGTCTACTGGTCCCAGTTTGATGTTTTCTGGTCTGATGGTCTACTGGTCCCAGTTTAAGTTTTCTGGTCTGATGGTCTACTGGTCCCAGTTTGATGTTATCTGGTCTGATGGTCTACTGGTCCCAGTTTAACGTTTTCTGGTTTACTGGTCCCAGTTTAACGTTGTCTGGTCTAATGATCTACTTGTCCCAGTTTAATGTCATCTGGTCTGATGGTCTACTTGTCCCAGTTTAACGTTTTCTGGTCTGATGGTCTACTTGTCCTAGTTTATTGTTATCTGGTCTGATGGTCTACTGGTCCCAGTTTAATGTCATCTGGTTGATGGTCTACTGGTCCCAGTTTAACGTTGTCTGGTCTGATGGTCTACTGGTCCCAGTTTAATGTTATCTGGTCTGATGGTCTACTGGTCCCAGTTTAATGTCATCTGGTCTGATCGTCTACTGGTCCCAGTTTAACGTTGTCTGGTCTGATGATCTACTGGTCCCTGTTTAACGTTTTCTGGTCTGATGGTCTACTGGTCCCAGTTTGATGTTATCCAGTCTGATGGTCTACTGGTCCCAGTTTAACGTTTTCTGATTTACTGGTCCCAGTTTAATGTTATCTGGTCTAATGGTCTACTGGTCCCATTTTAACGTTTTATGGTTTACTGGTCCCAGTTTAATGTTATCTGGTCTGATGGTCTACTAGTCCCAGTTTAATGTTTTCTGGTCTGATGGTCTAAAGGTCCCTGTTTAATGTTATCTGGTCTGATGGTCTACTGGTCCCAGTTTAATGTTTTCTGGTCTGATCGTCTACTGGTCCCAGTTTAACGTTGTCTGGTCTGATGATCTACTGGTCCCAGTTTAACGTTTTCTGGTCTGATGGTCTACTGGTCCCAGTTTAATGCTATCTGGTCTGACGGTCTACTGGTCCCAGTTTATTGTTATCTGGTGTGATGGTCCACTGGTTCCAGTTTAACGTTGTCTGGTTTAATGATCTACTTGTCCCAGTTTAACGTTTTCTGGTCTACTGGCCCCAGTTCAATGTTTTCTGGTTTACTCGTCCCAGTTTAATGTTATCTGGTCTAATGGTCCCAGTTTAACGTTTTCTGGTCTGATGGTCTACTTGTCCCAGTTTAATGTTATCTGGTCTGATGGTCCCAGTTTAACCTTTTCTGGTCTGATGGTCCACTGGTCCCAGTTTAATGTTTTCTGGTCTGATTGTCTACTGGTCCCAGTTTAACATTGTCTGGTCTGATGATCAACTGGTCCCAGTTTAACGTTTTGTGGTCTGATGGTCTACTGGTCCCAGTTTGATGTTATCTAGTCTGATGGTCTACTGGTCCCAGTTTAACGTTTTCTGGTTTACTGGTCCCAGTTTAATGTTATCTGGTCTAATGGTCTACTGGTCCCAGTTTAACGTTTTCTGGTTTACTGGTCCCAGTTTAATGTTATCTGGTCTGATGGTCTACTGGTCCATGTTTGATGTTATCTGGTCTGATGGTCTACTGGTCCCAGTTTAATGTTTTCTGGTCTGATGGTCTACTGGTCCCAGTTTAACGTTGTCTGGTCTGATGATCTACTGGTCCCAGTTTAACATTTTCTAGTCTGATGGTCTACTGGTCCCAGTTTAACGTTGTCTGGTCTGATGATCTACTGGTCCCAGTTTAACGTTTTCTGGTCTGATGGTCTACTGGTCCCAGTTTGATGTTATCTGGTCTGATGGTCTACTGGTCCCAGTTTAACGTTGTCTGGTCTGATGATCTACTGGTCCCAGTTTAACGTTTTCTGGTCTGATGGTCTACTGGTCCCAGTTTGATAGTATCTGGTCTGATGATCTACTGGTCCCAGTTTAACGTTTTCTGGTCTGATGGTCTACTGGTCCCCGTTAATGTTATCTGGTCTGATGGTCTACTGGTCCCACTTTAACGTTTTCTGGTCTGATGGTGTAATGGTCCCTGTTTAACGTTATCTGGTCTGATGTTCTACTGGTCCCAGTTTAACGTTGTCTGGTCTAATGATCTACTTGTCCCAGTTTAATGTCATCTGGTCTGATGGTCTACTGGTTCCAGTTTAATGTTATTTGGTCTGATGGTCCCAGATTAACGTTTTCTGGTCTGATGGTCTACTGGTCCCAGTTTAATGTCATCTGGTCTGATGGTCTACTGGTCCCAGTTTGATGTTATCCAGTGTGATGGTCTACTGGTCCCAGTTTGATGTCATCTGGTCTGATGGTCTACTGGTCCCAGTTTAACGTTTTCTGGTTTACTGGTCCCAGTTTAATGTTATCTGGTCTAATTGCCTACTGGTCCCAGTTTAACGTTTTCTTGTTTACTGGTCCCAGTTTAATGTTATCTGGTCTAATGGTCTACTGGTCCCAGTTTAACGTTTTCTGGTTTACTGGTCCCAGTTTAATGTTATCTAGTCTGATGGTCTACTGGTCCCAGTTTAATGTTATCTGGTCTGATGGTCTACTAGTCCTAGTTTAATGTTTTCTGGTCTGATGGTCTAAAGGTCCCTGTTTAATGTTATTTGGTCTGATGGTCTACTGGTCCATGTTTGATGTTATCTGGTCTGATTGTCTACTGGTCCCAGTTTAATGTTCTCTGGTCTGATGGTCTACTGGTCCCAGTTTAACGTTGTCTGGTCTGATGGTCTACTGGTCCTAGTTTAATTTTATCTGGTCTGATGGTCTACTGGTCCCAGTTTAACGTTGTCTGGTCTGATGATCTACTGGTCCCAGTTTAATGTCATCTGGTCAGATGGTCTACTGGTCCCAGTTTAATGTTATCTGGTCTGTTGGTCTACTGGTCCCAGTTTAACGTTGTCTGGTCTGATGATCTACTGGTCCCAGTTTAAATTTTCTGGTCTGATGGTCTACTGGTCCCAGTTTAATGATATCTGGTCTGATGATCTACTGGTCCCAGTTTAATGTCATCTGGTCTGATGATCTACTGGTCCCACTTTAATGTTATCTGGTCTGATGGTCAAATGGTCCCAGTTTAATGTTAACTGGTCTGATGGTCTACTGGTCCCAGTTTAACGTTTTGTGGTTTACTGGTCCCAGTTTAATGTTATCTAGTCTGATGGTCTACTGGTCCCAGTTTGATGTTATGTGGTCTGATGGTCTACTGGTCCCAGTTTAATGTTTTCTGGTCTGATGGTCTACTCGTCCATGTTTGATGTTATCTGGTCTGATGGTCTACTGGTCCCAGTTTAACGTTATCTGGTCTGATGTTCTACTGGTCCCAGTTTAACGTTGTCTGGTCTAATGATCTACTTGTCCCAGTTTAATGTCATCTGGTCTGATGGTCTACTGGTTCCAGTTTAATGTTATTTGGTCTGATGGTCCCAGTTTAACGTTTTCTGGTCTAATGGTCTACTGGTCCCAGTTTAATGTCATCTGGTCTGATGGTCTACTGGACCCAGTTTGATGTTATCCAGTGTGATGGTCTACTGGTCCCAGTTTGATGTTATCTGGTCTGATGGTCTACTGGTCCCAGTTTAACGTTTTCTGGTTTACTGGTCCCAGTTTAATGTTATCTGGTCTAATGGTCTACTGGTCCCAGTTTAACGTTTTCTTGTTTACTAGTCCCAGTTTAATGTTATCTGGTCTAATGGTCTACTGGTCCCAGTTTAACGTTTTCTGGTTTACTGGTCCCAGTTTAATGTTATCTAGTCTGATGGTCTACTGGTCCCAGTTTAATGTTTTCTGGTCTGATGGTCTAAAGGTCCCTGTTTAATGTTATTTGGTCTGATGGTCTACTGGTCCATGTTTGATGTTATCTGGTCTGATGGTCTACTGGTCCCAGTTTAATGTTTTCCGGTCTGATGGTCTACTGGTCCCAGTTTAACGTTGTCTGGTCTGATGGTCTACTGGTCCCAGTTTAATTTTATCTGGTCTGATGGTCTACTGGTCCCAGTTTAACGTTGTCTGGTCTGATGATCTACTGGTCCCAGTTTAATGTCATCTGGTCAGATGGTCTACTGGTCCCAGTTTAATGTTATCTGGTCTGTTGGTCTACTGGTCCCAGTTTAACGATGTCCGGTCTGATGATCTACTGGTCCCAGTTTAAATTTTCTGGTCTGATGGTCTACTGGTCCCAGTTTAATGATATCTGCTCTGATGATCTACTGGTCCCAGTTTAATGTCATCTGGTCTGATGATCTACTGGTCCCACTTTAATGTTATCTGGTCTGATGGTCAAATGGTCCCAGTTTAATGTTAACTGGTCTGATGGTCTACTGGTCCCAGTTTAACGTTTTGTGGTTTACTGGTCCCAGTTTAATGTTATCTAGTCTGATGGTCTACTGGTCCCAGTTTGATGTTATGTGGTCTGATGGTCTACTGGTCCCAGTTTGATGTTATCTGGTCTGATGGTCTACTCGTCCATGTTTGATGTTATCTGGTCTGATCGTCTACTGGTCCCAGTTTAAATTTTTCTGGTCTGATGGTCTACTGGTCCCAGTTTAATGTTATCTGGTCTGATGGTCTACTGGTCCCAGTTTAATGTTTTATGGTCTGATGGACTACTGGTCCCAGTTTAACGTTGTCTGGTCTGATGATCTACTGGTCCCAGTTTAACGTTGTCTGGTCTGATGATCTACTGGTCCCTGTTTACCGTTTTCTGGTCTGATGGTCTACTTGTCCCAGTTTAATGTTATTTGGCTTGATGGTCTACTGGTCCCAGTTTAACGTTGTCTGGTCTGATGATCTACTGGTCCCAGTTTAATGTCATCTGGTCTGATGGTCTACTGGTCCCAGTTTGATGTTATCTAGTCTGATGGTCTACTGGTCCATGTTTAATTTTATCTGGTCTGATGGTCTACTGCTCCCAGTTTAATGTTTTCTGGTCTGTTGGTCTACTGGTCCCAGTTTGATGTTGACTGGTCTGAATATTTACTGGTCCCAGTTTAACATTTTCTGGTCTGATGGTCTACTGGTCCCAGATTAATGATATCTTGTCTGATGGTCTACTGGTCCCAGTTTAATGTTTTCTGGTCTGATGGACTACTGGCCCCAGTTTAACGTTGTCTGGTCTGATGGTCTACTTGTCCCAGTTTAATGTCATCTGGTCTGATGATCTACTGGTCCCAGTTTAGCGTTTTCTGGTCTGATGGTCTACTTGTCACAGTTTAATGTCATCTGGTCTGATGGTCTACTGGTCCCAGTTTGATGTTATCTGGTCTGATGGTCTACTGGTCCCAGTTTAACTTTGTCTGGTCTGATGATCTACTGGTCCCTGTTTAACGTTTTCTGGTCTGATGGTCTACTTGTCCCAGTTTAAGGTTATTTGGCTTGATGGTCTACTGGTCCCAGTTTAACGTTGTCTGGTCTGATGATCTACTGGTCCCAGTTTAATGTCATCTGGTCTGATGGTCTACTGGTCCCAGTTTGATGTTATCTAGTCTGATTGTCTACTGGTCCATGTTTAATTTTATCTGGTCTGATGGTCTACTGGTCCCAGTTTAATGTTTTCTGGTCTTTTGGTCTACTGGTCCCAGTTTGATGTTGACTGGTCTGATGGTCTACTGGTCCCAGTTTAACGTTGTCTGGTCTGATGGTCTACTGGTCCCAGTTTAACGTTGTCTGGTCTGATGGTCCCAGTTTAACATTTTCTGGTCTGATGGTCTACTGGTCCCAGTTTAACGTTGTCTGGTCTGATGGTCTACTTGTCCTAGTTTAATGTCATCTGGTCTGATTTTCTACTGGTCCCAGTTTAACGTTGTCTGGTCTGATGGTCTTCTGGTCCCAGTTTAATGTTATCTGGTCTGATGGTCCCAGTTTAACGTTTTCTGCTCTGATGGTCTACTGGTCCCAGTTTAATGTCATCTGGTCTGATGGTCTAGTGGTCCCAGTTTGATGTTATCTAGTCTGATGGTCTACTGGTCCCAGTTTGATGTTGACTGGTCTGATGATTTATTGGTCCCAGTTTAACATTTTCTGGTCTGATGGTCTACTGGTCCCAGATTAATGATATCTGGTCTGATGGTCTACTGGTCCCAGTTTAATGTTTTCTGGTCTGATGGACTACTGGTCCCAGTTTAACGTTTTCTGGTTTACTGGTCCCAGTTTAATGTTATCTAGTCTGATGGTCTACTGGTCCCAGTTTAATGTTATCTGGTCTGATGGTCTACTAGTCCTAGTTTAATGTTTTCTGGTCTGATGGTCTAAAGGTCCCTGTTTAATGTTATTTGGTCTGATGGTCTACTGGTCCATGTTTGATGTTATCTGGTCTGATTGTCTACTGGTCCCAGTTTAATGTTCTCTGGTCTGATGGTCTACTGGTCCCAGTTTAACGTTGTCTGGTCTGATGGTCTACTGGTCCCAGTTTAATTTTATCTGGTCTGATGGTCTACTGGTCCCAGTTTAACGTTGTGTGGTCTGATGATCTACTGGTCCCAGTTTAATGTCATCTGGTCAGATGGTCTACTGGTCCCAGTTTAATGTTATCTGGTCTGTTGGTCTACTGGTCCCAGTTTAACGTTGTCTGGTCTGATGATCTACTGGTCCCAGTTTAAATTTTCTGGTCTGATGGTCTACTGGTCCCAGTTTAATGATATCTGGTCTGATGATCTACTGGTCCCAGTTTAATGTCATCTGGTCTGATGATCTACTGGTCCCACTTTAATGTTATCTGGTCTGATGGTCAAATGGTCCCAGTTTAATGTTAACTGGTCTGATGGTCTACTGGTCCCAGTTTAACGTTTTGTGGTTTACTGGTCCCAGTTTAATGTTATCTAGTCTGATGGTCTACTGGTCCCAGTTTGATGTTATGTGGTCTGATGGTCTACTGGTCCCAGTTTAATGTTTTCTGGTCTGATGGTCTACTGGTCCCAGTTTGATGTTATCTGGTCTGATGGTCTACTCGTCCATGTTTGATGTTATCTGGTCTGATGGTCTACTGGTCCCAGTTTAACGTTATCTGGTCTGATGTTCTACTGGTCCCAGTTTAACGTTGTCTGGTCTAATGATCTACTTGTCCCAGTTTAATGTCATCTGGTCTGATGGTCTACTGGTTCCAGTTTAATGTTATTTGGTCTGATGGTCCCAGTTTAACGTTTTCTGGTCTAATGGTCTACTGGTCCCAGTTTAATGTCATCTGGTCTGATGGTCTACTGGTCCCAGTTTGATGTTATCCAGTGTGATGGTCTACTGGTCCCAGTTTGATGTTATCTGGTCTGATGGTCTACTGGTCCCAGTTTAACGTTTTCTGGTTTACTGGTCCCAGTTTAATGTTATCTGGTCTAATGGTCTACTGGTCCCAGTTTAACGTTTTCTTGTTTACTAGTCCCAGTTTAATGTTATCTGGTCTAATGGTCTACTGGTCCCAGTTTAACGTTTTCTGGTGTACTGGTCCCAGTTTAATGTTATCTAGTCTGATGGTCTACTGGTCCCAGTTTAATGTTTTCTGGTCTGATGGTCTAAAGGTCCCTGTTTAATGTTATTTGGTCTGATGGTCTACTGGTCCATGTTTGATGTTATCTGGTCTGATGGTCTACTTGTCCCAGTTTAATGTTTTCCGGTCTGATGGTCTACTGGTCCCAGTTTAACGTTGTCTGGTCTGATGGTCTACTGGTCCCAGTTTAATTTTATCTGGTCTGATGGTCTACTGGTCCCAGTTTAACGTTGTCTGGTCTGATGATCTACTGGTCCCAGTTTAATGTCATCTGGTCAGATGGTCTACTGGTCCCAGTTTAATGTTATCTGGTCTGTTGGTCTACTGGTCCCAGTTTAACGTTGTCCGGTCTGATGATCTACTGGTCCCAGTTTAAATTTTCTGGTCTGATGGTCTACTGGTCCCAGTTTAATGATATCTGCTCTGATGATCTACTGGTCCCAGTTTAATGTCATCTGGTCTGATGATCTACTGGTCCCACTTTAATGTTATCTGGTCTGATGGTCAAATGGTCCCAGTTTAATGTTAACTGGTCTGATGGTCTACTGGTCCCAGTTTAACGTTTTGTGGTTTACTGGTCCCAGTTTAATGTTATCTAGTCTGATGGTCTACTGGTCCCAGTTTGATGTTATGTGGTCTGATGGTCTACTGGTCCCAGTTTGATGTTATCTGGTCTGATCGTCTACTGGTCCCAGTTTAAATTTTTCTGGTCTGATGGTCTACTGGTCCCAGTTTAATGTTATCTTGTATGATGGTCTACTGGTCCCAGTTTAATGTTTTATGGTCTGATGGACTACTGGTCCCAGTTTAACGTTGTCTGGTCTGATGATCTACTGGTCCCAGTTTAACGTTTTCTGGTCTGATGGTCTACTTGTCCCAGTTAAATGTCATCTGGTCTGATGGTCTACTGGTCCCAGTTTGATGTTATCTGGTCTGATGGTCTACTGGTCCCAGTTTAACGTTGTCTGGTCTGATGATCTACTGGTCCCTGTTTACCGTTTTCTGGTCTGATGGTCTACTTGTCCCAGTTTAATGTTATTTGGCTTGATGGTCTACTGGTCCCAGTTTAACGTTGTCTGGTCTGATGATCTACTGGTCCCAGTTTAATGTCATCTGGTCTGATGGTCTACTGGTCCCAGTTTGATGTTATCTAGTCTGATGGTCTACTGGTCCATGTTTAATTTTATCTGGTCTGATGGTCTACTGCTCCCAGTTTAATGTTTTCTGGTCTGTTGGTCTACTGGTCCCAGTTTGATGTTGACTGGTCTGAATATTTACTGGTCCCAGTTTAACATTTTCTGGTCTGATGGTCTACTGGTCCCAGATTAATGATATCTGGTCTGATGGTCTACTGGTCCCAGTTTAATATTTTCTGGTCTGATGGACTACTGGCCCCAGTTTAACGTTGTCTGGTCTGATGGTCTACTTGTCCCAGTTTAATGTCATCTGGTCTGATGATCTACTGGTCCCAGTTTAGCGTTTTCTGGTCTGATGGTCTACTTGTCACAGTTTAATGTCATCTGGTCTGATGGTCTACTGGTCCCAGTTTGATGTTATCTGGTCTGATGGTCTACTGGTCCCAGTTTAACTTTGTCTGGTCTGATGATCTACTGGTCCCTGTTTAACGTTTTCTGGTCTGATGGTCTACTTGTCCCAGTTTAAGGTTATTTGGCTTGATGGTCTACTGGTCCCAGTTTAACGTTGTCTGGTCTGATGATCTACTGGTCCCAGTTTAATGTCATCTGGTCTGATGGTCTACTGGTCCCAGTTTGATGTTATCTAGTCTGATTGTCTACTGGTCCATGTTTAATTTTATCTGGTCTGATGGTCTACTGGTCCCAGTTTAATGTTTTCTGGTCTGTTGGTCTACTGGTCCCAGTTTGATGTTGACTGGTCTGATGGTCTACTGGTCCCAGTTTAACGTTGTCTGGTCTGATGGTCTACTGGTCCCAGTTTAACGTTGTCTGGTCTGATGGTCCCAGTTTAACATTTTCTGGTCTGATGGTCTACTGGTCCCAGTTTAACGTTGTCTGGTCTGATGGTCTACTTGTCCTAGTTTAATGTCATCTGGTCTGATTTTCTACTGGTCCCAGTTTAACGTTGTCTGGTCTGATGGTCTTCTGGTCCCAGTTTAATGTTATCTGGTCTGATGGTCCCAGTTTAACGTTTTCTGCTCTGATGGTCTACTGGTCCCAGTTTAATGTCATCTGGTCTGATGGTCTAGTGGTCCCAGTTTGATGTTATCTAGTCTGATGGTCTACTGGTCCCAGTTTGATGTTGACTGGTCTGATGATTTATTGGTCCCAGTTTAACATTTTCTGGTCTGATGGTCTACTGGTCCCAGATTAATGATATCTGGTCTGATGGTCTACTGGTCCCAGTTTAATGTTTTCTGGTCTGATGGACTACTGGTCCCAGTTTAACGTTTTCTGGTTTACTGGTCCCAGTTTAATGTTATCTAGTCTGATGGTCTACTGGTCCCAGTTTAATGTTATCTGGTCTGATGGTCTACTAGTCCTAGTTTAATGTTTTCTGGTCTGATGGTCTAAAGGTCCCTGTTTAATGTTATTTGGTCTGATGGTCTACTGGTCCATGTTTGATGTTATCTGGTCTGATTGTCTACTGGTCCCAGTTTAATGTTCTCTGGTCTGATGGTCTACTGGTCCCAGTTTAACGTTGTCTGGTCTGATGGTCTACTGGTCCCAGTTTAATTTTATCTGGTCTGATGGTCTACTGGTCCCAGTTTAACGTTGTCTGGTCTGATGATCTACTGGTCCCAGTTTAATGTCATCTGGTCAGATGGTCTACTGGTCCCAGTTTAATGTTATCTGGTCTGTTGGTCTACTGGTCCCAGTTTAACGTTGTCTGGTCTGATGATCTACTGGTCCCAGTTTAAATTTTCTGGTCTGATGGTCTACTGGTCCCAGTTTAATGATATCTGGTCTGATGATCTACTGGTCCCAGTTTAATGTCATCTGGTCTGATGATCTACTGGTCCCACTTTAATGTTATCTGGTCTGATGGTCAAATGGTCCCAGTTTAATGTTAACTGGTCTGATGGTCTACTGGTCCCAGTTTAACGTTTTGTGGTTTACTGGTCCCAGTTTAATGTTATCTAGTCTGATGGTCAACTGGTCCCAGTTTGATGTTATGTGGTCTGATGGTCTACTGGTCCCAGTTTAATGTTTTCTGGTCTGATGGTCTACTGGTCCCAGTTTGATGTTATCTGGTCTGATGGTCTACTCGTCCATGTTTGATGTTATCTGGTCTGATGGTCTACTGGTCCCAGTTTAACGTTATCTGGTCTGATGTTCTACTGGTCCCAGTTTAACGTTGTCTGGTCTAATGATCTACTTGTCCCAGTTTAATGTCATCTGGTCTGATGGTCTACTGGTTCCAGTTTAATGTTATTTGGTCTGATGGTCCCAGTTTAACGTTTTCTGGTCTGATGGTCTACTGGTCCCAGTTTAATGTCATCTGGTCTGATGGTCTACTGGACCCAGTTTGATGTTATCCAGTGTGATGGTCTACTGGTCCCAGTTTGATGTTATCTGGTCTGATGGTCTACTGGTCCCAGTTTAACGTTTTCTGGTTTACTGGTCCCAGTTTAATGTTATCTGGTCTAATGGTCTACTGGTCCCAGTTTAACGTTTTCTTGTTTACTAGTCCCAGTTTAATGTTATCTGGTCTAATGGTCTACTGGTCCCAGTTTAACGTTTTCTGGTTTACTGGTCCCAGTTTAATGTTATCTAGTCTGATGGTCTACTGGTCCCAGTTTAATGTTTTCTGGTCTGATGGTCTAAAGGTCCCTGTTTAATGTTATTTGGTCTGATGGTCTACTGGTCCATGTTTGATGTTATCTGGTCTGATGGTCTACTGGTCCCAGTTTAATGTTTTCCGGTCTGATGGTCTACTGGTCCCAGTTTAACGTTGTCTGGTCTGATGGTCTACTGGTCCCAGTTTAATTTTATCTGGTCTGATGGTCTACTGGTCCCAGTTTAACGTTGTCTGGTCTGATGATCTACTGGTCCCAGTTTAATGTCATCTGGTCAGATGGTCTACTGGTCCCAGTTTAATGTTATCTGGTCTGTTGGTCTACTGGTCCCAGTTTAACGTTGTCCGGTCTGATGATCTACTGGTCCCAGTTTAAATTTTCTGGTCTGATGGTCTACTGGTCCCAGTTTAATGATATCTGCTCTGATGATCTACTGGTCCCAGTTTAATATCATCTGGTCTGATGATCTACTGGTCCCACTTTAATGTTATCTGGTCTGATGGTCAAATGGTCCCAGTTTAATGTTAACTGGTCTGATGGTCTACTGGTCCCAGTTTAACGTTTTGTGGTTTACTGGTCCCAGTTTAATGTTATCTAGTCTGATGGTCTACTGGTCCCAGTTTGATGTTATGTGGTCTGATGGTCTACTGGTCCCAGTTTGATGTTATCTGGTCTGATGGTCTACTCGTCCATGTTTGATGTTATCTGGTCTGATCGTCTACTGGTCCCAGTTTAAATTTTTCTGGTCTGATGGTCTACTGGTCCCAGTTTAATGTTATCTGGTCTGATGGTCTACTGGTCCCAGTTTAATGTTTTATGGTCTGATGGACTACTGGTCCCAGTTTAACGTTGTCTGGTCTGATGATCCACTGGTCCCAGTTTAACGTTTTCTGGTCTGATGGTCTACTTGTCCCAGTTAAATGTCATCTGGTCTGATGGTCTACTGGTCCCAGTTTGATGTTATCTGGTCTGATGGTCTACTGGTCCCAGTTTAACGTTGTCTGGTCTGATGATCTACTGGTCCCTGTTTACCGTTTTCTGGTCTGATGGTCTTCTTGTCCCAGTTTAATGTTATTTGGCTTGATGGTCTACTGGTCCCAGTTTAACGTTGTCTGGTCTGATGATCTACTGGTCCCAGTTTAATGTCATCTGGTCTGATGGTCTACTGGTCCCAGTTTGATGTTATCTAGTCTGATGGTCTACTGGTCCATGTTTAATTTTATCTGGTCTGATGGTCTACTGCTCCCAGTTTAATGTTTTCTGGTCTGTTGGTCTACTGGTCCCAGTTTGATGTTGACTGGTCTGAATATTTACTGGTCCCAGTTTAACATTTTCTGGTCTGATGGTCTACTGGTCCCAGATTAATGATATCTGGTCTGATGGTCTACTGGTCCCAGTTTAATGTTTTCTGGTCTGATGGACTACTGGCCCCAGTTTAACGTTGTCTGGTCTGATGGTCTACTTGTCCCAGTTTAATGTCATCTGGTCTGATGATCTACTGGTCCCAGTTTAGCGTTTTCTGGTCTGATGGTCTACTTGTCACAGTTTAATGTCATCTGGTCTGATGGTCTACTGGTCCCAGTTTGATGTTATCTGGTCTGATGGTCTACTGGTCCCAGTTTAACTTTGTCTGGTCTGATGATCTACTGGTCCCTGTTTAACGTTTTCTGGTCTGATGGTCTACTTGTCCCAGTTTAAGGTTATTTGGCTTGATGGTCTACTGGTCCCAGTTTAACGTTGTCTGGTCTGATGATCTACTGGTCCCAGTTTAATGTCATCTGGTCTGATGGTCTACTGGTCCCAGTTTGATGTTATCTAGTCTGATTGTCTACTGGTCCATGTTTAATTTTATCTGGTCTGATGGTCTACTGGTCCCAGTTTAATGTTTTCTGGTCTGTTGGTCTACTGGTCCCAGTTTGATGTTGACTGGTCTGATGGTCTACTGGTCCCAGTTTAACGTTGTCTGGTCTGATGGTCTACTGGTCCCAGTTTAACGTTGTCTGGTCTGATGGTCCCAGTTTAACATTTTCTGGTCTGATGGTCTACTGGTCCCAGTTTAACGTTGTCTGGTCTGATGGTCTACTTGTCCTAGTTTAATGTCATCTGGTCTGATTTTCTACTGGTCCCAGTTTAACGTTGTCTGGTCTGATGGTCTTCTGGTCCCAGTTTAATGTTATCTGGTCTGATGGTCCCAGTTTAACGTTTTCTGCTCTGATGGTCTACTGGTCCCAGTTTAATGTCATCTGGTCTGATGGTCTAGTGGTCCCAGTTTGATGTTATCTAGTCTGATGGTCTACTGGTCCCAGTTTGATGTTGACTGGTCTGATGATTTATTGGTCCCAGTTTAACATTTTCTGGTCTGATGGTCTACTTGTCCCAGATTAATGATATCTGGTCTGATGGTCTACTGGTCCCAGTTTAATGTTTTCTGGTCTGATGGACTACTGGTCCCAGTTTAACGTTGTCTGGTCTGATGATCTACTGGTCCCTGTTTAATTTTATCTGGTCTGATGGTCTACTGGTCCCAGTTTAATGTTTTCTAGTCTGATGGTCTACTGGTCCCAGTTTGATGTTGACTGGTCTGATGATTCACTGGTCCCAGTTTAACATTTTCTGGTCTGATGGTCTACTGGTCCCAGATTAATGATATCTGGTCTGATGGTCTACTGGTCCCAGTTTAATGTTTTGTGGTCTGATGGACTACTGGTCCCCGTTTAACGTTGTCTGGTCTGATGATCTACTGGTCCCAGTTTAACGTTTTCTGGTCTGATGGTCTACTTGTCCCAGTTTAATGTCATCTGGTCTGATGGTCTACTGGTCCCAGTTTGATGTTATCTGGTCTGATGGTATACTGGTCCCAGTTTAACATTGTCTGGTCTGATGATCTACTGGTCCCTGTTTAACGTTTTCTGGTCTGATGGTCTACTGGTCCCAGTTTAATGTTATTTGGCTTGATGGTCTACTGGTCCCAGTTTAACATTGTCTGGTCTGATGATCTACTGGTCCCAGTTTAATGTCATCTGGTCTGATGGTCTACTGGTCCCAGTTTGATGTTATCTAGTCTGATGGTCTACTGGTCCATGTTTAATTTTATCTGGTCTGATGGTCTACTGGTCCCAGTTTAATGTTTTCTGGTCTGTTGGTCTACTGGTCCCAGTTTGATGTTGACTGGTCTGATGGTCTACTGGTCCCAGTTTAACGTTGTCTGGTCTGATGGTCTACTGGTCCCAGTTTAACGTTGTCTGGTCTGATGGTCCCAGTTTAACGTTTTCTGGTCTGATGGTCTACTGGTCCCAGTTTAACGTTGTCTGGTCTGATGGTCTTCTGGTCCCAGTTTAATGTTATCTGGTCTGATGGTCCCTGTTTAACGTTTTCTGGTCTGATGGTCTACTGGTCCCAGTTTAATGTTATCTGGTCTGATGGTCTACTTGTCCCAGTTTAATGTCATCTGGTCTGATGGTCTACTGCTCCCAGTTTAACGTTGTCTGGTCTGATGATCTACTTGTCCCAGTTTAATGTTATCTGGTCTGATGGTCCCAGTTTAACGTTTTCTGGTCTGATGATCTACTGGTCCCAGTTTAATGTCATCTGGTCTGATGGTCTACTGGTCCCAGTTTAACGTTTTCTGGTCTGATGATCTACTGGTCCCTTTTTAACGTTGTCTGCTCTGATGATCTACTGGTCCCAGTTTAATGTCATCTGGTCTGATGGTCTACTGGTCCCAGTTTAACGTTGTCTGCTCTGATGATCTACTGGTCCCAGTTTAATTATATCTGCTCTGATGATCTACTGGTCCCAGTTTAATGTCATCTGGTCTGATGATCTACTGGTCCCACTTTAATGTTATCTGGTCTGATGGTCAAATGGTCCCAGTTTAATGTTAACTGGTCTGATGGTCTAGTGGTCCCAGTTTAACGTTTTCCGGTTTACTGGTCCCAGTTTAATGTTATCTGGTCTAATGGTCTACTGGTCCCAGTTTAACGTTTTCTGGTTTAGTGGTCCCAGTTTAACGTTCTTTGTTCTGATGGTGCACAGGTCCCACTTTAATGTTATCTGGTCTGATGGTCAAATGGTCCCAGTTTAATGTTAACTGGTCTGATGGTCTACTAGTCCCAGTTTAACGTTTTCTGGTTTACTGGTCCCAGTTTAATGTAATCTGGTCTGATGATCTACTGGTCCCACTTTAATGTTATCTGGTCTGATGGTCAAATGGTCCCAGTTTAATGTTAACTGGTCTGATGGTCTACTGGTCCCAGTTTAACGTTTTGTGGTTTACTGGTCCCAGTTTAATGTTATCTAGTCTGATGGTCTACTGGTCCCAGTTTGATGTTATGTGGTCTGATGGTCTACTGGTCCCAGTTTGATGTTATCTGGTCTGATGGTCTACTCGTCCATGTTTGATGTTATCTGGTCTGATCGTCTACTGGTCCCAGTTTAAATTTTTCTGGTCTGATGGTCTACTGGTCCCAGTTTAATGTTATCTGGTCTGATGGTCTACTGGTCCCAGTTTAATGTTTTATGGTCTGATGGACTACTGGTCCCAGTTTAACGTTGTCTGGTCTGATGATCTACTGGTCCCAGTTTAACGTTTTCTGGTCTGATGGTCTACTTGTCCCAGTTAAATGTCATCTGGTCTGATGGTCTACTGGTCCCAGTTTGATGTTATCTGGTCTGATGGTCTACTGGTCCCAGTTTAACGTTGTCTGGTCTGATGATCTACTGGTCCCTGTTTACCGTTTTCTGGTCTGATGGTCTTCTTGTCCCAGTTTAATGTTATTTGGCTTGATGGTCTACTGGTCCCAGTTTAACGTTGTCTGGTCTGATGATCTACTGGTCCCAGTTTAATGTCATCTGGTCTGATGGTCTACTGGTCCCAGTTTGATGTTATCTAGTCTGATGGTCTACTGGTCCATGTTTAATTTTATCTGGTCTGATGGTCTACTGCTCCCAGTTTAATGTTTTCTGGTCTGTTGGTCTACTGGTCCCAGTTTGATGTTGACTGGTCTGAATATTTACTGGTCCCAGTTTAACATTTTCTGGTCTGATGGTCTACTGGTCCCAGATTAATGATATCTGGTCTGATGGTCTACTGGTCCCAGTTTAATGTTTTCTGGTCTGATGGACTACTGGCCCCAGTTTAACGTTGTCTGGTCTGATGGTCTACTTGTCCCAGTTTAATGTCATCTGGTCTGATGATCTACTGGTCCCAGTTTAGCGTTTTCTGGTCTGATGGTCTACTTGTCACAGTTTAATGTCATCTGGTCTGATGGTCTACTGGTCCCAGTTTGATGTTATCTGGTCTGATGGTCTACTGGTCCCAGTTTAACTTTGTCTGGTCTGATGATCTACTGGTCCCTGTTTAACGTTTTCTGGTCTGATGGTCTACTTGTCCCAGTTTAAGGTTATTTGGCTTGATGGTCTACTGGTCCCAGTTTAACGTTGTCTGGTCTGATGATCTACTGGTCCCAGTTTAATGTCATCTGGTCTGATGGTCTACTGGTCCCAGTTTGATGTTATCTAGTCTGATTGTCTACTGGTCCATGTTTAATTTTATCTGGTCTGATGGTCTACTGGTCCCAGTTTAATGTTTTCTGGTCTGTTGGTCTACTGGTCCCAGTTTGATGTTGACTGGTCTGATGGTCTACTGGTCCCAGTTTAACGTTGTCTGGTCTGATGGTCTACTGGTCCCAGTTTAACGTTGTCTGGTCTGATGGTCCCAGTTTAACATTTTCTGGTCTGATGGTCTACTGGTCCCAGTTTAACGTTGTCTGGTCTGATGGTCTACTTGTCCTAGTTTAATGTCATCTGGTCTGATTTTCTACTGGTCCCAGTTTAACGTTGTCTGGTCTGATGGTCTTCTGGTCCCAGTTTAATGTTATCTGGTCTGATGGTCCCAGTTTAACGTTTTCTGCTCTGATGGTCTACTGGTCCCAGTTTAATGTCATCTGGTCTGATGGTCTAGTGGTCCCAGTTTGATGTTATCTAGTCTGATGGTCTACTGGTCCCAGTTTGATGTTGACTGGTCTGATGATTTATTGGTCCCAGTTTAACATTTTCTGGTCTGATGGTCTACTGGTCCCAGATTAATGATATCTGGTCTGATGGTCTACTGGTCCCAGTTTAATGTTTTCTGGTCTGATGATCTACTGGTCCCTGTTTAATTTTATCTGGTCTGATGGTCTACTGGTCCCAGTTTAATGTTTTCTAGTCTGATGGTCTACTGGTCCCAGTTTGATGTTGACTGGTCTGATGATTCACTGGTCCCAGTTTAACATTTTCTGGTCTGATGGTCTACTGGTCCCAGATTAATGATATCTGGTCTGATGGTCTACTGGTCCCAGTTTAATGTTTTGTGGTCTGATGGACTACTGGTCCCCGTTTAACGTTGTCTGGTCTGATGATCTACTGGTCCCAGTTTAACGTTTTCTGGTCTGATGGTCTACTTGTCCCAGTTTAATGTCATCTGGTCTGATGGTCTACTGGTCCCAGTTTGATGTTATCTGGTCTGATGGTATACTGGTCCCAGTTTAACATTGTCTGGTCTGATGATCTACTGGTCCCTGTTTAACGTTTTCTGGTCTGATGGTCTACTGGTCCCAGTTTAATGTTATTTGGCTTGATGGTCTACTGGTCCCAGTTTAACATTGTCTGGTCTGATGATCTACTGGTCCCAGTTTAATGTCATCTGGTCTGATGGTCTACTGGTCCCAGTTTGATGTTATCTAGTCTGATGGTCTACTGGTCCATGTTTAATTTTATCTGGTCTGATGGTCTACTGGTCCCAGTTTAATGTTTTCTGGTCTGTTGGTCTACTGGTCCCAGTTTGATGTTGACTGGTCTGATGGTCTACTGGTCCCAGTTTAACGTTGTCTGGTCTGATGGTCTACTGGTCCCAGTTTAACGTTGTCTGGTCTGATGGTCCCAGTTTAACGTTTTCTGGTCTGATGGTCTACTGGTCCCAGTTTAACGTTGTCTGGTCTGATGGTCTTCTGGTCCCAGTTTAATGTTATCTGGTCTGATGGTCCCTGTTTAACGTTTTCTGGTCTGATGGTCTACTGGTCCCAGTTTAATGTTATCTGGTCTGATGGTCTACTTGTCCCAGTTTAATGTCATCTGGTCTGATGGTCTACTGCTCCCAGTTTAACGTTGTCTGGTCTGATGATCTACTTGTCCCAGTTTAATGTTATCTGGTCTGATGGTCCCAGTTTAACGTTTTCTGGTCTGATGATCTACTGGTCCCAGTTTAATGTCATCTGGTCTGATGGTCTACTGGTCCCAGTTTAACGTTTTCTGGTCTGATGATCTACTGGTCCCTTTTTAACGTTGTCTGCTCTGATGATCTACTGGTCCCAGTTTAATGTCATCTGGTCTGATGGTCTACTGGTCCCAGTTTAACGTTGTCTGCTCTGATGATCTACTGGTCCCAGTTTAATTATATCTGCTCTGATGATCTACTGGTCCCAGTTTAATGTCATCTGGTCTGATGATCTACTGGTCCCACTTTAATGTTATCTGGTCTGATGGTCAAATGGTCCCAGTTTAATGTTAACTGGTCTGATGGTCTAGTGGTCCCAGTTTAACGTTTTCCGGTTTACTGGTCCCAGTTTAATGTTATCTGGTCTAATGGTCTACTGGTCCCAGTTTAACGTTTTCTGGTTTAGTGGTCCCAGTTTAACGTTCTTTGTTCTGATGGTGCACAGGTCCCACTTTAATGTTATCTGGTCTGATGGTCAAATGGTCCCAGTTTAATGTTAACTGGTCTGATGGTCTACTGGTCCCAGTTTAACGTTTTCCGGTTTACTGGTCCCAGTTTAATGTTATCTGGTCTAATGGTCTACTAGTCCCAGTTTAACGTTTTCTGGTTTACTGGTCCCAGTTTAATGTAATCTAGTCTGATGGTCTACTGGTCCCAGTTTAACGTTATCTGGTCTGATGGTCTACTGTTCCCAGTTTGATGTTTTCTGGTCTCATGGTTTACTGGTCCCAGTTGAACCTTGTCTGGTCTGATGATCTACTGGTCCCAGTATAATGTTATCTGGTCTGATGGTCTACTGGTCCCAGTTCAACGTTTTCTGGTTTACTTGTCCCAGTTTAACGTTATGTAGTCTGATGGTCTACTGGTCCCAGTGTGATGTTATCAGGTCTGATGATCTACTGGTCCAAGTTTAACGTTTTCTGGTTCACTGGTCCCAGTTTAATGTTATCTGGTCTGATGGTCTACTGTTCCCAGTTTAACGTTTTCTGGTCTGATGGTCTACTGGTCCCAGTTTGATGTTATCTGGTCTGATGGTCTACTGGTCCATGTTTGATGTTATCTGGTCTGATGGTCTAGTTGTCCCAGTTTAAGTTTTCTGGTCTGATGGTCTACTGGTCCCAGTTTAACGTTTTCTGGTCTGATGGTCTACTGGTCCCAGTTTAATGTCATCTGGTCTGATGGTCTACTGGTCCCAGTTTAATGTTAACTGGTCTGATGGTCTACTGGTCCCAGTTTAACGTTTTCTGGTTTACTGGTCCCAGTTTAATGTTATCTAGTCTGATGGTCTACTGGTCCCAGTTTGATGTTATGTGGTCTGATGGTCTACTGGTCCCAGTTTAATGTTTTCTGGTCTGACGGTCTGCTGGTCCCAGTTTGATGTTATCTGGTCTGATGGTCTACTCGTCCATGTTTGATGTTATCTGGTCTGATCGTCTACTGGTCCCAGTTTAATGTTTTCTGGTATGATGGTCTACTGGTCCCAGTTTAATGTTATATGGTCTGATGGTCTACTGGTCCCAGTTTAATGTTTTCTGGTCTGATGGACTACTGGTCCCAGTTTAACGTTGTCTGGTCTGATGATCTACTGGTCCCAGTTTAACGTTTTCTGGTCTGATGGTCTACTGGTCCCAGTTCAATGTCATCTGGTCTGACGGTCTACTGGTCCCAGTTTGATGTTATCTGGTCTGATGGTCTACTGCTCCCAGTTTAACGTTGTCTGGTCTGATGATCTACTGGTCCCAGTTTAATGTCATCTGGTCTGATGGTCTACTGGTCCCAGTTTGATGTTATCTAGTCTGATGGTCTACTGGTCCATGTTTAATTTTATCTGGTCTGATGGTCTACTGGTCCCAGTTTAATGTTATCTGGTCTGTTGGTCTACTGGTCCCAGTTTAATGTCATCTGGTCTGATGATCTACTGGTCCCAGTTTAGTGTTATGTGGTGTGATGGTCTACTGGTCCCACTTTAATGTTATCTGGTCTGATGGTCAAATGGTCCCAGTTTAATGTTAACTGGTCTGATGGTCTACTGGTCCCAGTTTAACGTTTTCCGGTTTACTGGTCCCAGTTTGATGTTATCTGGTCTGATGGTCTACTGGTCCCAGTTTGATGTTATCTGGTCTGATGGTCTACTGGTCCCAGTTTAATATTTTCTGGTCTGATGGTCTACTGGTCCCAGTTTGATTTTATGTGGTCTGATGGTCTACTGGTCCCAGTTTAGCGTTTTCTGGTCTGATGGTCTACTGGTCCCCGTTAATGTTATCTGGTCTGATGGTCCACTGGTCCCAATTTAATGTTTTCTGGTCTGATGGTCAACTGGTCCCAGTTTAATGTTTTCTGATGTGATGGTTCACTTGTCCCAGTTAACATTGTCTGGTTTACTTTTCCCAGTTTAATGTTATCTGGTCCGATGGTCTACTGGTCACGGTTAATGTTATCTGGTCTGATGGTCCCAGTTCAACGTTTTCTGGTCTGATGGTCTACTGGTCCCAGTTTAACGTTTTCTGGTCTGATGGTCTACTGGTCCCAATTTAACGTTTTCTGGTCTCATGGTCTTCTTGTCCCAGTTTGATGTTATCTGGTCTGATGGTCTACTGGTCCCAGTTTGATGTTATCTGGTCTGATGGTCTACTGGTCCCAGTTTATTGTTATCTGGTCTGATGGTCTACTTGTCCCAGTTTAACGTTGTCTGGTCTGATGGTCTACTGGTCCCAGCTTAACGTTATTTGGTCTGATGGTCTACTGGTCCCAGTTTAATGTTTTCTGGTCTGATGGTCTACTTGTCCCAGTTTAACGTTGTCTGGTTCACTTGTCCCAGTTTAATGTTATCTGGTCTGATGGTCTACTGGTCCCTGTTAATGTTATCTGGTCTGTTGGTCTACTGGTCCAAGTTTAACGTTTTCTGGCCTGATGGTCTACTGGTCCCAGTTTAACATTGTCTGGTTTACTGGTCCCAGTTTGATGTTATCTGGTCTGATGGTCTACTGGTCCCAGTTTAACGTTTTCTGGTCTGATGGTCTACTTCTCCCAGTTTAACGTTTTCTGGTCTGATGGTCTACTGGTCCCAGTTTAACGTTTTCCGTTTTACTGGTCCCAGTTTAATGTTATCTGGTCTGATGGTCTACTGGTCCCAGTTTAATGTTTTCTGGTCTGATGGTCTTCTGGTCCCAGTTTGATGTCATGTGGTCTGATGGTCTACTGGTCCCAGTTTGATTTTATGTGGTCTGATGGTCTTCTGGTCACAGTTTAACGTTTTCTGGTCTGATGATCTACTGGTCCCCGTTAATGTTATCTGGTCTGTTGGTCTACTGGTCCTAGTTTAACGTTTTCTGGTCTGATGGTCTACTGGTCCCAGTTTAACGTTGTCTGGTCTGATGGTCTACCTGTCCCACTTTAACGTTTTCTGATCTGATGGTCTACTGGTCCCAGTTTAGTGTTATCTGGTCTGATGGTCTACTGGTCCCAGTTTAATGTTTTCTGGTCTGATGGTCTACTGGTCCCAGTTTGATGTTATCTGATCTGATGGTCTACTGGTCCCAGTTTAATGTTATCTGGTCTGATGGTTCACTGGTCCCAGTTTAACGTTGTCTGGTTCACTTGTCCCAGTTTAATGTTATCTGGTCTGATGGTCTACTGTTCCCCGTTAATGTTTTGTTGTCTGTTGGTCTACTGGTCCCAGTTTAACGTTTTCTGGTCTGATGGTCTACTGGTCCCAGTTTGATGTTATCTGATCTGATGGTCTACTGGTCCCAGTTTAACGTTATTTGGTCTGATGGCCTACTGGTCCCAGTTTAATTTTTTCTGGTCTGATGGTTCACTGGTCCCAGTTTAACGTTTTCTGGTTGACTTGTCCCAGTTTAATGTTATCTGGTCTGATGGTCTACTGGTCCCCGTTAATGTTATCTGGTCTGTTTGTCTACTGGTCCCAGTTTAACGTTTTCTGGCCTGATGGTCTACTGGTCCCAGTTTAACGTTGTCTGGTCTGATGGTCTACTGGTCCCAGTTTAACATTGTCTGGTCTGATGGTCTACTGGTCCCAGTTTAACGTTTTCTGGTCTGATGGTCTACTGGTCCCAGTTCAATGTCATCTGGTCTGATGGTCTACTGGTCCCAGTTTGATGTTATCTGGTCTGATGGTCTACTGGTCCCAGTTTAATGTTTTCTGGTCTGTTGGTCTACTGGTCCCAGTTTGATGTTATCTAGTCTGATGGTCTACTGGTCCATGTTTAATTTTATCTGGTCTGATGGTCTACTGGTCCCAGTTTAATGTTTTCTGGTCTGTTGGTCTACTGGTCCCAGTTTGATGTTGACTGGTCTGATGGTCTACTGGTCCCAGTTTAACGTTGTCTGGTCTGATGGTCTACTGGTCCCAGTTTAACGTTGTCTGGTCTGATGGTCCCAGTTTAACGTTTTCTGGTCTGATGGTCTACTTGTCCCAGTTTAATGTCATCTGGTCTGATGGTCTACTGGTCCCAGTTTAACGTTGTCTGGTCTGATGGTCTTCTGGTCCCAGTTTAATGTTATCTGGTCTGATGGTCCCTGTTTAACGTTTTCTGGTCTGATGGTCTACTGGTCCCAGTTTAATGTTATCTGGTCTGATGGTCTACTTGTCCCAGTTTAATGTCATCTGGTCTGATGGTCTACTGCTCCCAGTTTAACGTTGTCTGGTCTGATGATCTACTTGTCCCAGTTTAATGTTATCTGGTCTGATGGTCCCAGTTTAACGTTTTCTGGTCTGATGATCTACTGGTCCCAGTTTAATGTCATCTGGTCTGATGGTCTACTGGTCCCAGTTTAACGTTTTCTGGTCTGATGGTCTACTGGTCCCTTTTTAACGTTGTCTGCTCTGATGATCTACTGGTCCCAGTTTAATGTCATCTGGTCTGATGGTCTACTGGTCCCAGTTTAACGTTGTCTGCTCTGATGATCTACTGGTCCCAGTTTAATTATATCTGCTCTGATGATCTACTGGTCCCAGTTTAATGTCATCTGGTCTGATGATCTACTGGTCCCACTTTAATGTTATCTGGTCTGATGGTCAAATGGTCCCAGTTTAATGTTAACTGGTCTGATGGTCTAGTGGTCCCAGTTTAACGTTTTCCGGTTTACTGGTCCCAGTTTAATGTTATCTGGTCTAATGGTCTACTGGTCCCAGTTTAACGTTTTCTGGTTTACTGGTCCCAGTTTAACCTTTTTTGTTCTGATGGTGCACAGGTCCCACTTTAATGTTATCTGGTCTGATGGTCAAATGGTCCCAGTTTAATGTTAACTGGTCTGATGGTCTACTGGTCCGAGTTTAACGTTTTCCGGTTTACTGGTCCCAGTTTAATGTTATCTGGTCTAATGGTCTACTAGTCCCAGTTTAACGTTTTCTGGTTTACTGGTCCCAGTTTAATGTAATCTAGTCTGATGGTCTACTGGTCCAAGTTTAATGTTATCTGGTCTGATGGACTACTGGTCCCAGTTTAACATTATCTGGTCTGATGGTCTACTGTTCCCAGTTTGATGTTATCTGGTCTGATTGTCTAATGGTCCATGTTTGATGTTATCTGGTCTGATGGTCTACTGGTCCCAGTTTAATGTTTTCTGGTCTCATGGTTTACTGGTCCCAGTTGAACCTTGTCTGGTCTGATGATCTACTGGTCCCAGTATAATGTCATCTGGTCTGATGGTCTACTGGTCCCAGTTTGATGTTATCTGGTCTGATGGTCTACTGCTCCCAGTTTAACGTTGTCTGGTCTGATGATCTACTGGTCCCAGTTTAATGTCATCTGGTCTGATGGTCTACTGGTCCCAGTTTGATGTTATCTAGTCTGATGGTCTACTGGTCCATGTTTAATTTTATCTGGTCTGATGGTCTACTGGTCCCAGTTTAATGTTATCTGGTCTGTTGGTCTACTGGTCCCAGTTTAATGTCATCTGGTCTGATGATCTACTGGTCCCAGTTTAGTGTTGTGTGGTGTGATGGTCTACTGGTCCCAGTTTAACGTTTTTTGTTCTGATGGTCTACAGGTCCCACTTTAATGTTATCTGGTCTGATGGTCAAATGGTCCCAGTTTAATGTTAACTGGTCTGATGGTCTACTGGTCCCAGTTTAACGTTTTCCGGTTTACTGGTCCCAGTTTGATGTTATCTGGTCTGATGGTCTACTGGTCCCAGTTTGATGTTATCTGGTCTGATGGTCTACTGGTCCCAGTTTAATATTTTCTGGTCTGATGGCCTACTGGTCCCAGTTTGATTTTATGTGGTCTGATGGTCTACTGGTCCCAGTTTAGCGTTTTCTGGTCTGATGGTCTACTGGTCCCCGTTAATGTTATCTGGTCTGATGGTCCACTGGTCCCAATTTAATGTTTTCTGGTCTGATGGTCAACTGGTCCCAGTTTAATGTTTTCTGATGTGATGGTTCACTTGTCCCAGTTAACATTGTCTGGTTTACTTTTCCCAGTTTAATGTTATCTGGTCCGATGGTCTACTGGTCACCGTTAATGTTGTCTGGTCTGATGGTCCCAGTTCAACGTTTTCTGGTCTGATGGTCTACTGGTCCCAGTTTAACGTTTTCTGGTCTGATGGTCCACTGGTCCCAATTTAACGTTTTCTGGTCTCATGGTCTTCTTGTCCCAGTTTGATGTTATCTGGTCTGATGGTCTACTGGTCCCAGTTTGATGTTATCTGGTCTGATGGTCTACTGGTCCCAGTTTATTGTTATCTGGTCTGATGGTCTACTTGTCCCAGTTTAACGTTGTCTGGTCTGATGGTCTACTGGTCCCAGTTTAACGTTATTTGGTCTGATGGTCTACTGGTCCCAGTTTAATGTTTTCTGGTCTGATGGTCTACTTGTCCCAGTTTAACGTTGTCTGGTTCACTTGTCCCAGTTTAATGTTATCTGGTCTGATGGTCTACTGGTCCCTGTTAATGTTATCTGGTCTGTTGGTCTACTGGTCCCAGTTTAACGTTTTCTGGCCTGATGGTCTACTGGTCCCAGTTTAACATTGTCTGGTTTACTGGTCCCAGTTTGATGTTATCTGGTCTGATGGTCTACTGGTCCCTGTTAATGTTATCTGGTCTGTTGGTCTACTGGTCCCAGTTTAACGTTTTCTGGCCTGATGGTCTACTGGTCCCAGTTTAACATTGTCTGGTTTACTGGTCCCAGTTTGATGTTATCTGGTCTGATGGTCTACTGGTCCCAGTTTAACGTTTTCTGGTCTGATGGTCTACTTCTCCCAGTTTAACGTTTTCTGGTCTGATGGTCTACTGGTCCCAGTTTAACGTTTTACGTTTTACTGGTCCCAGTTTAATGTTATCTGGTCTGATGGTCTACTGGTCCCAGTTTAATGTTTTCTGGTCTGATGGTCTTCTGGTCCCAGTTTGATGTCATGTTGTCTGATGGTCTACTGGTCCCAGTTTGATTTTATGTGGTCTGATGGTCTTCTGGTCACAGTTTAACGTTTTCTGGTCTGATGATCTACTGGTCCCCGTTAATGTTATCTGGTCTGTTGGTCTACTTGTCCTAGTTTAACGTTTTCTGGTCTGATGGTCTACTGGTCCCAGTTTAACGTTGTCTGGTCTGATGGTCTACCTGTCCCAGTTTAACGTTTTCTGATCTGATGGTCTACTGGTCCCTGTTTAGTGTTATCTGGTCTGATGGTCTACTGGTCCCAGTTTAATGTTTTCTGGTCTGATGGTCTACTGGTCCCAGTTTGATGTTATCTGATCTGATGGTCTACTGGTCCCAGTTTAATGTTATCTGGTCTGATGGTTCACTGGTCCCAGTTTAACGTTGTCTGGTTCACTTGTCCCAGTTTAATGTTATCTGGTCTGATGGTCTACTGTTCCCCGTTAATGTTTTGTTGTCTGTTGGTCTACTGGTCCCAGTTTAACGTTTTCTGGTCTGATGGTCTACTGGTCCCAGTTTGATGTTATCTGATCTGATGGTCTACTGGTCCCAGTTTAACGTTATTTGGTCTGATGGCCTACTGGTCCCAGTTTAATTTTTTCTGGTCTGATGGTTCACTGGTCCCAGTTTAACGTTTTCTGGTTGACTTGTCCCAGTTTAATGTTATCTGGTCTGATGGTCTACTGGTCCTAGTTAATGTTATCTGGTCTGTTTGTCTACTGGTCCCAGTTTAACGTTTTCTGGCCTGATGGTCTACTGGTCCCAGTTTAACGTTGTCTGGTCTGATGGTCTACTGGTCCCAGATTAACATTGTCTGGTCTGATGGTCTACTGGTCCCAGTTTAACGTTTTCTGGTCTGATGGTCTACTGGTCCCAGTTCAATGTCATCTGGTCTGATGGTCTACTGGTCCCAGTTTGATGTTATCTGGTCTGATGGTCTACTGGTCCCAGTTTAACGTTTTCTGGTCTGATGGTCCATTGGTCCCAGTTTAACGTTGTCTGGTCTGATGATCTACTGGTCCCTGTTTAACGTTTTCTGGTCTGATGGTCTACTTGTCCCAGTTTAATGTTATTTGGCTTGATGGTCTACTGCTCCCAGTTTAACGTTGTCTGGTCTGATGATCTACTGGTCCCAGTTTAATGTCATCTGGTCTGATGGTCTACTTGTCCCAGTTTAACGTTGTCTGGTTCACTTGTCCCAGTTTAATGTTATCTGGTCTGATGGTCTACTGGTCCCTGTTAATGTTATCTGGTCTGTTGGTCTACTGGTCCCAGTTTAACGTTTTCTGGCCTGATGGTCTACTGGTCCCAGTTTAACATTGTCTGGTTTACTGGTCCCAGTTTGATGTTATCTGGTCTGATGGTCTACTGGTCCCTGTTAATGTTATCTGGTCTGTTGGTCTACTGGTCCCAGTTTAACGTTTTCTGGCCTGATGGTCTACTGGTCCCAGTTTAACATTGTCTGGTTTACTGGTCCCAGTTTGATGTTATCTGGTCTGATGGTCTACTGGTCCCAGTTTAACGTTTTCTGGTCTGATGGTCTACTTCTCCCAGTTTAATGTTATCTGGTCTGATGGTCTACTGGTCCCAGTTTAATGTTTTCTGGTCTGATGGTCTTCTGGTCCCAGTTTGATGTCATGTTGTCTGATGGTCTACTGGTCCCAGTTTGATTTTATGTGGTCTGATGGTCTTCTGGTCACAGTTTAACGTTTTCTGGTCTGATGATCTACTGGTCCCCGTTAATGTTATCTGGTCTGTTGGTCTACTTGTCCTAGTTTAACGTTTTCTGGTCTGATGGTCTACTGGTCCCAGTTTAACGTTGTCTGGTCTGATGGTCTACCTGTCCCAGTTTAACGTTTTCTGATCTGATGGTCTACTGGTCCCAGTTTAGTGTTATCTGGTCTGATGGTCTACTGGTCCCAGTTTAATGTTTTCTGGTCTGATGGTCTACTGGTCCCAGTTTGATGTTATCTGATCTGATGGTCTACTGGTCCCAGTTTAATGTTATCTGGTCTGATGGTTCACTGGTCCCAGTTTAACGTTGTCTGGTTCACTTGTCCCAGTTTAATGTTATCTGGTCTGATGGTCTACTGTTCCCCGTTAATGTTTTGTTGTCTGTTGGTCTACTGGTCCCAGTTTAACGTTTTCTGGTCTGATGGTCTACTGGTCCCAGTTTGATGTTATCTGATCTGATGGTCTACTGGTCCCAGTTTAACGTTATTTGGTCTGATGGCCTACTGGTCCCAGTTTAATTTTTTCTGGTCTGATGGTTCACTGGTCCCAGTTTAACGTTTTCTGGTTGACTTGTCCCAGTTTAATGTTATCTGGTCTGATGGTCTACTGGTCCTAGTTAATGTTATCTGGTCTGTTTGTCTACTGGTCCCAGTTTAACGTTTTCTGGCCTGATGGTCTACTGGTCCCAGTTTAACGTTGTCTGGTCTGATGGTCTACTGGTCCCAGATTAACATTGTCTGGTCTGATGGTCTACTGGTCCCAGTTTAACGTTTTCTGGTCTGATGGTCTACTGGTCCCAGTTCAATGTCATCTGGTCTGATGGTCTAGTGGTCCCAGTTTGATGTTATCTGGTCTGATGGTCTACTGGTCCCAGTTTAACGTTTTCTGGTCTGATGGTCCATTGGTCCCAGTTTAACGTTGTCTGGTCTGATGATCTACTGGTCCCTGTTTAACGTTTTCTGGTCTGATGGTCTACTTGTCCCAGTTTAATGTTATTTGGCTTGATGGTCTACTGCTCCCAGTTTAACGTTGTCTGGTCTGATGATCTACTGGTCCCAGTTTAATGTCATCTGGTCTGATGGTCTACTGGTCCCAGTTTGATGTTATCTAGTCTGATGGTCTACTGGTCCATGTTTAATTTTATCTGGTCTGATGGTCTACTGGTCCCAGTTTAATGTTATCTGGTCTGTTGGTCTACTGGTCCCAGTTTAATGTCATCTGGTCTGATGATCTACTGGTCCCAGTTTAGTGTTATGTGGTGTGATGGTCTACTGGTCCCAGTTTAACGTTTTTTGTTCTGATGGTCTACAGGTCCCACTTTAATGTTATCTGGTCTGATGGTCAAATGGTCCCAGTTTAATGTTAACTGGTCTGATGGTCTACTGGTCCCAGATTAACGTTTTCCGGTTTACTGGTCCCAGTTTGATGTTATCTGGTCTGATGGTCTACTGGTCCCAGTTTGATGTTATCTGGTCTGATGGTCTACTGGTCCCCGTTTAATATTTTCTGGTCTGATGGTCTTCTGGTCCCAGTTTGATGTCATCTGGTCTGATGGTCTACTGGTCCCAGTTTGATTTTATGTGGTCTGATGGTCTACTGGTCCCAGTTTAGCGTTTTCTGGTCTGATGGTCTACTGGTCCCCTTTAATGTTATCTGGTCTGATGGTCCACTGGTCCCAATTTAATGTTTTCTGGTCTGATGGTCAACTGGTCCCAGTTTAATGTTTTCTGATGTGATGGTTCACTTGTCCCAGTTAACATTGTCTGGTTTACTTTTCCCAGTTTAATGTTATCTGGTCCAATGGTCTACTGGTCACCGTTAATGTTATCTGGTCTGATGGTCCCAGTTCAACGTTTTCTGGTCTGATGGTCTACTGGTCCCAGTTTAACGTTTTCTGGTCTGATGGTCTACTGGTCCCAATTTAACGTTTTCTGGTCTCAAGATCTTCTTGTCCCAGTTTGATGTTATCTGGTCTGATGGTCTACTGGTCCCAGTTTGATGTTATCTGGTCTGATGGTCTACTGGTCCCAGTTTATTGTTATCTGGTCTGATGGTCTACTTGTCCCAGTTTAACGTTGTCTGGTCTGATGGTCTACTGGTCCCAGTTTAACGTTATTTGGTCTGATGGTCTACTGGTCCCAGTTTAATGTTTTCTGGTCTGATGGTCTACTTGTCCCAGTTTAACGTTGTGTGGTTCACTTGTCCCAGTTTAATGTTATCTGGTCTGATGGTCTACTGGTCCCTGTTAATGTTATCTGGTCTTTTGGTCTACTGGTCCCAGTTTAACGTTTTCTGGCCTGATGGTCTACTGGTCCCAGTTTAACATTGTCTGGTTTACTGGTCCCAGTTTGATGTTATCTGGTCTGATGGTCTACTTGTCCCAGTTTAACGTTTTCTGGTCTGATGGTCTACTTCTCCCAGTTTAACGTTTTCTGGTCTGATGGTCTACTGGTCCCAGTTTAACGTTTTCCGTTTTACTGGTCCCAGTTTAATGTTATCTGGTCTGATGGTCTACTGGTCCCAGTTTAATGTTTTCTGGTCTGATGGTCTTCTGGTCCCAGTTTGATTTTATGTGGTCTGATGGTCTTCTGGTCACAGTTTAACGTTTTCTGGTCTGATGATCTACTGGTCCCCGTTAATGTTATCTGGTCTGTTGGTCTACTGGTCCTAGTTTAACGTTTTCTGGTCTGATGGTCTACTGGTCCCAGTTTAACGTTGTCTGGTCTGATGGTCTACTGGTCCCAGTTTGATGTTATCTGGTCTGATGGTCTACTGGTCCCGGTTTAATGTTATCTGGTCTGATGGTCTTCTGTTCCCAGTTTAATGTTGTCTGGTCTGATGGTCTACCTGTCCCAGTTTAACGTTTTCTGATCTGATGGTCTACTGGTCCCAGTTTAGTGTTATCTGGTCTGATGGTCTACTGGTCCCAGTTTAATGTTTTCTGGTCTGATGGTCTACTGGTCCCAGTTTGATGTTATCTGATCTGATGGTCTACTGGTCCCAGTTTAATGTTATCTGGTCTGATGGTTCACTGGTCCCAGTTTAACGTTGTCTGGTTCACTTGTCCCAGTTTAATGTTATCTGGTCTGATGGTCTACTGTTCCCCGTTAATGTTTTGTTGTCTGTTGGTCTACTGGTCCCAGTTTAACGTTTTCTGGTCTGATGGTCTACTGGTCCCAGTTTGATGTTATCTGATCTGATGGTCTACTGGTCCCAGTTTAACGTTATTTGGTCTGATGGCCTACTGGTCCCAGTTTAATTTTTTCTGGTCTGATGGTTCACTGGTCCCAGTTTAACGTTTTCTGGTTCACTTGTCCCAGTTTAATGTTATCTGGTCTGATGGTCTACTGGTCCCCGTTAATGTTATCTGGTCTGTTTGTCAACTGGTCCCAGTTTAACGTTTTCTGGCCTGATGGTCTACTGGTCCCAGTTTAACGTTGTCTGGTCTGATGGTCTACTGGTCCCAGTTTAACATTGTCTGGTCTGATGGTCTACTGGTCCCAGTTTAACGTTGTCTGGTCTGATGGTCTACTGGTCCCAGTTTAACGTTGTCTGGTCTGATGGTCTACTGGTCTCAGTTTAACGTTGTCTGGGCTGATGGTCTACTGGTCCCAGTTTGATGTTATCTGGTCTGATGGTCTACTGGTCCCAGTTTAACATTGTCTGGTTTACTGGTCCCAGTTTGATGTTATCTGGTCTGATGGTCTACTGGTCCAAGTTTAATGTTGTCTGGTCTACTGGTCCCAGTTTAACGTTTTCTGGTCTGATGGTCTACTTCTCCCAGTTTGATGTTATCTGGTCTGATGGTCTACTGGTCCCAGTTTGATGTTATCTGGTCTGATGGTCTACTGGTCCCAGTTTGATGTTATCTGGTCTGATGGTCTACTGGTCCCAGTTTGATGTAATCTGGTCTGATGGTCTACTGGTCCCAGTTTGATTTTATGTGGTCTGATGGTCTACTGGTCACAGTTTAACGTTTTCTGGTCTGATGGTCTACTGGTCCCCGTTAATGTTATCTGGTCTGTTGGTCTACTGGTCCTAGTTTAACGTTTTCTGGTCTGATGGTCTACTGGTCCCAGTTTAACGTTGTCTGGTTCACTTGTCCCAGTTAAATGTTATCTGGTCTGATGGTCTACTGTTCCCCGTTAATGTTATGTTGTCTGTTGGTCTACTGGTCTCAGTTTAACGTTTTCTGGTCTGATGGTCTACTGGTCCCAGTTCGATGTTATCTGGTCTGATGGTCTACTGGTCCCAGTTTAACGTTTTCTGGTCTGATGGTCTACTGGTCCCAGTTTGATGTTATCTGGTCTGATGGTCTACTGGTCCCAGTTTGATGTTATCTGGTCTGATGGCCTACTGGTCCCAGTTTGATGTTATCTGGTCTGATGGTCTACTGGTCCCAGTTTAGTGTTATCTGGTCTGATGGTCTACTGGTCCCAGTTTAACGTTGTCTGGTTCACTTGTCCCAGTTTTAATGTTATCTGGTCTGATGGTCTACTGTTCCCCGTTAATGTTATGTTGTCTGTTGGTCTACTGGTCCCAGTTTAACGTTTTCTGGTCTGATGGTCTACTGGTCCCAGTTCGATGTTATCTGGTCTGTTGGTCTACTGGTCCCAGTTTAACGTTTTCTGGTCTGATGGTCTACTGGTCCCAGTTTGATGTTATCTGGTCTGATGATCTACTGGTCCCCGTTAATGTTATCTGGTCTGTTGGTCTACTGGTCCTAGTTTAACGTTTTCTGGTCTGATGGTCTACTGGTCCCAGTTTAACGTTGTCTGGTCTGATGGTCTGCTGGTCCCGGTTTAATGTTGTCTGGTCTGATGGTCTACCTGTCCCAGTTTAACGTTTTCTGGTCTGATGGTCTACTGGTCCCAGTTTAGTGTTGTCTGGTCTGATGGTCTACTGGTCCCAGTTTAATGTTTTCTGGTCTGATGGTCTACTGGTCCCAGTTTGATGTTATCTGATCTGATGGTCTACTGGTCCCAATTTAATGTTATCTGGTCTGATGGTTCACTGGTCCAAGTTTAACGTTGTCTGGTTCACTTGTCCCAGTTTAATGTTATCTGGTCTGATGGTCTACTGTTCCCCGTTAATGTTATGTTGTCTGTTGGTCTACTGGTCCCAGTTTAACGTTTTCTGGTCTGATGGTCTACTGGTCCCAGTTTGATGTTATCTGATCTGATGGTCTACTGGTCCCAGTTTAACGTTATTTGGTCTGATGGTCTACTGGTCCCAGTTTAATTTTTTCTGGTCTGATGGTTGACTGGTCCCAGTTTAACCTTGTCTGGTTCACTTGTCCCAGTTTAATGTTATCTGGTCTGATGGTCTGCTGTTCCCCGTTAATGTTATCTGGTCTGATGGTCAACTGGTCCCAGTTTAACGTTTTCCGGCCTGATGGTCTACTGGTCCCAGTTTAACGTTGTCTGGTCTGATGGTCTACTGGTCCCAGTTTAACATTGTCTGGTCTGATGGTCTACTGGTCCCAGTTTAACGTTGTCTGGTCTGATGGTCTACTGGTCCCAGTTTAACGTTGTCTGGTCTGATGGTCTACTGGTCCCAGTTTAACGTTGTCTGGTCTGATGGTCTACTTGTCCCAGTTTCACGTTTTCTGGTCTGATGGTCTACTGGTCTCAGTTTAACGTTGTCTGGGCTGATGGTCTACTGGTCCCAGTTTGATGTTATCTGGTCTGATGGTCTACTGGTCCCAGTTTAACATTGTCTGGTTTACTGGTCCCAGTTTGATGTTATCTGGTCTGATGGTCTACTGGTCCAAGTTTAATGTTGTCTGGTCTACTGGTCCCAGTTTAACGTTTTCTGGTCTGATGGTCTACTTCTCCCAGTTTAACGTTTTCTGGTCTGATGGTCTACTGGTCCCAGTTTGATGTTATCTGGTCTTATGGTCTACTGGTCCCAGTTTGATGGTATCTGGTCTGATGGTCTACTGGTCCAAGTTTAATGTTGTCTGGCCTACTGGTCCCAGTTTAACGTTTTCTGGTCTGATGGTCTACTTCTCCCAGTTTAACGTTTTCTGGTCTGATGGTCTACTGGTCCCAGTTTGATGTTATCTGGTCTGATGGTCTACTGGTCCCAGTTTGATGTTATCTGGTCTGATGGTCTACTGGTCCCAGTTTAATGTTTTCTGGTCTGATGGTCTTCTGGTCCCAGGTTGATTTTATGTGGTCTGATGGTCTACTGGTCACAGTTTAACGTTTTCTGGTCTGATGGTCTACTGGTCCCCGTTAATGTTATCTGGTCTGTTGGTCTACTGGTCCTAGTTTAACGTTTTCTGGTCTGATGGTCTACTGGTCCCAGTTTAACGTTGTCTGGTCTGATGGTCTACTGGTCCCAGTTTGATGTTATCTGGTCTGATGGTCTACTGGTCCCAGTTTGATGTTTTCTGGTCTGATGGTCTTCTGTTCCCAGTTTAATGTTGTCTGGTCTGATGGTCTACCTGTCCCAGTTTAACGTTTTCTGGTCTGATGGTCTACTGGTCCCAGTTTACTGTTATCTGGTCTGATGGTCTACTGGTCCCAGTTTAATGTTTTCTGGTCTGATGGTCTACTGGTCCCAGTTTGATGTTATCTGATCTGATGGTCTACTGGTCCCAGTTTAATTTTATCTGGTCTGATGGTTCACTGGTCCCAGTTTAACGTTGTCTGGTTCACTTGTCCCAGTTTAATGTTATCTGGTCTGATGGTCTACTGTTCCCCGTTAATGTTATGTTGTCTGTTGGTCTACTGGTCCCAGTTTAACGTTTTCTGGTCTGATGGTCTACTGGTCCCAGTTCGATGTTATCTGGTCTGATGGTCTACTGGTCCCATTTTAACGTTTTCTGGTCTGATGGTCTACTGGTCCCAGTTTGATGTTATCTGGTCTGATGGTCTACTGGTCCCAGTTTGATGTTATCTGGTCTGATGGTCTACTGGTCCCAGTTTGATGTTATCTGGTCTGATGGTCTACTGGTCCCAGTTTAACGTTTTCTGATCTGATGGTCTACTGGTCCCAGTTTGATGTTATCTGGTCTGATGGTCTACTGTTGCCAGTTTAACGTTTTCTGATCTGATGGTCTACTGGTCCCAGTTTGATGTTATCTGGTCTGATGGTCTACTGGTCCCAGTTTCACGTTATCTGGTCTGATGGTCTACTGGTCCCAGTTTGATGTTATCTGGTCTGATGGTCTACTGGTCCCAGTTTAACGTTTTCTGGTCTGATGGTCTACTGGTCCCAGTTTGATGTTATCTGGTCTGATGGTCTACTGGTCCCAGTTTGATGTTATCTGGTCTGATGGTCTACTGGTCCCAGTTTCACGTTATCTGGTCTGATGGTCTACTGGTCCCAGTTTGATGTTATCTGGTCTGATGGTCTATTGGTCCCAGTTTAACGTTTTCTGGTCTGATGGTCTACTGGTCCCAGTTTGATGTTATCTGATCTGATGGTCTACTGGTCCTGGTTTAATGTTATCTGTTCTGATGGTCTACTTGTCCCAGTTTAACGTTGTCTGGTTTGATGGTCTACTGGTCCCAGTTTAACGTTTTCTGGTCTGATGGTCTACTGGTCTCAGTTTAACGTTGTCTGGGCTGATGGTCTACTGGTCTCAGTTTAACGTTGTCTGGGCTGATGGTCTACTGGTCCCAGTTTGATGTTATCTGGTCTGATGGTCTACTGGTCCAAGATTAATGTTGTCTGGTCTACTGGTCCCAGTTTAACGTTTTCTGGTCTGATGGTCTACTTCTCCCAGTTTAACGTTTTCTGGTCTGATGGTCTACTGGTCCCAGTTTGATGTTATCTGGTCTGATGGTCTACTGGTCCCAGTTTGATGTTATCTGGTCTGATGGTCTACTGATCCCAGTTTAATGTTTTCTGGTCTGATGGTCTTCTGGTCCCAGTTTGATTTTATGTGGTCTGATGGTCTACTGGTCACAGTTTAACGTTTTCTGGTCTGATGGTCTACTGGTCCCCGTTAATGTTATCTGGTCTGTTGGTCCACTGGTCCTAGTTTAACGTTTTCTGGTCTGATGGTCTACTGGTCCCAGTTTAACGTTATCTGGTCTGATGGTCTACTGGCCCCAGTTTGATGTTATCTGGTCTGATGGTCTACTGGTCCCGGTTTAATGTTATCTGGTCTGATGGTCTTCTGTTCCCAGTTTAATGTTGTCTGGTCTGATGGTCTACCTGTCCCAGTTTAACGTTTTCTGGTCTGATGGTCTACTGGTCCCAGTTTAGTGTTATCTGGTCTGATGGTCTACTGGTCCCAGGTTAATGTTATCTGGTCTGATGGTCTTCTGTTCACAGTTTAGTGTTATCTGGTCTGATGGTCTACTGGTCCCAGTTTAACGTTGTCTGGTCTGATGGTCTACTGGTCCCAGTTTAACGTTGTCTGGTCTGATGGTCTACTGGTCCCAGTTTAACATTGTCTGGTCTGATGGTCTACTGGTCCCAGTTTAACTTTTTCTGGTCTGATGATCTACTGGTCCCCGTTTGATGTTATCTGGTCTGATGGTCTACTGATCCCAGTTTAATGTTTTCTGGTCTGATGGTCTTCTGGTCCCAGTTTGATTTTATGTGGTCTGATGGTCTACTGGTCACAGTTTAACGTTTTCTGGTCTGATGGTCTACTGGTCCCCGTTAATGTTATCTGGTCTGTTGGTCCACTGGTCCTAGTTTAACGTTTTCTGGTCTGATGGTCTACTGGTCCCAGTTTAACGTTATCTGGTCTGATGGTCTACTGGCCCCAGTTTGATGTTATCTGGTCTGATGGTCTACTGGTCCCGGTTTAATGTTATCTGGTCTGATGGTCTTCTGTTCCCAGTTTAATGTTGTCTGGTCTGATGGTCTACCTGTCCCAGTTTAACGTTTTCTGGTCTGATGGTCTACTGGTCCCAGTTTAGTGTTATCTGGTCTGATGGTCTACTGGTCCCAGGTTAATGTTTTCTGGTCTGATGGTCTACTGGTCCCAGTTTGATGTTATCTGATCTGATGGTCTACTGGTCCCAGTTTAATGTTATCTGGTCTGATGGTTCACTGGTCCCAGTTTAACGTTGTCTGGTTCACTTGTCCCAGTTTAATGTTATCTGGTCTGATGGTCTACTGTTCCCCGTTAATGTTATGTTGTCTGTTGGTCTACTGGTCCCAGTTTAACATTTTCTGGTCTGATGGTCTACTGGTCCCAGTTTGATGTTATCTGATCTGATGGTCTACTGGTCCCAGTTTAACGTTATTTGGTCTGATGGTCCACTGGTGCCAGTTTAATTTTTTCTGGTCTGATGGTTAACTGGTCCCAGTTTAACGTTGTCTGGTTCACTTGTCCCAGTTTAATGTTATCTGGTCTGATGGTCTACTGGTCCCCGTTAATGTTATCTGGTCTGTTGGTCTACTGGTCCCAGTTTAACGTTTTCTGGCCTGGTGGTCTACTGGTCCCAGTTTAACGTGCTCTGGTCTGATGGTCTACTTGTCCCAGTTTAACGTTGTCTGGTCTGATGGTCTACTGGTCCCAGTTTAACGTTGTCTGGTCTGATGGTCTACTGGTCCCAGTTTAATGTTTTCTGGTCTGATGGTCTACTGGTCCCAGTTTGATGTTATCTGGTCTGATGGTCTACTGGTCCCAGTTTAACGTTTTCTGGTCTGATGGTCTACTGGTCCCCGTTAATGTTATCTGGTCTGTTGGTCCACTGGTCCTAGTTTAACGTTTTCTGGTCTGATGGTCTACTGGTCCCAGTTTAACGTTATCTGGTCTGATGGTCTACTGGCCCCAGTTTGATGTTATCTGGTCTGATGGTCTACTGGTCCCGGTTTAATGTTATCTGGTCTGATGGTCTTCTGTTCCCAGTTTAATGTTGTCTGGTCTGATGGTCTACCTGTCCCAGTTTAACGTTTTCTGGTCTGATGGTCTACTGGTCCCAGTTTAGTGTTATCTGGTCTGATGGTCTACTGGTCCCAGGTTAATGTTTTCTGGTCTGATGGTCTACTGGTCCCAGTTTGATGTTATCTGGTCTGATGGTCTACTGGTCCCAGTTTGATGTTATCTGGTCTGATGGTCTACTGGTCCCAGTTTAACGTTGTCTGGTCTGATGGTCCACTGGTCCGAGTTTAACATTGTCTGGTCTGATGGTCTACTGGTCCCAGTTTAACATTGTCTGGTCTGATGGTCTACTGGTCCCAGTTTGATGTTATCTGGTCTGATGGTCTACTGGTCCCAGGTTAATGTTATCTGGTCTGATGGTCTACTGGTCCCAGTTTGATGTTATCTGGTCTGATGGTCTACTGGTCCCAGTTTAACGTTTTCTGGTCTGATGGTCTACTGGTCCCAGTTTAACGTTATCTGGTCTGATGGTCTACTGGTCCCAGTTTGATGTTATCTGGTCTGATGGTCTCCTGGTCCCAGTTTAACGTTGACTGGTTCACTTTTCCCAGTTTAATGTTATCTGGTCTGATGGTCTACTGTTCCCCGTTAATGTGATGTTGTCTGTTGGTCTACTGGTCCCAGTTTAACGTTTTCTGGTCTGATGGTCTACTGGTCCCAGTTCGATGTTATCTGGTCTGATGGTCTACTGGTCCCAGTTTAACGTTTTCTGGTCTGATGGTCTACTGGTCCCAGTTTGATGTTATCTGGTCTGATGGTCTACTGGTCCCAGTTTGATGTTATCTGGTCTGATGGTCTACTTGTCCCAGTTTGATGTTTTCTGGTCTGATGGTCTACTGGTCCCAGTTTAACGTTTTCTGATCTGATCGTCTACTGGTCCCAGTTTGATGTTATCTGGTCTGATGGTCTACTGGTCCCAGTTTGATGTTATCTGGTTTGATGGTCTACTGGTCCCAGTTTAACGTTATCTGGTCTGATGGTCTACTGGTCCCAGTTTGATGTTATCTGGTCTGATGGTCTCCTGGTCCCAGTTTAACGTTTTCTGGTCTGATGGTCTACTGGTCCCAGTTTGATGTTATCTGATCTGATGGTCTACTGGTCCCAGTTTAATGTTATCTGGTCTGATGGTCTACTTGTCCCAGTTTAACGTTGTCTGGTCTGATGGTCTACTGGTCCCAGTTTGATGTTATCTGGTCTGATGGTCTACTTGTCCCAGTTTGATGTTATCTGGTCTGATGGTCTACTGGTCCCAGTTTAATGTTATCTGGTCTGATGGTCTACTTGTCCCAGTTTAACGTTGTCTGGTTTGATGGTCTACTGGTCCCAGTTTGATGTTATCTGGTCTGATGGTCTACTGGTCCCAGTTTAACGTTTTCTGGTCTGATGGTCTACTGGTCCCAGTTTGATGTTATCTGGTCTGATGGTCTACTGGTCCCAGTTTGATGTTATCTGGTCTGATGGTCTACTTGTCCCAGTTTGATGTTATGTTATGTGTTGGTCTACTGGTCCCAGTTTAACGTTTTCTGGTCTGATGGTCTACTGGTCCCAGTTCGATGTTATCTGTTCTGATGGTCTACTGGTCCCAGTTTAACGTTTTCTGGTCTGATGGTCTACTGGTCCCAGTTTGATGTTATCTGGTCTGATGGTCTACTGGTCCCAGTTTGATGTTATCTGGTCTGATGGTCTACTTGTCCCAGTTTGATGTTATCTGGTCTGATGGTCTACTGGTCCCAGTTTAACGTTTTCTGATCTGATGGTCTACTGGGCCCAGTTTGATGTTATCTGGTCTGATGGTCTACTGGCCCCAGTTTGATGTTATCTGGTCTGATGGTCTACTGGTCCCGGTTTAATGTTATCTGGTCTGATGGTCTTCTGTTCCCAGTTTAATGTTGTCTGGTCTGATGGTCTACCTGTCCCAGTTTAACGTTTTCTGGTCTGATGGTCTACTGGTCCCAGTTTAGTGTTATCTGGTCTGATGGTCTACTGGTCCCAGGTTAATGTTTTCTGGTCTGATGGTCTACTGGTCCCAGTTTGATGTTATCTGGTCTGATGGTCTACTGGTCCCAGTTTGATGTTATCTGGTCTGATGGTCTACTGGTCCCAGTTTAACGTTGTCTGGTGTGATGGTCCACTGGTCCGAGTTTAACATTGTCTGGTCTGATGGTCTACTGGTCCCAGTTTAACATTGTCTGGTCTGATGGTCTACTGGTCCCAGTTTGATGTTATCTGGTCTGATGGTCTACTGGTCCCAGGTTAATGTTATCTGGTCTGATGGTCGACTGGTCATAGTTTGATGTTTTCTGGTCTGATGGTCCACTGGTCCCGGTTTAATGTTATCTGGTCTGATGGTCTTCTGTTCACAGTTTAACGTTGTCTGGTCTGATGGTCTACCTGTCCCAGTTTAATGTTCTCTGGTCTGATAGTCTACTGGTCCCAGTTTAGTGTTATCTGGTCTGATGGTCTACTGGTCCCAGTTTAACGTTGTCTGGTCTGATGGTCCACTGGTCCCAGTTTAACGTTGTCTGGTCTGATGGTCTACTGGTCCCAATTTAACATTGTCTGGTCTGATGGTCTACTGGTCCCAGTTTAACTTTTTCTGGTCTGATGATCTACTGGTCCCCGTTAATGTTATGTGGTCTGTTGGTCTACTGGTCCTAGTTTAACGTTCTCTGGTCTGATGGTCTACTGGTCCCAGTTTAACGTTGTCTGGTCTGATGGTCTACTGGTCCCAGTTTGATGTTATCTGATCTGATGGTCTACTGGTCCCGGTTTAATGTTATCTGGTCTGATGGTCTTCTGTTCCCAGTTTAATGTTGTCTGGTCTGATGGTCTACCTGTCCCAGTTTAATGTTATCTGGTCTGATGGTCTTCTGTTCCCAGTTTAATGTTGTCTGGTCTGATGGTCTACCTGTCCCAGTTTAACGTTTTCTGGTCTGATGGTCTACTGGTCCCAGTTTAGTGTTATCTGGTCTGATGGTCTACTGGTCCCAGTTTAATGTTTTCTGGTCTGATGGTCTACTGGTCCCAGTTTGATGTTATCTGATCTGATGGTCTACTGGTCCCAGTTTAATGTTATCTGGTCTGATGGTTCACTGGTCCCAGTTTAACGTTGTCTGGTTCACTTGTCCCAGTTTAATGTTATCTGGTCTGATGGTCTACTGTTCCCCGTTAATGTTATGTTGTCTGTTGGTCTACTGGTCCCAGTTTAACATTTTCTGGTCTGATGGTCTACTGGTCCCAGTTTGATGTTATCTGATCTGATGGTCTACTGGTCCCAGTTTAACGTTATTTGGTCTTATGGTCCACTGGTCCCAGTTTAATTTTTTCTGGTCTGATGGTCTACTGGTCCCAGTTTAACGTTATTTGGTCTTATGGTCCACTGGTCCCAGTTTAATTTTTTCTGGTCTGATGGTCTACTGGTCCCAGTTTGATGTTATCTGGTCTGATGGTCTACTGGTCCCAGTTTGATGTTATCTGGTCTGATGGTCTACTTGTCCCAGTTTGATGTTATGTTATCTGTTGGTCTACTGGTCCCAGTTTAACGTTTTCTGGTCTGATGGTCTACTGGTCCCAGTTCGATGTTATCTGTTCTGATGGTCTACTGGTCCCCGTTAATGTTATCTGGTCTGATGGTCTACTGGTCCCAGTTTGATGTTATCTGGTCTGATGGTCTACTTGTCCCAGTTTGATGTTATCTGGTCTGATGGTCTACTGGTCCCAGTTTAACGTTTTCTGATCTGATGGTCTACTGGTCCCAGTTTGATGTTATCTGGTCTGATGGTCTACTGGTCCCAGTTTGATGTTATCTGGTCTGATGGTCTACTGGTCCCAGTTTAACGTTTTCTGGCCTGATGGTCTACTGGTCCCAGTTTAACGTTGTCTGGTCTGATGGTCTACTGGTCCCAGTTTAACGTTGTCTGGTCTGATGGTCTACTGGTCCCAGTTTAACGTTGTCTGGGCTGATGGTCTACTGGTCCCAGTTTGATGTTATCTGGTCTGATGGTCTACTGGTCCCAGTTTAACATTGTCTGGTTTACTGGTCCCAGTTTGATGTTATCTGGTCTGATGGTCTACTGGTCCAAGTTTAATGTTGTCTGGTCTACTGGTCCCAGTTTAACGTTTTCTGGGCTGATGGTCTACTTCTCCCAGTTTAACGTTTTCTGGTCTGATGGTCTACTGGTCCCAGTTTGATGTTATCTGGTCTGATGGTCTACTGGTCCCAGTTTGATGTTATCTGGTCTGATGGTCTACTGGTCCCAGTTTAATGTTTTCTGGTCTGATGGTCTTCTGGTCCCAGTTTGATTTTATGTGGTCTGATGGTCTACTGGTCACAGTTTAACATTTTCTGGTCTGATGGTCTACTGGTCCCCGTTAATGTTATCTGGTCTGTTGGTCTACTGGTCCTAGTTTAACGTTTTCTGGTCTGATGGTCTACTGGTCCCAGTTTAACGTTGTCTGGTCTGATGGTCTACTGGTCCCAGTTTGATGTTATCTGGTCTGATGGTCTACTGGTCCCGGTTTAATGTTATCTGGTCTGATGGTATTCTGTTCCCAGTTTAATGTTGTCTGGTCTGATGGTCTACCTGTCCCAGTTTAACGTTTTCTGGTCTGATGGTCTACTGGTCCCAGTTTAGTGTTATCTGGTCTGATGGTCTACTGGTCCCAGTTTAATGTTTTCTGGTCTGATGGTCTACTGGTCCCAGTTTGATGTTATCTGATCTGATGGTCTACTGGTCCCAGTTTAATGTTATCTGGTCTGATGGTTCACTGGTCCCAGTTTAACGTTGTCTGGTTCACTTGTCCCAGTTTAATGTTATCTGGTCTGATGGTCTACTGTTTCCCGTTAATGTTATGTTGTCTGTTGGTCTACTGGTCCCAGTTTAACATTTTCTGGTCTGATGGTCTACTGGTCCCAGTTTGATATTATCTGATCTGATGGTCTTCTGGTCCCAGTTTAACGTTATTTGGTCTGATGGTCCACTGGTCCCAGTTTAATTTTTTCTGGTCTGATGGTTAACTGGTCCCAGTTTAACGTTGTCTGGTTCACTTGTCCCAGTTTAATGTTATCTGGTCTGATGGTCTACTGGTCCCCGTTAATGTTATCTGGTCTGTTGGTCTACTGGTCCCAGTTTAACGTTTTCTGGCCTGGTGGTCTACTGGTCCCAGTTTAACGTGCTCTGGTCTGATGGTCTACTTGTCCCAGTTTAACGTTGTCTGGTCTGATGGTCTACTGGTCCCAGTTTAACGTTGTCTGGTCTGATGGTCTACTGGTCCCAGTTTAACGTTTTCTGGTCTGATGGTCTACTGGTCCCAGTTTGATGTTATCTGGTCTGATGGTCTACTGGTCCCAGTTTGATGTTATCTGGTCTGATTGTCTACTTGTCCCAGTTTGATGTTATGTTATCTGTTGGTCTACTGGTCCCAGTTTAACGTTTTCTGGTCTGATGGTCTACTGGTCCCAGTTCGATGTTATCTGTTCTGATGGTCTACTGGTCCCCGTTAATGTTATCTGGTCTGATGGTCTACTGGTCCCAGTTTGATGTTATCTGGTCTGATGGTCTACTTGTCCCAGTTTGATGTTATCTGGTCTGATGGTCTACTGGTCCCAGTTTAACGTTTTCTGATCTGATGGTCTACTGGTCCCAGTTTGATGTTATCTGGTCTGATGGTCTACTGGTTCCAGTTTGATGTTATCTGGTCTGATGGTCTACTGGTCCCAGTTTAACGTTTTCTGGCCTGATGGTCTACTGGTCCCAGTTTAATTTTTTCTGGTCTGATGGTTAACTGGTCCCAGTTTAACGTTGTCTGGTTCACTTGTCCCAGTTTAATGTTATCTGGTCTGATGGTCTACTGGTCCCCGTTAATGTTATCTGGTCTGTTGGTCTACTGGTCCCAGTTTAACGTTTTCTGGCCTGGTGGTCTACTGGTCCCAGTTTAACGTGCTCTGGTCTGATGGTCTACTTGTCCCAGTTTAACGTTGTCTGGTCTGATGGTCTACTGGTCCCAGTTTAACGTTGTCTGGTCTGATGGTCTACTGGTCCCAGTTTAACGTTTTCTGGTCTGATGGTCTACTGGTCCCAGTTTGATGTTATCTGGTCTGATGGTCTACTGGTCCCAGTTTGATGTTATCTGGTCTGATTGTCTACTTGTCCCAGTTTGATGTTATGTTATCTGTTGGTCTACTGGTCCCAGTTTAACGTTTTCTGGTCTGATGGTCTACTGGTCCCAGTTCGATGTTATCTGTTCTGATGGTCTACTGGTCCCCGTTAATGTTATCTGGTCTGATGGTCTACTGGTCCCAGTTTGATGTTATCTGGTCTGATGGTCTACTTGTCCCAGTTTGATGTTATCTGGTCTGATGGTCTACTGGTCCCAGTTTAACGTTTTCTGATCTGATGGTCTACTGGTCCCAGTTTGATGTTATCTGGTCTGATGGTCTACTGGTTCCAGTTTGATGTTATCTGGTCTGATGGTCTACTGGTCCCAGTTTAACGTTTTCTGGCCTGATGGTCTACTGGTCCCAGTTTAACGTTGTCTGGTCTGATGGTCTACTGGTCCCAGTTTAACGTTGTCTGGTCTGATGGTCTACTGGTCCCAGTTTAACGTTGTCCCGGGCTGATGGTCTACTGGTCCCAGTTTGATGTTATCTAGTCTGATGGTCTACTGGTCCCAGTTTAACATTGTCTGGTTTACTGGTCCCAGTTTGATGTTATCTGGTCTGATGGTCTACTGGTCCAAGTTTAATGTTGTCTGGTCTACTGGTCCCAGTTTAACGTTTTCTGGGCTGATGGTCTACTTCTCCCAGTTTAACGTTTTCTGGTCTGATGGTCTACTGGTCCCAGTTTGATGTTATCTGGTCTGATGGTCTACTGGTCCCAGTTTGATGTTATCTGGTCTGATGGTCTACTTGTCCCAGTTTGATGTTATCTGGTCTGATGGTCTACTGGTCCCAGTTTAATGTTTTCTGGTCTGATGGTCTTCTGGTCCCAGTTTGATTTTATGTGGTCTGATGGTCTACTGGTCACAGTTTAACGTTTTCTGGTCTGATGGTCTACTGGTCCCCGTTAATGTTATCTGGTCTGTTGGTCTACTGGTCCTAGTTTAACGTTTTCTGGTCTGATGGTCTACTGGTCCCAGTTTAACGTTGTCTGGTCTGATGGTCTACTGGTCCCAGTTTGATGTTATCTGGTCTGATGGTCTACTGGTCCCGGTTTAATGTTATCTGGTCTGATGGTCTTCTGTTCCCAGTTTAATGTTGTCTGGTCTGATGGTCTACCTGTCCCAGTTTAACGTTGTCTGGTCTGATGGTCTACTGGTCCCAGTTTAACGTTGTCTGGTCTGATGGTCTACTGGTCCCAGTTTAACGTTGTCTGGTCTGATGGTCTACTGGTCCCAGTTTGATGTTATCTGGTCTGATGGTCTACTTGTCCCAGTTTGATGTTATCTGGTCTGATGGTCTACTGGTCCCAGTTTAATGTTTTCTGGTCTGATGGTCTTCTGGTCCCAGTTTGATTTTATGTGGTCTGATGGTCTACTGGTCACAGTTTAACGTTTTCTGGTCTGATGGTCTACTGGTCCCCGTTAATGTTATCTGGTCTGTTGGTCTACTGGTCCTAGTTTAACGTTTTCTGGTCTGATGGTCTACTGGTCCCAGTTTAACGTTGTCTGGTCTGATGGTCTACTGGTCCCAGTTTGATGTTATCTGGTCTGATGGTCTACTGGTCCCGGTTTAATGTTATCTGGTCTGATGGTCTTCTGTTCCCAGTTTAATGTTGTCTGGTCTGATGGTCTACCTGTCCCAGTTTAACGTTGTCTGGTCTGATGGTCTACTGGTCCCAGTTTAACGTTGTCTGGTCTGATGGTCTACTGGTCCCAGTTTAACGTTGTCCCGGGCTGATGGTCTACTGGTCCCAGTTTGATGTTATCTAGTCTGATGGTCTACTGGTCCCAGTTTAACATTGTCTGGTTTACTGGTCCCAGTTTGATGTTATCTGGTCTGATGGTCTACTGGTCCAAGTTTAATGTTGTCTGGTCTACTGGTCCCAGTTTAATGTTTTCTGGGCTGATGGTCTACTTCTCCCAGTTTAACGTTTTCTGGTCTGATGGTCTACTGGTCCCAGTTTGATGTTATCTGGTCTGATGGTCTACTGGTCCCAGTTTGATGTTATCTGGTCTGATGGTCTACTGGTCCCAGTTTAATGTTTTCTGGTCTGATGGTCTTCTGGTCCCAGTTTGATTTTATGTGGTCTGATGGTCTACTGGTCACAGTTTAACGTTTTCTGGTCTGATGGTCTACTGGTCCCCGTTAATGTTATCTGGTCTGTTGGTCTACTGGTCCTAGTTTAACGTTTTCTGGTCTGATGGTCTACTGGTCCCAGTTTAACGTTGTCTGGTCTGATGGTCTACTGGTCCCAGTTTGATGTTATCTGGTCTGATGGTCTACTGGTCCCGGTTTAATGTTATCTGGTCTGATGGTCTTCTGTTCCCAGTTTAATGTTGTCTGGTCTGATGGTCTACCTGTCCCAGTTTAACGTTTTCTGGTCTGATGGTCTACTGGTCCCAGTTTAGTGTTATCTGGTCTGATGGTCTACTGGTCCCAGTTTAATGTTTTCTGGTCTGATGGTCTACTGGTCCCAGTTTAACGTTTTCTGGTCTGATGGTCTACTGGTCCCAGTTTGATGTTATCTGGTCTGATGGTCTACTGGTCCCAGTTTGATGTTATTTGGTCTGATGGTCTACTTGTCCCAGTTTGATGTTATCTGGTCTGATGGTCTACTGGTCCCAGTTTAACGTTTTCTGATCTGATGGTCTACTGGTCCCAGTTTGATGTTATCTGGTCTGATGGTCTACTGGTCCCAGTTTGATGTTATCTGGTCTGATGGTCTACTGGTCCCAGTTTAACGTTATCTGGTCTGATGGTCTACTGGTCCCAGTTTGATGTTATCTGGTCTGATGGTCTCCTGGTCCCAGTTTAACGTTGTCTGGTTCACTTTTCCCAGTTTAATGTTATCTGGTCTGATGGTCTACTGTTCCCCGTTAATGTTATGTTGTCTGTTGGTCTACTGGTCCCAGTTTAACGTTTTCTGGTCTGATGGTCTACTGGTCCCAGTTCGATGTTATCTGGTCTGATGGTCTACTGGTCCCAGTTTAACGTTTTCTGGTCTGATGGTCTACTGGTCCCAGTTTGATGTTATCTGGTCTGATGGTCTACTGGTCCCAGTTTGATGTTATCTGGTCTGATGGTCTACTTGTCCCAGTTTGATGTTATCTGGTCTGATGGTCTACTGGTCCCAGTTTAACGTTTTCTGATCTGATGGTCTACTGGTCCCAGTTTGATGTTATCTGGTCTGATGGTCTACTGGTCCCAGTTTGATGTTATCTGGTCTGATGGTCTACTGGTCCCAGTTTAACGTTATCTGGTCTGATGGTCTACTGGTCCCAGTTTGATGTTATCTGGTCTGATGGTCTCCTGGTCCCAGTTTAACGTTTTCTGGTCTGATGGTCTACTGGTCCCAGTTTGATGTTATCTGATCTGATGGTCTACTGGTCCCAGTTTAATGTTATCTGGTCTGATGGTCTACTTGTCCCAGTTTAACGTTGTCTGGTCTGATGGTCTACTGGTCCCAGTTTGATGTTATCTGGTCTGATGGTCTACTTGTCCCAGTTTGATGTTATCTGGTCTGATGGTCTACTGGTCCCAGTTTAATGTTATCTGGTCTGATGGTCTACTTGTCCCAGGTTAACGTTGTCTGGTTTGATGGTCTACTGGTCCCAGTTTGATGTTATCTGGTCTGATGGTCTACTGGTCCCAGTTTAACGTTTTCTGGTCTGATGGTCTACTGGTCCCAGTTTGATGTTATCTGGTCTGATGGTCTACTGGTCCCAGTTTGATGTTATCTGGTCTGATGGTCTACTTGTCCCAGTTTGATGTTATGTTATCTGTTGGTCTACTGTTCCCAGTTTAACGTTTTCTGGTCTGATGGTCTACTGGTCCCAGTTTAATGTTATCTGTTCTGATGGTCTACTGGTCCCAGTTTGATGTTATCTGGTCTGATGGTCTACTGGTCCCAGTTTAACGTTATCTGGTCTGATGGTCTACTGGTCCCAGTTTGATGTTATCTGGTCTGATGGTCTCCTGGTCCCAGTTTAACGTTGTCTGGTTCACTTTTCCCAGTTTAATGTTATCTGGTCTGATGGTCTACTGTTCCCCGTTAATGTTATGTTGTCTGTTGGTCTACTGGTCCCAGTTTAACGTTTTCTGGTCTGATGGTCTACTGGTCCCAGTTCGATGTTATCTGGTCTGATGGTCTACTGGTCCCAGTTTAACGTTTTCTGGTCTGATGGTCTACTGGTCCCAGTTTGATGTTATCTGGTCTGATGGTCTACTGGTCCCAGTTTGATGTTATCTGGTCTGATGGTCTACTTGTCCCAGTTTGATGTTATCTGGTCTGATGGTCTACTGGTCCCAGTTTAACGTTTTCTGATCTGATGGTCTACTGGTCCCAGTTTGATGTTATCTGGTCTGATGGTCTACTGGTCCCAGTTTGATGTTATCTGGTCTGATGGTCTACTGGTCCCAGTTTAACGTTATCTGGTCTGATGGTCTACTGGTCCCAGTTTGATGTTATCTGGTCTGATGGTCTCCTGGTCCCAGTTTAACGTTTTCTGGTCTGATGGTCTACTGGTCCCAGTTTGATGTTATCTGATCTGATGGTCTACTGGTCCCAGTTTAATGTTATCTGGTCTGATGGTCTACTTGTCCCAGTTTAACGTTGTCTGGTCTGATGGTCTACTGGTCCCAGTTTGATGTTATCTGGTCTGATGGTCTACTTGTCCCAGTTTGATGTTATCTGGTCTGATGGTCTACTGGTCCCAGTTTAATGTTATCTGGTCTGATGGTCTACTTGTCCCAGGTTAACGTTGTCTGGTTTGATGGTCTACTGGTCCCAGTTTGATGTTATCTGGTCTGATGGTCTACTGGTCCCAGTTTAACGTTTTCTGGTCTGATGGTCTACTGGTCCCAGTTTGATGTTATCTGGTCTGATGGTCTACTGGTCCCAGTTTGATGTTATCTGGTCTGATGGTCTACTTGTCCCAGTTTGATGTTATGTTATCTGTTGGTCTACTGTTCCCAGTTTAACGTTTTCTGGTCTGATGGTCTACTGGTCCCAGTTTAATGTTATCTGTTCTGATGGTCTACTGGTCCCAGTTTGATGTTATCTGGTCTGATGGTCTACTGGTCCCAGTTTGATGTTATCTGGTCTGATGGTCTACTGGTCCCAGTTTAACGTTATCTGGTCTGATGGTCTACTGGTCCCAGTTTGATGTTATCTGGTCTGATGGTCTCCTGGTCCCAGTTTAACGTTGACTGGTTCACTTTTCCCAGTTTAATGTTATCTGGTCTGATGGTCTACTGTTCCCCGTTAATGTGATGTTGTCTGTTGGTCTACTGGTCCCAGTTTAACGTTTTCTGGTCTGATGGTCTACTGGTCCCAGTTCGATGTTATCTGGTCTGATGGTCTACTGGTCCCAGTTTAACGTTTTCTGGTCTGATGGTCTACTGGTCCCAGTTTGATGTTATCTGGTCTGATGGTCTACTGGTCCCAGTTTGATGTTATCTGGTCTGATGGTCTACTTGTCCCAGTTTGATGTTTTCTGGTCTGATGGTCTACTGGTCCCAGTTTAACGTTTTCTGATCTGATCGTCTACTGGTCCCAGTTTGATGTTATCTGGTCTGATGGTCTACTGGTCCCAGTTTGATGTTATCTGGTTTGATGGTCTACTGGTCCCAGTTTAACGTTATCTGGTCTGATGGTCTACTGGTCCCAGTTTGATGTTATCTGGTCTGATGGTCTCCTGGTCCCAGTTTAACGTTTTCTGGTCTGATGGTCTACTGGTCCCAGTTTGATGTTATCTGATCTGATGGTCTACTGGTCCCAGTTTAATGTTATCTGGTCTGATGGTCTACTTGTCCCAGTTTAACGTTGTCTGGTCTGATGGTCTACTGGTCCCAGTTTGATGTTATCTGGTCTGATGGTCTACTTGTCCCAGTTTGATGTTATCTGGTCTGATGGTCTACTGGTCCCAGTTTAATGTTATCTGGTCTGATGGTCTACTTGTCCCAGTTTAACGTTGTCTGGTTTGATGGTCTACTGGTCCCAGTTTGATGTTATCTGGTCTGATGGTCTACTGGTCCCAGTTTAACGTTTTCTGGTCTGATGGTCTACTGGTCCCAGTTTGATGTTATCTGGTCTGATGGTCTACTGGTCCCAGTTTGATGTTATCTGGTCTGATGGTCTACTTGTCCCAGTTTGATGTTATGTTATGTGTTGGTCTACTGGTCCCAGTTTAACGTTTTCTGGTCTGATGGTCTACTGGTCCCAGTTCGATGTTATCTGTTCTGATGGTCTACTGGTCCCAGTTTAACGTTTTCTGGTCTGATGGTCTACTGGTCCCAGTTTGATGTTATCTGGTCTGATGGTCTACTGGTCCCAGTTTGATGTTATCTGGTCTGATGGTCTACTTGTCCCAGTTTGATGTTATCTGGTCTGATGGTCTACTGGTCCCAGTTTAACGTTTTCTGATCTGATGGTCTACTGGGCCCAGTTTGATGTTATCTGGTCTGATGGTCTAGTGGTCCCAGTTTGATGTTATCTGGTCTGATGGTCTACTGGTCCCAGTTTAACGTTATCTGGTCTGATGGTCTACTGGTCCCAGTTTGATGTTATCTGGTCTGATGGTCTACTGGTCCCAGTTTAACGTTTTCTGGTCTGATGGTCTACTGGTCCCAGTTTGATGTTATCTGATCTGATGGTCTACTGGTCCCAGTTTAATGTTATCTGGTCTGATGGTCTACTGGTCCCAGTTTGATGTTATCTGGTTTGATGGTCTACTGGTCCCAGTTTAACGTTATCTGGTCTGATGGTCTACTGGTCCCAGTTTGATGTTATCTGGTCTGATGGTCTCCTGGTCCCAGTTTAACGTTTTCTGGTCTGATGGTCTACTGGTCCCAGTTTGATGTTATCTGATCTGATGGTCTACCTGTCCCAGTTTAATGTTTTCTGGTCTGATGGTCTACTGGTCCCAGTTTAACGTTGTCTGGTTTGATGGTCTACTGGTCCCAGTTTGATAGTATCTGGTCTGATGGTCTACTGGTCCCAGTTTAATGTTATCTGATCTGATGGTCTACTGGTCCCAGTTTAACGTTGTCTGGTTTGATGGTCTACTGGTCCCAGTTTGATAGTATCTGGTCTGATGGTCTACTGGTCCCAGTTTAACGTTTTCTGGTCTGATGGTCTACTGGTCCCCGTTAATGTTATCTGGTCTGTTGGTCTACTGGTCCCAGTTTAACTTTTTCTGGTCTGATGGTACACTGGTCCAAGTTTAATGTTATCTGGTCTGATGGTCTACTGGTCCCAGTTTAAAGTTGTCTGGTCTGATGGTCTACTGGTCCCAGTTTAACGTTGTCTGGTCTGATGATCCACTGGTCCCAGTTTAACATTGTCTGGTCTGATGGTCTACTGGTCCCAGTTTAACATTGTCTGGTCTGATGGTCTACTGGTCCCAGTTTGATGTTATCTGGTCTGATGGTCTACCTGTCCCAGTTTAATGTTTTCTGGTCTGATGGTCTACTGGTCCCAGTTTAGTGTTATCTGGTCTGATGTTTTACTGGTCCCAGTTTAACGTTGTCTGGTCTGATGGTCCACTGGTCCCAGTTTAACATTGTCTGGTCTGATGGTCTACTGGTCCCAGTTTAACATTGTCTGGTCTGATGGTCTACTGGTCCCAGTTTGATGTTATCTGGTCTGATGGTCTATTGGTCCCACTTTAATGTTATCTGGTCTGATGGTCTACTGGTCCCAGTTTGATGTTATCTGGTCTGATGGTCTACTGGTCCCGGTTTAATGTTATCTGGTCTGATGGTCTACTGGTCCCAGTTTAATGTTATCTGGTCTGATGGTCTACTGGTCCCAGTTTGATGTTTTCTGGTCTGATGGTCTACTGGTCCCGGTTTAATGTTATCTGGTCTGATGGTCTTCTGTTCCCAGTTTAACGTTGTCTGGTCTGATGGTCCACTGGTCCCAGTTTAACATTGTCTGGTCTGATGGTCTACTGGTCCCAGTTTAACATTGTCTGGTCTGATGGTCTACTGGTCCCAGTTTGATGTTATCTGGTCTGTTGGTCTACTGGTCCCAGTTAAACGTTTTCTGGCCTGATGGTCTACTGGTCCCAGTTTAACGTTGTCTGGTCTGATGGTCTACTGGTCCCAGTTTAACGTTGTCTGGTCTGATGGTCCACTGGTCCCAGTTTAACGTTGTCTGGGCTGATGGTCTACTGGTCCCAGTTTAACATTGTCTGGTCTGATGGTCTACTGGTCCCAGTTTGATGTTATCTGGTCTGATGGTCTACTGGTCCCAGTTTAATGTTATCTGGTCTGATGGTCTACTGGTCCCAGTTTGATGTTATCTGGTCTGATGGTCTACTGGTCCCGGTTTAATGTTATCTGGTCTGATGGTCTACTGGTCCCAGTTTAATGTTATCTGGTCTGATGGTCTACTGGTCCCAGTTTGATGTTTTCTGGTCTGATGGTCTACTGGTCCCGGTTTAATGTTATCTGGTCTGATGGTCTTCTGTTCCCAGTTTAACGTTGTCTGGTCTGATGGTCCACTGGTCCCAGTTTAACATTGTCTGGTCTGATGGTCTACTGGTCCCAGTTTAACATTGTCTGGTCTGATGGTCTACTGGTCCCAGTTTGATGTTATCTGGTCTGTTGGTCTACTGGTCCCAGTTAAACGTTTTCTGGCCTGATGGTCTACTGGTCCCAGTTTAACGTTGTCTGGTCTGATGGTCTACTGGTCCCAGTTTAACGTTGTCTGGTCTGATGGTCCACTGGTCCCAGTTTAACGTTGTCTGGGCTGATGGTCTACTGGTCCCAGTTTAACATTGTCTGGTCTGATGGTCTACTGGTCCCAGTTTGATGTTATCTGGTCTGATGGTCTACTGGTCCCAGTTTAATGTTATCTGGTCTGATGGTCTACTGGTCCCAGTTTGATGTTATCTGGTCTGATGGTCTACTGGTCCCGGTTTAATGTTATCTGGTCTGATGGTCTACTGGTCCCAGTTTAATGTTATCTGGTCTGATGGTCTACTGGTCCCAGTTTGATGTTTTCTGGTCTGATGGTCTACTGGTCCCGGTTTAATGTTATCTGGTCTGATGGTCTTCTGTTCCCAGTTTAACGTTGTCTGGTCTGATGGTCCACTGGTCCCAGTTTAACATTGTCTGGTCTGATGGTCTACTGGTCCCAGTTTAACATTGTCTGGTCTGATGGTGTACTGGTCCCAGTTTGATGTTATCTGGTCTCTTGGTCTACTGGTCCCAGTTAAACGTTTTCTGGCCTGATGGTCTACTGGTCCCAGTTTAACGTTGTCTGGTCTGATGGTCTACTGGTCCCAGTTTAACGTTGTCTGGTCTGATGGTCCACTGGTCCCAGTTTAACGTTGTCTGGGCTGATGGTCTACTGGTCCCAGTTTGATGTTATCTGGTCTGATGGTCTACTTGTCCCAGTTTAACATTGTCTGGTTTACTGGTCCCAGTTTGATGTTATCTTGTCTGATGGTCTACTGGTCCAAGTTTAATGTTGTCTGGTCTACTGGTCCCAGTTTAACGTTTTCTGGTCTGATGGTCTACTTCTCCCAGTTTAACGTTTTCTGGTCTGATGGTCTACTGGTCCCAGTTTGATGTTATCTGGTCTGATGGTCTACTGGTCCCAGTTTGATGTTATCTGGTCTGATGGTCTACTGGTCCCAGTTTAATGTTTTCTGGTCTGATGGTCTTCTGGTCCCAGTTTGATTTTATGTGGTCTGATGGTCTACTGGTCACAGTTTAACGTTTTCTGGTCTGATGGTCTACTGGTCCCCGTTTATGTTATCTGGTCTGTTGGTCTACTGGTCCTAGTTTAACGTTTTCTGGTCTGATGGTCTACTGGTCCCAGTTTAACGTTGTCTGGTCTGATGGTCTACTGGTCCCAGTTTAACGTTTTCTGGTCTGATGGTCTACTGGTCCCAGTTTAACGTTGTCTGGTCTGATGGTCCACTGGTCCCAGTTTAACGTTGTCTGGGCTGATGGTCTACTTTTCCCAGTTTGATGTTATCTGGTCTGATGGTCTACTTGTCCCAGTTTAACATTGTCTGGTTTACTGGTCCCAGTTTGATGTTAGCTTGTCTGATGGTCTACTGGTCCAAGTTTAATGTTTTCTGGTCTACTGGTCCCAGTTTAACGTTTTCTGGTCTGATGGTCTACTGGTCCCAGTTTGATGTTATCTGGTCTGATGGTCTACTGGTCCCAGTTTAATGTTGTCTGGTCTGATGGTCCACTGGTCCCAGTTTAACGTTGTCTGGGCTGATGGTCTACTGGTCCCAGTTTGATGTTATCTGGTCTGATGGTCTACTTGTCCCAGTTTAACATTGTCTGGTTTACTGGTCCCAGTTTGATGTTATCTTGTCTGATGGTCTACTGGTCCAAGTTTAATGTTGTCTGGTCTACTGGTCCCAGTTTAACGTTTTCTGGTCTGATGGTCTACTTCTCCCAGTTTAACGTTTTCTGGTCTGATGGTCTACTGGTCCCAGTTTGATGTTATCTGGTCTGATGGTCTACTGGTCCCAGTTTGATGTTATCTGGTCTGATGGTCTACTGGTCCCAGTTTAATGTTTTCTGGTCTGATGGTCTTCTGGTCCCAGTTTGATTTTATGTGGTCTGATGGTCTACTGGTCACAGTTTAACGTTTTCTGGTCTGATGGTCTACTGGTCCCCGTTAATGTTATCTGGTCTGTTGGTCTACTGGTCCTAGTTTAACGTTTTCTGGTCTGATGGTCTACTGGTCCCAGTTTAACGTTGTCTGGTCTGATGGTCCACTGGTCCCAGTTTAACATTGTCTGGTCTGATGGTCTACTGGTCCCAGTTTAACATTGTCTGGTCTGATGGTCTACTGGTCCCAGTTTGATGTTATCTGGTCTGTTGGTCTACTGGTCCCAGTTAAACGTTTTCTGGCCTGATGGTCTACTGGTCCCAGTTTAACGTTGTCTGGTCTGATGGTCTACTGGTCCCAGTTTAACGTTGTCTGGTCTGATGGTCCACTGGTCCCAGTTTAACGTTGTCTGGGCTGATGGTCTACTGGTCCCAGTTTAACATTGTCTGGTCTGATGGTCTACTGGTCCCAGTTTGATGTTATCTGGTCTGATGGTCTACTGGTCCCAGTTTAATGTTATCTGTTCTGATGGCCTACTGGTCCCAGTTTGATGTTATCTGGTCTGATGGTCTACTGGTCCCGGTTTAATGTTATCTGGTCTGATGGTCTACTGGTCCCAGTTTAATGTAATCTGGTCTGATGGTCTACTGGTCCCAGTTTGATGTTATCTGGTCTGATGGTCTACTGGTCCCGGTTTAATGTTATCTGGTCTGATGGTCTTCTGTTCCCAGTTTAACGTTGTCTGGTCTGATGGTCCACTGGTCCCAGTTTAACATTGTCTGGTCTGATGGTCTACTGGTCCCAGTTTAACATTGTCTGGTCTGATGGTCTACTGGTCCCAGTTTGATGTTATCTGGTCTGTTGGTCTACTGGTCCCAGTTAAACGTTTTCTGGCCTGATGGTCTACTGGTCCCAGTTTAACGTTGTCTGGTCTGATGGTCTACTGGTCCCAGTTTAACGTTGTCTGGTCTGATGGTCCACTGGTCCCAGTTTAACGTTGTCTGGGCTGATGGTCTACTGGTCCCAGTTTGATGTTATCTGGTCTGATGGTCTACTTGTCCCAGTTTAACATTGTCTGGTTTACTGGTCCCAGTTTGATGTTATCTTGTCTGATGGTCTACTGGTCCAAGTTTAATGTTGTCTGGTCTACTGGTCCCAGTTTAACGTTTTCTGGTCTGATGGTCTACTTCTCCCAGTTTAACGTTTTCTGGTCTGATGGTCTACTGGTCCCAGTTTGATGTTATCTGGTCTGATGGTCTACTGGTCCCAGTTTGATGTTATCTGGTCTGATGGTCTACTGGTCCCAGTTTAATGTTTTCTGGTCTGATGGTCTTCTGGTCCCTGTTTGATTTTATGTGGTCTGATGGTCTACTGGTCACAGTTTAACGTTTTCTGGTCTGATGGTCTACTGGTCCCGGTTTAATGTTATCTGGTCTGATGGCCTACTGGTCCCAGTTTGATGTTATCTGGTCTGATGGTCTACTGGTCCCGGTTTAATGTTATCTGGTCTGATGGTCTACTGGTCCCAGTTTAATGTAATCTGGTCTGATGGTCTACTGGTCCCAGTTTGATGTTATCTGGTCTGATGGTCTACTGGTCCCGGTTTAATGTTATCTGGTCTGATGGTCTTCTGTTCCCAGTTTAACGTTGTCTGGTCTGATGGTCCACTGGTCCCAGTTTAACATTGTCTGGTCTGATGGTCTACTGGTCCCAGTTTAACATTGTCTGGTCTGATGGTCTACTGGTCCCAGTTTGATGTTATCTGGTCTGTTGGTCTACTGGTCCCAGTTAAACGTTTTCTGGCCTGATGGTCTACTGGTCCCAGTTTAACGTTGTCTGGTCTGATGGTCTACTGGTCCCAGTTTAACGTTGTCTGGTCTGATGGTCCACTGGTCCCAGTTTAACGTTGTCTGGGCTGATGGTCTACTGGTCCCAGTTTGATGTTATCTGGTCTGATGGTCTACTTGTCCCAGTTTAACATTGTCTGGTTTACTGGTCCCAGTTTGATGTTATCTTGTCTGATGGTCTACTGGTCCAAGTTTAATGTTGTCTGGTCTACTGGTCCCAGTTTAACGTTTTCTGGTCTGATGGTCTACTTCTCCCAGTTTAACGTTTTCTGGTCTGATGGTCTACTGGTCCCAGTTTGATGTTATCTGGTCTGATGGTCTACTGGTCCCAGTTTGATGTTATCTGGTCTGATGGTCTACTGGTCCCAGTTTAATGTTTTCTGGTCTGATGGTCTTCTGGTCCCTGTTTGATTTTATGTGGTCTGATGGTCTACTGGTCACAGTTTAACGTTTTCTGGTCTGATGGTCTACTGGTCCCCGTTAATGTTATCTGGTCTGTTGGTCTACTGGTCCTAGTTTAACGTTTTCTGGTCTGATGGTCTACTGGTCCCAGTTTAACGTTGTCTGGTCTGATGGTCTACTGGTCCCAGTTTAACGTTGTCTGGTCTGATGGTCTACTGGTCCCAGTTTAACGTTGTCTGGTCTGATGGTCCACTGGTCCCAGTTTAACGTTGTCTGGGCTGATGGTCTACTGGTCCCAGTTTGATGTTATCTGGTCTGATGGTCTACTTGTCCCAGTTTAACATTGTCTGGTTTACTGGTCCCAGTTTGATGTTATCTTGTCTGATGGTCTACTGGTCCAAGTTTAATGTTTTCTGGTCTACTGGTCCCAGTTTAACGTTTTCTGGTCTGATGGTCTACTTCTCCCAGTTTAACGTTTTCTGGTCTGATGGTCTACTGGTCCCAGTTTGATGTTATCTGGTCTGATGGTCTACTGGTCCCAGTTTGATGTTATCTGGTCTGATGGTCTACTGGTCCCAGTTTAATGTTTTCTGGTCTGATGGTCTTCTGGTCCCTGTTTGATTTTATGTGGTCTGATGGTCTACTGGTCACAGTTTAACGTTTTCTGGTCTGATGGTCTACTGGTCCCCGTTAATGTTATCTGGTCTGTTGGTCTACTGGTCCTAGTTTAACGTTTTCTGGTCTGATGGTCTACTGGTCCCAGTTTAACGTTGTCTGGTCTGATGGTCTACTGGTCCCAGTTTAACGTTGTCTGGTCTGATGGTCTACTGGTCCCAGTTTAACGTTGTCTGGTCTGATGGTCCACTGGTCCCAGTTTAAAGTTGTCTGGGCTGATGGTCTACTGGTCCCAGTTTGATGTTATCTGGTCTGATGGTCTACTTGTCCCAGTTTAACATTGTCTGGTTTACTGGTCCCAGTTTGATGTTATCTTGTCTGATGGTCTACTGGTCCAAGTTTAATGTTTTCTGGTCTACTGGTCCCAGTTTAACGTTTTCTGGTCTGATGGTCTACTGGTCCCAGTTTGATGTTATCTGGTCTGATGGTCTACTGGTCCCAGTTTAATGTTGTCTGGTCTGATGGTCCACTGGTCCCAGTTTAACGTTGTCTGGGCTGATGGTCTACTGGTCCCAGTTTGATGTTATCTGGTCTGATGGTCTACTTGTCCCAGTTTAACATTGTCTGGTTTACTGGTCCCAGTTTGATGTTATCTTGTCTGATGGTCTACTGGTCCAAGTTTAATGTTGTCTGGTCTACTGGTCCCAGTTTAACGTTTTCTGGTCTGATGGTCTACTTCTCCCAGTTTAACGTTTTCTGGTCTGATGGTCTACTGGTCCCAGTTTGATGTTATCTGGTCTGATGGTCTACTGGTCCCAGTTTGATGTTATCTGGTCTGATGGTCTACTGGTCCCAGTTTAATGTTTTCTGGTCTGATGGTCTTCTGGTCCCAGTTTGATTTTATGTGGTCTGATGGTCTACTGGTCACAGTTTAACGTTTTCTGGTCTGATGGTCTACTGGTCCCCGTTAATGTTATCTGGTCTGTTGGTCTACTGGTCCTAGTTTAACGTTTTCTGGTCTGATGGTCTACTGGTCCCAGTTTAACGTTGTCTGGTCTGATGGTCTACTGGTCCCAGTTTGATGTTATCTGGTCTGATGGTCTACTGGTCCCGGTTTAATGTTATCTGGTCTGATGGTCTTCTGTTCCCAGTTTAATGTTGTCTGGTCTGATGGTCTACCTGTCCCAGTTTAACGTTTTCTGGTCTGATGGTCTACTGGTCCCAGTTTAGTGTTATCTGGTCTGATGGTCTACTGGTCCCAGTTTGATGTTATCTGGTCTGATGGTCTACTGGTCCCAGTTTAATGTTTTCTGGTCTGATGGTCTTCTGGTCCCAGTTTGATTTTATGTGGTCTGATGGTCTACTGGTCACAGTTTAACGTTTTCTGGTCTGATGGTCTACTGGTCCCCATTAATGTTATCTGGTCTGTTGGTCTACTGGTCCTAGTTTAACGTTTTCTGGTCTGATGGTCTACTGGTCCCAGTTTAACGTTTTCTGGTCTGATGGTCTACTGGTCCCAGTTTGATGTTATCTGGTCTGATGGTCTACTGGTCCCGGTTTAATGTTATCTGGTCTGATGGTCTTCTGTTCCCAGTTTAATGTTGTCTGGTCTGATGGTCTACCTGTCCCAGTTTAACGTTTTCTGGTCTGATGGTCTACTGGTCCCAGTTTAGTGTTATCTGGTCTGATGGTCTACTGGTCCCAGTTTAACGTTGTCTGGTCTGATGGTCCACTGGTCCCAGTTTAACATTGTCTGGTCTGATGGTCTACTGGTCCCAGTTTAACATTGTCTGGTCTGATGGTCTACTGGTCCCAGTTTGATGTTATCTGGTCTGATGGTCTACTGGTCCCACTTTAATGTTATCTGGTCTGATGGTCTACTGGTCCCAGTTTGATGTTATCTGGTCTGATGGTCTACTGGTCCCGGTTTAATGTTATCTGGTCTGATGGTCTACTGGTCCCAGTTTAATGTTATCTGGTCTGATGGTCTACTGGTCCCAGTTTGATGTTTTCTGGTCTGATGGTCTACTGGTCCCGGTTTAATGTTATCTGGTCTGATGGTCTTCTGTTCCCAGTTTAACGTTGTCTGGTCTGATGGTCCACTGGTCCCAGTTTAACATTGTCTGGTCTGATGGTCTACTGGTCCCAGTTTAACATTGTCTGGTCTGATGGTCTACTGGTCCCAGTTTGATGTTATCTGGTCTGTTGGTCTACTGGTCCCAGTTAAACGTTTTCTGGCCTGATGGTCTACTGGTCCCAGTTTAACGTTGTCTGGTCTGATGGTCTACTGGTCCCAGTTTAACGTTGTCTGGTCTGATGGTCCACTGGTCCCAGTTTAACGTTGTCTGGGCTGATGGTCTACTGGTCCCAGTTTGATGTTATCTGGTCTGATGGTCTACTGGTCCCAGTTTAACATTGTCTGGTTTACTGGTCCCAGTTTGATGTTATCTTGTCTGATGGTCTACTGGTCCAAGTTTAATGTTGTCTGGTCTACTGGTCCCAGTTTAACGTTATCTGGTCTGATGGTCTTCTGTTCCCAGTTTAATGTTGTCTGGTCTGATGGTCTACCTTTCCCAGTTTAACGTTTTCTGGTCTGATGGTCTACTGGTCCCAGTTTAGTGTTATCTGGTCTGATGGTCTACTGGTCCCAGTTTAATGTTTTCTGGTCTGATGGTCTACTGGTCCCAGTTTGATGTTATCTGATCTGATGGTCTACTGGTCCCAGTTTAATTTTATCTGGTCTGATGGTTCACTGGTCCCAGTTTAACGTTGTCTGGTTCACTTTTCCCAGTTTAATGTTATCTGGTCTGATGGTCTACTGTTCCCCGTTAATGTTATGTTGTCTGTTGGTCTTCTGGTCCCAGTTTAACGTTTTCTGGTCTGATGGTCTACTGGTCCCAGTTCGATGTTATCTGGTCTGATGGTCTACTGGTCCCAGTTTAACGTTTTCTGGTCTGATGGTCTACTGGTCCCAGTTTGATGTTATCTGGTCTGATGGTCTACTGGTTCCAGTTTGATGTTATCTGGTCTGATGGTCTACTGGTCCCAGTTTGATGTTATCTGGTCTGATGGTCTACTGGTCCCAGTTTAACGTTTTCTGATCTGATGGTCTACTGGTCCCAGTTTGATGTTATCTGGTCTGATGGTCTACTGGTCCCAGTTTGATGTTATCTGGTCTGATGGTCTACTGGTCCCAGTTTAACGTTATCTGGTCTGATGGTCTACTGGTCCCAGTTTGATGTTATCTGGTCTGATGGTCTACTGGTCCCAGTTTAACGTTTTCTGGTCTGATGGTCTACTGGTCCCAGTTTGATGTTATCTGATCTGATGGTCTACTGGTCCCAGTTTAATGTTATCTGGTCTGATGGTCTACTTGTCCCAGTTTAACGTTGTCTGGTTTGATGGTCCACTGGTCCCAGTTTGATGTTATCTGGTCTGATGGTCTACTGGTCCCAGCTTGATGTTATCTGGTCTGATGGTCTACTGGTCCCAGTTTAATGTTTTCTGGTCTGATGGTCTACTGGTCCCAGTTTGATGTTATCTGATCTGATGGTCTACTGGTCCCAGTTTAATTTTATCTGGTCTGATGGTTCACTGGTCCCAGTAACGTTGTCTGGTTCACTTTTCCCAGTTTAATGTTATCTGGTCTGATGGTCTACCGTTCCCCGTTAATGTTATGTTGTCTGTTGGTCTACTGGTCCCAGTTTAACGTTTTCTGGTCTGATGGTCTACTGGTCCCAGTTTGATATTATCTGGTCTGATGGTCTACTGGTTCCAGTTTGATGTTATCTGGTCTGATGGTCTACTGGTCCCAGTTTGATGTTATCTGGTCTGATGGTCTACTGGTCCCAGTTTAACGTTTTCTGATCTGATGGTCTACTGGTCCCAGTTTGATGTTATCTGGTCTGATGGTCTACTGGTCCCAGTTTGATGTCATCTGGTCTGATGGTCTACTGGTCCCAGTTTAACGTTATCTGGTCTGATGGTCTACTGGTCCCAGTTTGATGTTATCTGATCTGATGGTCTACTGGTCCCAGTTTAATGTTATCTGGTCTGATGGTCTACTTGTCCCAGTTTAACGTTGTCTGGTTTGATGGTCTACTGGTCCCAGTTTGATGTTATCTGGTCTGATGGTCTACTGGTCCCAGTTTAACGTTTTCTGGTCTGATGGTCTACTTGTCCCAGTTTAACGTTGTCTGGTTTGATGGTCTACTGGTCCCAGTTTGATGTTATCTGGTCTGATGGTCTACTGGTCCCAGTTTAACGTTTTCTGGTCTGTTGGTCTACTGGTCCCAGTTTAACGTTTTCTGGTCTGATGGTCCACTGGTCCAAGTTTAATGTTATCTGGTCTGATGGTCTACTGGTCCCAGTTTAAAGTTGTCTGGTCTGATGGTCTACTGGTCCCAGTTTGATGTTATCTGGTCTGATGGTCTACTGGTCCCAGTTTGATGTTATCTGGTCTGATCGTCTACTGGTCCCAGTTTGATGTTTTCTGGTCTGATGGTCTACTGGTCCCGGTTTAATGTTATCTGGTCTGATGGTCTTCTGTTCCCAGTTTAACGTTGTCTGGTCTGATGGTCTACTGGTCCCAGTTTAACATTGTCTGGTTTACTGGTCCCAGTTTGATGTTATCTGGTCTGATGGTCTACTGGTCCAAGTTTAATGTTGTCTGGTCTACTGGTCCCAGTTTAACGTTTTCTGGTCTGATGGTCTACTTCTCCAAGTTTAACGTTTTCTGGTCTGATGGTCTACTGGTCCCAGTTTGATGTTATCTGGTCTGATGGTCTACTGGTCCCAGTTTGATGTTATCTGGTCTGATGGTCTACTGGTCCCAGTTTAATGTTTTCTGGTCTGATGGTCTTCTGGTCCCAGTTTGATTTTATGTGGTCTGATGGTCTACTGGTCACAGTTTAACGTTTTCTGGTCTGATGGTCTACTGGTCCCCGTTAATGTTATCTGGTCTGTTGGTCTACTGGTCCTAGTTTAACGTTTTCTGGTCTGATGGTCTACTGGTCCCAGTTTAACGTTGTCTGGTCTGATGGTCTACTGGTCCCAGTTTGATGTTATCTGGTCTGATGGTCTACTGGTTCCGGTTTAATGTTATCTGGTCTGATGGTCTTCTGTTCCCAGTTTAATGTTGTCTGGTCTGATGGTCTACCTGTCCCAGTTTAACGTTTTCTTGTCTGATGGTCTACTGTTCCCAGTTTAGTGTTATCTGGTCTGATGGTCTACTGGTCCCAGTTTAATGTTTTCTGGTCTGATGGTCTACTGGTCCCAGTTTGATGTTATCTGATCTTATGGTCTACTGGTCCCAGTTTAATTTTATCTGGTCTGATGGTTCACTGGTCCCAGTTTAACGTTGTCTGGTTCACTTTTCCCAGTTTAATGTTATCTGGTCTGATGGTCTACTGTTCCCCGTTAATGTTATGTTGTCTGTTGGTCTACTGGTCCCAGTTTAAGGTTTTCTGGTCTGATGGTCTACTGGTCCCAGTTCGATGTTATCTGGTCTGATGGTCTACTGGTCCCAGTTTAACGTTTTCTGGTCTGATGGTCTACTGGTCCCAGTTTGATGTTATCTGGTCTGTTGGTCTACTGGTCCCAGTTTGATGTTATCTGGTCTGATGGTCTACTTGTCCCAGTTTGATGTTATGTTGTCTGATGGTCTACTTGTCCCAGTTTGATGTTATGTTGTCTGTTGGTCTACTGGTCCCAGTTTAACGTTTTCTGGTCTGATGGTCTACTGGTCCCAGTTCGATGTTATCTGGTCTGATGGTCTACTGGTCCCAGTTTAACGTTTTCTGGTCTGATGGTCTACTGGTCCCAGTTTGATGTTATCTGGTCTGATGGTCTACTGGTCCCAGTTTGATGTTATCTGGTCTGATGGTCTACTTGTCCCAGTTTGATGTTATCTGGTCTGATGGTCTACTGGTCCCAGTTTAACGTTTTCTGATCTGATGGTCTACTGGTCCCAGTTTGATGTTATCTGGTCTGATGGTCTACTGGTCCCAGTTTGATGTTATCTGGTCTGATGGTCTACTGGTCCCAGTTTAACGTTCTCTGGTCTGATGGTCTACTGGTCCCAGTTTGATGTTATCTGGTCTGATGGTCTACTGGTCCCGGTTTAATGTTATCTGGTCTGATGGTCTACTGGTCCCAGTTTGATGTTATCTGGTCTGATGGTCTACTGGTTCCAGTTTGATGTTATCTGGTCTGATGGTCTACTGGTCCCAGTTTGATGTTATCTGGTCTGATGGTCTACTGGTCCCAGTTTAACAATTTCTGATCTGATGGTCTACTGGTCCCAGTTTGATGTTATCTGGTCTGATGGTCTACTGGTCCCAGCTTGATGTTATCTGGTCTGATGGTCTACTGGTCCCAGTTTAATGTTTTCTGGTCTGATGGTCTTCTGGTCCCAGTTTGATTTTATGTGGTCTGATGGTCTACTGGTCACAGTTTAACGTTTTCTGGTCTGATGGTCTACTGGTCCCCGTTAATGTTATCTGGTCTGTTGGTCTACTGGTCCCAGTTTAGTGTTATCTGGTCTGATGGTCTACTGGTCCCAGTTTAATGTTTTCTGGTCTGATGGTCTACTGGTCCCAGTTTGATGTTATCTGATCTGATGGTCTACTGGTCCCAGTTTAATTTTATCTGGTCTGATGGTTCACTGGTCCCAGTAACGTTGTCTGGTTCACTTTTCCCAGTTTAATGTTATCTGGTCTGATGGTCTACCGTTCCCCGTTAATGTTATGTTGTCTGTTGGTCTACTGGTCCCAGTTTAACGTTTTCTGGTCTGATGGTCTACTGGTCCCAGTTCTATGTTATCTGGTCTGATGGTCTACTGGTCCCAGTTTAACGTTTTCTGGTCTGATGGTCTACTGGTCCCAGTTTGATGTTATCTGGTCTGATGGTCTACTGGTTCCAGTTTGATGTTATCTGGTCTGATGGTCTACTGGTCCCAGTTTGATGTTATCTGGTCTGATGGTCTACTGGTCCCAGTTTAACGTTTTCTGATCTGATGGTCTACTGGTCCCAGTTTGATGTTATCTGGTCTGATGGTCTACTGGTCCCAGTTTGATGTCATCTGGTCTGATGGTCTACTGGTCCCAGTTTAACGTTATCTGGTCTGATGGTCTACTGGTCCCAGTTTGATGTTATCTGGTCTGATGGTCTACTGGTCCCAGTTTAACGTTTTCTGGTCTGATGGTCTACTGGTCCCAGTTTGATGTTATTTGATCTGATGGTCTACTGGTCCCAGTTTAATGTTATCTGGTCTGATGGTCTACTTGTCCCAGTTTAACGTTGTCTGGTTTGATGGTCTACTGGTCCCAGTTTGATGTTATCTGGTCTGATGGTCTACTGGTCCCAGTTTAACGTTTTCTGGTCTGATGGTCTACTTGTCCCAGTTTAACGTTGTCTGGTTTGATGGTCTACTGGTCCCAGTTTGATGTTATCTGGTCTGATGGTCTACTGGTCCCAGTTTAACGTTTTCTGGTCTGTTGGTCTACTGGTCCCAGTTTAACGTTTTCTGGTCTGATGGTCCACTGGTCCAAGTTTAATGTTATATGGTCTGATGGTCTACTGGTCCCAGTTTAAAGTTGTCTGGTCTGATGGTCTACTGGTCCCAGTTTGATGTTATCTGGTCTGATGGTCTACTGGTCCCAGTTTGATGTTATCTGGTCTGATCGTCTACTGGTCCCAGTTTGATGTTTTCTGGTCTGATGGTCTACTGGTCCCGGTTTAATGTTATCTGGTCTGATGGTCTTCTGTTCCCAGTTTAACGTTGTCTGGTCTGATGGTCTACTGGTCCCAGTTTAACATTGTCTGGTTTACTGGTCCCAGTTTGATGTTATCTGGTCTGATGGTCTACTGGTCCAAGTTTAATGTTGTCTGGTCTACTGGTCCCAGTTTAACGTTTTCTGGTCTGATGGTCTACTTCTCCAAGTTTAACGTTTTCTGGTCTGATGGTCTACTGGTCCCAGTTTGATGTTATCTGGTCTGATGGTCTACTGGTCCCAGTTTGATGTTATCTGGTCTGATGGTCTACTGGTCCCAGTTTAATGTTTTCTGGTCTGATGGTCTTCTGGTCCCAGTTTGATTTTATGTGGTCTGATGGTCTACTGGTCACAGTTTAACGTTTTCTGGTCTGATGGTCTACTGGTCCCCGTTAATGTTATCTGGTCTGTTGGTCTACTGGTCCTAGTTTAACGTTTTCTGGTCTGATGGTCTACTGGTCCCAGTTTAACGTTGTCTGGTCTGATGGTCTACTGGTCCCAGTTTAATTTTATCTGGTCTGATGGTTCACAGGTCCCAGTTTAACGTTGTCTGGTTCACTTTTCCCAGTTTAATGTTATCTGGTCTGATGGTCTACTGTTCCCCGTTAATGTTATGTTGTCTGTTGGTCTACTGGTCCCAGTTTAAGGTTTTCTGGTCTGATGGTCTACTGGTCCCAGTTCGATGTTATCTGGTCTGATGGTCTACTGGTCCCAGTTTAACGTTTTCTGGTCTGATGGTCTACTGGTCCCAGTTTGATGTTATCTGGTCTGTTGGTCTACTGGTCCCAGTTTGATGTTATCTGGTCTGATGGTCTACTTGTCCCAGTTTGATGTTATGTTGTCTGATGGTCTACTTGTCCCAGTTTGATGTTATGTTGTCTGTTGGTCTACTGGTCCCAGTTTAACGTTTTCTGGTCTGATGGTCTACTGGTCCCAGTTCGATGTTATCTGGTCTGATGGTCTACTGGTCCCAGTTTAACGTTTTCTGGTCTGATGGTCTACTGGTCCCAGTTTGATGTTATCTGGTCTGATGGTCTACTGGTCCCAGTTTGATGTTATCTGGTCTGATGGTCTACTTCTCCAAGTTTAACGTTTTCTGGTCTGATGGTCTACTGGTCCCAGTTTGATGTTATCTGGTCTGATGGTCTACTGGTCCCAGTTTGATGTTATCTGGTCTGATGGTCTACTGGTCCCAGTTTAATGTTTTCTGGTCTGATGGTCTTCTGGTCCCAGTTTGATTTTATGTGGTCTGATGGTCTACTGGTCACAGTTTAACGTTTTCTGGTCTGATGGTCTACTGGTCCCCGTTAATGTTATCTGGTCTGTTGGTCTACTGGTCCTAGTTTAACGTTTTCTGGTCTGATGGTCTACTGGTCCCAGTTTAACGTTGTCTGGTCTGATGGTCTACTGGTCCCAGTTTGATGTTATCTGGTCTGATGGTCTACTGGTTCCGGTTTAATGTTATCTGGTCTGATGGTCTTCTGTTCCCAGTTTAATGTTGTCTGGTCTGATGGTCTACCTGTCCCAGTTTAACGTTTTCTTGTCTGATGGTCTACTGTTCCCAGTTTAGTGTTATCTGGTCTGATGGTCTACTGGTCCCAGTTTAATGTTTTCTGGTCTGATGGTCTACTGGTCCCAGTTTGATGTTATCTGATCTTATGGTCTACTGGTCCCAGTTTAATTTTATCTGGTCTGATGGTTCACTGGTCCCAGTTTAACGTTGTCTGGTTCACTTTTCCCAGTTTAATGTTATCTGGTCTGATGGTCTACTGTTCCCCGTTAATGTTATGTTGTCTGTTGGTCTACTGGTCCCAGTTTAAGGTTTTCTGGTCTGATGGTCTACTGGTCCCAGTTCGATGTTATCTGGTCTGATGGTCTACTGGTCCCAGTTTAACGTTTTCTGGTCTGATGGTCTACTGGTCCCAGTTTGATGTTATCTGGTCTGATGGTCTACTGGTCCCAGTTTGATGTTATCTGGTCTGATGGTCTACTTGTCCCAGTTTGATGTTATGTTGTCTGATGGTCTACTTGTCCCAGTTTGATGTTATGTTGTCTGTTGGTCTACTGGTCCCAGTTTAAGGTTTTCTGGTCTGATGGTCTACTGGTCCCAGTTCGATGTTATCTGGTCTGATGGTCTACTGGTCCCAGTTTAACGCTTTCTGGTCTGATGGTCTACTGGTCCCAGTTTGATGTTATCTGGTCTGATGGTCTACTGGTCCCAGTTTGATGTTATCTGATCTGATGGTCTACTGGTCCCAGTTTGATGTTATCTGGTCTGATGGTCTACTGGTCCCAGTTTGATGTTATCTGGTCTGATGGTCTACTGGTCCCAGTTTAACGTTATCTGGTCTGATGGTCTACTGGTCCCGGTTTAATGTTATCTGGTCTGATGGTCTACTGGTCCCAGTTTGATGTTATCTGGTCTGATGGTCTACTGGTTCCAGTTTGATGTTATCTGGTCTGATGGTCTACTGGTCCCAGTTTGATGTTATCTGGTCTGATGGTCTACTGGTCCCAGTTTAACGTTTTCTGATCTGATGGTCTACTGGTCCCAGTTTGATGTTATCTGGTCTGTTGGTCTACTGGTCCCAGTTTGATGTTATCTGGTCTGATGGTCTACTGGTCCCAGTTTAATGTTTTCTGGTCAGATGGTCTTCCGGTCCCAGTTTGATTTTATGTGGTCTGATGGTCTACTGGTCACAGTTTAACGTTTTCTGGTCTGATGGTCTACTGGTCCCCGTTAATGTTATCTGGTCTGTTGGTCTACTGGTCCCAGTTTAGTGTTATCTGGTCTGATGGTCTACTGGTCCCAGTTTAATGTTTTCTGGTCTGATGGTCTACTGGTCCCAGTTTGATGTTATCTGATCTGATGGTCTACTGGTCCCAGTTTAATTTTATCTGGTCTGATGGTTCACTGGTCCCAGTAACGTTGTCTGGTTCACTTTTCCCAGTTTAATGTTATCTGGTCTGATGGTCTACTGTTCCCCGTTAATGTTATGTTGTCTGTTGGTCTACTGGTCCCAGTTTAACGTTTTCTGGTCTGATGGTCTACTGGTCCCAGTTCTATGTTATCTGGTCTGATGGTCTACTGGTCCCAGTTTAACGTTTTCTGGTCTGATGGTCTACTGGTCCCAGTTTAATGTTTTCTGGTCTGATGGTCTTCTGGTCCCAGTTTGATTTTATGTGGTCTGATGGTCTACTGGTCACAGTTTAACGTTTTCTGGTCTGATGGTCTACTGGTCCCCGTTAATGTTATCTGGTCTGTTGGTCTACTGGTCCCAGTTTAGTGTTATCTGGTCTGATGGTCTACTGGTCCCAGTTTAATGTTTTCTGGTCTGATGGTCTACTGGTCCCAGTTTGATGTTATCTGATCTGATGGTCTACTGGTCCCAGTTTAATTTTATCTGGTCTGATGGTTCACTGGTCCCAGTAACGTTGTCTGGTTCACTTTTCCCAGTTTAATGTTATCTGGTCTGATGGTCTACCGTTCCCCGTTAATGTTATGTTGTCTGTTGGTCTACTGGTCCCAGTTTAACGTTTTCTGGTCTGATGGTCTACTGGTCCCAGTTCTATGTTATCTGGTCTGATGGTCTACTGGTCCCAGTTTAACGTTTTCTGGTCTGATGGTCTACTGGTCCCAGTTTGATGTTATCTGGTCTGATGGTCTACTGGTTCCAGTTTGATGTTATCTGGTCTGATGGTCTACTGGTCCCAGTTTGATGTTATCTGGTCTGATGGTCTACTGGTCCCAGTTTAACGTTTTCTGATCTGATGGTCTACTGGTCCCAGTTTGATGTTATCTGGTCTGATGGTCTACTGGTCCCAGTTTGATGTCATCTGGTCTGATGGTCTACTGGTCCCAGTTTAACGTTATCTGGTCTGATGGTCTACTGGTCCCAGTTTGATGTTATCTGGTCTGATGGTCTACTGGTCCCAGTTTAACGTTTTCTGGTCTGATGGTCTACTGGTCCCAGTTTGATGTTATCTGATCTGATGGTCTACTGGTCCCAGTTTAATGTTATCTGGTCTGATGGTCTACTTGTCCCAGTTTAACGTTGTCTGGTTTGATGGTCTACTGGTCCCAGTTTGATGTTATCTGGTCTGATGGTCTACTGGTCCCAGTTTAACGTTTTCTGGTCTGATGGTCTACTTGTCCCAGTTTAACGTTGTCTGGTTTGATGGTCTACTGGTCCCAGTTTGATGTTATCTGGTCTGATGGTCTACTGGTCCCAGTTTAACGTTTTCTGGTCTGTTGGTCTACTGGTCCCAGTTTAACGTTTTCTGGTCTGATGGTCCACTGGTCCAAGTTTAATGTTATATGGTCTGATGGTCTACTGGTCCCAGTTTAAAGTTGTCTGGTCTGATGGTCTACTGGTCCCAGTTTGATGTTATCTGGTCTGATGGTCTACTGGTCCCAGTTTGATGTTATCTGGTCTGATCGTCTACTGGTCCCAGTTTGATGTTTTCTGGTCTGATGGTCTACTGGTCCCGGTTTAATGTTATCTGGTCTGATGGTCTTCTGTTCCCAGTTTAACGTTGTCTGGTCTGATGGTCTACTGGTCCCAGTTTAACATTGTCTGGTTTACTGGTCCCAGTTTGATGTTATCTGGTCTGATGGTCTACTGGTCCAAGTTTAATGTTGTCTGGTCTACTGGTCCCAGTTTAACGTTTTCTGGTCTGATGGTCTACTTCTCCAAGTTTAACGTTTTCTGGTCTGATGGTCTACTGGTCCCAGTTTGATGTTATCTGGTCTGATGGTCTACTGGTCCCAGTTTGATGTTATCTGGTCTGATGGTCTACTGGTCCCAGTTTAATGTTTTCTGGTCTGATGGTCTTCTGGTCCCAGTTTGATTTTATGTGGTCTGATGGTCTACTGGTCACAGTTTAACGTTTTCTGGTCTGATGGTCTACTGGTCCCCGTTAATGTTATCTGGTCTGTTGGTCTACTGGTCCTAGTTTAACGTTTTCTGGTCTGATGGTCTACTGGTCCCAGTTTAACGTTGTCTGGTCTGATGGTCTACTGGTCCCAGTTTGATGTTATCTGGTCTGATGGTCTACTGGTTCCGGTTTAATGTTATCTGGTCTGATGGTCTTCTGTTCCCAGTTTAATGTTGTCTGGTCTGATGGTCTACCTGTCCCAGTTTAACGTTTTCTTGTCTGATGGTCTACTGTTCCCAGTTTAGGGTTATCTGGTCTGATGGTCTACTGGTCCCAGTTTAATGTTTTCTGGTCTGATGGTCTACTGGTCCCAGTTTGATGTTATCTGATCTTATGGTCTACTGGTCCCAGTTTAATTTTATCTGGTCTGATGGTTCACAGGTCCCAGTTTAACGTTGTCTGGTTCACTTTTCCCAGTTTAATGTTATCTGGTCTGATGGTCTACTGTTCCCCGTTAATGTTATGTTGTCTGTTGGTCTACTGGTCCCAGTTTAAGGTTTTCTGGTCTGATGGTCTACTGGTCCCAGTTCGATGTTATCTGGTCTGATGGTCTACTGGTCCCAGTTTAACGTTTTCTGGTCTGATGGTCTACTGGTCCCAGTTTGATGTTATCTGGTCTGATGGTCTACTGGTTCCAGTTTGATGTTATCTGGTCTGATGGTCTACTGGTCCCAGTTTGATGTTATCTGGTCTGATGGTCTACTGGTCCCAGTTTAACGTTTTCTGATCTGATGGTCTACTGGTCCCAGTTTGATGTTATCTGGTCTGATGGTCTACTGGTCCCAGTTTGATGTCATCTGGTCTGATGGTCTACTGGTCCCAGTTTAACGTTATCTGGTCTGATGGTCTACTGGTCCCAGTTTGATGTTATCTGGTCTGATGGTCTACTGGTCCCAGTTTAACGTTTTCTGGTCTGATGGTCTACTGGTCCCAGTTTGATGTTATCTGATCTGATGGTCTACTGGTCCCAGTTTAATGTTATCTGGTCTGATGGTCTACTTGTCCCAGTTTAACGTTGTCTGGTTTGATGGTCTACTGGTCCCAGTTTGATGTTATCTGGTCTGATGGTCTACTGGTCCCAGTTTAACGTTTTCTGGTCTGATGGTCTACTTGTCCCAGTTTAACGTTGTCTGGTTTGATGGTCTACTGGTCCCAGTTTGATGTTATCTGGTCTGATGGTCTACTGGTCCCAGTTTAACGTTTTCTGGTCTGTTGGTCTACTGGTCCCAGTTTAACGTTTTCTGGTCTGATGGTCCACTGGTCCAAGTTTAATGTTATATGGTCTGATGGTCTACTGGTCCCAGTTTAAAGTTGTCTGGTCTGATGGTCTACTGGTCCCAGTTTGATGTTATCTGGTCTGATGGTCTACTGGTCCCAGTTTGATGTTATCTGGTCTGATCGTCTACTGGTCCCAGTTTGATGTTTTCTGGTCTGATGGTCTACTGGTCCCGGTTTAATGTTATCTGGTCTGATGGTCTTCTGTTCCCAGTTTAACGTTGTCTGGTCTGATGGTCTACTGGTCCCAGTTTAACATTGTCTGGTTTACTGGTCCCAGTTTGATGTTATCTGGTCTGATGGTCTACTGGTCCAAGTTTAATGTTGTCTGGTCTACTGGTCCCAGTTTAACGTTTTCTGGTCTGATGGTCTACTTCTCCAAGTTTAACGTTTTCTGGTCTGATGGTCTACTGGTCCCAGTTTGATGTTATCTGGTCTGATGGTCTACTGGTCCCAGTTTGATGTTATCTGGTCTGATGGTCTACTGGTCCCAGTTTAATGTTTTCTGGTCTGATGGTCTTCTGGTCCCAGTTTGATTTTATGTGGTCTGATGGTCTACTGGTCACAGTTTAACGTTTTCTGGTCTGATGGTCTACTGGTCCCCGTTAATGTTATCTGGTCTGTTGGTCTACTGGTCCTAGTTTAACGTTTTCTGGTCTGATGGTCTACTGGTCCCAGTTTAACGTTGTCTGGTCTGATGGTCTACTGGTCCCAGTTTGATGTTATCTGGTCTGATGGTCTACTGGTTCCGGTTTAATGTTATCTGGTCTGATGGTCTTCTGTTCCCAGTTTAATGTTGTCTGGTCTGATGGTCTACCTGTCCCAGTTTAACGTTTTCTTGTCTGATGGTCTACTGTTCCCAGTTTAGGGTTATCTGGTCTGATGGTCTACTGGTCCCAGTTTAATGTTTTCTGGTCTGATGGTCTACTGGTCCCAGTTTGATGTTATCTGATCTTATGGTCTACTGGTCCCAGTTTAATTTTATCTGGTCTGATGGTTCACAGGTCCCAGTTTAACGTTGTCTGGTTCACTTTTCCCAGTTTAATGTTATCTGGTCTGATGGTCTACTGTTCCCCGTTAATGTTATGTTGTCTGTTGGTCTACTGGTCCCAGTTTAAGGTTTTCTGGTCTGATGGTCTACTGGTCCCAGTTCGATGTTATCTGGTCTGATGGTCTACTGGTCCCAGTTTAACGTTTTCTGGTCTGATGGTCTACTGGTCCCAGTTTGATGTTATCTGGTCTGTTGGTCTACTGGTCCCAGTTTGATGTTATCTGGTCTGATGGTCTACTTGTCCCAGTTTGATGTTATGTTGTCTGATGGTCTACTTGTCCCAGTTTGATGTTATGTTGTCTGTTGGTCTACTGGTCCCAGTTTAACGTTTTCTGGTCTGATGGTCTACTGGTCCCAGTTCGATGTTATCTGGTCTGATGGTCTACTGGTCCCAGTTTAACGTTTTCTGGTCTGATGGTCTACTGGTCCCAGTTTGATGTTATCTGGTCTGATGGTCTACTGGTCCCAGTTTGATGTTATCTGGTCTGATGGTCTACTTCTCCAAGTTTAACGTTTTCTGGTCTGATGGTCTACTGGTCCCAGTTTGATGTTATCTGGTCTGATGGTCTACTGGTCCCAGTTTGATGTTATCTGGTCTGATGGTCTACTGGTCCCAGTTTAATGTTTTCTGGTCTGATGGTCTTCTGGTCCCAGTTTGATTTTATGTGGTCTGATGGTCTACTGGTCACAGTTTAACGTTTTCTGGTCTGATGGTCTACTGGTCCCCGTTAATGTTATCTGGTCTGTTGGTCTACTGGTCCTAGTTTAACGTTTTCTGGTCTGATGGTCTACTGGTCCCAGTTTAACGTTGTCTGGTCTGATGGTCTACTGGTCCCAGTTTGATGTTATCTGGTCTGATGGTCTACTGGTTCCGGTTTAATGTTATCTGGTCTGATGGTCTTCTGTTCCCAGTTTAATGTTGTCTGGTCTGATGGTCTACCTGTCCCAGTTTAACGTTTTCTTGTCTGATGGTCTACTGTTCCCAGTTTAGTGTTATCTGGTCTGATGGTCTACTGGTCCCAGTTTAATGTTTTCTGGTCTGATGGTCTACTGGTCCCAGTTTGATGTTATCTGATCTTATGGTCTACTGGTCCCAGTTTAATTTTATCTGGTCTGATGGTTCACTGGTCCCAGTTTAACGTTGTCTGGTTCACTTTTCCCAGTTTAATGTTATCTGGTCTGATGGTCTACTGTTCCCCGTTAATGTTATGTTGTCTGTTGGTCTACTGGTCCCAGTTTAAGGTTTTCTGGTCTGATGGTCTACTGGTCCCAGTTCGATGTTATCTGGTCTGATGGTCTACTGGTCCCAGTTTAACGTTTTCTGGTCTGATGGTCTACTGGTCCCAGTTTGATGTTATCTGGTCTGATGGTCTACTGGTCCCAGTTTGATGTTATCTGGTCTGATGGTCTACTTGTCCCAGTTTGATGTTATGTTGTCTGATGGTCTACTTGTCCCAGTTTGATGTTATGTTGTCTGTTGGTCTACTGGTCCCAGTTTAAGGTTTTCTGGTCTGATGGTCTACTGGTCCCAGTTCGATGTTATCTGGTCTGATGGTCTACTGGTCCCAGTTTAACGCTTTCTGGTCTGATGGTCTACTGGTCCCAGTTTGATGTTATCTGGTCTGATGGTCTACTGGTCCCAGTTTGATGTTATCTGATCTGATGGTCTACTGGTCCCAGTTTGATGTTATCTGGTCTGATGGTCTACTGGTCCCAGTTTGATGTTATCTGGTCTGATGGTCTACTGGTCCCAGTTTAACGTTATCTGGTCTGATGGTCTACTGGTCCCGGTTTAATGTTATCTGGTCTGATGGTCTACTGGTCCCAGTTTGATGTTATCTGGTCTGATGGTCTACTGGTTCCAGTTTGATGTTATCTGGTCTGATGGTCTACTGGTCCCAGTTTGATGTTATCTGGTCTGATGGTCTACTGGTCCCAGTTTAACGTTTTCTGATCTGATGGTCTACTGGTCCCAGTTTGATGTTATCTGGTCTGTTGGTCTACTGGTCCCAGTTTGATGTTATCTGGTCTGATGGTCTACTGGTCCCAGTTTAATGTTTTCTGGTCAGATGGTCTTCCGGTCCCAGTTTGATTTTATGTGGTCTGATGGTCTACTGGTCACAGTTTAACGTTTTCTGGTCTGATGGTCTACTGGTCCCCGTTAATGTTATCTGGTCTGTTGGTCTACTGGTCCCAGTTTAGTGTTATCTGGTCTGATGGTCTACTGGTCCCAGTTTAATGTTTTCTGGTCTGATGGTCTACTGGTCCCAGTTTGATGTTATCTGATCTGATGGTCTACTGGTCCCAGTTTAATTTTATCTGGTCTGATGGTTCACTGGTCCCAGTAACGTTGTCTGGTTCACTTTTCCCAGTTTAATGTTATCTGGTCTGATGGTCTACTGTTCCCCGTTAATGTTATGTTGTCTGTTGGTCTACTGGTCCCAGTTTAACGTTTTCTGGTCTGATGGTCTACTGGTCCCAGTTCTATGTTATCTGGTCTGATGGTCTACTGGTCCCAGTTTAACGTTTTCTGGTCTGATGGTCTACTGGTCCCAGTTTGATGTTATCTGGTCTGATGGTCTACTGGTTCCAGTTTGATGTTATCTGGTCTGATGGTCTACTGGTCCCAGTTTGATGTTATCTGGTCTGATGGTCTACTGGTCCCAGTTTAACGTTTTCTGATCTGATGGTCTACTGGTCCCAGTTTGATGTTATCTGGTCTGATGGTCTACTGGTCCCAGTTTGATGTCATCTGGTCTGATGGTCTACTGGTCCCAGTTTAACGTTATCTGGTCTGATGGTCTACTGGTCCCAGTTTGATGTTATCTGGTCTGATGGTCTACTGGTCCCAGTTTAACGTTTTCTGGTCTGATGGTCTACTGGTCCCAGTTTGATGTTATCTGATCTGATGGTCTACTGGTCCCAGTTTAATGTTATCTGGTCTGATGGTCTACTTGTCCCAGTTTAACGTTGTCTGGTTTGATGGTCTACTGGTCCCAGTTTGATGTTATCTGGTCTGATGGTCTACTGGTCCCAGTTTAACGTTTTCTGGTCTGATGGTCTACTTGTCCCAGTTTAACGTTGTCTGGTTTGATGGTCTACTGGTCCCAGTTTGATGTTATCTGGTCTGATGGTCTACTGGTCCCAGTTTAACGTTTTCTGGTCTGTTGGTCTACTGGTCCCAGTTTAACGTTTTCTGGTCTGATGGTCCACTGGTCCAAGTTTAATGTTATCTGGTCTGATGGTCTACTGGTCCCAGTTTAAAGTTGTCTGGTCTGATGGTCTACTGGTCCCAGTTTGATGTTATCTGGTCTGATGGTCTACTGGTCCCAGTTTGATGTTATCTGGTCTGATCGTCTACTGGTCCCAGTTTGATGTTTTCTGGTCTGATGGTCTACTGGTCCCGGTTTAATGTTATCTGGTCTGATGGTCTTCTGTTCCCAGTTTAACGTTGTCTGGTCTGATGGTCTACTGGTCCCCGTTAATGTTATCTGGTCTGTTGGTCTACTGGTCCCAGTTTAACGTTTTCTGGCCTGATGGTCTACTGGTCCCAGTTTAACGTTGTCTGGTCTGATGGTCTACTGGTCCCAGTTTAACGTTGTCTGGTCTGATGGTCTACTGGTCCCAGTTTAACCTTGTCTGGGCCGATGGTCTACTGGTCCCAGTTTGATGTTATCTGGTCTGATGGTCTACTGGTCCCAGTTTAACATTGTCTGGTTTACTGGTCCCAGTTTGATGTTATCTGGTCTGATGGTCTACTGGTCCAAGTTTAATGTTGTCTGGTCTACTGGTCCCAGTTTAACGTTTTCTGGTCTGATGGTCTACTTCTCCAAGTTTAACGTTTTCTGGTCTGATGGTCTACTGGTCCCAGTTTGATGTTATCTGGTCTGATGGTCTACTGGTCCCAGTTTGATGTTATCTGGTCTGATGGTCTACTGGTCCCAGTTTAATGTTTTCTGGTCTGATGGTCTTCTGGTCCCAGTTTGATTTTATGTGGTCTGATGGTCTACTGGTCACAGTTTAACGTTTTCTGGTCTGATGGTCTACTGGTCCCCGTTAATGTTATCTGGTCTGTTGGTCTACTGGTCCTAGTTTAACGTTTTCTGGTCTGATGGTCTACTGGTCCCAGTTTAACGTTGTCTGGTCTGATGGTCTACTGGTCCCAGTTTGATGTTATCAGGTCTGATGGTCTACTGGTTCCGGTTTAATGTTATCTGGTCTGATGGTCTTCTGTTCCCAGTTTAATGTTGTCTGGTCTGATGGTCTACCTGTCCCAGTTTAACGTTTTCTTGTCTGATGGTCTACTGGTCCCAGTTTAGTGTTATCTGGTCTGATGGTCTACTGGTCCCAGTTTAATGTTTTCTGGTCTGATGGTCTACTGGTCCCAGTTTGATGTTATCTGATCTTATGGTCTACTGGTCCCAGTTTAATTTTATCTGGTCTGATGGTTCACTGGTCCCAGTTTAACGTTGTCTGGTTCACTTTTCCCAGTTTAATGTTATCTGGTCTGATGGTCTACTGTTCCCCGTTAATGTTATGTTGTCTGTTGGTCTACTTGTCCCAGTTTAACGTTTTCTGGTGTGATGGTCTACTGGTCCCAGTTCGATGTTATCTGGTCTGATGGTCTACTGGTCCCAGTTTAACGTTTTCTGGTCTGATGGTCTACTGGTCCCAGTTTGATGTTATCTCGTCTGATGGTCTACTGGTCCCAGTTTGATGTTATCTGGTCTGATGGTCTACTTGTCCCAGTTTGATGTTATGTTGTCTGATGGTCTACTTGTCCCAGTTTGATGTTATGTTGTCTGTTGGTCTACTGGTCCCAGTTTAACGTTTTCTGGTCTGATGGTCTACTGGTCCCAGTTCGATGTTATCTGGTCTGATGGTCTACTGGTCCCAGTTTAACGTTTTCTGGTCTGATGGTCTACTGGTCCCAGTTTGATGTTATCTGGTCTGATGGTCTACTGGTCCCAGTTTGATGTTATCTGGTCTGATGGTCTACTTGTCCCAGTTTGATGTTATCTGGTCTGATGGTCTACTGGTCCCAGTTTAACGTTTTCTGATCTGATGGTCTACTGGTCCCAGTTTGATGTTATCTGGTCTGATGGTCTACTGGTCCCAGTTTGATGTTATCTGGTCTGATGGTCTACTGGTCCCAGTTTAACGTTATCTGGTCTGATGGTGTACTGGTCCCAGTTTGATGTTATCTGGTCTGATGGTCTACTGGTCCCAGTTTAACGTTTTCTGGTCTGATGGTCTACTGGTCCCAGTTTGATGTTATCTGATCTGATGGTCTACTGGTCCCAGTTTAATGTTATCTGGTCTGATGGTCTACTTGTCCCAGTTTAATGTTGTCTGGTCTGATGGTCTACTGGTCCCAGTTTAACGTTTTCTGGTCTGATGGTCTACTGGTCCCCGTTAATGTTATCTGGTCTGTTGGTCTACTGGTCCCAGTTTAACGTTTTCTGGTCTGATGGTCCACTGGTCCAAGTTTAATGTTATCTGGTCTGATGGTCTACTGGTCCCAGTTTAAAGTTGTCTGGTCTGATGGTCTACTGGTCCCAGTTTAACGTTGTCTGGTCTGATGGTCCACTGGTCCCAGTTTAACATTGTCTGGTCTGATGGTCTACTGGTCCCAGTTTGATGTTATCTGGTCTGATGGTCTACTGGTCCCAGTTCAATGTTATCTGGTCTGATGGTCTACTTGTCCCAGTTTGATGTTATGTTGTCTGTTGGTCTACTGGTCCCAGTTTAACGTTTTCTGGTCTGATGGTCTACTGGTCCCAGTTCGATGTTATCTGGTCTGATGGTCTACTGGTCCCAGTTTAACGTTTTCTGGTCTGATGGTCTACTGGTCCCAGTTTGATGTTATCTGGTCTGATGGTCTACTGGTCCCAGTTTGATGTTATCTGGTCTGATGGTCTACTGTCCCAGTTTGATGTTATCTGGTCTGATGGTCTACTGGTCCCAGTTTAACGTTTTCTGATCTGATGGTCTACTGGTCCCAGTTTGATGTTATCTGGTCTGATGGTCTACTGGTCCCAGTTTGATGTTATCTGGTCTGATGGTCTACTGGTCCCAGTTTAACGTTATCTGGTCTGATGGTCTACTGGTCCCAGTTTGATGTTATCTGGTCTGATGGTCTACTGGTCCCAGTTTAACGTTTTCTGGTCTGATGGTCTACTGGTCCCAGTTTGATGTTATCTGATCTGATGGTCTACTGGTCCCAGTTTAATGTTATCTGGTCTGATGGTCTACTGGTCCCAGTTTAACGTTGTCTGGTTTGATGGTCTACTGGTCCCAGTTTGATAGTATCTGATCTGATCGTCTACTGGTCCCAGTTTAACGTTTTCTGGTCTGATGGTCTACTGGTCCCCGTTAATGTTATCTGGTCTGTTGGTCTACTGGTCCCAGTTTAACGTTTTCTGGTCTGATGGTCCACTGGTCCAAGTTTAATGTTATCTGGTCTGATGGTCTACTGGTCCCAGTTTAAAGTTGTCTGGTCTGATGGTCTACTGGTCCCAGTTTAACGTTGTCTGGTCTGATGGTCCACTGGTCCCAGTTTAACATTGTCTGGTCTGATGGTCTACTGGTCCCAGTTTAACATTGTCTGGTCTGATGGTCTACTGGTTTCAGTTTGATGTTATCTGGTCTGATGGTCTACTGGTCCCAGTTCAATGTTATCTGGTCTGATGGTCTACTGGTCCCAGTTTGATGTTATCTGGTCTGATGGTCTACTGGTCCCAGTTTGATGTTTTCTGGTCTGATGGTCTACTGGTCCCAGTTTGATGTTATCTGATCTTATGGTCTACTGGTCCCAGTTTAATTTTATCTGGTCTGATGGTTCACTGGTCCCAGTTTAACGTTGTCTGGTTCACTTTTCCCAGTTTAATGTTATCTGGTCTGATGGTCTACTGTTCCCCGTTAATGTTATGTTGTCTGTTGGTCTACTTGTCCCAGTTTAACGTTTTCTGGTCTGATGGTCTACTGGTCCCAGTTCGATGTTATCTGGTCTGATGGTCTACTGGTCCCAGTTTAACGTTTTCTGGTCTGATGGTCTACTGGTCCCAGTTTGATGTTATCTCGTCTGATGGTCTACTGGTCCCAGTTTGATGTTATCTGGTCTGATGGTCTACTTGTCCCAGTTTGATGTTATGTTGTCTGATGGTCTACTTGTCCCAGTTTGATGTTATGTTGTCTGTTGGTCTACTGGTCCCAGTTTAACGTTTTCTGGTCTGATGGTCTACTGGTCCCAGTTCGATGTTATCTGGTCTGATGGTCTACTGGTCCCAGTTTAACGTTTTCTGGTCTGATGGTCTACTGGTCCCAGTTTGATGTTATCTGGTCTGATGGTCTACTGGTCCCAGTTTGATGTTATCTGGTCTGATGGTCTACTTGTCCCAGTTTGATGTTATCTGGTCTGATGGTCTACTGGTCCCAGTTTAACGTTTTCTGATCTGATGGTCTACTGGTCCCAGTTTGATGTTATCTGGTCTGATGGTCTACTGGTCCCAGTTTGATGTTATCTGGTCTGATGGTCTACTGGTCCCAGTTTAACGTTATCTGGTCTGATGGTCTACTGGTCCCAGTTTGATGTTATCTGGTCTGATGGTCTACTGGTCCCAGTTTAACGTTTTCTGGTCTGATGGTCTACTGGTCCCAGTTTGATGTTATCTGATCGGATGGTCTACTGGTCCCAGTTTAATGTTATCTGGTCTGATGGTCTACTTGTCCCAGTTTAACGTTGTCTGGTCTGATGGTCTACTGGTCCCAGTTTAACGTTTTCTGGTCTGATGGTCTACTGGTCCCCGTTAATGTTATCTGGTCTGTTGGTCTACTGGTCCCAGTTTAACGTTTTCTGGTCTGATGGTCCACTGGTCCAAGTTTAATGTTATCTGGTCTGATGGTCTACTGGTCCCAGTTTAAAGTTGTCTGGTCTGATGGTCTACTGGTCCCAGTTTAACGTTGTCTGGTCTGATGGTCCACTGGTCCCAGTTTAACATTGTCTGGTCTGATGGTCTACTGGTCCCAGTTTGATGTTATCTGGTCTGATGGTCTACTGGTCCCAGTTCAATGTTATCTGGTCTGATGGTCTACTTGTCCCAGTTTGATGTTATGTTGTCTGTTGGTCTACTGGTCCCAGTTTAACGTTTTCTGGTCTGATGGTCTACTGGTCCCAGTTCGATGTTATCTGGTCTGATGGTCTACTGGTCCCAGTTTAACGTTTTCTGGTCTGATGGTCTACTGGTCCCAGTTTGATGTTATCTGGTCTGATGGTCTACTGGTCCCAGTTTGATGTTATCTGGTCTGATGGTCTACTGTCCCAGTTTGATGTTATCTGGTCTGATGGTCTACTGGTCCCAGTTTAACGTTTTCTGATCTGATGGTCTACTGGTCCCAGTTTGATGTTATCTGGTCTGATGGTCTACTGGTCCCAGTTTGATGTTATCTGGTCTGATGGTCTACTGGTCCCAGTTTAACGTTATCTGGTCTGATGGTCTACTGGTCCCAGTTTGATGTTATCTGGTCTGATGGTCTACTGGTCCCAGTTTAACGTTTTCTGGTCTGATGGTCTACTGGTCCCAGTTTGATGTTATCTGATCTGATGGTCTACTGGTCCCAGTTTAATGTTATCTGGTCTGATGGTCTACTGGTCCCAGTTTAACGTTGTCTGGTTTGATGGTCTACTGGTCCCAGTTTGATAGTATCTGATCTGATGGTCTACTGGTCCCAGTTTAACGTTTTCTGGTCTGATGGTCTACTGGTCCCCGTTAATGTTATCTGGTCTGTTGGTCTACTGGTCCCAGTTTAACGTTTTCTGGTCTGATGGTCCACTGGTCCAAGTTTAATGTTATCTGGTCTGATGGTCTACTGGTCCCAGTTTAAAGTTGTCTGGTCTGATGGTCTACTGGTCCCAGTTTAACGTTGTCTGGTCTGATGGTCCACTGGTCCCAGTTTAACATTGTCTGGTCTGATGGTCTACTGGTCCCAGTTTAACATTGTCTGGTCTGATGGTCTACTGGTTTCAGTTTGATGTTATCTGGTCTGATGGTCTACTGGTCCCAGTTCAATGTTATCTGGTCTGATGGTCTACTGGTCCCAGTTTGATGTTATCTGGTCTGATGGTCTACTGGTCCCAGTTTGATGTTATCTGGTCTGATGGTCTACTGGTCCCAGTTTAACGTTATCTGGTCTGATTGTCTACTGGTCCCAGTTTGATGTTATCTGGTCTGATGGTCTACTGGTCCCAGTTTAACGTTGTCTGGTTTGATGGTCTACTGGTCCCAGTTTGATGTTATCTGGTCTGATGGTCTACTGGTCCCAGTTTAACGTTTTCTGGTCTGATGGTCTACTGGTCCCAGTTTGATGTTATCTGGTCTGATGGTCTACTTGTCCCAGTTTGATGTTATGTTGTCTGTTGGTCTACTGGTCCCAGTTTAACATTTTCTGGTCTGATGGTCTACTGGTCCCAGTTCGATGTTATCTGGTCTGATGGTCTACTGGTCCCAGTTTGATGTTATCTGGTCTGATGGTCTACTGGTCCCAGTTTGATGTTATCTGGTCTGATGGTCTACTTGTCCCAGTTTGATGTTATCTGGTCTGATGGTCTACTGGTCCCAGTTTAACGTTTTGTGATCTGATGGTCTACTGGTCCCAGTTTGATGTTATCTGGTCTGATGGTCTACTGGTCCCAGTTTGATGTTATCTGGTCTGATGGTCTACTGGTCCCAGTTTAACATTGTCTGGTTTACTGGTCCCAGTTTGATGGTATCTGGTCTGATGGTCTACTGGTCCAAGTTTAATGTTGTCTGGTCTACTGGTCCCAGTTTAACGTTTTCTGGTCTGATGGTCTACTTCTCCCAGTTTAACGTTTTCTGGTCTGATGGTCTACTGGTCCCAGTTTGATGTTATCTGGTCTGATGGTCTACTGGTCCCAGTTTGATGTTATCTGGTCTGATGGTCTACTGGTCCCAGTTTGATGTTATCTGGTCTGATGGTCTACTTGTCCCAGTTTGATGTTATCTGGTCTGATGGTCTACTGGTCCCAGTTTAACGTTTTCTGATCTGATGGTCTACTGGTCTCAGTTTAACGTTGTCTGGGCTGATGGTCTACTGGTCCCAGTTTGATGTTATCTGGTCTGATGGTCTACTGGTCCCAGTTTAACATTGTCTGGTTTACTGGTCCCAGTTTGATGGTATCTGGTCTGATGGTCTACTGGTCCAAGTTTAATGTTGTCTGGTCTACTGGTCCCAGTTTAACGTTTTCTGGTCTGATGGTCTACTTCTCCCAGTTTAACGTTTTCTGGTCTGATGGTCTACTGGTCCCAGTTTGATGTTATCTGGTCTGATGGTCTACTGGTCCCAGTTTGATGTTATCTGGTCTGATGGTCTACTGGTCCCAGTTTAATGTTTTCTGGTCTGATGGTCTTCTGGTCCCAGGTTGATTTTATGTGGTCTGATGGTCTACTGGTCACAGTTTAACGTTTTCTGGTCTGATGGTCTACTGGTCCCCGTTAATGTTATCTGGTCTGTTGGTCTACTGGTCCTAGTTTAACGTTTTCTGGTCTGATGGTCTACTGGTCCCAGTTTAACGTTGTCTGGTCTGATGGTCTACTGGTCCCAGTTTGATGTTATCTGGTCTGATGGTCTACTGGTCCCAGTTTGATGTTTTCTGGTCTGATGGTCTTCTGTTCCCAGTTTAATGTTGTCTGGTCTGATGGTCTACCTGTCCCAGTTTAACGTTTTCTGGTCTGATGGTCTACTGGTCCCAGTTTACTGTTATCTGGTCTGATGGTCTACTGGTCCCAGTTTAATGTTTTCTGGTCTGATGGTCTACTGGTCCCAGTTTGATGTTATCTGATCTGATGGTCTACTGGTCCCAGTTTAATTTTATCTGGTCTGATGGTTCACTGGTCCCAGTTTAACGTTGTCTGGTTCACTTGTCCCAGTTTAATGTTATCTGGTCTGATGGTCTACTGTTCCCCGTTAATGTTATGTTGTCTGTTGGTCTACTGGTCCCAGTTTAACGTTTTCTGGTCTGATGGTCTACTGGTCCCAGTTCGATGTTATCTGGTCTGATGGTCTACTGGTCCCATTTTAACGTTTTCTGGTCTGATGGTCTACTTGTCCCAGTTTGATGTTATCTGGTCTGATGGTCTACTGGTCCCAGTTTGATGTTATCTGGTCTGATGGTCTACTGGTCCCAGTTTGATGTTATCTGGTCTGATGGTCTACTGGTCCCAGTTTAACGTTTTCTGATCTGATGGTCTACTGGTCCCAGTTTGATGTTATCTGGTCTGATGGTCTACTGGTGCCAGTTTAACGTTTTCTGATCTGATGGTCTACTGGTCCCAGTTTGATGTTATCTGGTCTGATGGTCTACTGGTCCCAGTTTCACGTTATCTGGTCTGATGGTCTACTGGTCCCAGTTTGATGTTATCTGGTCTGATGGTCTACTGGTCCCAGTTTAACGTTTTCTGGTCTGATGGTCTACTGGTCCCAGTTTGATGTTATCTGGTCTGATGGTCTACTGGTCCCAGTTTGATGTTATCTGGTCTGATGGTCTACTGGTCCCAGTTTCACGTTATCTGGTCTGATGGTCTACTGGTCCCAGTTTGATGTTATCTGGTCTGATGGTCTACTGGTCCCAGTTTAACGTTTTCTGGTCTGATGGTCTACTGGTCCCAGTTTGATGTTATCTGATCTGATGGTCTACTGGTCCTGGTTTAATGTTATCTGTTCTGATGGTCTACTTGTCCCAGTTTAACGTTGTCTGGTTTGATGGTCTACTGGTCCCAGTTTAACGTTTTCTGGTCTGATGGTCTACTGGTCTCAGTTTAACGTTGTCTGGGCTGATGGTCTACTGGTCTCAGTTTAACGTTGTCTGGGCTGATGGTCTACTGGTCCCAGTTTGATGTTATCTGGTCTGATGGTCTACTGGTCCAAGATTAATGTTGTCTGGTCTACTGGTCCCAGTTTAACGTTTTCTGGTCTGATGGTCTACTTCTCCCAGTTTAACGTTTTCTGGTCTGATGGTCTACTGGTCCCAGTTTGATGTTATCTGGTCTGATGGTCTACTGGTCCCAGTTTGATGTTATCTGGTCTGATGGTCTACTGATCCCAGTTTAATGTTTTCTGGTCTGATGGTCTTCTGGTCCCAGTTTGATTTTATGTGGTCTGATGGTCTACTGGTCACAGTTTAACGTTTTCTGGTCTGATGGTCTACTGGTCCCCGTTAATGTTATCTGGTCTGTTGGTCCACTGGTCCTAGTTTAACGTTTTCTGGTCTGATGGTCTACTGGTCCCAGTTTAACGTTATCTGGTCTGATGGTCTACTGGCCCCAGTTTGATGTTATCTGGTCTGATGGTCTACTGGTCCCGGTTTAATGTTATCTGGTCTGATGGTCTTCTGTTCCCAGTTTAATGTTGTCTGGTCTGATGGTCTACCTGTCCCAGTTTAACGTTTTCTGGTCTGATGGTCTACTGGTCCCAGTTTAGTGTTATCTGGTCTGATGGTCTACTGGTCCCAGGTTAATGTTTTCTGGTCTGATGGTCTACTGGTCCCAGTTTGATGTTATCTGGTCTGATGGTCTACTGGTCCCAGTTTGATGTTATCTGGTCTGATGGTCTACTGGTCCCAGTTTAACGTTGTCTGGTCTGATTGTCCACTGGTCCGAGTTTAACATTGTCTGGTCTGATGGTCTACTGGTCCCAGTTTAACATTGTCTGGTCTGATGGTCTACTGGTCCCAGTTTGATGTTATCTGGTCTGATGGTCTACTGGTCCCAGGTTAATGTTATCTGGTCTGATGGTCTACTGGTCCCAGTTTGATGTTTTCTGGTCTGATGGTCCACTGGTCCCGGTTTAATGTTATCTGGTCTGATGGTCTTCTGTTCACAGTTTAACGTTGTCTGGTCTGATGGTCTACCTGTCCCAGTTTAATGTTCTCTGGTCTGATGGTCTACTGGTCCCAGTTTAGTGTTATCTGGTCTGATGGTCTACTGGTCCCAGTTTAACGTTGTCTGGTCTGATGGTCCACTGGTCCCAGTTTAACGTTGTCTGGTCTGATGGTCTACTGGTCCCAGTTTAACATTGTCTGGTCTGATGGTCTACTGGTCCCAGTTTAACTTTTTCTGGTCTGATGATCTACTGGTCCCCGTTTGATGTTATCTGGTCTGATGGTCTACTGATCCCAGTTTAATGTTTTCTGGTCTGATGGTCTTCTGGTCCCAGTTTGATTTTATGTGGTCTGATGGTCTACTGGTCACAGTTTAACGTTTTCTGGTCTGATGGTCTACTGGTCCCCGTTAATGTTATCTGGTCTGTTGGTCCACTGGTCCTAGTTTAACGTTTTCTGGTCTGATGGTCTACTGGTCCCAGTTTAACGTTATCTGGTCTGATGGTCTACTGGCCCCAGTTTGATGTTATCTGGTCTGATGGTCTACTGGTCCCGGTTTAATGTTATCTGGTCTGATGGTCTTCTGTTCCCAGTTTAATGTTGTCTGGTCTGATGGTCTACCTGTCCCAGTTTAACGTTTTCTGGTCTGATGGTCTACTGGTCCCAGTTTAGTGTTATCTGGTCTGATGGTCTACTGGTCCCAGGTTAATGTTTTCTGGTCTGATGGTCTACTGGTCCCAGTTTGATGTTATCTGGTCTGATGGTCTACTGGTCCCAGTTTGATGTTATCTGGTCTGATGGTCTACTGGTCCCAGTTTAACGTTGTCTGGTCTGATGGTCCACTGGTCCGAGTTTAACATTGTCTGGTCTGATGGTCTACCTGTCCCAGTTTAACGTTTTCTGGTCTGATGGTCTACTGGTCCCAGTTTAGTGTTATCTGGTCTGATGGTCTACTGGTCCCAGGTTAATGTTTTCTGGTCTGATGGTCTACTGGTCCCAGTTTGATGTTATCTGGTCTGATGGTCTACTGGTCCCAGTTTAATGTTATCTGGTCTGATGGTCTACTGGTCCCAGTTTAACGTTGTCTGGTCTGATGGTCCACTGGTCCGAGTTTAACATTGTCTGGTCTGATGGTCTACTGGTCCCAGTTTAACATTGTCTGGTCTGATGGTCTACTGGTCCCAGTTTGATGTTATCTGGTCTGATGGTCTACTGGTCCCAGGTTAATGTTATCTGGTCTGATGGTCTACTGGTCCCAGTTTGATGTTTTCTGGTCTGATGGTCCACTGGTCCCGGTTTAATGTTATCTGGTCTGATGGTCTTCTGTTCACAGTTTAACGTTGTCTGGTCTGATGGTCTACCTGTCCCAGTTTAATGTTCTCTGGTCTGATGGTCTACTGGTCCCAGTTTAGTGTTATCTGGTCTGATGGTCTACTGGTCCCAGTTTAACGTTGTCTGGTCTGATGGTCCACTGGTCCCAGTTTAACGTTGTCTGGTCTGATGGTCTACTGGTCCCAGTTTAACATTGTCTGGTCTGATGGTCTACTGGTCCCAGTTTAACTTTTTCTGGTCTGATGATCTACTGGTCCCCGTTTGATGTTTTCTGGTCTGATGGTCTTCTGGTCCCAGTTTGATTTTATGTGGTCTGATGGTCTACTGGTCACAGTTTAACGTTTTCTGGTCTGATGGTCTACTGGTCCCCGTTAATGTTATCTGGTCTGATGGTCCACTGGTCCTAGTTTAACGTTTTCTGGTCTGATGGTCTACTGGTCCCAGTTTAACGTTATCTGGTCTGATGGTCTACTGGCCCCAGTTTGATGTTATCTGGTCTGATGGTCTACTGGTCCCGGTTTAATGTTATCTGGTCTGATGGTCTTCTGTTCCCAGTTTAATGTTGTCTGGTCTGATGGTCTACCTGTCCCAGTTTAACGTTTTCTGGTCTGATGGTCTACTGGTCCCAGTTTAGTGTTATCTGGTCTGATGGTCTACTGGTCCCAGGTTAATGTTTTCTGGTCTGATGGTCTACTGGTCCCAGTTTGATGTTATCTGGTCTGATGGTCTACTGGTCCCAGTTTGATGTTATCTGGTCTGATGGTCTACTGGTCCCAGTTTAACGTTGTCTGGTCTGATGGTCCACTGGTCCGAGTTTAACATTGTCTGGTCTGATGGTCTACTGGTCCCAGTTTAACATTGTCTGGTCTGATGGTCTACTGGTCCCAGTTTGATGTTATCTGGTCTGATGGTCTACTGGTCCCAGGTTAATGTTATCTGGTCTGATGGTCGACTGGTCCCAGTTTGATGTTTTCTGGTCTGATGGTCCACTAGTCCCGGTTTAATGTTATCTGGTCTGATGGTCTTCTGTTCACAGTTTAACGTTGTCTGGTCTGATGGTCTACCTGTCCCAGTTTAATGTTCTCTGGTCTGATGGTCTACTGGTCCCAGTTTAGTGTTATCTGGTCTGATGGTCTACAGGTCCCAGTTTAACGTTGTCTGGTCTGATGGTCCACTGGTCCCAGTTTAACGTTGTCTGGTCTGATGGTCTACTGGTCCCAGTTTAACATTGTCTGGTCTGATGGTCTACTGGTCCCAGTTTAACTTTTTCTGGTCTGATGATCTACTGGTCCCCGTTAATGTTATGTGGTCTGTTGGTCTACTGGTCCTAGTTTAACGTTCTCTGGTCTGATGGTCTACTGGTCCCAGTTTAACGTTGTCTGGTCTGATGGTCTACTGGTCCCAGTTTGATGTTATCTGATCTGATGGTCTACTGGTCCCGGTTTAATGTTATCTGGTCTGATGGTCTACCTGTCCCAGATTAACGTTTTCTGGTCTGATGGTCTACTGGTCCCAGTTTAGTGTTATCTGGTCTGATGGTCTACTGGTCCCAGTTTAATGTTTTCTGGTCTGATGGTCTACTGGTCCCAGTTTGATGTTATCTGATCTGATGGTCTACTGGTCCCAGTTTAATGTTATCTGGTCTGATGGTTCACTGGTCCCAGTTTAACGTTGTCTGGTTCACTTGTCCCAGTTTAATGTTATCTGGTCTGATGGTCTACTGTTCCCCGTTAATGTTATGTTGTCTGTTGGTCTACTGGTCCCAGTTTAACATTTTCTGGTCTGATGGTCTACTGGTCCCAGTTTGATGTTATCTGATCTGATGGTCTACTGGTCCCAGTTTAACGTTATTTGGTCTGATGGTCCACTGGTCCCAGTTTAATTTTTTCTGGTCTGATGGTTAACTGGTCCCAGTTTAACGTTGTCTGGTTCACTTGTCCCAGTTTAATGTTATCTGGTCTGATGGTCTACTGGTCCCCGTTAATGTTATCTGGTCTGTTGGTCTACTGGTCCCAGTTTAACGTTTTCTGGCCTGGTGGTCTACTGGTCCCAGTTTAACGTGCTCTGGTCTGATGGTCTACTTGTCCCAGTTTAACGTTGTCTGGTCTGATGGTCTACTGGTCCCAGTTTAACGTTGTCTGGTCTGATGGTCTACTGGTCCCAGTTTAACGTTTTCTGGTCTGATGGTCTACTGGTCCCAGTTTGATGTTATCTGGTCTGATGGTCTACTGGTCCCAGTTTGATGTTATCTGGTCTGATGGTCTACTTGTCCCAGTTTGATGTTATGTTATCTGTTGGTCTACTGGTCCCAGTTTAACGTTTTCTGGTCTGATGGTCTACTGGTCCCAGTTCGATGTTATCTGTTCTGATGGTCTACTGGTCCCCGTTAATGTTATCTGGTCTGATGGTCTACTTGTCCCAGTTTGATGTTATCTGGTCTGATGGTCTACTGGTCCCAGTTTAACGTTTTCTGATCTGATGGTCTACTGGTCCCAGTTTGATGTTATCTGGTCTGATGGTCTACTGGTCCCAGTTTGATGTTATCTGGTCTGATGGTCTACTGGTCCCAGTTTAACGTTTTCTGGCCTGATGGTCTACTGGTCCCAGTTTAACGTTGTCTGGTCTGATGGTCTACTGGTCCCAGTTTAACGTTGTCTGGTCTGATGGTCTACTGGTCCCAGTTTAACGTTGTCTGGGGCTGATGGTCTACTGGTCCCAGTTTGATGTTATCTGGTCTGATGGTCTACTGGTCCCAGTTTAACATTGTCTGGTTTACTGGTCCCAGTTTGATGTTATCTGGTCTGATGGTCTACTGGTCCAAGTTTAATGTTGTCTGGTCTACTGGTCCCAGTTTAACGTTTTCTGGGCTGATGGTCTACTTCTCCCAGTTTAACGTTTTCTGGTCTGATGGTCTACTGGTCCCAGTTTGATGTTATCTGGTCTGATGGTCTACTGGTCCCAGTTTGATGTTATCTGGTCTGATGGTCTACTGGTCCCAGTTTAATGTTTTCTGGTCTGATGGTCTTCTGGTCCCAGTTTGATTTTATGTGGTCTGATGGTCTACTGGTCACAGTTTAACGTTTTCTGGTCTGATGGTCTACTGGTCCCCGTTAATGTTATCTGGTCTGTTGGTCTACTGGTCCTAGTTTAACGTTTTCTGGTCTGATGGTCTACTGGTCCCAGTTTAACGTTGTCTGGTCTGATGGTCTACTGGTCCCAGTTTGATCTTATCTGGTCTGATGGTCTACTGGTCCCGGTTTAATGTTATCTGGTCTGATGGTCTTCTGTTCCCAGTTTAATGTTGTCTGGTCTGATGGTCTACCTGTCCCAGTTTAACGTTTTCTGGTCTGATGGTCTACTGGTCCCCGTTAATGTTATCTGGTCTGTTGGTCTACTGGTCCTAGTTTAACGTTTTCTGGTCTGATGGTCTACTGGTCCCAGTTTAACGTTGTCTGGTCTGATGGTCTACTGGTCCCAGTTTGATGTTATCTGGTCTGATGGTCTACTGGTCCCGGTTTAATGTTATCTGGTCTGATGGTCTTCTGTTCCCAGTTTAATGTTGTCTGGTCTGATGGTCTACCTGTCCCAGTTTAACGTTTTCTGGTCTGATGGTCTACTGGTCCCAGTTTAATGTTATCTGGTCTGATGGTCTACTGGTCCCAGTTTAATGTTTTCTGGTCTGATGGTCTTCTGGTCCCAGTTTGATTTTATGTGGTCTGATGGTCTACTGGTCACAGTTTAACGTTTTCTGGTCTGATGGTCTACTGGTCCCCGTTAATGTTATCTGGTCTGTTGGTCTACTGGTCCTAGTTTAACGTTTTCTGGTCTGATGGTCTACTGGTCCCAGTTTAACGTTGTCTGGTCTGATGGTCTACTGGTCCCAGTTTGATGTTATCTGGTCTGATGGTCTACTGGTCCCGGTTTAATGTTATCTGGTCTGATGGTCTTCTGTTCCCAGTTTAATGTTGTCTGGTCTGATGGTCTACCTGTCCCAGTTTAACGTTTTCTGGTCTGATGGTCTACTGGTCCCAGTTTAGTGTTATCTGGTCTGATGGTCTACTGGTCCCAGTTTAATGTTTTCTGGTCTGATGGTCTACTGGTCCCAGTTTAACGTTTTCTGGTCTGATGGTCTACTGGTCCCAGTTTGATGTTATCTGGTCTGATGGTCTACTGGTCCCAGTTTGATGTTATCTGGTCTGATGGTCTACTTGTCCCAGTTTGATGTTATCTGGTCTGATGGTCTACTGGTCCCAGTTTAACGTTTTCTGATCTGATGGTTTACTGGTCCCAGTTTGATGTTATCTGGTCTGATGGTCTACTGGTCCCAGTTTGATGTTATCTGGTCTGATGGTCTACTGGTCCCAGTTTAACGTTATCTGGTCTGATGGTCTACTGGTCCCAGTTTGATGTTATCTGGTCTGATGGTCTCCTGGTCCCAGTTTAACGTTGTCTGGTTCACTTTTCCCAGTTTAATGTTATCTGGTCTGATGGTCTACTGTTCCCCGTTAATGTTATGTTGTCTGTTGGTCTACTGGTCCCAGTTTAACGTTTTCTGGTCTGATGGTCTACTGGTCCCAGTTCGATGTTATCTGGTCTGATGGTCTACTGGTCCCAGTTTAACGTTTTCTGGTCTGATGGTCTACTGGTCCCAGTTTGATGTTATCTGGTCTGATGGTCTACTGGTCCCAGTTTGATGTTATCTGGTCTGATGGTCTACTTGTCCCAGTTTGATGTTATCTGGTCTGATGGTCTACTGGTCCCAGTTTAACGTTTTCTGATCTGATGGTCTACTGGTCCCAGTTTGATGTTATCTGGTCTGATGGTCTACTGGTCCCAGTTTGATGTTATCTGGTCTGATGGTCTACTGGTCCCAGTTTAACGTTAACTGGTCTGATGGTCTACTGGTCCCAGTTTGATGTTATCTGGTCTGATGGTCTCCTGGTCCCAGTTTAACGTTTTCTGGTCTGATGGTCTACTGGTCCCAGTTTGATGTTATCTGATCTGATGGTCTACTGGTCCCAGTTTAATGTTATCTGGTCTGATGGTCTACTTGTCCCAGTTTAACGTTGTCTGGTCTGATGGTCTACTGGTCCCAGTTTGATGTTATCTGGTCTGATGGTCTACTTGTCCCAGTTTGATGTTATCTGGTCTGATGGTCTACTGGTCCCAGTTTAATGTTATCTGGTCTGATGGTCTACTTGTCCCAGGTTAACGTTGTCTGGTTTGATGGTCTACTGGTCCCAGTTTGATGTTATCTGGTCTGATGGTCTACTGGTCCCAGTTTAACGTTTTCTGGTCTGATGGTCTACTGGTCCCAGTTTGATGTTATCTGGTCTGATGGTCTACTGGTCCCAGTTTGATGTTATCTGGTCTGATGGTCTACTTGTCCCAGTTTGATGTTATCTGGTCTGATGGTCTACTGGTCCCAGTTTAATGTTTTCTGGTCTGATGGTCTTCTGGTCCCAGTTTGATTTTATGTGGTCTGATGGTCTACTGGTCACAGTTTAACGTTTTCTGGTCTGATGGTCTACTGGTCCCCGTTAATGTTATCTGGTCTGTTGGTCTACTGGTCCTAGTTTAACGTTTTCTGGTCTGATGGTCTACTGGTCCCAGTTTAACGTTGTCTGGTCTGATGGTCTACTGGTCCCAGTTTGATGTTATCTGGTCTGATGGTCTACTGGTCCCGGTTTAATGTTATCTGGTCTGATGGTCTTCTGTTCCCAGTTTAATGTTGTCTGGTCTGATGGTCTACCTGTCCCAGTTTAACGTTTTCTGGTCTGATGGTCTACTGGTCCCCGTTAATGTTATCTGGTCTGTTGGTCTACTGGTCCTAGTTTAACGTTTTCTGGTCTGATGGTCTACTGGTCCCAGTTTAACGTTGTCTGGTCTGATGGTCTACTGGTCCCAGTTTGATGTTATCTGGTCTGATGGTCTACTGGTCCCGGTTTAATGTTATCTGGTCTGATGGTCTTCTGTTCCCAGTTTAATGTTGTCTGGTCTGATGGTCTACCTGTCCCAGTTTAACGTTTTCTGGTCTGATGGTCTACTGGTCCCAGTTTAATGTTATCTGGTCTGATGGTCTACTGGTCCCAGTTTAATGTTTTCTGGTCTGATGGTCTTCTGGTCCCAGTTTGATTTTATGTGGTCTGATGGTCTACTGGTCACAGTTTAACGTTTTCTGGTCTGATGGTCTACTGGTCCCCGTTAATGTTATCTGGTCTGTTGGTCTACTGGTCCTAGTTTAACGTTTTCTGGTCTGATGGTCTACTGGTCCCAGTTTAACGTTGTCTGGTCTGATGGTCTACTGGTCCCAGTTTGATGTTATCTGGTCTGATGGTCTACTGGTCCCGGTTTAATGTTATCTGGTCTGATGGTCTTCTGTTCCCAGTTTAATGTTGTCTGGTCTGATGGTCTACCTGTCCCAGTTTAACGTTTTCTGGTCTGATGGTCTACTGGTCCCAGTTTAGTGTTATCTGGTCTGATGGTCTACTGGTCCCAGTTTAATGTTTTCTGGTCTGATGGTCTACTGGTCCCAGTTTAACGTTTTCTGGTCTGATGGTCTACTGGTCCCAGTTTGATGTTATCTGGTCTGATGGTCTACTGGTCCCAGTTTGATGTTATCTGGTCTGATGGTCTACTTGTCCCAGTTTGATGTTATCTGGTCTGATGGTCTACTGGTCCCAGTTTAACGTTTTCTGATCTGATGGTCTACTGGTCCCAGTTTGATGTTATCTGGTCTGATGGTCTACTGGTCCCAGTTTGATGTTATCTGGTCTGATGGTCTACTGGTCCCAGTTTAACGTTATCTGGTCTGATGGTCTACTGGTCCCAGTTTGATGTTATCTGGTCTGATGGTCTCCTGGTCCCAGTTTAACGTTGTCTGGTTCACTTTTCCCAGTTTAATGTTATCTGGTCTGATGGTCTACTGTTCCCCGTTAATGTTATGTTGTCTGTTGGTCTACTGGTCCCAGTTTAACGTTTTCTGGTCTGATGGTCTACTGGTCCCAGTTCGATGTTATCTGGTCTGATGGTCTACTGGTCCCAGTTTAACGTTTTCTGGTCTGATGGTCTACTGGTCCCAGTTTGATGTTATCTGGTCTGATGGTCTACTGGTCCCAGTTTGATGTTATCTGGTCTGATGGTCTACTTGTCCCAGTTTGATGTTATCTGGTCTGATGGTCTACTGGTCCCAGTTTAACGTTTTCTGATCTGATGGTCTACTGGTCCCAGTTTGATGTTATCTGGTCTGATGGTCTACTGGTCCCAGTTTGATGTTATCTGGTCTGATGGTCTACTGGTCCCAGTTTAACGTTAACTGGTCTGATGGTCTACTGGTCCCAGTTTGATGTTATCTGGTCTGATGGTCTCCTGGTCCCAGTTTAACGTTTTCTGGTCTGATGGTCTACTGGTCCCAGTTTGATGTTATCTGATCTGATGGTCTACTGGTCCCAGTTTAATGTTATCTGGTCTGATGGTCTACTTGTCCCAGTTTAACGTTGTCTGGTCTGATGGTCTACTGGTCCCAGTTTGATGTTATCTGGTCTGATGGTCTACTTGTCCCAGTTTGATGTTATCTGGTCTGATGGTCTACTGGTCCCAGTTTAATGTTATCTGGTCTGATGGTCTACTTGTCCCTGGTTAACGTTGTCTGGTTTGATGGTCTACTGGTCCCAGTTTGATGTTATCTGGTCTGATGGTCTACTGGTCCCAGTTTAACGTTTTCTGGTCTGATGGTCTACTGGTCCCAGTTTGATGTTATCTGGTCTGATGGTCTACTGGTCCCAGTTTGATGTTATCTGGTCTGATGGTCTACTTGTCCCAGTTTGATGTTATGTTATCTGTTGGTCTACTGGTCCCAGTTTAACGTTTTCTGGTCTGATGGTCTACTGGTCCCCGTTAATGTTATCTGGTCTGATGGTCTACTGGTCCCAGTTTGATGTTATCTGGTCTGATGGTCTACTGGTCCCAGTTTGATGTTATCTGGTCTGATGGTCTACTGGTCCCAGTTTAACGTTATCTGGTCTGATGGTCTACTGGTCCCAGTTTGATGTTATCTGGTCTGATGGTCTCCTGGTCCCAGTTTAACGTTGACTGGTTCACTTTTCCCAGTTTAATGTTATCTGGTCTGATGGTCTACTGTTCCCCGTTAATGTGATGTTGTCTGTTGGTCTACTGGTCCCAGTTTAACGTTTTCTGGTCTGATGGTCTACTGGTCCCAGTTTGATGTTATCTGGTCTGATGGTCTACTGGTCCCAGTTTGATGTTATCTGGTCTGATGGTCTACTTGTCCCAGTTTGATGTTATCTGGTCTGATGGTCTACTGGTCCCAGTTTAACGTTTTCTGATCTGATCATCTACTGGTCCCAGTTTGATGTTATCTGGTCTGATGGTCTACTGGTCCCAGTTTGATGTTATCTGGTTTGATGGTCTACTGGTCCCAGTTTAACGTTATCTGGTCTGATGGTCTACTGGTCCCAGTTTGATGTTATCTGGTCTGATGGTCTCCTGGTCCCAGTTTAACGTTTTCTGGTCTGATGGTCTACTGGTCCCAGTTTGATGTTATCTGATCTGATGGTCTACTGGTCCCAGTTTAATGTTATCTGGTCTGATGGTCTACTTGTCCCAGTTTAACGTTGTCTGGTCTGATGGTCTACTGGTCCCAGTTTGATGTTATCTGGTCTGATGGTCTACTTGTCCCAGTTTGATGTTATCTGGTCTGATGGTCTACTGGTCCCAGTTTAATGTTATCTGGTCTGATGGTCTACTTGTCCCAGTTTAACGTTGTCTGGTTTGATGGTCTACTGGTCCCAGTTTGATGTTATCTGGTCTGATGGTCTACTGGTCCCAGTTTAACGTTTTCTGGTCTGATGGTCTACTGGTCCCAGTTTAACGTTTTCTGGTCTGATGGTCTACTGGTCCCAGTTTGATGTTATCTGGTCTGATGGTCTACTGGTCCCAGTTTGATGTTATCTGGTCTGATGGTCTACTTGTCCCAGTTTGATGTTATCTGGTCTGATGGTCTACTGGTCCCAGTTTAACGTTTTCTGATCTGATCATCTACTGGTCCCAGTTTGATGTTATCTGGTCTGATGGTCTACTGGTCCCAGTTTGATGTTATCTGGTTTGATGGTCTACTGGTCCCAGTTTAACGTTATCTGGTCTGATGGTCTACTGGTCCCAGTTTGATGTTATCTGGTCTGATGGTCTCCTGGTCCCAGTTTAACGTTTTCTGGTCTGATGGTCTACTGGTCCCAGTTTGATGTTATCTGATCTGATGGTCTACTGGTCCCAGTTTAATGTTATCTGGTCTGATGGTCTACTTGTCCCAGTTTAACGTTGTCTGGTCTGATGGTCTACTGGTCCCAGTTTGATGTTATCTGGTCTGATGGTCTACTTGTCCCAGTTTGATGTTATCTGGTCTGATGGTCTACTGGTCCCAGTTTAATGTTATCTGGTCTGATGGTCTACTTGTCCCAGTTTAACGTTGTCTGGTTTGATGGTCTACTGGTCCCAGTTTGATGTTATCTGGTCTGATGGTCTACTGGTCCCAGTTTAACGTTTTCTGGTCTGATGGTCTACTGGTCCCAGTTTGATGTTATCTGGTCTGATGGTCTACTGGTCCCAGTTTGATGTTATCTGGTCTGATGGTCTACTTGTCCCAGTTTGATGTTATGTTATGTGTTGGTCTACTGGTCCCAGTTTAACGTTTTCTGATCTGATGGTCTACTGGTCCCAGTTTGATGTAATCTGGTCTGATGGTCTAGTGGTCCCAGTTTGATGTTATCTGGTCTGATGGTCTACTGGTCCCAGTTTAACGTTATCTGGTCTGATGGTCTACTGGTCCCAGTTTGATGTTATCTGGTCTGATGGTCTACTGGTCCCAGTTTAACGTTTTCTGGTCTGATGGTCTACTGGTCCCAGTTTGATGTTATCTGATCTGATGGTCTACTGGTCCCAGTTTAATGTTATCTGGTCTGATGGTCTACTTGTCCCAGTTTAACGTTGTCTGGTTTGATGGTCTACTGGTCCCAGTTTGATAGTATCTGGTCTGATGGTCTACTGGTCCCAGTTTAACGTTTTCTGGTCTGATGGTCTACTGGTCCCCGTTAATGTTATCTGGTCTGTTGGTCTACTGGTCCCAGTTTAACTTTTTCTGGTCTGATGGTACACTGGTCCAAGTTTAATGTTATCTGGTCTGATGGTCTACTGGTCCCAGTTTAAAGTTGTCTGGTCTGATGGTCTACTGGTCCCAGTTTAACGTTGTCTGGTCTGATGATCCACTGGTCCCAGTTTAACATTGTCTGGTCTGATGGTCTACTGGTCCCAGTTTAACATTGTCTGGTCTGATGGTCTACTGGTCCCAGTTTGATGTTATCTGGTCTGATGGTCCACCTGTCCCAGTTTAATGTTTTCTGGTCTGATGGTCTACTGGTCCCAGTTTAGTGTTATCTGGTCTGATGGTCTACTGGTCCCAGTTTAACGTTGTCTGGTCTGATGGTCCACTGGTCCCAGTTTAACATTGTCTGGTCTGATGGTCTACTGGTCCCAGTTTAACATTGTCTGGTCTGATGGTCTACTGGTCCCAGTTTGATGTTATCTGGTCTGATGGTCTACTGGTCCCACTTTAATGTTATCTGGTCTGATGGTCTACTGGTCCCAGTTTGATGTTATCTGGTCTGATGGTCTACTGGTCCCGGTTTAATGTTATCTGGTCTGATGGTCTACTGGTCCCAGTTTAATGTTATCTGGTCTGATGGTCTACTGGTCCCAGTTTGATGTTTTCTGGTCTGATGGTCTACTGGTCCCGGTTTAATGTTATCTGGTCTGATGGTCTTCTGTTCCCAGTTTAACGTTGTCTGGTCTGATGGTCCACTGGTCCCAGTTTAACATTGTCTGGTCTGATGGTCTACTGGTCCCAGTTTAACATTGTCTGGTCTGATGGTCTACTGGTCCCAGTTTGATGTTATCTGGTCTGTTGGTCTACTGGTCCCAGTTAAACGTTTTCTGGCCTGATGGTCTACTGGTCCCAGTTTAACGTTGTCTGGTCTGATGGTCTACTGGTCCCAGTTTAACGTTGTCTGGTCTGATGGTCCACTGGTCCCAGTTTAACGTTGTCTGGGCTGATGGTCTACTGGTCCCAGTTTAACATTGTCTGGTCTGATGGTCTACTGGTCCCAGTTTGATGTTATCTGGTCTGATGGTCTACTGGTCCCAGTTTAATGTTATCTGGTCTGATGGTCTACTGGTCCCAGTTTGATGTTATCTGGTCTGATGGTCTACTGGTCCCGGTTTAATGTTATCTGGTCTGATGGTCTACTGGTCCCAGTTTAATGTTATCTGGTCTGATGGTCTACTGGTCCCAGTTTGATGTTTTCTGGTCTGATGGTCTACTGGTCCCGGTTTAATGTTATCTGGTCTGATGGTCTTCTGTTCCCAGTTTAACGTTGTCTGGTCTGATGGTCCACTGGTCCCAGTTTAACATTGTCTGGTCTGATGGTCTACTGGTCCCAGTTTAACATTGTCTGGTCTGATGGTCTACTGGTCCCAGTTTGATGTTATCTGGTCTCTTGGTCTACTGGTCCCAGTTAAACGTTTTCTGGCCTGATGGTCTACTGGTCCCAGTTTAACGTTGTCTGGTCTGATGGTCTACTGGTCCCAGTTTAACGTTGTCTGGTCTGATGGTCCACTGGTCCAAGTTTAACGTTGTCTGGGCTGATGGTCTACTGGTCCCAGTTTGATGTTATCTGGTCTGATGGTCTACTTGTCCCAGTTTAACATTGTCTGGTTTACTGGTCCCAGTTTGATGTTATCTTGTCTGATGGTCTACTGGTCCAAGTTTAATGTTGTCTGGTCTACTGGTCCCAGTTTAACGTTTTCTGGTCTGATGGTCTACTTCTCCCAGTTTAACGTTTTCTGGTCTGATGGTCTACTGGTCCCAGTTTGATGTTATCTGGTCTGATGGTCTACTGGTCCCAGTTTGATGTTATCTGGTCTGATGGTCTACTGGTCCCAGTTGAATGTTTTCTGGTCTGATGGTCTTCTGGTCCCAGTTTGATTTTATGTGGTCTGATGGTCTACTGGTCACAGTTTAACGTTTTCTGGTCTGATGGTCTACTGGTCCCCGTTAATGTTATCTGGTCTGTTGGTCTACTGGTCCTAGTTTAACGTTTTCTGGTCTGATGGTCTACTGGTCCCAGTTTGATGTTATCTGATCTGATGGTCTACTGGTCCCAGTTTAATGTTATCTGGTCTGATGGTCTACTTGTCCCAGTTTAACGTTGTCTGGTTTGATGGTCTACTGGTCCCAGTTTGATAGTATCTGGTCTGATGGTCTACTGGTCCCAGTTTAACGTTTTCTGGTCTGATGGTCTACTGGTCCCCGTTAATGTTATCTGGTCTGTTGGTCTACTGGTCCCAGTTTAACTTTTTCTGGTCTGATGGTACACTGGTCCCAGTTTAATGTTATCTGGTCTGATGGTCTACTGGTCCCAGTTTAAAGTTGTCTGGTCTGATGGTCTACTGGTCCCAGTTTAACGTTGTCTGGTCTGATGATCCACTGGTCCCAGTTTAACATTGTCTGGTCTGATGGTCTACTGGTCCCAGTTTAACATTGTCTGGTCTGATGGTCTACTGGTCCCAGTTTAATGTTATCTGGTCTGATGGTCTACTGGTCCCAGTTTGATGTTTTCTGGTCTGATGGTCTACTGGTCCCGGTTTAATGTTATCTGGTCTGATGGTCTTCTGTTCCCAGTTTAACGTTGTCTGGTCTGATGGTCCACTGGTCCCAGTTTAACATTGTCTGGTCTGATGGTCTACTGGTCCCAGTTTAACATTGTCTGGTCTGATGGTCTACTGGTCCCAGTTTGATGTTATCTGGTCTCTTGGTCTACTGGTCCCAGTTAAACGTTTTCTGGCCTGATGGTCTACTGGTCCCAGTTTAACGTTGTCTGGTCTGATGGTCTACTGGTCCCAGTTTAACGTTGTCTGGTCTGATGGTCCACTGGTCCAAGTTTAACGTTGTCTGGGCTGATGGTCTACTGGTCCCAGTTTGATGTTATCTGGTCTGATGGTCTACTTGTCCCAGTTTAACATTGTCTGGTTTACTGGTCCCAGTTTGATGTTATCTTGTCTGATGGTCTACTGGTCCAAGTTTAATGTTGTCTGGTCTACTGGTCCCAGTTTAACGTTTTCTGGTCTGATGGTCTACTTCTCCCAGTTTAACGTTTTCTGGTCTGATGGTCTACTGGTCCCAGTTTGATGTTATCTGGTCTGATGGTCTACTGGTCCCAGTTTGATGTTATCTGGTCTGATGGTCTACTGGTCCCAGTTTAATGTTTTCTGGTCTGATGGTCTTCTGGTCCCAGTTTGATTTTATGTGGTCTGATGGTCTACTGGTCACAGTTTAACGTTTTCTGGTCTGATGGTCTACTGGTCCCCGTTAATGTCATCTGGTCTGTTGGTCTACTGGTCCTAGTTTAACGTTTTCTGGTCTGATGGTCTACTGGTCCCAGTTTAACGTTGTCTGGTCTGATGGTCTACTGGTCCCAGTTTAACGTTTTCTGGTCTGATGGTCTACTGGTCCCAGTTTAACGTTGTCTGGTCTGATGGTCCACTGGTCCCAGTTTAACGTTGTCTGGGCTGATGGTCTACTTTTCCCAGTTTGATGTTATCTGGTCTGATGGTCTACTGGTCCCAGTTTAACATTGTCTGGTTTACTGGTCCCAGTTTGATGTTATCTTGTCTGATGGTCTACTGGTCCAAGTTTAATGTTTTCTGGTCTACTGGTCCCAGTTTAACGTTTTCTGGTCTGATGGTCTACTGGTCCCAGTTTGATGTTATCTGGTCTGATGGTCTACTGGTCCCAGTTTAATGTTGTCTGGTCTGATGGTCCACTGGTCCCAGTTTAACGTTGTCTGGGCTGATGGTCTACTGGTCCCAGTTTGATGTTATCTGGTCTGATGGTCTACCTATCCCAGTTTAACATTGTCTGGTTTACTGGTCCCAGTTTGATGTTATCTTGTCTGATGGTCTACTGGTCCAAGTTTAATGTTGTCTGGTCTACTGGTCCCAGTTTAACGTTTTCTGGTCTGATGGTCTACTTCTCCCAGTTTAACGTTTTCTGGTCTGATGGTCTACTGGTCCCAGTTTGATGTTATCTGGTCTGATGGTCTACTGGTCCCAGTTTGATGTTATCTGGTCTGATGGTCTACTGGTCCCAGTTTAATGTTTTCTGGTCTGATGGTCTTCTGGTCCCAGTTTGATTTTATGTGGTCTGATGGTCTACTGGTCACAGTTTAACGTTTTCTGGTCTGATGGTCTACTGGTCCCCGTTAATGTTATCTGGTCTGTTGGTCTACTGGTCCTAGTTTAACGTTTTCTGGTCTGATGGTCTACTGGTCCCAGTTTAACGTTGTCTGGTCTGATGGTCCACTGGTCCCAGTTTAACATTGTCTGGTCTGATGGTCTACTGGTCCCAGTTTAACATTGTCTGGTCTGATGGTCTACTGGTCCCAGTTTGATGTTATCTGGTCTGTTGGTCTACTGGTCCCAGTTAAACGTTTTCTGGCCTGATGGTCTACTGGTCCCAGTTTAACGTTGTCTGGTCTGATGGTCTACTGGTCCCAGTTTAACGTTGTCTGGTCTGATGGTCCACTGGTCCCAGTTTAACGTTGTCTGGGCTGATGGTCTACTGGTCCCAGTTTAACATTGTCTGGTCTGATGGTCTACTGGTCCCAGTTTGATGTTATCTGGTCTGATGGTCTACTGGTCCCAGTTTAATGTTATCTGGTCTGATGGTCTACTGGTCCCAGTTTGATGTTATCTGGTCTGATGGTCTACTGGTCCCGGTTTAATGTTATCTGGTCTGATGGTCTACTGGTCCCAGTTTAATGTAATCTGGTCTGATGGTCTACTGGTCCCAGTTTGATGTTTTCTGGTCTGATGGTCTACTGGTCCCGGTTTAATGTTATCTGGTCTGATGGTCTTCTGTTCCCAGTTTAACGTTGTCTGGTCTGATGGTCCACTGGTCCCAGTTTAACATTGTCTGGTCTGATGGTCTACTGGTCCCAGTTTAACATTGTCTGGTCTGATGGTCTACTGGTCCCAGTTTGATGTTATCTGGTCTGTTGGTCTACTGGTCCCAGTTAAACGTTTTCTGGCCTGATGGTCTACTGGTCCCAGTTTAACGTTGTCTGGTCTGATGGTCTACTGGTCCCAGTTTAACGTTGTCTGGTCTGATGGTCCACTGGTCCCAGTTTAACGTTGTCTGGGCTGATGGTCTACTGGTCCCAGTTTGATGTTATCTGGTCTGATGGTCTACTTGTCCCAGTTTAACATTGTCTGGTTTACTGGTCCCAGTTTGATGTCATCTTGTCTGATGGTCTACTGGTCCAAGTTTAATGTGTTCTGGTCTACTGGTCCCAGTTTAACGTTTTCTGGTCTGATGGTCTACTTCTCCCAGTTTAACGTTTTCTGGTCTGATGGTCTACTGGTCCCAGTTTGATGTTATCTGGTCTGATGGTCTACTGGTCCCAGTTTGATGTTATCTGGTCTGATGGTCTACTGGTCCCAGTTTAATGTTTTCTGGTCTGATGGTCTACTGGTCCCTGTTTGATTTTATGTGGTCTGATGGTCTACTGGTCACAGTTTAACGTTTTCTGGTCTGATGGTCTACTGGTCCCCGTTAATGTTATCTGGTCTGTTGGTCTACTGGTCCTAGTTTAACGTTTTCTGGTCCGATGGTCTACTGGTCCCAGTTTAACGTTGTCTGGTCTGATGGTCTACTGGTCCCAGTTTAACGTTGTCTGGTCTGATGGTCTACTGGTCCCAGTTTAACGTTGTCTGGTCTGATGGTCCACTGGTCCCAGTTTAACGTTGTCTGGGCTGATGGTCTACTGGTCCCAGTTTGATGTTATCTGGTCTGATGGTCTACTTGTCCCAGTTTAACATTGTCTGGTTTACTGGTCCCAGTTTGATGTTATCTTGTCTGATGGTCTACTGGTCCAAGTTTAATGTTTTCTGGTCTACTGGTCCCAGTTTAACGTTTTCTGGTCTGATGGTCTACTGGTCCCAGTTTGATGTTATCTGGTCTGATGGTCTACTGGTCCCAGTTTAATGTTGTCTGGTCTGATGGTCCACTGGTCCCAGTTTAACGTTGTCTGGGCTGATGGTCTACTGGTCCCAGTTTGATGTTATCTGGTCTGATGGTCTACTTGTCCCAGTTTAACATTGTCTGGTTTACTGGTCCCAGTTTGATGTTATCTTGTCTGATGGTCTACTGGTCCAAGTTTAATGTTGTCTGGTCTACTGGTCCCAGTTTAACGTTTTCTGGTCTGATGGTCTACTTCTCCCAGTTTAACGTTTTCTGGTCTGATGGTCTACTGGTCCCAGTTTGATGTTATCTGGTCTGATGGTCTACTGGTCCCAGTTTGATGTTATCTGGTCTGATGGTCTACTGGTCCCAGTTTAATGTTTTCTGGTCTGATGGTCTTCTGGTCCCTGTTTGATTTTATGTGGTCTGATGGTCTACTGGTCACAGTTTAACGTTTTCTGGTCTGATGGTCTACTGGTCCCCGTTAATGTTATCTGGTCTGTTGGTCTACTGGTCCTAGTTTAACGTTTTCTGGTCTGATGGTCTACTGGTCCCAGTTTAACGTTGTCTGGTCTGATGGTCTACTGGTCCCAGTTTAACGTTGTCTGGTCTGATGGTCTACTGGTCCCAGTTTAACGTTGTCTGGTCTGATGGTCCACTGGTCCCAGTTTAACGTTGTCTGGGCTGATGGTCTACTGGTCCCAGTTTGATGTTTTCTGGTCTGATGGTCTACTTGTCCCAGTTTAACATTGTCTGGTTTACTGGTCCCAGTTTGATGTTATCTTGTCTGATGGTCTACTGGTCCAAGTTTAATGTTTTCTGGTCTACTGGTCCCAGTTTAACGTTTTCTGGTCTGATGGTCTACTGGTCCCAGTTTGATGTTATCTGGTCTGATGGTCTACTGGTCCCAGTTTAATGTTGTCTGCTCTGATGGTCCACTGGTCCCAGTTTAACGTTGTCTGGGCTGATGGTCTACTGGTCCCAGTTTGATGTTATCTGGTCTGATGGTCTACTTGTCCCAGTTTAACATTGTCTGGTTTACTGGTCCCAGTTTGATGTTATCTTGTCTGATGGTCTACTGGTCCAAGTTTAATGTTGTCTGGTCTACTGGTCCCAGTTTAACGTTTTCTGGTCTGATGGTCTACTTCTCCCAGTTTAACGTTTTCTGGTCTGATGGTCTACTGGTCCCAGTTTGATGTTATCTGGTCTGATGGTCTACTGGTCCCAGTTTGATGTTATCTGGTCTGATGGTCTACTGGTCCCAGTTTAATGTTTTCTGGTCTGATGGTCTTCTGGTCCCAGTTTGATTTTATGTGGTCTGATGGTCTACTGGTCACAGTTTAACGTTTTCTGGTCTGATGGTCTACTGGTCCCCGTTAATGTTATCTGGTCTGTTGGTCTACTGGTCCAAGTTTAACGTTTTCTGGTCTGATGGTCTACTGGTCCCAGTTTAACGTTGTCTGGTCTGATGGTCTACTGGTCCCAGTTTGATGTTATCTGGTCTGATGGTCTACTGGTCCCGGTTTAATGTTATCTGGTCTGATGGTCTTCTGTTCCCAGTTTAATGTTGTCTGGTCTGATGGTCTACCTGTCCCAGTTTAACGTTTTCTGGTCTGATGGTCTACTGGTCCCAGTTTAGTGTTATCTGGTCTGATGGTCTACTGGTCCCAGTTTAACGTTGTCTGGTCTGATGGTCCACTGGTCCCAGTTTAACATTGTCTGGTCTGATGGTCTACTGGTCCCAGTTTAACATTGTCTGGTCTGATGGTCTACTGGTCCCAGTTTGATGTTATCTGGTCTGATGGTCTACTGGTCCCACTTTAATGTTATCTGGTCTGATGGTCTACTGGTCCCAGTTTGATGTTATCTGGTCTGATGGTCTACTGGTCCCGGTTTAATGTTATCTGGTCTGATGGTCTACTGGTCCCAGTTTAATGTTATCTGGTCTGATGGTCTACTGGTCCCAGTTTGATGTTTTCTGGTCTGATGGTCTACTGGTCCCGGTTTAATGTTATCTGGTCTGATGGTCTTCTGTTCCCAGTTTAACGTTGTCTGGTCTGATGGTCCACTGGTCCCAGTTTAACATTGTCTGGTCTGATGGTCTACTGGTCCCAGTTTAACATTGTCTGGTCTGATGGTCTACTGGTCCCAGTTTGATGTTATCTGGTCTGTTGGTCTACTGGTCCCAGTTAAACGTTTTCTGGCCTGATGGTCTACTGGTCCCAGTTTAACGTTGTCTGGTCTGATGGTCTACTGGTCCCAGTTTAACGTTGTCTGGTCTGATGGTCCACTGGTCCCAGTTTAACGTTGTCTGGGCTGATGGTCTACTGGTCCCAGTTTGATGTTATCTGGTCTGATGGTCTACTGGTCCCAGTTTAACATTGTCTGGTTTACTGGTCCCAGTTTGATGTTATCTTGTCTGATGGTCTACTGGTCCAAGTTTAATGTTGTCTGGTCTACTGGTCCCAGTTTAACGTTATCTGGTCTGATGGTCTTCTGTTCCCAGTTTAATGTTGTCTGGTCTGATGGTCTACCTTTCCCAGTTTAACGTTTTCTGGTCTGATGGTCTACTGGTCCCAGTTTAGTGTTATCTGGTCTGATGGTCTACTGGTCCCAGTTTAATGTTTTCTGGTCTGATGGTCTACTGGTCCCAGTTTGATGTTATCTGATCTGATGGTCTACTGGTCCCAGTTTAATTTTATCTGGTCTGATTGTTCACTGGTCCCAGTTTAACGTTGTCTGGTTCACTTTTCCCAGTTTAATGTTATCTGGTCTGATGGTCTACTGTTCCCCGTTAATGTTATGTTGTCTGTTGGTCTTCTGGTCCCAGTTTAACGTTTTCTGGTCTGATGGTCTACTGGTCCCAGTTCGATGTTATCTGGTCTGATGGTCTACTGGTCCCAGTTTAACGTTTTCTGGTCTGATTGTCTACTGGTCCCAGTTTGATGTTATCTGGTCTGATGGTCTACTGGTTCCAGTTTGATGTTATCTGGTCTGATGGTCTACTGGTCCCAGTTTGATGTTATCTGGTCTGATGGTCTACTGGTCCCAGTTTAACGTTTTCTGATCTGATGGTCTACTGGTCCCAGTTTGATGTTATCTGGTCTGATGGTCTACTGGTCCCAGTTTGATGTTATCTGGTCTGATGGTCTACTGGTCCCAGTTTAACGTTATCTGGTCTGATGGTCTACTGGTCCCAGTTTGATGTTATCTGGTCTGATGGTCTACTGGTCCCAGTTTAACGTTTTCTGGTCTGATGGTCTACTGGTCCCAGTTTGATGTTATCTGATCTGATGGTCTACTGGTCCCAGTTTAATGTTATCTGGTCTGATGGTCTACTTGTCCCAGTTTAACGTTGTCTGGTTTGATGGTCCACTGGTCCCAGTTTGATGTTATCTGGTCTGATGGTCTCCTGGTCCCAGTTTGATGTTTTCTGGTCTGATGGTCTACTTGTCCCAGTTTAACGTTGTCTGGTTTGATGGTCTACTGGTCCCAGTTTGATGTTATCTGGTCTGATGGTCTACTGGTCCCAGTTTAACGTTTTCTGGTCTGTTGGTCTACTGGTCCCAGTGTAACTTTTTCTGGTCTGATGGTCCACTGGTCCAAGTTTAATGTTATCTGGTCTGGTGGTCTACTGGTCCCAGTTTAAAGTTGTCTGGTCTGATGGTCTACTGGTCCCAGTTTAACGTTGTCTGGTCTGATGGTCCACTGGTCCCAGTTTAACATTGTCTGGTCTGATGGTCTACTGGTCCCAGTTTAACATTGTCTGGTCTGATGGTCTACTGGTCCCAGTTTGATGTTATCTGGTCTGACGGTCTACTGGTCCCAGTTTAATGTTATCTGGTCTGATGGTCTACTGGTCCCAGTTTGATGTTTTCTGGTCTGATGGTCTACTGGTCCCGGTTTAATGTTATCTGGTCTAATGGTCTTCTGTTCCCAGTTTAACGTTGTCTGGTCTGATGGTCTACTGGTCCCCGTTAATGTTATCTGGTCTTTTGGTCTACTGGTCCCAGTTTAACGTTTTCTGGCCTGATGGTCTACTGGTCCCAGTTTAACGTTGTCTGGTCTGATGGTCTACTGGTCCCAGTTTAACGTTGTCTGGTCTGATGGTCTACTGGTCCCAGTTTAACCTTGTCTGGGCTGATGGTCTACTGGTCCCAGTTTGATGTTATCTGGTCTGATGGTCTACTGGTCCCAGTTTAACATTGTCTGGTTTACTGGTCCCAGTTTGATGTTATCTTGTCTGATGGTCTACTGGTCCAAGTTTAAAGTTGTCTGGTCTACTGGTCCCAGTTTAACGTTTTCTGGTCTGATGGTGTACTTCTCCCAGTTTAACGTTTTCTGGTCTGATGGTCTACTGGTCCCAGTGTGATGTTATCTGGTCTGATGGTCTACTGGTCCCAGTTTAATGTATTCTGGTCTGATGGTCTTCTGGTCCCAGTTTGATTTTATGTGGTCTGATGGTCTACTGGTCACAGTTTAACGTTTTCTGGTCTGATGGTCTACTGGTCCCCGTTAATGTTATCTGGTCTGTTGGTCTACTGGTCCTAGTTTAACGTTTTCTGGTCTGATGGTCTACTGGTCCCAGTTTAACGTTCTCTGGTCTGATGGTCTACTGGTCCCAGTTCGATGTTATCTGGTCTGATGGTCTACTGGTCCCAGTTTAACGTTTTCTGGTCTGATGGTCTACTGGTCCCAGTTTGATGTTATCTGGTCTGATGGTCTACTGGTCCCAGTTTGATGTTATCTGGTCTGATGGTCTACTTGTCCCAGTTTGATGTTATGTTGTCTGATGGTCTACTTGTCCCAGTTTGATGTTATGTTGTCTGTTGGTCTACTGGTCCCAGTTTAACGTTTTCTTTTCTGATGGTCTACTGGTCCCAGTTCGATGTTATCTGGTCTGATGGTCTACTGGTCCCAGTTTAACGTTTTCTGGTCTGATGGTCTACGGGTCCCAGTTTGATGTTATCTGGTCTGATGGTCTACTGGTCCCAGTTTGATGTTATCTGGTCTGATGGTCTACTTGTCCCAGTTTGATGTTATCTGGTCTGATGGTCTACTGGTCCCAGTTTAACGTTTTCTGATCTGATGGTCTACTGGTCCCAGTTTGATGTTATCTGGTCTGATGGTCTACTGGTCCCAGTTTGATGTTATCTGGTCTGATGGTCTACTGGTCCCAGTTTAACGTTATCTGGTCTGATGGTCTACTGGTCCCCGTTAATGTTATCTGGTCTGTTGGTCTACTGGTCCCAGTTTAGTGTTATCTGGTCTGATGGTCTACTGGTCCCAGTTTAATGTTTTCTGGTCTGATGGTCTACTGGTCCCAGTTTGATGTTATCTGATCTGATGGTCTACTGGTCCCAGTTTAACGTTTTCTGGTCTGATGGTCTACTGGTCCCAGTTCTATGTTATCTGGTCTGATGGTCTACTGGTCCCAGTTTAACGTTTTCTGGTCTGATGGTCTACTGGTCCCAGTTTGATGTTATCTGGTCTGATGGTCTACTGGTTCCAGTTTGATGTTATCTGGTCTGATGGTCTACTGGTCCCAGTTTGATGTTATCTGGTCTGATGGTCTACTGGTCCCAGTTTAACGTTTTCTGATCTGATGGTCTACTGGTCCCAGTTTGATGTTATCTGGTCTGATGGTCTACTGGTCCCAGTTTGATGTCATCTGGTCTGATGGTCTACTGGTCCCAGTTTAACGTTATCTGGTCTGATGGTCTACTGGTCCCAGTTTGATGTTATCTGGTCTGATGGTCTACTGGTCCCAGTTTAACGTTTTCTGGTCTGATGGTCTACTGGTCCCAGTTTGATGTTATCTGATCTGATGGTCTACTGGTCCCAGTTTAATGTTATCTGGTCTGATGGTCTACTTGTCCCAGTTTAACGTTGTCTGCTTTGATGGTCTACTGGTCCCAGTTTGATGTTATCTGGTCTGATGGTCTACTGGTCCCAGTTTAACGTTTTCTGGTCTGATGGTCTACTTGTCCCAGTTTAATGTTATCTGGTCTGATGGTCTACTGGTCCCAGTTTGATGTTATCTGGTCTGATGGTCTACTGGTTCCAGTTTGATGTTATCTGGTCTGATGGTCTACTGGTCCCAGTTTGATGTTATCTGGTCTGATGGTCTACTGGTCCCAGTTTAACGTTTTCTGATCTGATGGTCTACTGGTCCCAGTTTGATGTTATCTGGTCTGATGGTCTACTGGTCCCAGTTTGATGTTATCTGGTCTGATGGTCTACTGGTCCCAGTTTAATGTTTTCTGGTCTGATGGTCTTCTGGTCCCAGTTTGATTTTATGTGGTCTGATGGTCTACTGGTCACAGTTTAACGTTTTCTGGTCTGATGGTCTACTGGTCCCCGTTAATGTTATCTGGTCTGTTGGTCTACTGGTCCCAGTTTAGTGTTATCTGGTCTGATGGTCTACTGGTCCCAGTTTAATGTTTTCTGGTCTGATGGTCTACTGGTCCCAGTTTGATGTTATCTGATCTGATGGTCTACTGGTCCCAGTTTAATTTTATCTGGTCTGATGGTTCACTGGTCCCAGTAACGTTGTCTGGTTCACTTTTCCCAGTTTAATGTTATCTGGTCTGATGGTCTACTGTTCCCCGTTAATGTTTTCTGGTCTGATGGTCTACTGGTCCCTGTTTGATGTTATCTGGTCTGATGGTCTACTTGTCCCAGTTTGATGTTATCTGGTCTGATGGTCTACTGGTCCCAGTTTAACGTTTTCTGATCTGATGGTCTACTGGTCCCAGTTTGATGTTATCTGGTCTGATGGTCTACTGGTCCCAGTTTGATGTTATCTGGTCTGATGGTCTACTGGTCCCAGTTTAACGTTATCTGGTCTGATGGTCTACTGGTCCCCGTTAATGTTATCTGGTCTGTTGGTCTACTGGTCCCAGTTTAGTGTTATCTGGTCTGATGGTCTACTGGTCCCAGTTTAATGTTTTCTGGTCTGATGGTCTACTGGTCCCAGTTTGATGTTATCTGATCTGATGGTCTACTGGTCCCAGTTTAATTTTATCTGGTCTGATGGTTCACTGGTCCCAGTAACGTTGTCTGGTTCACTTTTCCCAGTTTAATGTTATCTGGTCTGATGGTCTACTGTTCCCCGTTAATGTTATGTTGTCTGTTGGTCTACTGGTCCCAGTTTAACGTTTTCTGGTCTGATGGTCTACTGGTCCCAGTTTTATGTTATCTGGTCTGATGGTCTACTGGTCCCAGTTTAACGTTTTATGGTCTGATGGTCTACTGGTCCCAGTTTGATGTTATCTGGTCTGATGGTCTACTGGTTCCAGTTTGATGTTATCTGGTCTGATGGTCTACTGGTCCCAGTTTGATGTTATCTGGTCTGATGGTCTACTGGTCCCAGTTTAACGTTTTCTGATCTGATGGTCTACTGGTCCCAGTTTGATGTTATCTGGTCTGATGGTCTACTGGTCCCAGTTTGATGTCATCTGGTCTGATGGTCTACTGGTCCCAGTTTAACGTTATCTGGTCTGATGGTCTACTGGTCCCAGTTTGATGTTATCTGGTCTGATGGTCTACTGGTCCCAGTTTAACGTTTTCTGGTCTGATGGTCTACTGGTCCCAGTTTGATGTTATCTGATCTGATGGTCTACTGGTCCCAGTTTAATGTTATCTGGTCTGATGGTCTACTTGTCCCAGTTTAACGTTGTCTGGTTTGATGGTCTACTGGTCCCAGTTTGATGTTATCTGGTCTGATGGTCTACTGGTCCCAGTTTAACGTTTTCTGGTCTGATGGTCTACTTGTCCCAGTTTAATGTTATCTGGTCTGATGGTCTACTGGTCCCAGTTTGATGTTATCTGGTCTGATGGTCTACTGGTTCCAGTTTGATGTTATCTGGTCTGATGGTCTACTGGTCCCAGTTTGATGTTATCTGGTCTGATGGTCTACTGGTCCCAGTTTAACGTTTTCTGATCTGATGGTCTACTGGTCCCAGTTTGATGTTATCTGGTCTGATGGTCTACTGGTCCCAGTTTGATGTTATCTGGTCTGATGGTCTACTGGTCCCAGTTTAATGTTTTTTGGTCTGATGGTCTTCTGGTCCCAGTTTGATTTTATGTGGTCTGATGGTCTACTGGTCACAGTTTAACGTTTTCTGGTCTGATGGTCTACTGGTCCCCGTTAATGTTATCTGGTCTGTTGGTCTACTGGTCCCAGTTTAGTGTTATCTGGTCTGATGGTCTACTGGTCCCAGTTTAATGTTTTCTGGTCTGATGGTCTACTGGTCCCAGTTTGATGTTATCTGATCTGATGGTCTACTGGTCCCAGTTTAATTTTATCTGGTCTGATGGTTCACTGGTCCCAGTAACGTTGTCTGGTTCACTTTTCCCAGTTTAATGTTATCTGGTCTGATGGTCTACTGTTCCCCGTTAATGTTATGTTGTCTGTTGGTCTACTGGTCCCAGTTTAACGTTTTCTGGTCTGATGGTCTACTGGTCCCAGTTCTATGTTATCTGGTCTGATGGTCTACTGGTCCCAGTTTAACGTTTTCTGGTCTGATGGTCTACTGGTCCCAGTTTGATGTTATCTGGTCTGATGGTCTACTGGTTCCAGTTTGATGTTATCTGGTCTGATGGTCTACTGGTCCCAGTTTGATGTTATCTGGTCTGATGGTCTACTGGTCCCAGTTTAACGTTTTCTGATCTGATGGTCTACTGGTCCCAGTTTGATGTTATCTGGTCTGATGGTCTACTGGTCCCAGTTTGATGTCATCTGGTCTGATGGTCTACTGGTCCCAGTTTAACGTTATCTGGTCTGATGGTCTACTGGTCCCAGTTTGATGTTATCTGGTCTGATGGTCTACTGGTCCCAGTTTAACGTTTTCTGGTCTGATGGTCTACTGGTCCCAGTTTGATGTTATCTGATCTGATGGTCTACTGGTCCCAGTTTAATGTTATCTGGTCTGATGGTCTACTTGTCCCAGTTTAACGTTGTCTGGTTTGATGGTCTACTGGTCCCAGTTTGATGTTATCTGGTCTGATGGTCTACTGGTCCCAGTTTAACGTTTTCTGGTCTGATGGTCTACTTGTCCCAGTTTAACGTTGTCTGGTTTGATGGTCTACTGGTCCCAGTTTGATGTTATCTGGTCTGATGGTCTACTGGTCCCAGTTTAACGTTTTCTGGTCTGTTGGTCTACTGGTCCCAGTTTAACGTTTTCTGGTCTGATGGTCCACTGGTCCAAGTTTAATGTTATCTGGTCTGATGGTCTACTGGTCCCAGTTTAAAGTTGTCTGGTCTGATGGTCTACTGGTCCCAGTTTGATGTTATCTGGTCTGATGGTCTACTGGTCCCAGTTTGATGTTATCTGGTCTGATCGTCTACTGGTCCCAGTTTGATGTTTTCTGGTCTGATGGTCTACTGGTCCCGGTTTAATGTTATCTGGTCTGATGGTCTTCTGTTCCCAGTTTAACGTTGTCTGGTCTGATGGTCTACTGGTCCCCGTTAATGTTATCTGGTCTGTTGGTCTACTGGTCCCAGTTTAACGTTTTCTGGCCTGATGGTCTACTGGTCCCAGTTTAACGTTGTCTGGTCTGATGGTCTACTGGTCCCAGTTTAACGTTGTCTGGTCTGATGGTCTACTGGTCCCAGTTTAACCTTGTCTGGGCCGATGGTCTACTGGTCCCAGTTTGATGTTATCTGGTCTGATGGTCTACTGGTCCCAGTTTAACATTGTCTGGTTTACTGGTCCCAGTTTGATGTTATCTGGTCTGATGGTCTACTGGTCCAAGTTTAATGTTGTCTGGTCTACTGGTCCCAGTTTAACGTTTTCTGGTCTGATGGTCTACTTCTCCAAGTTTAACGTTTTCTGGTCTGATGGTCTACTGGTCCCAGTTTGATGTTATCTGGTCTGATGGTCTACTGGTCCCAGTTTGATGTTATCTGGTCTGATGGTCTACTGGTCCCAGTTTAATGTTTTCTGGTCTGATGGTCTTCTGGTCCCAGTTTGATTTTATGTGGTCTGATGGTCTACTGGTCACAGTTTAACGTTTTCTGGTCTGATGGTCTACTGGTCCCCGTTAATGTTATCTGGTCTGTTGGTCTACTGGTCCTAGTTTAACGTTTTCTGGTCTGATGGTCTACTGGTCCCAGTTTAACGTTGTCTGGTCTGATGGTCTACTGGTCCCAGTTTGATGTTATCTGGTCTGATGGTCTACTGGTTCCGGTTTAATGTTATCTGGTCTGATGGTCTTCTGTTCCCAGTTTAATGTTGTCTGGTCTGATGGTCTACCTGTCCCAGTTTAACGTTTTCTTGTCTGATGGTCTACTGGTCCCAGTTTAGTGTTATCTGGTCTGATGGTCTACTGGTCCCAGTTTAATGTTTTCTGGTCTGATGGTCTACTGGTCCCAGTTTGATGTTATCTGATCTTATGGTCTACTGGTCCCAGTTTAATTTTATCTGGTCTGATGGTTCACTGGTCCCAGTTTAACGTTGTCTGGTTCACTTTTCCCAGTTTAATGTTATCTGGTCTGATGGTCTACTGGTCCCAGTTTAACGTTTTCTGGTCTGATGGTCTACTGGTCCCAGTTTGATGTTATCTGGTCTGATGGTCTACTGGTCCCAGTTTGATGTTATCTGGTCTGATGGTCTACTTGTCCCAGTTTGATGTTATCTGGTCTGATGGTCTACTGGTCCCAGTTTAACGTTTTCTGATCTGATGGTCTACTGGTCCCAGTTTGATGTTATCTGGTCTGATGGTCTACTGGTCCCAGTTTGATGTTATCTGGTCTGATGGTCTACTGGTCCCAGTTTAACGTTATCTGGTCTGATGGTCTACTGGTCCCAGTTTGATGTTATCTGGTCTGATGGTCTACTGGTCCCAGTTTAACGTTTTCTGGTCTGATGGTCTACTGGTCCCAGTTTGATGTTATCTGATCTGATGGTCTACTGGTCCCAGTTTAATGTTATCTGGTCTGATGGTCTACTTGTCCCAGTTTAACGTTGTCTGGTCTGATGGTCTACTGGTCCCAGTTTAACGTTTTCTGGTCTGATGGTCTACTGGTCCCCGTTAATGTTATCTGGTCTGTTGGTCTACTGGTCCCAGTTTAACGTTTTCTGGTCTGATGGTCCACTGGTCCAAGTTTAATGTTATCTGGTCTGATGGTCTACTGGTCCCAGTTTAAAGTTGTCTGGTCTGATGGTCTACTGGTCCCAGTTTAACATTGTCTGGTCTGATGGTCTACTGGTCCCAGTTTAACATTGTCTGGTCTGATGGTCTACTGGTCCCAGTTTGATGTTATCTGGTCTGATGGTCTACTGGTCCCAGTTCAATGTTATCTGGTCTGATGGTCTACTTGTCCCAGTTTGATGTTATGTTGTCTGTTGGTCTACTGGTCCCAGTTTAACGTTTTCTGGTCTGATGGTCTACTGGTCCCAGTTCGATGTTATCTGGTCTGATGGTCTACTGGTCCCAGTTTAACGTTTTCTGGTCTGATGGTCTACTGGTCCCAGTTTGATGTTATCTGGTCTGATGGTCTACTGGTCCCAGTTTGATGTTATCTGGTCTGATGGTCTACTGTCCCAGTTTGATGTTATCTGGTCTGATGGTCTACTGGTCCCAGTTTAACGTTTTCTGATCTGATGGTCTACTGGTCCCAGTTTGATGTTATCTGGTCTGATGGTCTACTGGTCCCAGTTTGATGTTATCTGGTCTGATGGTCTACTGGTCCCAGTTTAACGTTATCTGGTCTGATGGTCTACTGGTCCCAGTTTGATGTTATCTGGTCTGATGGTCTACTGGTCCCAGTTTAACGTTTTCTGGTCTGATGGTCTACTGGTCCCAGTTTGATGTTATCTGATCTGATGGTCTACTGGTCCCAGTTTAATGTTATCTGGTCTGATGGTCTACTGGTCCCAGTTTAACGTTGTCTGGTTTGATGGTCTACTGGTCCCCGTTAATGTTATCTGGTCTGTTGGTCTACTGGTCCCAGTTTAACGTTTTCTGGTCTGATGGTCCACTGGTCCAAGTTTAATGTTATCTGGTCTGATGGTCTACTGGTCCCAGTTTAAAGTTGTCTGGTCTGATGGTCTACTGGTCCCAGTTTAACGTTGTCTGGTCTGATGGTCCACTGGTCCCAGTTTAACATTGTCTGGTCTGATGGTCTACTGGTCCCAGTTTAACATTGTCTGGTCTGATGGTCTACTGGTCCCAGTTTGATGTTATCTGGTCTGATGGTCTACTGGTCCCAGTTCAATGTTATCTGGTCTGATGGTCTACTGGTCCCAGTTTGATGTTATCTGGTCTGATGGTCTACTGGTCCCAGTTTGATGTTATCTGGTCTGATGGTCTACTGGTCCCAGTTTAACGTTATCTGGTCTGATGGTCTACTGGTCCCAGTTTGATGTTATCTGGTCTGATGGTCTACTGGTCCCAGTTTAACATTGTCTGGTTTGATGGTCTACTGGTCCCAGTTTGATGTTATCTGGTCTGATGGTCTACTGGTCCCAGTTTAACGTTTTCTGGTCTGATGGTCTACTGGTCCCAGTTTGATGTTATCTGGTCTGATGGTCTACTTGTCCCAGTTTGATGTTATGTTGTCTGTTGGTCTACTGGTCCCAGTTTAACATTTTCTGGTCTGATGGTCTACTGGTCCCAGTTCGATGTTATCTGGTCTGATGGTCTACTGGTCCCAGTTTGATGTTATCTGGTCTGATGGTCTACTGGTCCCAGTTTGATGTTATCTGGTCTGATGGTCTACTTGTCCCAGTTTGATGTTATCTGGTCTGATGGTCTACTGGTCCCAGTTTAACGTTTTCTGATCTGATGGTCTACTGGTCCCAGTTTGATGTTATCTGGTCTGATGGTCTACTGGTCCCAGTTTGATGTTATCTGGTCTGATGGTCTACTGGTCCCAGTTTAACGTTATCTGGTCTGATGGTCTACTGGTCCCAGTTTGATGTTATCTGGTCTGATGGTCTACTGGTCCCAGTTTAACGTTTTCTGGTCTGATGGTCTACTGGTCCCAGTTTGATGTTATCTGATCTGATGGTCTACTGGTCCCAGTTTAATGTTATCTGGTCTGATGGTCCACTTGTCCCAGTTTAACGTTGTCTGGTCTGATGGTCTACTGGTCCCAGTTTAACGTTTTCTGGTCTGATGGTCTACTGGTCCCCGTTAATGTTATCTGGTCTGTTGGTCTACTGGTCCCAGTTTAACGTTTTCTGGTCTGATGGTCCACTGGTCCAAGTTTAATGTTATCTGGTCTGATGGTCTACTGGTCCCAGTTTAAAGTTGTCTGGTCTGATGGTCTACTGGTCTCAGTTTAACGTTGTCTGGTCTGATGGTCCACTGGTCCCAGTTTAACATTGTCTGGTCTGATGGTCTACTGGTCCCAGTTTAACATTGTCTGGTCTGATGGTCTACTGGTCCCAGTTCAATGTTATCTGGTCTGATGGTCTACTTGTCCCAGTTTGATGTTATGTTGTCTGTTGGTCTACTGGTCCCAGTTTAACGTTTTCTGGTCTGATGGTCTACTGGTCCCAGTTCGATGTTATCTGGTCTGATGGTCTACTGGTCCCAGTTTAACGTTTTCTGGTCTGATGGTCTACTGGTCCCAGTTTGATGTTATCTGGTCTGATGGTCTACTGGTCCCAGTTTGATGTTATCTGGTCTGATGGTCTACTGTCCCAGTTTGATGTTATCTGGTCTGATGGTCTACTGGTCCCAGTTTAACGTTTTCTGATCTGATGGTCTACTGGTCCCAGTTTGATGTTATCTGGTCTGATGGTCTACTGGTCCCAGTTTGATGTTATCTGGTCTGATGGTCTACTGGTCCCAGTTTAACGTTATCTGGTCTGATGGTCTACTGGTCCCAGTTTGATGTTATCTGGTCTGATGGTCTACTGGTCCCAGTTTAACGTTTTCTGGTCTGATGGTCTACTGGTCCCAGTTTGATGTTTTCTGATCTGATGGTCTACTGGTCCCAGTTTAATGTTATCTGGTCTGATGGTCTACTGGTCCCAGTTTAACGTTGTCTGGTTTGATGGTCTACTGGTCCCAGTTTGATAGTATCTGGTCTGATGGTCTACTGGTCCCAGTTTAACGTTTTCTGGTCTGATGGTCTACTGGTCCCCGTTAATGTTATCTGGTCTGTTGGTCTACTGGTCCCAGTTTAACGTTTTCTGGTCTGATGGTCCACTGGTCCAAGTTTAATGTTATCTGGTCTGATGGTCTACTGGTCCCAGTTTAAAGTTGTCTGGTCTGATGGTCTACTGGTCCCAGTTTAACGTTGTCTGGTCTGATGGTCCACTGGTCCCAGTTTAACATTGTCTGGTCTGATGGTCTACTGGTCCCAGTTTAACATTGTCTGGTCTGATGGTCTACTGGTCCCAGTTTGATGTTATCTGGTCTGATGGTCTACTGGTCCCAGTTCAATGTTATCTGGTCTGATGGTCCACTGGTCCCAGTTTAACATTGTCTGGTCTGATGGTTTACCTCTCCCAGTTTAATGTTTTCTCGTCTGATGGTCTACTGGTCCCAGTTTGATGTTATCTGGTCTGATGGTCTACTGGTCCCAGTTTAATGTTATCTGGTCTGATGGTCTACTGGTCCCAGTTTAATGTTATCTGGTCTGATGGTTCACTGGTCCCAGTTTAATGTTGTATGGTTCACTTGTCCCAGTTTAATGTTTTCTGGTCTGATGGTCTACTGGTCCACGTTAATGTTATCTTGTCTGTTGGTCTACTGGTCCCAGTTTAACGTTTTCTGGTCTGATGGTCTACTGGTCCCAGTTCGATGTTATCTGGTCTGATGGTCTACTGGTCCCAGTTTAACGTTTTCTGGTCTGATGGTCTACTGGTCCCAGTTTGATGTTATCTGGTCTGATGGTCTACTGGTTCCAGTTTGATGTTATCTGGTCTGATGGTCTACTGGTCCCAGTTTGATGTTATCTGGTCTGATGGTCTACTGGTCCCAGTTTGATGTTATCTGGTCTGATGGTCTACTGGTCCCAGTTTAATGTTATCTGGTCTGATGGTCTACTGGTCCCAGTTTGATGTTTTCTGGTCTGATGGTCTACTGGTCCCAGTTTGATGTTATCTGGTCTGATGGTCTACTGGTCCCAGTTTAACGTTATCTGGTCTGATGGTCTACTGGTCCCAGTTTGATGTTATCTGGTCTGATGGTCTACTGGTCCCAGTTTAACGTTTTCTGGTCTGATGGTCTACTGGTCCCAGTTTGATGTTATCTGGTCTGATGGTCTACTGGTCCCAGTTTAATGTTATCTGGTCTGATGGTCTACTTGTCCCAGTTTAACGTTGTCTGGTTTGATGGTATACTGGTCCCAATTTGATGTCATCTGGTCTGATGGTCTACTGGTCCCAGTTTAACGTTTTCTGGTCTGATGGTCCACTGGTCCAAGTTTAATGTTATCTGGTCTGATGGTCTACTGGTCCCAGTTTAAAGTTGTCTGGTCTGATGGTCTACTGGTCCCAGTTTAACGTTGTCTGGTCTGATGGTCCACTGGTCCCAGTTTAACATTGTCTGGTCTGATGGTCTACTGGTCCCAGTTTAACATTGTCTGGTCTGATGGTCTACTGGTCCCAGTTTAACATGACGCTATGCCTGTTGCTAACATAGATGCTAACATACCGCATATGCTAACACCGGCTGTCATGGTGACTTACCTCTCCAGGTGTGTTTTAAGCAGTATGAACATGGATGTGGCAGATCCACATTCCTGGGTTTGTTTTTGTTTTTACGAAAGCCGTTCAGGAGATCAGAAAGGAAACATTTAAAAAATAAAACAAGTTTCAAATCACGAGTCTGAAATCGCTTAATGTGTGCCTGAATTAGACTCTAGCCACCGTCTCTGGGTACAGCAGGGTTTTAAACAAAGTTATTACCAAAATGTGATGAAATAGATCCCAAACAGTACGCATCGGATATGATACAAAGATATGCTTCTATTTCTTCTTTTATGTTTTAAAGGATGAGAAATGACTTGTTTTTAAACGTCAATTTTTCTCAACAACTCTCTTTTCCAGGTCTTAGCCTGTTAGAGGGTCAGTCTCGTCCAATTACGTGGGACCAGCTCCAGATTGTTGATAACGACAACCTGAATGGCGTTCGTATGATCACAGTTGATGGTCTGCAGCATGGACGGCTAACCGTAAGAGGTATTGACATTATGCCAAACCAAAACCTCATATTTCACCAGTTGTATCTGGACACTAAGATGCTTCCATGCCCGAGAGGTAGACTAAATCCTGGCTTTTTCATGTCACAGGTTTTTGATTTATATTGTCCTGCTCAGAGAAAGAAAATTACTCCAGAATGAGTAGAAATATTGTATGATCAAAGAGTTTAAAATTCATTGTTTCCTTTGCAAGTAACCTTGTCACAGAGCTAGTTAAATAGCAGGCTAGCTTCAGGGAAATGGTCCGTAAAGTGTTATTTGCACCCTTCCCTATATTCTACTGCAGCTAGCCAGAAACAGTGTCATTGTAAGTCCCTGCATGATGGTTTGTGGTGCAATTACGCAGCTAAAGTAGGAAAACTATGATTCAGCTACTGACTGCTCTCCTCTTCCAAGTACCTCGTCTGGCTGCCAGTAGCAGAGGTAGACTTTTAAACAATGGGGGTGGACTGGAGATACCAATGGAAATCACTGCAGAACCTTTGGTTCTTAGGAAAGATACAGATTTCTGTCCATGTCAGTCAGAGTCTGAAGTCACTGATATTCTGCCTGGAACTAAAAACCAGGCCTGTCATCAGGCAGAGAGTCAAACATCTGAACAATCTCATGAACTGGAAAAAAACTGCAAGATGTCTGGAAAACCTGAAGTGGAGACCCAGGTTCAGAAATCCCTTCTGGGGTTTCTTCAGAACCAGATCCACCTGAACCACCTTCACCAGATCCACCTGAACCATCTCTAGCAGATCCACCTGAACCATCTCCAGCGGATCAATCTGAGCCATCTCCAGCAGATCCGTCTGAACCATCTCTTGCAGATCCGTCTGAACCATCTCCAACGTGATGGACTGGTTGCTTGTCCAGGTGTATCCCGTGATGGACTGGTTGCTTGTCCAGGTGTGTCCCGTGATGGACTGGTTGCTTGTCCAGGTGTATCCCGTGATGGACTGGTTGCTTGTCCAGGTGTATCCCGTGATGGACTGGTGACTTGTCCAGGTGTATCCCGTGATGGACTGGTGACTTGTCCAGGTGTATCCCGTGATGGACTGGTGACCTGTCCAGGTGTATCCCGTGATGGACTGGTGACTTGTCTAGGTGTGTCCCGTGATGGACTGGTGACTTGTCTAGGTGTGTCCCGTGATGGACTGGTGACTTGTCTAGGTGTGTCCCGTGATGGACTGGTGACTTGTCTAGGTGTGTCCCGTGATGGACTGGTGACTTGTCTAGGTGTGTCCCGTGATGGACTGGTGACTTGTCCAGGTGTATCCCGTGATGGACTGGTGACTTGTCCAGGTGTATCCCGTGATGGACTGGTGACTTGTCCAGGTGTGTCCCGTGATGGACTGGTGACTTGTCTAGGTGTGTCCCGTGATGGACTGGTGACTTGTCTAGGTGTGTCCTGTGATGGACTGGTGACTTGTCCAGGTGTGTCCCGTGATAGACTGGTGACTTGTCCAGGTGTATCCCGTGATGGACTGGTGACTTGTCTAGGTGTATGCCGTGATGGACTGGTTGCTTGTCCAGGTGTATCCCGTGATGGACTGGTGACTTGTCTAGGTGTATCCCGTGATGGACTGGTTGCTTGTCCAGGTGTGTCCCGTGATGGACTGGTGACTTGTCCAGGTGTGTCCCGTGATGGACTGGTGACTTGTCTAGGTGTGTCCCGTGACGGACTGGTGACTTGTCCAGGTGTGTCCCGTGATGGACTGGTGACTTGTCCAGGTGTGTCCCGTGATGGACTGGTGACTTGTCCAGGTGTGTCCCGTGATGGACTGGTGACTTGTCTAGGTGTATCCCGTGATGGACTGGTGACCTGTCCAGGTGTATCCCGTGATGGACTGGTGACCTGTCCAGGTGTATCCCGTGATGGACTGGTGACTTGTCTAGGTGTGTCCCGTGATGGACTGGTGACTTGTCTAGGTGTGTCCCGTGATGGACTGGTGACTTGTCTAGGTGTGTCCTGTGATGGACTGGTGACTTGTCCAGGTGTGTCCAGTGATGGACTGGTGACTTGTCTAGGTGTGTCCTGTGATGGACTGGTGACTTGTCCAGGTGTGTCCCGTGATAGACTGGTGACTTGTCCAGGTGTATCCCGTGATGGACTGGTGACTTGTCTAGGTGTATGCCGTGATGGACTGGTTGCTTGTCCAGGTGTATCCCGTGATGGACTGGTGACTTGTCTAGGTGTATCCCGTGATGGACTGGTTGCTTGTCCAGGTGTGTCCCGTGATGGACTGGTGACTTGTCCAGGTGTGTCCCGTGATGGACTGGTGACTTGTCTAGGTGTGTCCCGTGATGGACTGGTGACTTGTCCAGGTGTGTCCCGTGATGGACTGGTGACTTGTCCAGGTGTGTCCCGTGATGGACTGGTGACTTGTCTAGGTGTGTCCCGTGATGGACTGGTGACTTGTCCAGGTGTGTCCCGTGATGGACTGGTGACTTGTCTAGGTGTGTCCCGTGATGGACTGGTGACTTGTCCAGGTGTATCCCGTGATGGACTGGTGACTTGTCCAGGTGTATCCCGTGATGGACTGGTGACTTGTCCAGGTGTATCCCGTGATGGACTGGTGACTTGTCCAGGTGTATCCCGTCATGGACTGGTGACCTGTCCAGGTGTATCCCGTGATGGACTGGTGACTTGTCCAGGTGTATCCTGTGATGGACTGGTGACCTGTCCAGGTGTGTCCCGTGATGGACTGGTGACTTGTCTAGGTGTATGCCGTGATGGACTGGTGACTTGTCCAGGTGTATCCCGTGATGGACTGGTTGCTTGTCGAGGTGTGTCCCATGATGGACTGGTGACTTGTCCAGGTGTGTCCCGTGATGGACTGGTGACTTGTCTAGGTGTGTCCCGTGATGGACTGGTGACTTGTCCAGGTGTGTCCCGTGATGGACTGGTGACTTGTCCAGGTGTGTCCCGTGATGGACTGGTGACTTGTCTAGGTGTGTCCCGTGATGGACTGGTGACTTGTCTAGGTGTGTCCCGTGATGGACTGGTTGCTTGTCCAGGTGTGTCCCGTGATGGACTGGTGACTTGTCCAGGTGTATCCCGTGATGGACTGGTGACTTGTCTAGGTGTATGCCGTGATGGACTGGTTGCTTGTCGAGGTGTGTCCCATGATGGACTGGTGACTTGTCCAGGTGTGTCCCGTGATGGACTGGTGACTTGTCTAGGTGTGTCCCGTGATGGACTGGTGACTTGTCCAGGTGTGTCCCGTGATGGACTGGTGACTTGTCCAGGTGTGTCCCGTGATGGACTGGTGACTTGTCCATGTGTGTCCCGTGATGGACTGGTGACTTGTCTAGGTGTGTCCCGTGATGGACTGGTGACTTGTCCAGGTGTGTCCCGTGATGGACTGGTGACTTGTCTAGGTGTGTCCCGTGATGGACTGGTGACTTGTCCAGGTGTATCCTGTGATGGACTGGTGACTTGTCCAGGTGTATCCCGTGATGGACTGGTGACTTGTCCAGGTGTATCCCGTGATGGACTGGTGACCTGTCCAGGTGTGTCCCGTGATGGACTGGTGACTTGTCCAGGTGTATCCCGTGATGGACTGGTGACTTGTCCAGGTGTGTCCCGTGATGGACTGGTGACCTGTCCAGGTGTGTCCCGTGATGGACTGGTGACTTGTCCAGGTGTATCCCGTGATGGACTGGTGACCTGTCCAGGTGTGTCCCGTGATGGACTGGTGACTTGTCCAGGTGTATCCCGTGATGGACTGGTGACTTGTCCAGGTGTATCCCGTGATGGACTGCTTCACTAAACTCCCTTGTTCTTTTTTCTTTATTTCTTTGTTTGTCACTGACTCTAGGAGGAAAAGGCTTTATGCTCACCGTCAGTGACATAAAAGCAGGGGTAGTTCGTTATCACCATGACGACAGTGACTCTACTAAGGACTTCATCATCTTTCGCATCACTGACGGCCACCATCAGACTCGACACAAATTTCCCATCAAGATCCTCCCTAAAGATGACAGCCCTCCTTTTCTGATCACCAACATGCTGCTGGAGGTCCCTGAGGGCCACACGGCTCTGCTGAGGGGCTCCACCCTCCAGGCTTCAGACATGGACTCCAGTGATGACTACATCCTCTTTAACATTACACGTCTCCCACAGGCTGGAGAGGTGATGAAAATCCCTGGACCAGGACTGATGGGTATGAGAGACTTCTTCTTTTTCTTTTTGTCTCATCACACTAATAATGTGGCTGTGTTTTGTTGGTTTTACTTCAGGCTACCCAGTCACACACTTTCTCCAGAGGGACCTTTCTCAGTCCAAAGTTTATTATCGCCACCTTGGGAATGAAGTCTTTGATGATTTCTTTGAGGTGGTGCTGTCTGACTTCCACGATCCACCCAACCTGTCAGAACCTCAGGTAACTCTAACACACCTTTAAACACTTATCTTCATTTCTGGTTGTTCATTCCAGACCATAGCAAGTCATTACCTAAAATTTGACCCAGTGCCCTCTAAAGACACAGTTCCTAAACTGTAGACACATCTGGGCCGAGTGTGGGCTTCTTTTGGCTCAGTGTTGTGAGGGTCAGATGCAGGGCTCCAGTCTCAGGACTGGTATATACTTGCTGTTAATGTAAATTTTATGGCTGCCACTGTTGTGGAGTATTTATACTATCTTGATGCTCCAGAGAGGAGACAGCAGCCGATGGCAAAAGGGACTACATTTATTACACTGATTAACATAGCTGCAGTGTAGGACAGGGGAGGCCTCTCTTCAGAAGAAGCCCATTGCTTATATTAGTCCATCTCTGCAGTCCAAGCTGACTGCTGTTGACTGCTGTTGTTGATAGAGTAGCCATGTTACTGCAACAAAAATCATTGTTTACCTGGTGCAGAAGTTGATCTTGATCAAATCTAACTTCCACACCACCAGTTTGATTGACACGTAGGCCATTTATGTTAATGAAAGGTAATGCATTGTGTGCATGAATTGTAGTATTTACTTCAATGCTAGTGGCACTCATAAGAACACGAAAACGTGGTCTGAGGTAAGCACAATGGTGAAAAGCTTTGAAGAACGCATTGACCTTGTCAGACCTTGTTCTCAACCACCGGCATCTTTTTTTCCTCCCTGTTACAGAGACAAACACTGGTGCGTAAATGGATGGCAACAGATTGGGAGCAGAAACTTGCCAAATGCAACGTAACTGTCAGATAGGTCTCCTACTATTTCAGAGTCCCAGAACTGTGTGCTGTCTCTAGTGGTTATCCCTGGAACTGAATTTGTTTTACTTTGGTTGGGGCATCACCTTCAACTGAAAGGTGCCTGGTGGGAGGCTTAACTCTGGGATGTTAAAGAAGTGGCAAGAAAAAGAAGTCTTTGTCTCTCTGCCGAGACTGTTGACTCCACAATCTGACTCAGGATATGGATGGATAGATTGATGGAAGGAGGGATGGATGTAGGGCTGCAACGATTAGTCGGGTAACTCGATTACAAAAATTGATCGAGGCAAATAAAATGCCTCGAGGCGTCGTTTAATTAATATCACGTGGTGATGTATTTTAATTTATGCATCATGGCGGCATTCTCAGACCACTGTGCTGTTCGGAGGGACTACATCACTGCTTCAGTAAATATATAAAATCTTTAGACATTTATAAAATATATAAAAACAGAACCTGTGGCCTACGGTGTGTCTGTACAGTATGACTGTTTCACCCGGACTGATGACAGACATTTCCACCAGCAGCAGCGGCTGGTAAAATGTAGAGAGTTCTAACCTGTGATATCAGTCAGCAGTGATGAGGCATGGCGAGGTGTCGGCTGCTAACGCACGCTAACCGTCTGGTAATCCGTCCCTCATCTGTCTCTCCTGCACACACGCAGAGTCAAAGCGCATGTTTTAGGCAGCGTGTGGCGGAGCCTCTGTTCCTGCAGCAAACTTTTATTCCGGATTAAACAGACACACTTTTAACAGGCGTGTCGTCCACCAAGACATCGGCTAGTTCTTACTGTGGACATGTTTACAAGTCACTCCTTCTTTCTACGGGAATTCTTCTTTTTATTCTTTTAAAAGGCAGAAATTCACGACCGGTTGAGAAGTTTTTCTCCACACATTGAGCACAAACACGTCGGCACATTTTAAAATATGATACTTTTAAAACATTTGAAAAATATAACATTTTGAAACATTTTCCTCCTGCATTAGGTAGTAACAACACATGCAACAGCTTCACAAATACACATTTATAGATATATTTTGGTTGAGTTTCTAGTATTTGTTTTACAAATTATGATAATAAAAAAAATCGTGAGAGTACTCGATTACTTGAAGAAATAATCGACAGAGTACTCGATTACAAAAGTACTGGATTGTTGCAGCTCTAGATGGATGGATGGATGGATAGATCATCAGGTTATAGTATCCCTATGGGTGTTTACGTAGCAGGCATGCTCACTTTCTGCTTTAGGCCAAGGATAAATCCATTGATTTTTATCTTTTTCCTTTAAGAAAAATGGTAACCTGATGGAAATTAGCCTTTGGATGCAGCAGGTCCAGGCCAGGTATTTGGCCTGTCATCTAGACCATAGTGATACTGTACCAATCAGTCAAAATGTTTCTGTTTATTAATCTATCCATCCATTTTCTTAACCGCTTCTTCCAATAATGGTCACAGGCAGCTGGAGTATCCAAGCAATCATCAGACACAGGTAGACCTGGACCGGTCACCAGTCTATTTATTAACAATTTCAGTTATGTGTATTCATATATTAGGTGGTGATGGTTCATGTTGAACCTGTTCCTGACCAACCACCAAAGGAGGTTCCTGGTTCTAGTCGATGTCTTGTGGTGAAAGAGACTGAGGTGGTCCATATCACTCGACAGCAGCTTCACTTTGTTGACCAGGAGTCACCAGACAGCGAGCTAACTTTCACAGTTACAACTCCACCTTTCTCCACTGGTACTCACGGGTGAGTTTATAAACCTCCACCTCCACACCCTAACAAAGCATCCTTTTTTTAAAAGTGTGTTTTCTTACTGGCCAGCAGTTTGGATGCAGGACGGTTATTCCTGGTCGACAGCATACCCAGATTCGTTAAAGACTCCAACGCACCAGTGCTGAGGCTCTTCACGCAAGTAAATCTCCTATTTTCCAGTTAGAAATGTTGTAATTACACAGCCTGTCTGCTTCTTACCAAACCAGTTTTTTCTCTTCTGCTTTGCTTAGCATGCAGTAAACTTCTTGAAAGTAGCATACATGCCTCCAATCCTGGACATCGGTCCTTACCCTCGGTATATCCAGTTTGTTTTCTCTGTCTCCAACCGGTTGGGGAAAACAGTGTCTGGAATCTGCTTTAACATCACCGTGATGCCAGTGGACAACCAGCCTCCACAGGTGGATCTTATCTTCATTCCTGTTAAAGTCCTTGTGTGCAGATACAGAAAGGTGACATGCACTTTGTTCCAGGTTATCACCAACCTCTTGATGGTAGACGAGGGAGGGGAGCGCTGGCTGGGCCCTGAACACATTCTGCTGTCAGATGTGGACTCACGAGAAGAAGTCTTGCAGGTGGAGCTTCAGAAGGAACCCGAGCATGGTGCCCTGAGGCTTGCTGGCCTTCCACTTAAACCAGGACAGACCCTGACTCTGCAAGACCTGAAAAGCCTTAAAGTTAGGTCAGACACCCCACATTTACTGGTTTGAGCTCAGACCTGAAGAATCTACCCAGACAGGTGTTTCTAGTCTTTCAGTAGGTTTAATTTAGTCCATTTTCTGTTTGCTACTTGGAAGACAGTTTTCACTGCAATAATGGGAGACTAAAACAACTACTTTACATCAAAAGATCCACCTCTTCACCGGCTTTCTAACACAGATATCCAACCAACCAATCAGACGGCAGCGTGTAGACCTGCTGAAGTTCCATTTGAGCATGAAGAACAGACATTTTCAGGTTGCTGGTCTGAGTATTTACTGGGATTTTCAACCACAACCATCTCCAGGGTTTCCAGGGGTCTGAAGAAGAGAAAACATCCAGCAGCAGCAGGTATCTGGACCAGAACCAGCAGAAGAACCACCAGAACTGGGTTCCCTCCTGTCAGTAAGAACAGGAAACTGAGGCTACAATTCACACAGACTCACCAGAACTGGACAATAGAAGATGGAGAAACGTTGCTGGTCTGATGAGTCTCCAGTTCAGCTCCACATTCACATGGTAGGATCAGAATCTGCTGGAAACATCATGACAACATGGATCCATCCTGCTTCTGGTTCCACTTTGGTCCCTTAGTCCCACGAGGACCTGGTTTAACCTCCACAGCCTACCTGAGTCCTGCTGCTGACCATGTCCATCCCTTTCTGAGCACAGTGGAGCATCTTCTGATGGAAACTTCAAGCAGGATGATGCACCATGTCACAAAGCTAAAATCATCTCCACCATGACAATGACTTCACTGTCCTACAACGGCCTCCACAGTCACCAGATCTACATCCAGCAGAGCAGCTTTGGGATGGAACGGGAGATTCTCATGGTGATGAGGTGGAACGGGAGATTCTCATGGTGATGAGGTGGAACGGGAGATTCTCATGGTGATGAGGTGGAACGGGAGATTCTCATGGTGATGAGGTGGAACGGGAGATTCTCATGGTGATGAGGTGGAACGGGAGATTCTCATGGTGATGAGGTGGAACGGGAGATTCTCATTGTGATGAGGTGGAATGGGAGATTCTCATGGTGATGTGGTGAAACAGGAGATTCTCATCATGATGTGGTGGAACGGGAGATTCTCATGGTGATGAGGTGGAACGGGAGATTCTCATGGTGATGAGGTGGAACGGGAGATTCTCATGGTGATGAGGTGGAACGGGAGATTCTCATGGTGATGAGGTGGAACGGGAGATTCTCATGGTGATGAGGTGGAACGGGAGATTCTCATGGTGATGAGGTGGAACGGGAGATTCTCATTGTGATGAGGTGGAATGGGAGATTCTCATGGTGATGTGGTGAAACAGGAGATTCTCATCATGATGTGGTGGAACGGGAGATTCTCATGGTGATGAGGTGGAACGGGAGATTCTCATGTTGATGAGGTGGAACAGGAGATTCTCATCATGATGTGGTGGAACGGGAGATTCTCATGGTGATGAGGTGGAACGGGAGATTCTCATGGTGATGAGGTGGAACGGGAGATTCTCATGGTGATGAGGTGGAATGGGAGATTCTCATGGTGATGTGGTGGAACAGGAGATTCTCATCATGATGTGGTGGAACGGGAGATTCTCATTGTGATGAGGTGGAACGGGAGATTCTCATGGTGATGAGGTGGAACGGGAGATTCTCATGGTGATGAGGTGGAACGGGAGATTCTCATCATGATGAGGTGGAATGGGAGATTCTCATGGTGATGTGGTGGAACAGGAGATTCTCATCATGATGAGGTGGAACGGGAGATTCTCATGGTGATGAGGTGGAACGGGAGATTCTCATGGTGATGAAGTGGAACAAGAGATTCTCATGGTGCTGAGATGGAACGGGAGATTCTCATCATGATGAGGTGGAACGGGAGATTCTCATCATGATGAGGTGGAACGGGAGATTCTCATGGTGATGAGGTGGAACGGGAGATTCTCATCATGATATGGAGGAACGGGATATTCTCATGGTTATAAGGTGGAACGGGAGATTCTCATGGTTATAAGGTGGAACGGGAGATTCTCATCGTGATGAGTTGGAACGGGAGATTCTCATGGTTATAAGGTCGAACGGGAGATTCTCATGGTTACAAGGTCGAACGGGAGATTCTCATGGTGATGAGCTGGAACAAAAGCTTCTCATCGTGATGGGGTGGAACGGGAGATTATCATGGTGATGAGGTGGAACGGGAGATTCTCATGGTGATGAGGTGGAACGGGAGATTCTCATGGTGATGAGGTGGAACGGGAGATTCTCATTATGATATGGAGGAATGGGAGATTCTCATGGTGATGAAGTGGAACAAGAGATTCTCATCGTGATGAGGTGGAATGGGAGATTCTCGTGGTGATGTGGTTGAACAGGAGATTCTCATCATGATGAGGTGGAACGGGATATTCTCATGGTGATGTGGTGGAACGGGAGATTCTCATCATGATAAGGAGGAACGGGAGATTCTCATGGTGATGAGGTGGAATGGGAGATTCTCATGGTGATGAGGTGGAACGGGAGATTTTCATCGTGATGAGGTGGAACGGGAGATTCTCATGGTTATAAGGTCGAACGGGAGATTCTCCTGGTGATGAGGTGGAATGGGAGATTCTCATGGTGATGAGGTGGAACGGGAGATTCTCATCGTGATGAGGTGGAACGGGAGATTCTCATGGTTATAAGGTCGAACGGGAGATTCTTATGGTGATGAATTGGAACGGGAGATTCTCATTGTGATGAGGTGAAACAAGAGATTCTCATGGTGTTGAGGTGGAACGGGAGATTCTCATGGTGATGAGGTGGAACGGGAGATTCTCATGGTGATGAAGTGGAACAAGAGATTCTCATGGTGATGAGGTGGAACGGGAGATTCTCATCATGATGAGGTGGAACGGGAGATTCTCATGGTGATGTGGTGGAACGGGAGATTCTCATCATGATGAGGTGGAACGGGAGATTCTCATGGTGATGAGGTGGAACGGGAGATTCTCATCATGATATGGAGGAACGGGATATTCTCATTGTTATAAGGTGGAACGGGAGATTCTCATGGTTATAAGGTCGAACGGGAGATTCTCATGGTTATAAGGTCGATCGGGAGATTCTCATGGTGATGAGCTGGAACAAAAGCTTCTGATCGTGATGGGGTGGAACGGGAGATTCTCATGGTGATGAGGTGGAACGGGAGATTCTCATGGTGATGAGGTGGAACGCGAGATTCTCATTATGATATGGAGGAATGGGAGATTCTCATGGTGATGAAGTGGAACAAGAGATTCTCATCGTGATGAGGTGGAATGGGAGATTCTCGTGGTGATGTGGTTGAACAGGAGATTCTCATCATGATGAGGTGGAACGGGAGATTCTCATCATGATAAGGAGGAACGGGAGATTCTCATGGTGATGAGGTGGAATGGGAGATTCTCATGGTGATGAGGTGGAACGGGAGATTTTCATCGTGATGAGGTGGAACGGGAGATTCTCATGGTTATAAGGTCGAACGGGAGATTCTCCTGGTGATGAGGTGGAATGGGAGATTCTCATGGTGATGAGGTGGAACGGGAGATTCTCATCGTGATGAGGTGGAACGGGAGATTCTCATGGTTATAAAGTCGAACGGGAGATTCTTATGGTGATGAATTGGAACGGGAGATTCTCATTGTGATGAGGTGAAACAAGAGATTCTCATGGTGTTGAGGTGGAACGGGAGATTCTCATGGTGATGAGGTGGAACGGGAGATTCTCATGGTGATGAAGTGGAACGGGAGATTCTCATGGTGATGAGGTGGAACGGGAGATTCTCATCATGATGAGGTGGAACGGGAGATTCTCATGGTGATGTGGTGGAACGGGAGATTCTCATCATGATGAGGTGGAACGGGAGATTCTCATGGTGATGAGGTGGAACGGGAGATTCTCATCATGATATGGAGGAAGGGGATATTCTCATTGTTATAAGGTGGAACGGGAGATTCTCATGGTTATAAGGTCGAACGGGAGATTCTCATGGTTATAAGGTCGATCGGGAGATTCTCATGGTGATGAGCTGGAACAAAAGCTTCTGATCATGATGGGGTGGAACGGGAGATTCTCATGGTGATGAGGTGGAACGGGAGATTCTCATGGTGATGAGGTGGAACGGGAGATTCTCATGGTGATGAGGTGGAACGCGAGATTCTCATTATGATATGGAGGAATGGGAGATTCTCATGGTGATGAAGTGGAACAAGAGATTCTCATCGTGATGAGGTGGAATGGGAGATTCTCGTGGTGATGTGGTGGAACAGGAGATTCTCATCATGATGAGGTGGAACGGGATATTCTCATGGTGATGTGGTGGAACGGGAGATTCTCATCATGATGAGGTGGAACGGGAGATTCTCATGGTGAAGTGGTGGAACGGGAGATTCTCATCATGATGAGGAGGAACGGGAGATTCTCATGGTGATGAGGTGGAATGGGAGATTCTCATGGTGATGAGGTGGAACGGGAGATTTTCATCGTGATGAGGTGGAACGGGAGATTCTCATGGTTATAAGGTCGAACGGGAGATTCTCCTGGTGATGAGGTGGAATGGGAGATTCTCATGGTGATTAGGTGGAACGGGAGATTCTCATCGTGATGAGGTGGAACGGGAGATTCTCATGGTTATAAGGTCGAACGGGAGATTCTTATGGTGATGAATTGGAACGGGAGATTCTCATTGTGATGAGGTGAAACAAGAGATTCTCATGGTGATGAGGTGGAACGGGAGATTCTCATGGTGATGAGGTGGAACGGGAGATTCTCATGGTGATGAAGTGGAACAAGACATTCTCATGGTGATGAGGTGGAACGGGAGATTCTCATCATGATGAGGTGGAACGGGAGATTCTCATGGTGATGTGGTGGAACGGGAGATTCTCATCATGATGAGGTGGAACGGGAGATTCTCGTGGTGATGAGGTGTAATGGCAGATTCTCATGGTGATGAGGTGTAATGGCAGATTCTCATGGTGATGAGGTGGAACAAGAGATTCTAATCATGATGAGGTGGAACGGGAGATTCTCATCGTGATGAGGTGGAACGGGATATTGTCATGGTGATGTGGTGGAACGCGAGATTCTCATGGTGATGAGGTGGAACGGGAGATTCTCATGGTTATATGGTCGAACGGGAGATTCTCATTATGATATGGAGGATAGGGAGATTCTCATCATGATGAGGTGGAACGTGAGATTCTCATGGTGACGAGTTGGAACGGGAGATTCTCATTGTGATGAGGTGGAACGGGAGATTCTCATGGTGATGTGGTGGAACGGGAGATTCTCATGGTGATGTGGTGGAACGGGATATTCTCATGGTGATGAGGTGGAACGGGAGATTCAATCATGATGAAGTGGAATTGGAGACTCTCATAATGAGGTGGAACGGGAGATTCTCATGGTGATGATGTGGAACGGGATATTCTCATGGTGATGAGGTGGAACGGGAGATTCAATCATGATGAAGTGGAATTGGAGACTCTCATAATGAGGTGGAACGGGAGATTCTCATAGTGATGATGTGGAACGGGAGATTCTCATGGTGATGAGGTGGAACGGTAGATTCTCTTGGTGATGTGGTGAAAAGGGAGATTCTAATGGTTATAAGGTCGAACGGGATATTCTTATGGTGATGAGGTGGAACGGGAGATTCAATCATGATGAAGCGGAATTGGAGACTCTCATAATGAGGTGGAACGGGAGATTCTCATGGTGATGAGGTGGAACGGGAGATTCTCATCATGATATGGAGGAACGGGATATTCTCATGGTTATAAGGTGGAACGGGAGATTCTCATGGTTATAAGGTCGAACGGGAGATTCTCATCGTGATGAGGTGGAACGGGAGATTCTCATGGTTATAAGGTCGAACGGTAGATTCTCATGGTTATAAGGTCGAACGGGAGATTCTCATGGTGATGAGCTGGAACAAAAGCTTCTCATCGTGATGGGGTGGAACGGGAGATTCTCATGGTGATGAGGTGGAACGGGAGATTCTCATGGTGATGAGGTGGAACGGGAGATTCTCATGGTGATGAGGTGGAACGGGAGATTCTCATTATGATATGGAGGAATGGGAGATTCTCATGGTGATGAAGTGGAACAAGAGATTCTCATCGTGATGAGGTGGAACGGGAGATTCTCATGGTGATGAGGTGGAACGGGATATTCTCATGGTGATGTGGTGGAACGGGAGATTCTCATGGTGATGCGGTGGAACGGGAGATTCTCATGGTTATAAGGTCGAACGGGAGATTCTTATGGTGATGAATTGGAACGGGAGATTCTCATTGTGATGAGGTGAAACCAGAGATTCTCATGGTGATGAGGTGGAACGGGAGATTGTCATGGTGATGAGGTGGAACGGGAGATTCTCATTATGATATGGAGGAATGGGAGATTCTCATGGTGATGAAGTGGAACAAGAGATTCTCATCGTGATGAGGTGGAATGGGAGATTCTCGTGGTGATGTGGTGGAAAAGGAGATTCTCATCATGATGAGGTGGAATGGGATATTCTCATGGTGATGTGGTGGAACGGGAGATTCTCATCATGATCAGGAGGAACGGGAGATTCTCATGGTGATGAGGTGGAATGGGAGATTCTCATGGTGATGAGGTGGAACGGGAGATTTTCATCGTGATGAGGTGGAACGGGAGATTCTCATGGTTATAAGGTCGAACGGGAGATTCTCCTGGTGATGAGGTGGAATGGGAGATTCTCATGGTGATGAGGTGGAACGGGAGATTCTCATGGTGATGAGGTGGAACGGGAGATTCTCATGGTTATAAGGTCGAACGGGAGATTCTTATGGTGATGAATTGGAACAGGAGATTCTCATTGTGATGAGGTGAAACAAGAGATTCTCATGGTGATGAGGTGGAACGGGAGATTCTCATGGTGATGAGGTGGAACGGGAGATTCTCATGGTGATGAAGTGGAACAAGAGATTCTCATGGTGCTGAGGTGGAACGGGAGATTCTCATCATGATGAGGTGGAACGGGAGATTCTCATGGTGATGTGGTGGAACGGGAGATTCTCATCATGATGAGGTGGAACGGGAGATTCTCATGGTGATGAGGTGGAACGGGAGATTCTCATCATGATATGGAGGAACGGGATATTCTCATGGTTATAAGGTGGAACGGGAGATTCTCATGGTTATAAGGTGGAACGGGAGATTCTCATCGTGATGAGTTGGAACGGGAGATTCTCATGGTTATAAGGTCGAACGGGAGATTCTCATGGTTACAAGGTCGAACGGGAGATTCTCATGGTGATGAGCTGGAACAAAAGCTTCTCATCGTGATGGGGTGGAACGGGAGATTCTCATGGTGATGAGGTGGAACGGGAGATTCTCGTGGTGATGAGGTGGAATGGGAGATTCTCGTGGTGATGTGGTGGAACAGGAGATTCTCATCATGATGAGGTGGAACGGGATATTCTCATGGTGATGTGGTGGAACGGGAGACTCTCATCATGATAAGGAGGAACGGGAGATTCTCATGGTGATGAGGTGGAATGGGAGATTCTCATGGTTATAAGGTCGAACGGGAGATTCTCCTGGTGATGAGGTGGAATGGGAGATTCTCATGGTGATGAGGTGGAACGGGAGATTCTCATCGTGATGAGGTGGAACGGGAGATTCTCATGGTTATAAGGTCGAACGGGAGATTCTTATGGTGATGAATTGGAACGGGAGATTCTCATTGTGATGAGGTGAAACAAGAGATTCTCATGGTGATGAGGTGGAACGGGAGATTCTCATGGTGATGAGGTGGAACGGGAGATTCTCATGGTGATGAAGTGGAACAAGAGATTCTCATGGTGATGAGGTGGAACGGGAGATTCTCATCATGATGAGGTGGAACGGGAGATTCTCATGGTGATGCTGTGGAACGGGAGATTCTCATCATGATGAGGTGGAACGGGAGATTCTCATGGTGATGAGGTGGAACGGGAGATTCTCATCATGATATGGAGGAACGGGATATTCTCATTGTTATAAGGTGGAACGGGAGATTCTCATGGTTATAAGGTCGAACGGGAGATTCTCATGGTTATAAGGTCGAACGGGAGATTCTCATGGTGATGAGCTGGAACAAAAGCTTCTGATCGTGATGGGGTGGAACGGGAGATTCTCATGGTGATGAGGTGGAACGGGAGATTCTCATGGTGATGAGGTGGAACGGGAGATTCTCATTATGATATGGAGGAATGGGAGATTCTCATGGTGATGAAGTGGAACAAGAGATTCTCATCGTGATGAGGTGGAATGGGAGATTCTCGTGGTGATGTGGTGGAACAGGAGATTCTCATCATGATGAGGTGGAACGGGATATTCTCATGGTGATGTGGTGGAACGGGAGATTCTCATCATGATGAGGTGGAACGGGAGATTCTCATGGTGAAGTGGTGGAACGGGAGATTCTCATCATGATGAGGAGGAACGGGAGATTCTCATGGTGATGAGGTGGAATGGGAGATTCTCATGGTGATGAGGTGGAACGGGAGATTTTCATCGTGATGAGGTGGAACGGGAGATTCTCATGGTTATAAGGTCGAACGGGAGATTCTCCTGGTGATGAGGTGGAATGGGAGATTCTCATGGTGATTAGGTGGAACGGGAGATTCTAATCGTGATGAGGTGGAACGGGAGATTCTCATTGTGATGAGGTGAAACAAGAGATTCTCATGGTGATGAGGTGGAACGGGAGATTCTCATGGTGATGAGGTGGAACGGGAGATTCTCATGGTTATAAGGTCGAACGGGAGATTCTTATGGTGATGAATTGGAACGGGAGATTCTCATTGTGATGAGGTGAAACAAGAGATTCTCATGGTGATGAGGTGGAACGGGAGATTCTCATGGTGATGAGGTGGAACGGGAGATTCTCATGGTGATGAAGTGGAACAAGACATTCTCATGGTGATGAGGTGGAACGGGAGATTCTCATCATGATGAGGTGGAACGGGAGATTCTCATGGTTATAAGGTCGAACGGGAGATTCTCCTGGTGATGAGGTGGAATGGGAGATTCTCATGGTTATAAGGTCGAACGGGAGATTCTTATGGTGATGAATTGGAACGGGAGATTCTCATTGTGATGAGGTGAAACAAGAGATTCTCATGGTGATGAGGTGGAACGGGAGATTCTCATGGTGATGAGGTGGAACGGGAGATTCTCATGGTGATGAAGTGGAACAAGACATTCTCATGGTGATGAGGTGGAACGGGAGATTCTCATCATGATGAGGTGGAACGGGAGATTCTCATGGTGATGTGGTGGAACGGGAGATTCTCATCATGATGAGGTGGAACGGGAGATTCTAATCATGATGAGGTGGAACGGGAGATTCTTATCGTGATGAGGTGGAACGGGATATTGTCATGGTGATGTGGTGGAACGCGAGATTCTCATGGTGATGAGGTGGAACGGGAGATTCTCATGGTTATATGGTCGAACGGGAGATTCTCATTATGATATGGAGGATAGGGAGATTCTCATCATGATGAGGTGGAACGTGAGATTCTCATGGTGACGAGTTGGAACGGGAGATTCTCATTGTGATGAGGTGGAACGGGAGATTCTCATGGTGATGTGGTGGAACGGGAGATTCTCATGGTGATGTGGTGGAACGGGATATTCTCATGGTGATGAGGTGGAACGGGAGATTCAATCATGATGAAGTGGAATTGGAGACTCTCATAATGAGGTGGAACGGGAGATTCTCATGGTGATGATGTGGAACGGGAGATTCTCATGGTGATGAGGTGGAACGGTAGATTCTCTTGGTGATGTGGTGAAACGGGAGATTCTAATGGTTATAAGGTCGAACGGGATATTCTTATGGTGATGAGGTGGAACGGGAGATTCAATCATGATGAAGCGGAATTGGAGACTCTCATAATGAGGTGGAACGGGAGATTCTCATGGTGATGAGGTGGAACGGGAGATTCTCATCATGATATGGAGGAACGGGATATTCTCATGGTTATAAGGTGGAACGGGAGATTCTCATGGTTATAAGGTCGAACGGGAGATTCTCATCGTGATGAGATGGAACGGGAGATTCTCATGGTTATAAGGTCGAACGGTAGATTCTCATGGTTATAAGGTCGAACGGGAGATTCTCATGGTGATGAGCTGGAACAAAAGCTTCTCATCGTGATGGGGTGGAACGGGAGATTCTCATGGTGATGAGGTGGAACGGGAGATTCTCATGGTGATGAGGTGGAACGGGAGATTCTCATGGTGATGAGGTGGAACGGGAGATTCTCATTATGATATGGAGGAATGGGAGATTCTCATGGTGATGAAGTGGAACAAGAGATTCTCATCGTGATGAGGTGGAACGGGAGATTCTCATGGTGATGAGGTGGAACGGGATATTCTCATGGTGATGTGGTGGAACGGGAGATTCTCATGGTGATGCGGTGGAACGGGAGATTCTCATGGTTATAAGGTCGAACGGGAGATTCTTATGGTGATGAATTGGAACGGGAGATTCTCATTGTGATGAGGTGAAACAAGAGATTCTCATGGTGATGAGGTGGAACGGGAGATTCTCATGGTGATGAGGTGGAACGGGAGATTCTCATTATGATATGGAGGAACGGGAGATTCTTATCATGATGAGGTGGAACGGGAGATTCTCATGGTGACGAGGTGGAACGGGAGATTTTCATTATGATATGGAGGAATTGGAGATTCTCATCATGATGAGGTGGAACGGTAGATTCTCATGGTGATGAGGTGGAATGGGAGATTCTCATTATGATATGGAGTAATGGGAGATTCTCATCATGATGAGGTGGAACGGGAGATTCTCATTGTGATGAGGTGGAATGGGATATTCTCATGGTGATGTGGTGGAACGGGAGATTTTCATCGTGATGCGGTAGAACGGGAGATTCTCATGGTTATAAGGCCGAACGGGAGATTCTTATGGTGATGAGGTCGAACGGGAGATTCTCATCATGATGAGGTGGAACGGGAGATTCTCATGGTTATAAGGCCGAACGGGAGATTCTTATGGTGATGAGGTCGAACGGGAGATTCTCATCATGATGAGGTGGAACGGGAGATTCTCATGGTGATGATGTGGAACGGGAGATTCTTATGGTGATGAGGTCGAACGGGAGATTCTCATCATGATGAGGTGGAACGTGAGATTCTCATTTCGATGAGGTGGAACACGAGATTCTCATCGTGATGGGTGGCACGGGAGATTCTCATCATGATGAGGTGGAACGGGAGATTCTCATGGTTATAAGGTGGAACGGGAGATTCTCATCGTGATGACGTGGAACGGGAGATTCTCATGGTTATAAGGTCGAACGGGAGATTCTCATGGTTATAAGGTCGAACGGGAGATTCTCATGGTGATGAGGTGGAACAAGAGATTCTCATCGTGATGAGGTGGAACGGGAGATTCTCATCGTGATGAGGTGGAACCGGAGATTGTCATGGTGATGTGGTGGAACTGGAGATTCTCATCATCATGAGGTGGAACGGGAGATTCTCATCATGATGAAGTGGAAGGGGAGATTCTCATGGTAATGAGGTGGAATGGGAGATTCTCATGGTGATGAAGTTGAACGAGAGATTCTCATCATGATATGGTGGAACGGGAGATTCTTATGGTGATGAGGTTGAACAAGAGATTCTCATCGTGATGGGGTGGAACGAGAGATTCTCTTGGTGATGAGGTTGAATGGGAGATTCTCATGGTGATGAGGTGGAATGGGACATTCTCGTGGTGATGAGGTGGAATGGGAGATTCTCATTATGATATGGAGGAATGGGAGATTCTCATGGTGATGAAGTGGAACAAGAGATTCTCATGGTGATGAGGTGGAACGGGAGATTCACATCGTGATGAGGTGGAACGGGATATTCTCATGGTTATAAGGTCGAAAGGGAGATTCTTATGGTGATGAAGTGGAACAAGAGATTCTCATCATGATGGGTGGAACAAGATATTCTCATCGTGATGAAGTGGAACAAGAGATTCTCATGGTTATAAGGTCGAACGGGAGATTCTCCTGGTGATGAGGTCGAATGGGAGATTCTCATGGTGATGAGGTGGAACGGGAGATTCTCATCGTGATGAGGTGGAACAAGAGATTCTCATGGTGATGAGGTGGAACGGGAGATTCTCATGGTGATGAGGTGGAACGGGAGATTCTCATGGTGATGAAGTGGAACAAGAGATTCTCATGGTGATGAGGTGGAACGGGAGATTCTCATCATGATGAGGTGGAACGGGAGATTCTCATGGTGATGTGGTGGAACGGGAGATTCTCATCATGATGAGGTGGAACGGGAGATTCTCATGGTGATGAGGTGTAATGGCAGATTCTCATGGTGATGAGATGGAACGGGAGATTCTCATCATGATGTGGTGAAACGGGAAATTCTCATGGTGATGAGGTGGAACAAGAGATTCTAATCATGATGAGGTGGAACGGGAGATTCTCATCGTGATGAGGTGGAACGTGAGATTCTCATGGTGACGAGTTGGAACGGGAGATTCTCATTGTGATGAGGTGGAACGGGAGATTCTCATGGTGATGTGGTGGAACGGGAGATTCTCATGGTGATGTGGTGGAACGGGATATTCTCATGGTGATGAGGTGGAACGGGAGATTCTCATTGTGATGAGGTGGAACGGGATATTCTCATGGTGATGAGGTGGAACGGGAGATTCTCATTGTGTTGAGGTGGAGCGGGAGATTCTCATGGTGATGAGGTGGAACGGGAGATTCAATCATGATGAAGTGGAATTGGAGACTCTCATAATGAGGTGGAACGGGAGATTCTCATGGTGATGAGGTGGAACGGGAGATTCTCATGGTGATGAGGTGGAACGGTAGATTCTCTTGGTGATGAGGTGGAACGGGAGATTCAATCATGATGAAGTGGAATTGGAGACTCTCATAATGAGGTGGAACGGGAGATTCTGATGGTGATGAGGTGGAACGGGAGATTCTCATGGTGATGAGGTGGAACGGTAGATTCTCTTGGTGATGAGGTGGAACGGGAGATTCTCATGGTGATGTGGTGGAACGGGATATTCTCATGGTGATGAGGTGGAACGGGAGATTCTCATTGTGATGAGGTGGAGCGGGAGATTCTCATGGTGATGTGGTGGAACGGGATATTCTCATGGTGAAGAGGTGGAACGGGAGATTCAATCATGATGAAGTGGAATTGGAGACTCTCATAATGAGGTGGAACGGGAGATTCTCATGGTGATGAGGTGGAACGGGAGATTGTCATGGTGATGAGGTGGAACGGTAGATTCTCTTGGTGATGTGGTGGAACGAGAGATTCTAATGGTTATAAGGTCGAACGGGATATTCTTATGGTGATGAGGTGGAACGGGAGATTCTCATGGTGATGAGGTGGAACAAGAGATTCTCATCGTGATGAGGTGGAACGGGAGATTCTCATGGTGATGAGGTGGAACGGGATATTCTCATGGTGATGTGGTGGAACGGGAGATTCTCATGGTTATAAGGTCGAACGGGAGATTCTTATGGTGATGAATTGGAACGGGAGATTTTCATTGTGATGAGGTGAAACAAGAGATTCTCATGGTGATGAGGTGGAACGGGAGATTCTCATGGTGATGTGGTGGAACGGGATATTCTCATGGTGATGAGGTGGAACGGGAGATTCTCATTGTGATGAGGTGGAGTGGGAGATTCTCATGGTGATGTGGTGGAACGGGATATTCTCATGGTGAAGAGGTGGAACGGGAGATTCAATCATGATGAAGTGGAATTGGAGACTCTCATAATGAGGTGGAACGGGAGATTCTCATGGTGATGAGGTCGAACGGGAGATTCTCATCGTGATGAGGTGGAACGGGAGATTCTCATGGTTATAAGGTCGAACGGGAGATTCTCATGGTTATAAGGTCGAACGGGAGATTCTCATGGTGATGAGGTGGAACGGGAGATTCTCATGGTGATGAGGTGGAACAAGAGATTCTCATCGTGATGAGGTGGAACGGGAGATTCTCATGGTGATGAGGTGGAACGGGATATTCTCATGGTGATGTGGTGGAACGGGAGATTCTCATGGTTATAAGGTCGAACGGGAGATTCTTATGGTGATGAATTGGAACGGGAGATTCTCATTGTGATGAGGTGAAACAAGAGATTCTCATGGTGATGAGGTGGAACGGGAGATTCTCATGGTGATGAGGTGGAACGGGAGATTCTCATCATGATGAGGTGGAACTGGAGATTCTCATGGTGATGTGGTGGAACGGGAGATTCTCATCATGATGAGGTGGAACGGGAGATTCTCATGGTGATGAGGTGTAATGGCAGATTCTCATGGTGATGAGATGGAACGGGAGATTCTCATCATGATGTGGTGAAACGGGAAATTCTCATGGTGATGAGGTGGAACAAGAGATTCTAATCATGATGAGGTGGAACGGGAGATTCTCATCGTGATGAGGTGGAACGTGAGATTCTCATGGTGACGAGTTGGAACGGGAGATTCTCATTGTGATGAGGTGGAACGGGAGATTCTCATGGTGATGTGGTGGAATGGGAGATTCTCATGGTGATGTGGTGGAACGGGATATTCTCATGGTGATGAGGTGGAACGGGAGATTCTCATTGTGATGAGGTGGAACGGGATATTCTCATGGTGAAGAGGTGGAACGGGAGATTCTCATTGTGTTGAGGTGGAGCGGGAGATTCTCATGGTGATGAGGTGGAACGGGAGATTCAATCATGATGAAGTGGAATTGGAGACTCTCATAATGAGGTGGAACGGGAGATTCTCATGGTGATGAGGTGGAACGGGAGATTCTCATGGTGATGAGGTGGAACGGTAGATTCTCTTGGTGATGAGGTGGAACGGGAGATTCAATCATGATGAAGTGGAATTGGAGACTCTCATAATGAGGTGGAACGGGAGATTCTGATGGTGATGAGGTGGAACGGGAGATTCTCATGGTGATGAGGTGGAACGGTAGATTCTCTTGGTGATGAGGTGGAACGGGAGATTCTCATGGTGATGTGGTGGAACGGGATATTCTCATGGTGATGAGGTGGAACGGGAGATTCTCATTGTGATGAGGTGGAGCGGGAGATTCTCATGGTGATGTGGTGGAACGGGATATTCTCATGGTGAAGAGGTGGAACGGGAGATTCAATCATGATGAAGTGTAATTGGAGACTCTCATAATGAGGTGGAACGGGAGATTCTCATGGTGATGAGGTGGAACGGGAGATTGTCATGGTGATGAGGTGGAACGGTAGATTCTCTTGGTGATGTGGTGGAACGAGAGATTCTAATGGTTATAAGGTCGAACGGGATATTCTTATGGTGATGAGGTGGAACGGGAGATTCTCATGGTGATGAGGTGGAACAAGAGATTCTCATCGTGATGAGGTGGAACGGGAGATTCTCATGGTGATGAGGTGGAACGGGATATTCTCATGGTGATGTGGTGGAACGGGAGATTCTCATGGTTATAAGGTCGAACGGGAGATTCTTATGGTGATGAATTGGAACGGGAGATTCTCATTGTGATGAGGTGAAACAAGAGATTCTCATGGTGATGAGGTGGAACGGGAGATTCTCATGGTGATGTGGTGGAACGGGATATTCTCATGGTGATGAGGTGGAACGGGAGATTCTCATTGTGATGAGGTGGAGCGGGAGATTCTCATGGTGATGTGGTGGAACGGGATATTCTCATGGTGAAGAGGTGGAACGGGAGATTCAATCATGATGAAGTGGAATTGGAGACTCTCATAATGAGGTGGAACGGGAGATTCTCATGGTGATGAGGTCGAACGGGAGATTCTCATCGTGATGAGGTGGAACGGGAGATTCTCATGGTTATAAGGTCGAACGGGAGATTCTCATGGTTATAAGGTCGAACGGGAGATTCTCATGGTGATGAGGTGGAACGGGAGATTCTCATGGTGATGAGGTGGAACAAGAGATTCTCATCGTGATGAGGTGGAACTGGAGATTCTCATGGTGATGAGGTGGAACGGGATATTCTCATGGTGATGTGGTGGAACGGGAGATTCTCATGGTTATAAGGTCGAACGGGAGATTCTTATGGTGATGAATTGGAACGGGAGATTCTCATTGTGATGAGGTGAAACAAGAGATTCTCATGGTGATGAGGTGGAACGGGAGATTCTCATGGTGATGAGGTGGAACGGGAGATTCTCATTATGATATGGAGGAACGGGAGATTCTTATCATAATGAGGTGGAACGGGTGATTCTCATGGTGACGAGGTGGAACGGGAGATTCTCATTATGATATGGAGGAATGGGAGATTCTCATCATGATGAGGTGGAACGGTAGATTCTCATGGTGATGAGGTGGAATGGGAGATTCTCATTATGATATGGAGTAATGGGAGATTCTCATCAAGATGAGGTGGAACGGGAGATTCTGATTGTGATGAGGTGGAATGGGATATTCTCATGGCGATGTGGTGGAACGGGAGATTTTCATCGTGATGCGGTAGAACGGGAGATTCTCATGGTTATAAGGCCGAACGGGAGATTCTTATGGTGATGAGGTCGAACGGGAGATTCTCATCATGATGAGGTGGAACGGGAGATTCTCATGGTGATGATGTGGAACGGGAGATTCTCATGGTGATGAGGTGGAACGTGAGATTCTCATTTCGATGAGGTGGAACACGAGATTCTCATGGTGATGGGTGGAACGGGAGATTCTCATCATGATGAGGTGGAACGGGAGATTCTCATGGTTATAAAATCGAACGGGAGATTCTCATGGTTATAAGGTCGAACGGGAGATTCTCATGGTGATGAGGTGGAACAAGAGATTCTCATCATGATGAAGTGGAAGGGGAGATTCTCATGGTGATGAGGTGGAATGGGAGATTCTCATGGTGATGAAGTTGAACGAGAGATTCTCATCATGATATGGTGGAACGGGAGATTCTTATGGTGATGAGGTGGAACAAGAGATTCTCATCGTGATGGGGTGGAACGAGAGATTCTCTTGGTGATGAGGTTGAATGGGAGATTCTCATGGTGATGAGGTGGAATGGGAGATTCTCATTATGATATGGAGGAATGGGAGATTCTCATGGTGATGAAGTGGAACAAGAGATTCTCATGGTGATGAGGTGGAACGGGACATTCACATCGTGATGAGGTGGAACAAGAGATTCTCATGGTGATGAGGTGGAACGGGAGATTCTCATCGTGATGAGGTGGAACAGGAGATTCTCATGGTTATAAGGTCGAACGGGAGATTCTCACCGTCATGAGGTGGAACGGGAGATTCTCATGGTTATAAGGTCGAACGGGAGATTCTCATGGTTATAAAGTGGAACGGAAGATTTTCATGGTGATGAGTTGGAACGGGAGATTCTCATGGTGATGAGGTGGAACGAGAGGTTCTCATGGTGATGAGGTGGAACCGGAGATTCTCATGGCGATGTGGTGGAACGGGAGATTCTCATGTTGATGTGGTGGAGTGGGAGTTTCTCATGATGATGAGGTGGAACAAGAGATTCTCATCGGGATTGGGTGGAACGGGAGATTCTCATGGTGACGAGGTGGAATGGGAGATTCTCGTGGTGATGTGGTGGAACAGGAGATTCTCATCATCATAAGTTGGAACGGGATATTCTCATGGTGATGTGGTGGAACGGGAGATTCTCATCATGATGAGGTGGAATGGGAGATTCTCATGGTGATGAGGTGGAACGGGAGATTTTCATCGTGATGAGGTGGAACGGGAGATTCTCATGGTTATAAGGTCGAACGGGAGATTCTCATCGTGATGAGGTGGAACGGGAGATTCTCATGGTTATAAGGTCGAACGGGAGATTCTCATGTTTATAAGGTCGAACGGGAGGTCCTCATGGTGATGAGGTGGAACGGGAGATTCTCATTATGATATGGAGGAATGGGAGATTCTCATGGTTATAAGGTCGAACGGGAGATTCTTATGGTGATGAATTGGAACGGGAGATTCTCATTGTGATGAGGTGAAACAAGAGATTCTCATGGTGATGAGGTGGAACGGGAGATTCTCATGGTGATGAGGTGGAACGGGAGATTCTCATTTTGATATGGAGGAATGGGAGATTCTTATCATGATGAGGTGGAACGGGAGATTCTCATTATGATATGGAGGAACGGGAGATTCTTATCATGATGACGTGGAACGGGAGATTCTCATGGTGATGAGGTGGAACGGGAGATTCTCATGGCTATGAGGTGGAACGGGAGATTCTCATGGTTATAAGGTCGAACGGGAGATTCTTATGGCAATGAGTTGGAACGAGAGATTCTCATGGTGATGAGGTTGAACGGGAGATTCTCATTATGATATGGAGGAATGGGAGATTCTCATGGCTATGAGGTGGAACGGGAGATTCTCATGTTGTTGTGGTGAAACGGGCGATTCTCATGATGATGAGGTGGAACGGGAGGTTCTCATGGTGATGATGTGGAACGGGAGATTCTCATAGTGATGAGGTGGAACGGGAGATTCTAATGGTGATGAGATGGAACAGGAGGTTCTCATGGTGATGAGATGGAACGGGAGATTCTCATGGTGATGAGGTGGAACGGGAGATTCTCATGGTGATGAGGTGGATCGGGAGATTCTCATGGTGATGATGTGGAACGTGAGGTTCTCATGGTGATGAGGTGGAACGGGAGATTCTAATGGTTATAAGGTCGAACGGGACATTCTTATGGTGAAAAGGTGGAACTGGAGATTCTCATGGTGATGAGGTGGAATGGGAGATTCTCATGGTGATGATATGGAACGTGAGGTTCTCATGATGATGAGGTGGAACCGGAGATTCTCATGGTCATGAGGTGGAACGGGAGATTCTCATGGCTATGAGGTGGAACGGGAGATTCTCATGGTGATCAGCTGGAACAGGAGGTTCTCATGGTGATGAGGTGGAACGGGATGTACTCATGGTGATGAGGTGGAACGGGATGTACTCATGGTGATGAGGTGGACCGGGAGATTCTCATGGTGATGAGGTGGAACGGGAGATTCAATCATGATATGGAGGAACGGGATGTTCTAATGGTAATGTGGTGGAACGGGAGATTCTCATGGTGATGTGGTGGAACGGGATATTCTCATGGTGATGTGGTGGAACGGGAGATTCTCATCATGCTATGGAGGAACGGGATATTCTCATGATGATTTGGTGGAACGGGAGATCCTCATGTTGATGTGGTGGATCGGGAGATTCAATCATGACGAAGCGGAATTGGAGACTCTCATAATGAGGTGGAACGGGAGATTCTCATCATGATATGGAGGAACGGGATATTCTCATGGTGATGTGGTGGAACAGGAGATTCTCACCGTGATGTGGTGGAACGGGAGATTCTCATCGTGATGTTGTGGAACGGGAGATTCAATCATGATGAAGCGGAGTTGGAGACTATCATAATGAGGTGGAACAGGAGATTGTCATGGTGATGAGGTGGAACGGGATGTTCTCATGGTGATGAGGTGGAACGGGAGATTCTCATGGTGATGAGGTGGAACGGGAGATTCTCATGGTGATGAGGTGGAACGGTAGATTCTCATGGTGATGAGGTGGAACGGGATATTCTCATGGTGATGAGGTGGAACTTGAGATTCTCATCATGATATGGAGGAACGGGATATTCTCATGGTGATGCGGTGGAACCCTGAGATTCAATCATGATGAAGCGCAATTGGAGACTCTCATAATGAGGTGGAATGGGAGATTCTCATAATGATATGGAGGAACGGGATATTCTCATGGTGATGAGGTTGAACGGGAGATTCTAATCATGATGAGGTGGAACGGGAGATTCTCTTGGTGATGAGGTGGAATGGGAGATTCTCATGGTGATGAGGTGGATAGGGACATTCTCATGGTGATGAGGTGGAACGGGAGATTCTCATCGTGATGTTGTGGAACGGAAGATTCAATCATGATGAAGCGGAGTTGGAGACTCTCATAATGAGATTCTCATGTTGATGTGGTGGAATGGGAGATTCTCATGATGATGTGCTGGAATGGGAGATTCTCATGATGATGAGGTGGAACAAGAGATTCTCATGGTGATGTGGTGGAACGGGAGATTCTCATGGTTATAAGGTCGAACGGGAGATTCTTATGGTAATGAGTTGGAACGAGAGATTCTCATGGTGATGAGGTGGAACGGGAGATTCTCATTATGATATGGAGGAATGGGAGATTCTTATCATGATGAGGTGGAACGGGAGATTCTCATTATGATATGGAGGAACGGGAGATTCTTATCATGATGACGTGGAACGGGAGATTCTCATGGTGATGAGGTGGAACGGGAGATTCTCATGGCTATGAGGTGGAACGGGAGATTCTCATGGTTATAAGGTCGAACGGGAGATTCTTATGGCAATGAGTTGGAACGAGAGATTCTCATGGTGATGAGGTGGAACGGGAGATTCTCATTATGATATGGAGGAATGGGAGATTCTCATGGCTATGAGGTGGAACGGGAGATTCTCATGTTGTTGTGGTGAAACGGGCGATTCTCATGATGATGAGGTGGAACGGGAGGTTCTCATGGTGATGATGTGGAACGGGAGATTCTCATAGTGATGAGGTGGAACGGGAGATTCTAATGGTGATGAGATGGAACAGGAGGTTCTCATGGTGATGAGGTGGAACGGGAGATTCTCATGGTGATGAGGTGGAACGGGAGATTCTCATGGTGATGAGGTGGATCGGGAGATTCTCATGGTGATGATGTGGAACGTGAGGTTCTCATGGTGATGAGGTGGAACGGGAGATTCTAATGGTTATAAGGTCGAACGGGACATTCTTATGGTGAAAAGGTGGAACTGGAGATTCTCATGGTGATGAGGTGGAATGGGAGATTCTCATGGTGATGATATGGAACGTGAGGTTCTCATGGTGATGAGGTGGAACCGGAGATTCTCATGGTCATGAAGTGGAACGGGAGATTCTCATGGCTATGAGGTGGAACGGGAGATTCTCATGGTGATCAGCTGGAACAGGAGGTTCTCATGGTGATGAGGTGGAACGGGATGTACTCATGGTGATGAGGTGGAACGGGATGTACTCATGGTGATGAGGTGGACCGGGAGATTCTCATGGTGATGAGGTGGAACGGGAGATTCAATCATGATATGGAGGAACGGGATGTTCTCATGGTAATGTGGTGGAACGGGAGATTCTCATGGTGATGTGGTGGAACGGGATATTCTCATGGTGATGTGGTGGAACGGGAGATTCTCATCATGCTATGGAGGAACGGGATATTCTCATGATGATGTGGTGGAACGGGAGATCCTCATGTTGATGTGGTGGATCGGGAGATTCAATCATGACGAAGCGGAATTGGAGACTCTCATAATGAGGTGGAACGGGAGATTCTCATCATGATATGGAGGAACGGGATATTCTCATGGTGATGTGGTGGAACAGGAGATTCTCACCGTGATGTGGTGGAACGGGAGATTCTCATCGTGATGTTGTGGAACGGGAGATTCAATCATGATGAAGCGGAGTTGGAGACTATCATAATGAGGTGGAACAGGAGATTGTCATGGTGATGAGGTGGAACGGGATGTTCTCATGGTGATGAGGTGGAACGGGAGATTCTCATGGTGATGAGGTGGAACGGGAGATTCTCATGGTGATGAGGTGGAACGGTAGATTCTCATGGTGATGACGTGGAACGGGATATTCTCATGGTGATGAGGTGGAACTTGAGATTCTCATCATGATATGGAGGAACGGGATATTCTCATGGTGATGCGGTGGAACCCTGAGATTCAATCATGATGAAGCGCAATTGGAGACTCTCATAATGAGGTGGAATGGGAGATTCTCATAATGATATGGAGGAACGGGATATTCTCATGGTGATGAGGTTGAACGGGAGATTCTAATCATGATGAGGTGGAACGGGAGATTCTCTTGGTGATGAGGTGGAATGGGAGATTCTCATGGTGATGAGGTGGATAGGGACATTCTCATGGTGATGAGGTGGAACGGGAGATTCTCATCGTGATGTTGTGGAACGGAAGATTCAATCATGATGAAGCGGAGTTGGAGACTCTCATAATGAGATTCTCATGTTGATGTGGTGGAATGGGAGATTCTCATGATGATGTGCTGGAATGGGAGATTCTCATGATGATGAGGTGGAACAAGAGATTCTCATGGTGATGTGGTGGAACGGGAGATTCTCATGGTTATAAGGTCGAACGGGAGATTCTTATGGTAATGAGTTCGAACGAGAGATTCTCATGGTGATGAGGTGGAACGGGAGATTCTCATTATGATATGGAGGAATGGGAGATTCTCATGGCTATGAGGTGGAACGGGAGATTCTCATGTTGTTGTGGTGAAACGGGCGATTCTCATGATAATGAGGTGGAACGGGAGGTTCTCATGGTGATGATGTGGAACGGGAGATTCTCATAGTGATGAGGTGGAACGGGAGATTCTAATGGTGATGAGATGGAACCGGAGGTTCTCATGGTGATGAGGTGGAACGGGAGATTCTCATGGTGATGAGGTGGAACGGGAGATTCTCATGGTGATGAGGTGGATCGGGAGATTCTCATGGTGATGATATGGAACGTGAGGTTCTCATGGTGATGAGGTGGAACGGGAGATTCTAATGGTTATAAGGTCGAACGGGACATTCTTATGGTGAAAAGGTTGAACTGGAGATTCTCATGGTGATGAGGTGGAACGGGAGATTCTCATGGTGATGATATGGAACGTGAGGTTCTCATGGTGATGAGGTGGAACGGGAGATTCTCATGGTCATGAGGTGGAACGGGAGATTCTCATGGCTATGAGGTGGAACGGGAGATTCTCATGGTGATCAGCTGGAACAGGAGGTTCTCATGGTGATGAGGTGGAACGGGATGTACTCATGGTGATGAGGTGGAACGGGAGATTCTCATGGTGATGTGGTGGAACGGGAGATTCTCATCATGATATGGAGGAACGGGATATTCTCATGATGATGTGGTGGAACGGGAGATCCTCATGTTGATGTGGTGGATCGGGAGATTCAATCATGACGAAGCGGAATTGGAGACTCTCATAATGAGGTGGAACGGGAGATTCTCATCATGATATGGAGGAACGGGATATTCTCATGGTGATGTGGTGGAACAGGAGATTCTCACCGTGATGTGGTGGAACGGGAGATTCTCATCGTGATGTTGTGGAACGGGAGATTCAATCATGATGAAGCGGAGTTGGAGACTCTCATAATGAGGTGGAACAGGAGATTGTCATGGTGATGAGGTGGAACGGGATGTTCTCATGGTGATGAGGTGGAACGGGAGATTCTCATGGTGATGAGGTGGAACGGGAGATTCTCATGGTGATGAGGTGGAACGGTAGATTCTCATGGTGATGAGGTGGAACGGGATATTCTCATGGTGATGAGGTGGAACTTGAGATTCTCATCATGATATGGAGGAACGGGATATTCTCATGGTGATGTGTGGTGGAACAGGATATTCTCATGGTGATGCGGTGGAACCCTGAGATTCAATCATGATGAAGCGCAATTGGAGACTCTCATAATGAGGTGGAATGGGAGATTCTCATAATGATATGGAGGAACGGGATATTCTCATGGTGATGAGGTTGAATGGGAGATTCTAATCATGATGAGGTGGAACGGGAGATTCTCTTGGTGATGAGGTGGAATGGGAGATTCTCATGGTGATGAGGTGGATCGGGAGATTCAATCATGATGAAGCCGAATTGGAGACTCTCATAATGAGGTGGAACGGGAGATTCTCATGGTGATGAGGTGGAACAGGAGATTCTCACCGTGATGTGGTGGAACGGGAGATTCTCATCGTGATGTTGTGGAACGGAAGATTCAATCATGATGAAGCGGAGTTGGAGACTCTCATAATGAGATTCTCATGTTGATGTGGTGGAATGGGAGATTCTCATGGTGATGTGGTGGAATGGGAGATTCTCATGATGATGAGGTGGAACAAGAGATTCTCATGGTGATGTGGTGGAACGGGAGATTCTCATGGTTATAAGGTCGAACGGGAGATTCTTATGGTAATGAGTTGGAACGAGAGATTCTCATGGTGATGAGGTGGAACGGGAGATTCTCATTATGATATGGAGGAATGGGAGATTCTCATGGCTATGAGGTGGAACGGGAGATTCTCATGTTGTTGTGGTGAAACGGGCGATTCTCATGATGATGAGGTGGAACGGGAGGTTCTCATGGTGATGATGTGGAACGGGAGATTCTCATAGTGATGAGGTGGAACGGGAGATTCTAATGGTGATGAGATGGAACAGGAGGTTCTCATGGTGATGAGGTGGAACGGGAGATTCTCATGGTGATGAGGTGGAACCGGAGATTCTCATGGTGATGAGGTGGATCGGGAGATTCTCATGGTGATGATATGGAACGTGAGGTTCTCATGGTGATGAGGTGGAACGGGAGATTCTAATGGTTATAAGGTCGAACGGGACATTCTCATAGTGAAAAGGTGGAACTGGAGATTCTCATGGTGATGAGGAGGAACGGGAGATTCTCATGGTGATGATATGGAACGTGAGGTTCTCATGGTGATGAGGTGGAACGGGAGATTCTCATGGTCATGAGGTGGAACGGGAGATTCTCATGGCTATGAGGTGGAACGGGAGATTCTCATGGTGATCAGCTGGAACAGGAGGTTCTCATGGTGATGAGGTGGAACGGGATGTACTCATGGTGATGAGGTGGAACGGGAGATTCTCATGGTGATGAGGTGGAACGGGAGATTCAATCATGATATGGAGGAACGGGATGTTCTCATGGTAATGTGGTGGAACGGGAGATTCTCATGGTGATGTGGTGGAAACGGAGATTCTCATGGTAATGTGGTGGAACGGGAGATTCTCATGGTGATGTGGTGGAACGGGATATTCTCATGGTGATGTGGTGGAACGGGAGATTCTCATCATGATATGGAGGAACGGGATATTCTCATGATGATGTGGTGGAACGGGAGATTCAATCATGACGAAGCGGAATTGGAGACTCTCATAATGAGGTGGAACGGGAGATTCTCATCATGATATGGAGGAACGGGATATTCTCATGGTGATGTGGTGGAACAGGAGATTCTCACCGTGATGTGGTGGAACGGGAGATTCTCATCGTGATGTTGTGGAACGGGAGATTCAATCATGATGAAGCGGAGTTGGAGACTCTCATAATGAGGTGGAACAGGAGATTGTCATGGTGATGAGGTGGAACGGGAGATTCTCATGGTGATGAGTTGGATCGGGAGATTCTCATGGTGATGAGGTGGAACGGGATGTTCTCATGGTGATGAGGTGGAACGGGAGATTCTCATGGTGATGAGGTGGAACGGGAGATTCTCATGGTGATGAGGTGGAACGGTAGATTCTCATGGTGATGAGGTGGAACGGGAGATTCTCATGGTTATAAGGTCGAACGGGAGATTCTCATCGTGATGAGGTGGAACGGGAGATTCTCATGGTTATAAGGTCGAACGGGAGATTCTCATGTTTATAAGGTCGAACGGGAGGTCCTCATGGTGATGAGGTGGAACGGGAGATTCTCATTATGATATGGAGGAATGGGAGATTCTCATGGTTATAAGGTCGAACGGGAGATTCTTATGGTGATGAATTGGAACGGGAGATTCTCATTGTGATGAGGTGAAACAAGAGATTCTCATGGTGATGAGGTGGAACGGGAGATTCTCATGGTGATGAGGTGGAACGGGAGATTCTCATTATGATATGGAGGAATGGGAGATTCTTATCATGATGAGGTGGAACGGGAGATTCTCATTATGATATGGAGGAACGGGAGATTCTTATCATGATGAGGTGGAACGGGAGATTCTCATGGTGATGAGGTGGAACGGGAGATTCTCATGGCTATGAGGTGGAACGGGAGATTCTCATGGTTATAAGGTCGAACGGGAGATTCTTATGGCAATGAGTTGGAACGAGAGATTCTCATGGTGATGAGGTGGAACGGGAGATTCTCATTATGATATGGAGGAATGGGAGATTCTCATGGCTATGAGGTGGAACGGGAGATTCTCATGTTGTTGTGGTGAAACGGGCGATTCTCATGATGATGAGGTGGAACGGGAGGTTCTCATGGTGATGATGTGGAACGGGAGATTCTCATAGTGATGAGGTGGAACGGGAGATTCTAATGGTGATGAGATGGAACAGGAGGTTCTCATGGTGATGAGGTGGAACGGGAGATTCTCATGGTGATGAGGTGGAACCGGAGATTCTCATGGTGATGAGGTGGATCGGGAGATTCTCATGGTGATGATATGGAACGTGAGGTTCTCATGGTGATGAGGTGGAACGGGAGATTCTAATGGTTATAAGGTCGAACGGGACATTCTCATAGTGAAAAGGTGGAACTGGAGATTCTCATGGTGATGAGGAGGAACGGGAGATTCTCATGGTGATGATATGGAACGTGAGGATCTCATGGTGATGAGGTGGAACGGGAGATTCTCATGGTCATGAGGTGGAACGGGAGATTCTCATGGCTATGAGGTGGAACGGGAGATTCTCATGGTGATCAGCTGGAACAGGAGGTTCTCATGGTGATGAGGTGGAACGGGATGTACTCATGGTGATGAGGTGGAACGGGAGATTCTCATGGTGATGAGGTGGAACGGGAGATTCAATCATGATATGGAGGAACGGGATGTTCTCATGGTAATGTGGTGGAACGGGAGATTCTCATGGTGATGTGGTGGAAACGGAGATTCTCATGGTAATGTGGTGGAACGGGAGATTCTCATGGTGATGTGGTGGAACGGGATATTCTCATGGTGATGTGGTGGAACGGGAGATTCTCATCATGATATGGAGGAACGAGATATTCTCATGATGATGTGGTGGAACGGGAGATTCAATCATGACGAAGCGGAATTGGAGACTCTCATAATGAGGTGGAACGGGAGATTCTCATCATGATATGGAGGAACGGGATATTCTCATGGTGATGTGGTGGAACAGGAGATTCTCACCGTGATGTGGTGGAACGGGAGATTCTCATCGTGATGTTGTGGAACGGGAGATTCAATCATGATGAAGCGGAGTTGGAGACTCTCATAATGAGGTGGAACAGGAGATTGTCATGGTGATGAGGTGGAACGGGAGATTCTCATGGTGATGAGTTGGATCGGGAGATTCTCATGGTGATGAGGTGGAACGGGATGTTCTCATGGTGATGAGGTGGAACGGGAGATTCTCATGGTGATGAGGTGGAACGGTAGATTCTCATGGTGATGAGGTGGAACGGGAGATTCTCATGGTTATAAGGTCGAACGGGAGATTCTCATCGTGATGAGGTGGAACGGGAGATTCTCATGGTTATAAGGTCGAACGGGAGATTCTCATGTTTATAAGGTCGAACGGGAGGTCCTCATGGTGATGAGGTGGAACGGGAGATTCTCATTATGATATGGAGGAATGGGAGATTCTCATGGTTATATGGTCGAACGGGAGATTCTTATGGTGATGAATTGGAACGGGAGATTCTCATTGTGATGAGGTGAAACAAGAGATTCTCATGGTGATGAGGTGGAACGGGAGATTCTCATGGTGATGAGGTGGAACGGGAGATTCTCATTATGATATGGAGGAATGGGAGATTCTTATCATGATGAGGTGGAACGGGAGATTCTCATTATGATATGGAGGAACGGGAGATTCTTATCATGATGAGGTGGAACGGGAGATTCTCATGGTGATGAGGTGGAACGGGAGATTCTCATGGCTATGAGGTGGAACGGGAGATTCTCATGGTTATAAGGTCGAACGGGAGATTCTTATGGCAATGAGTTGGAACGAGAGATTCTCATGGTGATGAGGTGGAACGGGAGATTCTCATTATGATATGGAGGAATGGGAGATTCTCATGGCTATGAGGTGGAATGGGAGATTCTCATGTTGTTGTGGTGAAACGGGCGATTCTCATGATGATGAGGTGGAACGGGAGGTTCTCATGGTGATGATGTGGAACGGGAGATTCTCATAGTGATGAGGTGGAACGGGAGATTCTAATGGTGATGAGATGGAACAGGAGGTTCTCATGGTGATGAGGTGGAACGGGAGATTCTCATGGTGATGAGGTGGAACGGGAGATTCTCATGGTGATGAGGTGGATCGGGAGATTCTCATGGTGATGATGTGGAACGTGAGGTTCTCATGGTGATGAGGTGGAACGGGGGATTCTAATGGTGATGATATGGAACGTGAGGTTCTCATGGTGATGAGGTGGAACCGGAGATTCTCATGGTCATGAGGTGGAACGGGAGATTCTCATGGCTATGAGGTGGAACGGGAGATTCTCATGGTGATCAGCTGGAACAGGAGGTTCTCATGGTGATGAGGTGGAACGGGATGTACTCATGGTGATGAGGTGGAACGGGATGTACTCATGGTGATGAGGTGGACCGGGAGATTCTCATGGTGATGAGGTGGAACGGGAGATTCAATCATGATATGGAGGAACGGGATGTTCTCATGGTAATGTGGTGGAACGGGAGATTCTCATGGTGATGTGGTGGAACGGGATATTCTCATGGTGATGTGGTGGAACGGGAGATTCTCATCATGCTATGGAGGAACGGGATATTCTCATGATGATGTGGTGGAACGGGAGATCCTCATGTTGATGTGGTGGATCGGGAGATTCAATCATGACGAAGCGGAATTGGAGACTCTCATAATGAGGTGGAACGGGAGATTCTCATCATGATATGGAGGAACGGGATATTCTCATGGTGATGTGGTGGAACAGGAGATTCTCACCGTGATGTGGTGGAACGGGAGATTCTCATCGTGATGTTGTGGAACGGGAGATTCAATCATGATGAAGCGGAGTTGGAGACTATCATAATGAGGTGGAACAGGAGATTGTCATGGTGATGAGGTGGAACGGGATGTTCTCATGGTGATGAGGTGGAACGGGAGATTCTCATGGTGATGAGGTGGAACGGGAGATTCTCATGGTGATGAGGTGGAACGGTAGATTCTCATGGTGATGAGGTGGAACGGGATATTCTCATGGTGATGAGGTGGAACTTGAGATTCTCATCATGATATGGAGGAACGGGATATTCTCATGGTGATGCGGTGGAACCCTGAGATTCAATCATGATGAAGCGCAATTGGAGACTCTCATAATGAGGTGGAATGGGAGATTCTCATAATGATATGGAGGAACGGGATATTCTCATGGTGATGAGGTTGAACGGGAGATTCTAATCATGATGAGGTGGAACGGGAGATTCTCTTGGTGATGAGGTGGAATGGGAGATTCTCATGGTGATGAGGTGGATCGGGAGATTCAATCATGATGAAGCCGAATTGGAGACTCTCATAATGAGGTGGAACGGGAGATTCTCATGGTGATGAGGTGGAACAGGAGATTCTCACCGTGATGTGGTGGAACGGGAGATTCTCATCGTGATGTTGTGGAACGGAAGATTCAATCATGATGAAGCGGAGTTGGAGACTCTCATAATGAGATTCTCATGTTGATGTGGTGGAATGGGAGATTCTCATGGTGATGTGGTGGAATGGGAGATTCTCATGATGATGAGGTGGAACAAGAGATTCTCATGGTGATGTGGTGGAACGGGAGATTCTCATGGTTATAAGGTCGAACGGGAGATTCTTATGGTAATGAGTTGGAACGAGAGATTCTCATGGTGATGAGGTGGAACGGGAGATTCTCATTATGATATGGAGGAATGGGAGATTCTCATGGCTATGAGGTGGAACGGGAGATTCTCATGTTGTTGTGGTGAAACGGGCGATTCTCATGATGATGAGGTGGAACGGGAGGTTCTCATGGTGATGATGTGGAACGGGAGATTCTCATAGTGATGAGGTGGAACGGGAGATTCTAATGGTGATGAGATGGAACAGGAGGTTCTCATGGTGATGAGGTGGAACGGGAGATTCTCATGGTGATGAGGTGGAACCGGAGATTCTCATGGTGATGAGGTGGATCGGGAGATTCTCATGGTGATGATATGGAACGTGAGGTTCTCATGGTGATGAGGTGGAACGGGAGATTCTAATGGTTATAAGGTCGAACGGGACATTCTCATAGTGAAAAGGTGGAACTGGAGATTCTCATGGTGATGAGGAGGAACGGGAGATTCTCATGGTGATGATATGGAACGTGAGGTTCTCATGGTGATGAGGTGGAACGGGAGATTCTCATGGTCATGAGGTGGAACGGGAGATTCTCATGGCTATGAGGTGGAACGGGAGATTCTCATGGTGATCAGCTGGAACAGGAGGTTCTCATGGTGATGAGGTGGAACGGGATGTACTCATGGTGATGAGGTGGAACGGGAGATTCTCATGGTGATGAGGTGGAACGGGAGATTCAATCATGATATGGAGGAACGGGATGTTCTCATGGTAATGTGGTGGAACGGGAGATTCTCATGGTGATGTGGTGGAAACGGAGATTCTCATGGTAATGTGGTGGAACGGGAGATTCTCATGGTGATGTGGTGGAACGGGATATTCTCATGGTGATGTGGTGGAACGGGATATTCTCATCATGATATGGAGGAACGGGATATTCTCATGATGATGTGGTGGAACGGGAGATTCAATCATGACGAAGCGGAATTGGAGACTCTCATAATGAGGTGGAACGGGAGATTCTCATCATGATATGGAGGAACGGGATATTCTCATGGTGATGTGGTGGAACAGGAGATTCTCACCGTGATGTGGTGGAACGGGAGATTCTCATCGTGATGTTGTGGAACGGGAGATTCAATCATGATGAAGCGGAGTTGGAGACTCTCATAATGAGGTGGAACAGGAGATTGTCATGGTGATGAGGTGGAACGGGAGATTCTCATGGTGATGAGTTGGATCGGGAGATTCTCATGGTGATGAGGTGGAACGGGATGTTCTCATGGTGATGAGGTGGAACGGGAGATTCTCATGGTGATGAGGTGGAACGGGAGATTCTCATGGTGATGAGGTGGAACGGTAGATTCTCATGGTTATGAGGTGGAACGGGAGATTCTCATGGTGATGAGTTGGATCGGGAGATTCTCATGGTGATGAGGTGGAACGGGATGTTCTCATGGTGATGAGGTGGAACGGGAGATTCTCATGGTGATGAGGTGGAACGGGATATTCTCATGGTGATGAGGTGGAACTTGAGATTCTCATCATGATATGGAGGAACGGGATATTCTCATGGTAATGTGTGGTGGAACGGGATATTCTCATGGTGATGCGGTGGAACCCTGAGATTCAATCATGATGAAGCGCAATTGGAGACTCTCATAATGAGGTGGAATGGGAGATTCTCATAATGATATGGAGGAACGGGATATTCTCATGGTGATGAGGTTGAACGGGAGATTCTAATCATGATGAGGTGGAATGGGAGATTCTCATGGTGATGAGGTGGAACGGGAGATTCTCATGGTGATGAGGTGGAACGGGATATTCTCATGGTGATGAGGTGGAACTTGAGATTCTCATCATGATATGGAGGAACGGGATATTCTCATGGTAATGTGTGGTGGAACGGGATATTCTCATGGTGATGCGGTGGAACCCTGAGATTCAATCATGATGAAGCGCAATTGGAGACTCTCATAATGAGGTGGAATGGGAGATTCTCATAATGATATGGAGGAACGGGATATTCTCATGGTGATGAGGTTGAACGGGAGATTCTAATCATGATGAGGTGGAATGGGAGATTCTCATGGTGATGAGGTGGATCGGGAGATTCAATCATGATGAAGCCTAATTGGAGACTCTCATAATGAGGTGGAACGGGAGATTCTCATGGTGATGAGGTGGAACTTGAGATTCTCATCATGATATGGAGGAACGGGATATTCTCATGGTAATGTGTGGTGGAACGGGATATTCTCATGGTGATGCGGTGGAACCCTGAGATTCAATCATGATGAAGCGCAATTGGAGACTCTCATAATGAGGTGGAATGGGAGATTCTCATAATGATATGGAGGAACGGGATATTCTCATGGTGATGAGGTTGAACGGGAGATTCTAATCATGATGAGGTGGAATGGGAGATTCTCATGGTGATGAGGTGGAACGGGAGATTCTCATGGTGATGAGGTGGAACGGGATATTCTCATGGTGATGAGGTGGAACTTGAGATTCTCATCATGATATGGAGGAACGGGATATTCTCATGGTAATGTGTGGTGGAACGGGATATTCTCATGGTGATGCGGTGGAACCCTGAGATTCAATCATGATGAAGCGCAATTGGAGACTCTCATAATGAGGTGGAATGGGAGATTCTCATAATGATATGGAGGAACGGGATATTCTCATGGTGATGAGGTTGAACGGGAGATTCTAATCATGATGAGGTGGAATGGGAGATTCTCATGGTGATGAGGTGGATCGGGAGATTCAATCATGATGAAGCCTAATTGGAGACTCTCATAATGAGGTGGAACGGGAGATTCTCATGGTGATGAGGTGGAACAGGAGATTCTCACCGTGATGTGGTGGAACGGGAGATTCTCATCGTGATGTTGTGGAACGGAAGATTCAATCATGATGAAGCGGAGTTGGAGACTCTCATAATGAGATTCTCATGGTGATGAGGTGGAACGGGATGTTCTCATGGTGATGAGGTGGAACGGGAGATTCTCATCATGATGAGGTGGAACGGGAGATTCTCATGGTGATGAGGTGGAACGGGAGATTCTCATGGTGATGAGGTGGAACGGGATATTCTCATGGTGATGAGGTGGAACTTGAGATTCTCATGGTGATGAGGTGTAACGGGAGATTATGTATTGTTACTCAATGGAGGAACATTGAAGTTTGATTTCTTTCCACAGTTACAACCATGACAGCTCAGAAACCACAGAGGACAACATCGTGTTCACCGCAACAGACGGCACCAATTCCATCGGGTTCACTCTGCTGGTGAAGGTAACTGCAGATATTTGAATCATGAAATTTGTTGAGATGAGGAATTTATTCTCTTTGCTTTTTTTTTTCAGGTGTCGCCCATTAATGATGAGATACCAGTGATGGCCATGGGTTTGAAACCAGTTCTCAGGTGTCCGGAAGGACAAGAAATGCTCATCACAGCAGAGTACATCTATGCTACTGATGCTGACAGCGACAACATCAGCCTGGCATTCCTCATTGCCCGGCATCCTTATCATGGTGTGGTGCTGAGAAATGGCCTTGTGGTTGATCGTTTCATTCAGGCCGATGTTGCTGCAGGGATCATCTCCTACCGGCACACAGGTGAACACCAGGACAGTGTGCATTCATCAGGGTTAGGTAGCATACGTCTGCACCTTCAGCTGATGGAATGACAAGGTGTTAAATGAGGCTTTCCTTCCAATTCTTTGAGAGAGGACATGTTTGTATCGGTGGTCTGTTTGGACTGAAGACGACTCTACCTGGTGGTAATGCCCTGGATAATCTTATTGTCTTCTATTCTATTCTATTCTATTCTATTCTATTCTATTCTATTCTATTCTATTCTACAATCATTTAGATGCTTTTATCCAAAGCGACTTCCATATGAGTTAGAACAACACAAGCAGGGAATCACACAGTAGAGGACATGGTAGGAAGGTGCTGGTGGACTGTCCAGTTGGACGCAGGTGTTATCATGTAGAGCTACAGGCTTTGTTTTCCAGCAGGACCAGGACTGAGGTCTGACGGTTGGGTCTACTCCAGCAGGACCAGGACTGAGGGCTGACGGTTGGGTCTACTCCAGCAGGACCAGGACTGAAGTCTGACGATTGGGTCTACTCCATCAGGACCAGGACTGAGGGGTGACGGTTGGGTCTACTCTAGCAGGACCAGGACTGAAGTCTGACGGTTGGATCTACTCCAGCAGGACCAGGACTGAGGTCTGACGGTTGGGTCTACTCCAGCAGGACCAGGACTGAGGGCTGACGGTTGGGTCTACTCCAGCAGGACCAGGACTGAAGTCTGACGGTTGGGTCTACTCCATCAGGACCAGGACTGAGGGGTGACGGTTGGGTCTACTCCAGCAGGACCAGGACTGAGGGCTGACGGTTGGGTCTACTCCAGCAGGACCAGGACTGAGGGCTGACGGTTGGGTCTACTCCAGCAGGACCAGGACTGAAGTCTGACGGTTGGGTCTACTCCATCAGGACCAGGACTGAGGGCTGACGGTTGGGTCTACTCCATCAGGACCAGGACTGAGGGCTGACGGTTGGGTCTACTCCAGCAGGACCAGGACTGAGGGGTGACGGTTGGGTCTACTCCAGCAGGACCAGGACTGAGGGCTGACGCTTGAGTCTACTCCAACAGGATCAGGACTGAGGACTGACCGGTGGATCTGGTCCAGCAGGACCAGGACTGGCCAGTGGATCTGGTCTAGCAGGACCAGGACTGACCAGTGGATCTGGTGGTAGGGAACCAGTAGCAGACAGGAGAGCAGTTCCAGTGGAGTGAAGCCAGACTGACGTGGATCTAACTGGTTTCTATCATGGAGGAACTGGGAGACTGAAGACGACCCGCTCCAGTAGTGTGGACATGAACGGCACCAGTGGGACCAGACGGTAGTTTCCAACCTGGACTGGGTTGAGTGTGGGTTTCTTCTCAGATGGGTGGCCATCGGAGAGGTTAACAGCTGCTGGTTGGATTAGACACTGCTTCGGCTGGACATTAGTACAGATTAACTAACAGGCCAACAAGCTGGATAATTAGCAAATAGTTCTGTACATTAGTCTCCCTGCTCCCAACATGCCACTGCGGTGGGCAGGTATAGAGCGAGGTGGATGGAGGATCTGGGGGTGTATGGATCTGGAGGGGGACAGACAGATACTGGGGTGAGGTTATGGAAGAGTTTAAAGATGAACAGGGGTGTTTGCAGTCATTCTTCGGTTGACTAGTTGTCAGTGGAGCTGCTGTTGGATGGGGGTGATGTGAGGATGGGTTTCTTGGTCTGATTCTAGATGCAGAGTTATGGACCAGTTGAGTCTATGGGGGGTTGCAGTAATCAATGTGGAAGGGGATGAGACTATGGACAAGGATGGAGGCAGTGTGGGCAGTGAGGAAGGGGTGGAGTTAGCCAGCAGACTGGGTGGTGTTCTTTCCATGGAAATGAAAAGATGGCGTGCTGTTGAGAGGAACACCCAGAGCTGACAGTTGTAAGAGAGAAGCTGTCGACTTGGGACAATGAGGATTTTGTGTCGATGAGGAAGAGCTCATTGGGTATAAAATCCCCTTTAACCAGTCAGAAGCCTGATTTCCTGTCTGACTGAGGTCTGTATGGAGTTGTACATGATGATGGAGTACAGTACAAAGCAGTGAGGAATGTCCTTATGTCTGGTTGGGTTTTAGGACTGGAGGTTGGATTAACATCTCGTCACGATACCATCACCTTCGTCATATCTGATGGGGAGACGGAGAGTTCTGCTTTATGCTGCAGTGGAGGGAGTCTCGTCCGGACCAGAAGCTCTTCCCGGCTACGGGATAACCTGCCTCTATACGACCTCCACATCACCGTGTATCCTGTGGACAACCAACCGCCTTCACTAAACACAGGTTAATATAAGATCTGGAAAAAGTTGGGGGTGATTGCCAATGTAAACTCAGGGCCGGATCCACTAAGATCTTACTTTGCAGGCAGTGATCTGCATGTGCAATCTAGAATTTTGCTTGACGAGCGGCGCAACAAGTTGCGGGTGATTTACTGTCACATCCCGTAAATGAGCGGCAGGCGCTAGCTCTACTGAAATGAGGGTTTGTCACGTTTCGGCGTTGGCGGCATGGCGAGTTTGGAGAGAGAGTGCAAATTGAAATTCTACTTTGGAATTGGAGATGTTGGTTGATGAAACTAACACTTCACTGACCTACGGCAAAGAAATCAGACTGACACAAATAAACGCTGTATTGGAGCAAATGAATGAAAAAGTTAATGCAGTCAGTGAAATGATGCGAACTGGGGATGAAGGAAAGAGACGCATTAATACATCAGAGGTGAAGAAAAGAATAAAACAGGTGGGGGTGCAGGGTGGATGTGCTGTCAGCTTAACAAAAGAAAGAAAACATGATGAATACGACACAGTCTGTTGTTTCTAATAAAGGCCTCGTTTATTTTTACTAAGGATTTCATAAACTGACCTGCCTACAAGTCAGACGTCTGAAAACTCACCAGCTCACAGCTCGGAGAACAGAAGACTGTTTCTCAAAATAAAAGAACCGTCCTCTGACCTGAGATATTTTGCTACAACATTGGTAATTATGCCATCGGCATCACATGCACATGGCACAGTGTTGATGATTACTGGTGTCTGCGGGGGTCACACGCTGCACATGGATGGAATCATCTGCTTTTTATTCACATGGGAAATCCAGTTCTGAAGAAAAACTTGTGTGATCTCATTTAATTTGAAACCTATAGCCGGCCATCCGGCAACACATGCTGTTCAGGACGTCACATCTCCAAATCGGAATTGGGAGATCCAGACGTGAGGGCTACGCTCCCAGATGCTATAAAGTGCAGACTTGTAGGCAGTTGTGTCATTGCAGGGATTGTGTGACTTGTCCTCATGGCTCCACATTCACCCTGAGTTCCTCCAACAGCTCCAACATGCTGGATAAACCAGATGTTCTGATGATTGTTTCCTCCTTCATCCCAGAAATATTCCCACGATGGTGAAAAAGGCGTTCTCTGCGTCTCTGGCATTGTTTCCATATCTCCTTCCTGTGACAATAACTGCAGACATGTGTGTATGACACACACAGACTCCCTGCATGTCCTTCAGAAACACATTAAACATAGAAGCAGTTTCAATCAGCAACATTGATATCAGGTTTGAAAGATCACATTGCAGCCGACACATTTAAATGAACATTTTCTCCTCCCAAAACGTTCAGAATAACGTGTCAACATTGCATATTCATTGGAGCAGGTGTTGCCCCTTTAAAAAATGCAACCCTTTGTGGGCTGTTAGTGAATAAGTTTGTACATTTAAGTGAAAGCAACCCTTTAGTAGATCCTGCTATCAGTGTCCTCTTCATCAGGACAACCTTCTTAGATCTCATTTAGAATTCTTGGCGAGATAAATTGAAGAACGTGGAAACATTCCTCAGAGATTTTACTCCGTATTTATATGAAGCATCACACATTTGCTGCACATCATGATGAGAATCTCCCATTCCACCTCTTCACCACGAGAATCTCCCGTTCCACCTCTTCACCACGAGAATCTCCCGTTCCACCTCTTCACCACGAGAATCTCCCGTTCCACCTCTTCACCACGAGAATCTCCCGTTCCACCTCTTCACCACGAGAATCTCCCGTTCCACCTCTTCACCACGAGAATCTCCCGTTCCACCACTGGTGAAGTCAATGAAGATCAAAACGAAGGGAGTAATCAGATTATTGTCATATTGTTGTAGTGTAGGACAAACAAGGACCCAAGTGCAGATTGGATGTGGATACTAGGACAGGTTTATTGTTCTCTTGGGCAGAATGGTAGACGGGCAGGCAGGCAAGAATCATGCACTGGTGACAGAACAGACAGTTGTGAAACAAGCAGTTTAAATTCTTAAGCAGAAATGCTGCAATGGCCGAGAGCTGTTACCACAGATGAAACAATCCCGCAGGTGGCTGATGCGATGACTTACTGCGTGCACACGTCGTACAGGCTGCAACAAACTCCCGGACATCTTTATCCATTGTGGGACACCAGAATCTGCGTCTCAGAAAAGAAAGTGTTCGCACAGAACCAGGGTGGCATGCTAGGCGGGAGGAATGTCCCCACTGGAGGACTTGGGAACGTACAGAATTGGGGACATAAAGGCGGTTACGGGGACCTGTGCCAGGGTCAGGCTGTTGGGCTTCTCTAACCCTGTCCTCCACCTCCCAGGAAACAGCGGCTACACACAGGTTGCAGGTAAGATGGTATCAGGTGAAACTGCAGTCTTGGGTGGAAATTGGCGAGAGAGAGAGTCCGGTTTCTGGTTTTTGGACCCAGGTCTGTATGACAGCGTGAAGTGGAATCGATTGAAGAAAAGAGACCAACGGGCCTGTCGGGGATTCATTTGTCTAGCAGACTGTAGGTATTCCAGGTTCTTATGGTCAGTCCAGATGAGGAATGGTACTTTGGATCCCTCCAACCAATGGCGCCACTGCTCCAGGGCGAGTTTGATGGCTAAGAGTTCCCTATCACCGACATGGTAGTTCTGCTCAGCTGGTGTTAGACGTCGAGAGAAAAAGGCACAAGGATGTAACTTCTGAGACTCTGGGGATCGTTGGGACAACACAGCTCCAACGCCGACATCAGAAGCATCAACCTCCACCACAAATTGATGGTTGAGATCAGGGTGGAGGAGGACAGGAGCAGTGGTGAATAGATCCTTTAACTTGACAAAAGCCTGAGCCGCCGGCTCAGACCAGACAAATGGGACTGTAGGCGATGTAAGTTTTGTCAGGGGAGCTGCGATGCGGCTATAATTGCGAATGAATGGGACTGTAGGCGATGTAAGTTTTGTCAGGGGAGCTGCGATGCGGCTATAATTGCGAATGAATCTGCGATAAAAATTAGCAAAACCCAAGAAACGTTGCAGCTGCTTGACAGAAGTTGGGACTGGCCATTCGGTAACAGCTTTGACCTTCTCAGGATCTGCTCGGACCTGCCCACTCTCAAAAATGTATCCGAGAAAAGAAACAGTGTTCTTATGAAAATCACACTTCTCGGCCTTAACGAATAGGCGATTCTCCAGAAGTCTCTGCAGGACTTGTCGGACATGTTGTATATGTTCGGCGAGGTTGTGGGAAAAGATGAGGATATCGTCTAAATAGACGAAAACAAAACGGTTCAGGAAGTCTCTCAGCACATCATTAACTAAGGCTTGGAAAACAGCAGGGGCATTACAAAGTCCAAAAGGCATGACTCGATACTCAAAATGGCCGAGTGGGGTCTTGAAGGCTGTCTTCCACTCATCTCCCTCTTTTATCCTGACCAGATGATATGCGTTGCGGAGATCTAGCTTTGTGAAGATTGCTGAGCCATGGAGAGAGTTGAAGGCAGACTCAAGTGGCAGAGGATACTTATTCTTTATGGTTATAGCATTTAATCTCCGGTAGTCAATACAAGGCCAAAGAGAACCATCCTTCTTAGATACAAAGAAAAAACCTGCGCCAACAGGGGAAGAAGAAGGTCTAATTAAACCAGCAGCCAGCGAATCCGAAATATATTTCTCCATGGCCTCAGTCTCTGGCTTAGAAAGATTGTTCAGACGACTGGCTGGCAACGGAGCCCCAGGTAACAAGTCTATGGCGCAGTCATATGGTCGGTGAGGAGGAAGAGAAAGGGCCCTCTCTTTACTGAACACTTCAGCGAGGTCATGGTAGGCTAGAGGAATGTCTGACAAATCCTTAGAAGTGGGACAATGACTGGTAGTGGTTATACCAGATGGGACGGCAGAGTGAAGACAAGTTGCATGACAATAAGAACTCCAGTTAATAATCCTCCCAGTAGTCCAATCCAGATGGGGATTGTGTAACGATAACCAGGGGTGTCCTAAAACCAGGGGTGAATTTGGTGAGTTTACAACAAAGAAACTAATAAACTCCTGGTGATTTCCCGAAACAATCTGTTTAACCGGAACAGACTCTTGGGTGATAGAGTAAAGAATGCTGCCATCCAGAGCCCGGGCGGAAACAGGAGGGAAGAGAGATTCCAGGTCTAGATTAATCCTTGCAGCCCATTCCTTGTCAATAAAGTTTGCTTCAGCGCCAGAATCCACTAAAGCCTGTACTGGATGAGAGAAACCCTTGACATATAGCACCGCTGGAATGAGTGTCTTTGTGTGGGGAATTACCTTTGGAGTGGTGGTCGTCAGTACTCCCACAGCTACTGACGACCCAGATCTTTTGGCCGTTCTGTGCAGACAGCTCTCTGGTGTCCTGGTCTTCCACAATAAAAACAAACGCCGGTGTCCCTCCTCCTCTGTCGTTCCGGGCGGGCGGGCGGGCTGGTTGGCAGGCAGGCAGGCAGGCGGGCGGGCGGGCGGGCTGGTTGGCGGGCAGGCGGGCTGGTTGGCGGGCAGGCAGGCTGGTTGGCGGGCAGGCAGGTTGGCGGGCGGGCAGGCAGGTTGGCGGGCGGGCGGGCTGGTTGGCGGGCGGGCGGGCTGGTTGGCGGGCGGGCGGGCTGGTTGGTGGGCGGGCGGGCTGGTTGGCAGGCTGGTTGGCGGGCGGGCGGGCTGGTTGGTGGGCGGGCGGGCTGGTTGGCAGGCTGGTTGGCGGGCAGGCAGGCTGGTTGGCGGGCAGGCAGGTTGGCGGGCGGGCAGGCAGGTTGGCAGGCTGGTTGGCGGGCAGGCAGGTTGGCAGGCAGGTTGGCGGGCAGGCAGGTTGGCAGGCAGGTTGGCGGGCGGGCGGGCTGGTTGGCGGGCGGGCGGGCTGGTTGGCGGGCGGGCGGGCTGGTTGGCAGGCTGGTTGGCGGGCAGGCAGGCTGGTTGGCGGGCAGGCAGGTTGGCGGGCGGGCAGGCAGGTTGGCGGGCGGGCGGGCTGGTTGGCGGGCGGGCGGGCTGGTTGGCGGGCGGGCGGGCTGGTTGGCGGGCGGGCGGGCTGGTTGGCAGGCTGGTTGGCGGGCAGGCAGGCTGGTTGGCGGGCAGGCAGGTTGGCGGGCGGGCAGGCAGGTTGGCGGGCGGGCGGGCAGGCTGGTTGGCGGGCGGGCGGGCTGGTTGGCGGGCAGGCAGGTTGGCGGGCGGGCAGGCAGGTTGGCAGGCTGGTTGGCGGGCAGGCAGGCTGGTTGGCGGGCAGGCAGGTTGGCGGGCGGGCAGGCAGGTTGGCGGGCGGGCGGGCAGGCTGGTTGGCGGGCGGGCAGGCTGGTTGGCAGGCTGGTTGGCGGGCAGGCAGGTTGGCGGGCAGGCAGGCTGGTTGGCAGGCAGGTTGGTGGGCGGGCAGGCAGGTTGGCGGGCGGGCAGGCGATGACTGGTGAACTGAGCTGGCCTTTTATCTTGCTGCTGCTGATTTCCCGATGAGAACCTGGTGTGGACTTGATTGCCAGGGAAACAGGCACACCCACTGCAGCACAGGTCAGAGCAGGAACCACAACACATATTCTGATGGTAACATGTCTTCGTGTGATTGTGGAATGAAAGTTTTAATAGATTGTTGTCTGCATTTTTGGATTTCTTTAGGGGAGTGCACGCTATGTTTTTTTTTTCTACACATTTGTGAAAAATGTGGCATTAGCAACTAAAGCCATATTAGAATTCGCTGCTAATGTGGTAACTAATAATCTAGAAAACAGACCACATATGAATGACAACTTGATTTCTATTCTGACTTCCTGCATCTGCACAAAATCCTGTTTGCTTGTGTTCCCTTGACATTGTGACTGCTTCACTTCCATCTTGTTCACAGATGTTGTTAGATGGACAGATATGGCACAGTTTTCAGCACACTTTCAGATATTTATGTATCAGGGAGGAATCCAATTGTGTTCATCTGATTTTTCATAACCAAATTACTGCTGTCTACATGATCAGTTGAATAATCTGATAATTCCAGAAGTCAGACAATGATCAGATGTTTGGTGTTCATGTAAACAGGCTCCATACTTCATTTCATGTATTATCACATTATTCAACTGATCTCATACATATCTTAATTTGATTCTGAGAAATCAGATGAATACACATTGATTTCTTCCTGCTACCACTCCATGCGATTTATTGTATATTTTTCATTATGACTTGCTTAGGGGACATCTTTACAGTGGATGAAGGTGGGTCTGCAGCGATCACTGCCTCTCATTTGAAGGCCTCCGACGTGGACACAATCCACCAGGAGCTCGTGGTCAGTCTGATTTCTCCCCCCCAGTTTGGCTACATAGAAAACATCCTTCCCAGTCCTGGTTTTGAGAAAAGCAACACCGGCATCAGCATTGGTGAGTGTCAGGATGAAACTTTATCCTGAAACAGGTGAAACAGGAAGTGCTTTCATGTTTGTTTCCTTCCCCACAGCTTCTTTCTCATACAGAGACATCGTAGAGGGTCACATTAACTATGTCCAGTCTCAGCACCAGAGGATGGAGCCCACAGCCGACCAGTTCATGCTCTGTGTGTCCGACGGCAAGCACAGCTCAGCCCACGTCCCCTTCTACATCATCATTAACCCAACAAACGATGAAATCCCAGAGTTTGTGGCTCGCAACATCACAGTGAGTTTTTACCCGTCAGACCATCGTGCAGATTTCCAGGATGTGGTCATAACTGTCTGATTTTCCTGTGTGATGAGGTACGGGAAGGAGAAACCAAGCAGCTGGATTCGTCCGTGCTGAATGCGCTGGATCTGGACGTCCCCAAGGATGACCTGCTTTTCACAGTGGTCCGACCTCCTCAGCATGGGAGGATTGTAGACCACAGAAGTGGAAACCAAGTCACCAAGAGACAAGCAGTCAGTCTGGGAACTCCGGTGGTCCACTTCACCATGATGGACCTCATGAACGGTTTGTTGTACACCAATAAAGCTTCATTTCAAGACTGTAACAGTAGCTTAACTGTGCTTCTTCCTTCTGAGTGGTCCTTCCAGAGGGTCTTCAGCTGTAGTTCTCAGGCTTTGTGAAGGTCCAGATGCATCTCCCTGATGCATCACGGACATGCATCTGGACCTTCAGTTGATCCATCTGCTGTTTGCTGAAGCCTTATCAAAAATTATCTCCATGGAAACAAAGAGAAAAGGCTGGGGAATGTCACATGACCTGAGTGGAAACAGGTCTGATAGATGTTGGATCCTTGGAACCAGAACACGAATATCCTGTAGGATCATCTTGACAGAGAACGGAACCAAAGGCAAGAACATCCAAAGAAGAGATTTGGAAAGTCTTTGAAAGACCCTGCAGGACTATTCCTGGAAAGTCCTTGAAGTACCCTGGAGAACTATTCCTGGAAAGTCCTTGAAGTACCCTGGCAAGTTTTTTGGGGAGTTATGTTTGTTGGAAATGGTCAGTCAGGCATTTAGAGAAGACCGGAGGCTGCTGGATTGGCTCAAGTTTCCCATGACCCTGAACTGGATGGATTGGATTATATGGATATATGATGGATGGATGGATGATGAATAGATGGATGGATGGATGGATGGATGGATGGATGATGAATGGATGGATGGATGATGGATGATGAATGGATGGATGGATGATGGATGGATGGATGATGGATGGATGATGAATGGATGGATGGATGATGGATGGATGGATGGATGATGAATGGATGGATGGATGATGGATGGATGGATGGATGATGAATGGATGGATGGATGATGGATGGATGGATGGATGGATGGATGGATGGATGGATGATGAATGGATGGATGGATGGATGATATATGGATGGATGGATGATGAATGGATGGATGGATGATGGATGGATGGATGGATGGATGATATATGGATGGATGGATGATGAATGGATGGATGGATGATGGATGGATGGATGGATGGATGATGGATGGATGATGAATGGATGGATGGATGGATGGATGATGGATGGATGGATGGATGGATGATATATGGATGGATGGATGATGAATGGATGGATGATATATGGATGGATGGATGATGAATGGATGGATGGATGATGGATGGATGGATGGATGGATGATGGATGGATGATGAATGGATGGATGGATGATGGATTGATGGATGGATGGATGGATGGATGAAGGAAAATCAACTGAACATGATCTGTGTGCTAAAATGTCTTTACTTAATGTAAAGTTACATCAGATGATGATGATGATAACGAAGAAGGTATTCATGTGATCCCGGTGCTGCAGGAATGGACCTGATGTACCTGCATGACGACTCTGAGAACATGGAGGACAGCTTTACTCTCCAGCTGACCGACGGCAGACACCGGCTCCAGAGACAGGTGATGGTTGAAGTGCTGCCGGTGAACGACGAAGAGCCTCGCGTCATCAGGTTAGACGGATGTCTGTCATCATGGAGGTCGGCGTTGAGCAGAACAGCGAGCTATTTGTGGTTGTCTTCAGGAACAAGGGACTGGAGCTGGATCCAGGAGAAGCCCGGATCATATCCAGCGTGACGCTGTTGACGCAGGACCGAGACACGCCGTCCTCGCAGGTCATGTACATGTTCCAGAGTCTTCCAACACAAGGACTTCTGCAGATGAAGGTTGGTGCAGGACGTCTTCCTCTTTGTGGCAGTTTGTTTACCAACATTCAGCTCATTGGAGGATCAAAGTGTGTTTCTATATTAGAAATGTTGGTTAGATGGAGATTTTATTTTTCAGTCTGACACAGTAAAAAAAAAAAAGCACTTATTTTTAGTTTGTGCAAAGATGTTTAAAAAAACCCCAGAAAAGTTAAAAGAGCAGTTTACATTTTTAAAAAATCTTTTTCCTTTTTTTCAAACAAACACATTCGTAAAATAAATAGCAATAGAGAAAAAAAGTACTTTTCGGACGTCTCTTCCACCTCCATCATAAAGTATGAATACATAAAAATATGATAAATATGTAATGTAAAGTTGATTAAAAAAAAAAAAAAAAACTTTCCAGTCAGAAGGATTAACCAATTTATGTACAAGTTACACATTTTTTTTTTTTTTTTTTTACTAAACTTTGTGGTTATTAGACGACAACAAACTGAAAAAAAAAAAAATCACAGATCCATATTTCTTGTATGTAAATAGTCACATTATTATAAACTTTTAATGCTCATTTTAGAACAAGATGTTTTTACTTAAAAAAAAAAACATGAAAAAATGAGTTTTTTTCATCTCGATTACACTGAAAATCTTCATCCATCCATCCGTCCATCCACCCATCCATCCACTCATCCATCCATCCATCTTCTGCTGCTTATCCGGGGTCGGGTCGCGGGGGCAGCAGCCTAAGCAGGGAAGCCCAGACTTCCCTCTCCCCAGCCACATTTGCCAACTCTGCGGGGGGGATCCCGAGGCGTTCCCAGGCCAGCCGAGAGATATAATCCCTCCAGCGTGTCCTGGGTCTTCCCCGGGGTCTCCTCCCAGAGGGACGTGCCTGGAACACCTCACCAGGGAGGCGTCCAGGAGGCATCCTGACCAGATGCCCGAGCCACCTCAACTGGTTCCTCTCGATGCGGAGGAGCAGCGGCTCTACTCTGATCTCCTCCCGGATGACCGAGCTCCTCACCCTATCTCTAAGGGAGAGCCCGGCCACCCTGCGGAGGAAACTCATTTCAGCCGCCTGTATACGAGATCTCCTTCTTTCGGTCACGACCCACAGCTCATGACCATAGGTGAGGGTAGGAACGTAGATCGACTGGTAAATCGAGAGCTTCGCCTTCTGGCTCAGCTCCTTCTTCACCACGACAGACCGGCGCAGAGTCCGCATTACTGCAGACGCCGCACCGATCCGCCTGTCGATCTCACGCTCCATCCTTCCCTCACTCGTGAACAAGACCCCGAGATATTTAAACTCCTCCACTTGAGGCAGGACCTGACTCCCGACCCGGAGAGGACAATCCACCCTATTCCGGCTGAGGACCATGGTCTCAGATTTGGAGGTGCTGATTCTCATCCCAGTCGCTTCACACTCGGCCGTGAATCGCTCAAGCGAGAGCTGGAGATCACGACCAGATGAAGCCAACAGAACCACGTCATCCGCAAAAAGCAGGGACCCAATCCTGAGGCCACCAAGCCGGATCACACTGCTCCTCCTCAATCCAGGATTCGACTATCCGGCGGACCCTCCTCTCCAGGACCCCTGAATAGACCTTCCCAGGGAGGCTGAGGAGTGTGATTCCCCTGTAATTGGAACACACCCTCCGGTCCTCCTTCTTAAAAAGGGGGACCACCACCCCAGTCTGCCAATCCAGCGGTACTGTCCCCGATATCCACGCAATGCTGCAGAGGCGTGTCAGCCAGGACAGCCCACCAGCATCCAGAGCCTTAAGGAACTCTGGGCGGATCTCATCCACCCCCGGGGCCTTGCCGCCAAGGAGCTTTTTGACCACCTCAGCGACTTCAGCCCCAGAGATAGGAGAGTCCACCCCCGAGTCCCCCAGCTCTGCTTCCTCATCAGAAGACGTGTTGGTAGGATTGAGGAGGTCTTCGAAGTATTCCCTCCACCGACCCACAACGTCCCGAGTTGAGGTCAGCAGCTCCCCACCTCCACTGTACACAGTATTGATGGAGCACTGCTTCCCCCTCCTGAGCCGCCGGATGGTGGACCAGAATCTCCTCAAAGCCGTCCGGAAGTCTTTCTCCATGGCCTCGCCGAACTCCTCCCATGCCCGAGTTTTTGCCTCGGCAACTGCCGAAGCCACATGCCGCTTAGCCCGTCGGTACCCATCAGCTGCCTCCAGAGTCCCACAGGCCAAGAAGGCCCGATAGGACTCCTTCTTCAGCTTGACGGCATCCCTCACTGCTGGTGTCCACCAACGAGTCCTGGGATTACCGCCACGACAGGCACCAACGACCTTGCAGCCACAGCTCCGGCCGGCCGCCTCAGCAATAGAGGCACGGAACACAGCCCATTCAGACTCAATGTCCCCCGCCTCACTCGGGACATGGTTGAAGCTCTGCTGAAGGTGGGAGTTGAAGCTCGCTCTGACAGGGGACTCAGCCAGACGTTCCCAGCAGACCCTCACAACACGTTTGGGCCTGCCAGCTCTGACCGGCTTCCTCCCCCACCATCTGAGCCAACTCACCACCAGGTGGTGATCAGTTGAAGCTCCGCCCCCCTCTCTTTTTACTAGTAAAAAACAAAACAAAAGGAAGTTGAGCCATTTTGAAAGCTTCCTAGAGTTCCTTGGATGCTGTCCAGGCTACTACATGGCAAGTCTCTCAACATGCAGCAACAGCTCCATGGAACAAACTCATTTGTTGATGTTTCCATCTATTAGAAAAAGCAGAGTTCTGCTAGTTAAAATCCATAAAGTTTACTGAGAAGTGAGTTCAAATAATGTTGCTTTTTTAGTTGGTTTCTAGTTAAATCTGGTGCCCAACCCGCTGTTTTAAAATCCATGGTTCACGTATTCTGTTCTGCAGTCATTCAGCGACTTACATGTGATAAGTGATCAATCAACCTAACATACATGTCTTGTGGGTGGGAGGTAGCCGGAGTACCTGGAGAGAGCATGCAAACTCCACACAGAAAGGCTACTGTTTGAACCTCCCCGGCTGAGGCTCGACCCAGCTAGCTCGACCTGCTAGCTGCATGGCCGCAGTGCTAACCACTGATGAAATGTGACGTGACTGTTCAGGTTGCTTCCACACAGATCGGATATGGGTCCACATATGACGACGACGGCCTGGGTGGGACTGAACGAAAGCTGGTCCCCATTATTAAAACCCAATGATATGAATCACATATGGGTAAAACATAATCAGCTCAATACTCCTGCTAGTGGATAACATAACTAAAGCTAGCATACAGAACAGTAAGAGCAGGAAACTATACAAGAGAAAACTGTACGGTTCATCTGGAATGAGAAGATTTCAGGTTGTTTTGCTTCTAACTGGGTAAACGTGTCACAGGAAGGCCAGATGTGGGTTTCCTTGACAGCTGGGAGGACCTGTACGCAGGAGACAGTGGACATGAACCTCCTGCGCTACCTTCATACTGACCTTCATCATGCAAAGGCACAGGACTTCTTTGTCTTTTACCTGACGGATGGAAAGAACCGATCGCCTCCACAGCACTTCCACATCTCTATCAACGACCTGAAGAAAGGTACTGTTCATCAGGCACGACTATGTCCTCCTCCCAGGTCAACATCAGTCCTAATGTGGATATGGATATGACCTGAAATGAGTTCGTGCCTTTGGCTTTAAAATTTAATGTCTTCCAGGAAACATCGCCATGTTTGTGAAGCCGGTGAATGTCAGCCGTGGTGATCGCGTGGTTCTCACCACCAACGTGCTGCTGGCTACAGATGGCTCGGACAAACCGGAGGAGCTTCTGTACGCCATCACCAACCCACCAACTCATGGGCACATAGAGTATGTCAAACATCCTGGACTGGCCGTCTCTACTTTCAGCCAGATGGACATCGCTGCAAATCTGGTCGCTTACGTTCATGACAACCGAGCCAGCCAGGAGATGGAGACCTTCCAGTGAGTCCAGCATGAATCATGGAAGGGATAATGCCTGACAAGGTGTCCGTTATCAGAAATGAACGGACTTCATGGAGGCGGGAATGGTTGCGGCAGCCATTTCTAATAACGTACACCTGGAGGGACACGATCCCACTTATACCAAAGAAATATTAAATTATTTATTAACATTTTGATGTTGGTGTTTACTCTTAGTTTTTTACAAGAAGCAGCTGAGTGGACTGTCTAATACCTCTCGTTGTGATGTGTTGCCACAGTAACCGGCTCTGGCCACAGAACCTGCAGTCTAGTCCACAGATGGTTTCCTAAATCGTTTGTATTGCAAGAAATATCATCCACCGTTCACTCTGATCATTAAATGTGTATCAAGCAGTCAGTCCATCCTGAATCTTTTTATGAATACCATCCATTGTTAACTCTGCATCAAGCAAGTCAGAAAGTCAGGGCAGCAAGACAGGTGACAAACTTTTTAAAATGACAAGCAACATTGCCTTTGATCGTGAAATTCGATAGAGAGACCGGCATGTCCATCTTACTGACATTTGAAGGAGATGTGACATTTGTGGCCCCTGACCACTGCTGGTTGGGACGTAGTGGGACCATTCTGGTCTCTCCTGGACTCATGGAGCCCAGTAAGCCTGCACGCTACTTTCACAGCGATGCCCCGTCAGACATGATCTGGTGTGTCTTCACCCCGCCATCTGAGTGGTGACGTGGTTGCCACGGTTACCATGGGCTGAGCAGCGCAATAATTCAGAACAATCAGGTTTTGGACTGGAACTTTTTCACAGGTATCCTCATGAGTCTCAGGAGGTGCAGACCTCTAATCTTGTCTTTACTTTGGTAACATTTAGTAACATTTAGTAACATTTTAATTTTTATTTTATTTATTTTTTCTTTATACTTGTTTTTATTACTTCTCTTATGATCGTATGACTTTGCATCTTGAACCGATCAGCACTTTTAAATTTTGTTGTACATGAAAATGTTACAATGACAATAAAACCTATCTATCTATCTATCTATCTATCTATCTGTCTATCTATCTATCTATCTATCTATCTATCTATCTATCTATCTATCTATCTATCTATCTATCTATCTATCTATCTATCTATCTATCTATCTATCTATCTGTCTGTCTATCTATCTATCTATCTATCTATCTATCTATCTATCTATCTATCTATCTATCTATCTATCTATCTATCTATCTATCTATCTATCTATCTATCTATCTATCTGTCTATCTGTCTATCTATCCATCCATCCATCCATCCATCTCAGTGGCCTAACACCCAGTCTGATGCCTGTTTTTTGCAGGTTTGTTGTAAGCAATGGTAAAACCAGCCGGAACGGAAGCTTTGAGGTCCGGGTGGAGATGGTGGATCGTGTCCTGCCCTCTCTGACTTCCAACAAAGGCCTAACAGTCCCCCAAGGCTCTGCTGTGATCCTTGGTCCTGACTGCCTGTCCATGTCTGATCCTGACTCTCCACCTGACAGCCTGACCTTCGTCATCCAACAGCCTCCGCAGTATGGAAAACTAGTTTTATCAGGTACCACCCTGGCCGCTGGCTCCAACTTCACCCAGAGAAACATAGAGGAGCTGGAGGTGGCATATAAACACGATGGGGGAGCGTCGCAGATCGACCGGTTCACCTTCAGCGCTTCAGACAGCACAAAACGAGGCTTCCTGTTGGATGGGAAGTTACAGACTGAACCCGTGTCCTTCACTATTCAGGTGAGTGAAAACCAGTTGATGTTGCCGCTGAAGTTCCAGACACCAAACATCATAAAGGTTCATGCTGCATGGCCTGTATCCAGCAGACTTGGTTCTGAAAACCATCACAAAGAGAAGGGTACTAGCCATTTTGCTGGTGGGTTTAGGAAACTTTCACTATAAACTCCGGGAGGTGACCCAGATAGCAGACATGTTTGGCCCATTTCTGGGCTACTTCTGGTACTTATGGCTCAGTTACACCCCTAGCAAGTGTTGTATGGGTCCGAAGTGGACCAGATGTCAGGTGTTGGCCTGGTTGTGGATTAAAGCTACTAGTTTGTGGACCAGAAGTGGTCCTGAAAAGCCTTTGTTATGGCAGGTTCCTGATGGGCCACATGCGATGGTCATGGGACTGAGTTTCAGCAGCTACGATCATCTTCAGGCTCCGTTTATGAAACTTTACACCTAAAATGGAAAAGTCTTCCTTTGTGTTTTTGAAAAAAATATATTTACAAAACAGCGGCAAAACCTCTCAGAGAAATAGAAGCAGTAATGATGTGGTGTGCATGCCGGGCCTCTAGGGGGCAGTGAAACCAGTTCCTCACAGGACAGGAAACAGAAGCGCCGTGTGTTAACCACTAGTTAGTCTTCCACATGTAACCTCTGCAGCACATTCATCCTTAAAACGGCTTTTGCTTCAACTGACCAAATAAGTGAAAAAGTTGCAGCAGGACAAACGTGACGTGGAGGTCCGCCATCGCTGTTGTGCTCAACTCAAACAGGGTCTGAGTGCACAAGTGCAAGAAGATGCTAAGACATCACCATCGCCCAAAGACTGTACTGGAGGTTGTACTTCTTTATGTTTAAACAAAATAAATGACAAGGCAGAGGAATATAAGTTATTAGGTTGTAAAAGTTTGTAATAAAGTAGACAGTCGTCTGCATAAAGATAAACTCAAACACTGTGTCTGGGAAATGGTGGCCTCAGGTGTGAAGACAGCTGAAAAGTCTGATCCTTGTGGTACTTCGTAGAAAAGAGCAGCAGGGGGGTTTTATTTTTCAATGGCGCTGCATGTTAAGATATTTATTTGGAGCAGTAAAGTTGTCCAGTTTCTCGGTATAAACAGGTGTATGAAACATACGTGTTTTAGAGCGACCGGCCTGGATGAATTTGGTGAATGTGAAAAAGACATTAACTGCAATAAAAGTCTGAAAACAGCCTGAAAAAGCAAAGCCTGCAGGAGACAGACAGATATCTGTTCCATGCATATGTAGCTTTTTGTTAAAAGCACTTTAACTCAACGCTGGCTGCAACAAAGTGCTGAATAAAGAAATAAAACAGCATTACTGAGTTGTCATCGTGTGTGAGCGCATCAGAAGAAGAAACACTTTTTACATCATGTTTTTCTGTCTGACGTTAACTAAATCCCAAATCATGAAGCTCCGTGTGATTTTAGATCAAACCTCTGGATAAATCTTCTCCTGAAGTCATAAAGCTGCTCCCACTTTGGCAAGCCGAGATTTTAGCCGACGGTCGCTTCGGGATCTTCCTGTCATCTCGGCAACTGAAGGCTGAAGATGGCGACTGTAGAGACGAGGAGCTTATTTTCTCCATTGTCCGTCCACCTTATTTTGGCTACCTGGAAAACTTCATCACAGGTGAGGAAGAGTTTAGTTTCCATTATTAGTGAAGCTGATATTAATGAGACAGAGAAAGAAAAAGGTTTCCCTGTTTGTCATCTGCAGGTGGTTTTGTATCGCAGCGTTTCTCGCAGTCTGAGCTTAACAAAAGAACGATCGTCTACATCGTCAATCCGGATCGGGAGTCTCACTCAGACAGCTTGGAGTTCAGAGTGTCTGATCCTCTGGGCAACACGAGCCCCCCTCATGTGTAAGAATCACCAGCACTTCACCGTTTTGTTTGCTTTTTGTCTTATTCTAAGTGACATTTACAGCTGAGTCTTCTGCATGGTGGCGTGCTGTTGTTGCAGACTTGAGCTGAAGTGGTCCAGTGTGGAGTTCTCTCAGCCAGAGTCTTCTGCATGTGAGGAAGAGGGAACAATCTCGCTGGACATCATTCGAAAGGGGAACCTAGCAGAGTCGTCTTACATCACTGTCGAGGTCTAAGATTTACTGCGACACTGAAAATCTTTCATATTTTCAGCAGCTAATTCTGTCTGAATGGCAGACTTGTGTAGTTTCTCTGGGTCGTCTGTTTTTATGTGAAGTCATTTTTGTGCACATCCTCAGAAATGAACGCTACATGTTCTAAAGCTACAGTATGGGGGTACTGAGAACGGCACGGGTGTGAGTTTATCATTGTGTATTTTACATCAGCAGCATCCTTTGAACACGTCCTCAGAAATTAATGCCGCATGTTCTCAAGCAATTATATGCAAATAACCAGTAGGGTGCAGCGTATAGACCAGATGTAAGCCAATGTTTTCAAACCCTTGTTCTCCAGTACCACAGCCCTGCATGTAAGTTTAACACACCTTGATTAAACGAGGAGCTCATTGGTGGACTTCCAAAGAACTTAATGAGGAGTTTCGTTAACATGAATCAGGTGTGTTGGAGCAGGAACATGCAGGGTGATGGTACACAAGGACCAGGACTGGGAAACACTGATGTAAGCTAAGAGGTTAACAGAAAATTACTTGCATCTCCGTAATATGTTGTTGTGTTCTCATCTTGACATGGTTGAGTTTGTGTCCTTACAAACTCAACTGTTGCTGCTGTTGGTGGTGTTTTTAGGTAATCAACATGTTTATCGCTTTGTTTACATCCTCCAAATTCAGAATCTCTTTCGGGTCTGAGTTCTCTATTGCACCAGCTGGTGGAATACACCAGTAACAACCATAGTAAACAAGCAAGTACATTGAGAATTAAGCTCATAATTACAGAACTGGGGCCTGTCCCTGAAACCCGGGTTCTGTCCCAGAAAGCGGGTTCTGTCCCAGAAAGCAGGTTCTGTCCCAGAAAGCAGGTTCTGTCCCAGAAAGCAGGTTCTGTCCCAGAAACCCAGGTTCTATCCCAGAAATCCAGGTTCTATCCCAGAAACCGGAGTTTGATCACAGAAAGTGAGCTCTGTCCCAGAAAGCGGGTTCTGTCCCAGAAAGCAGGTTCTGTCCCAGAAAGCGAGTTCTGTTCCAGAAACCGGGTTCTGTTCCAGAAAGCAGGTTCTGTCCAAGAAAGCGGGTTCTGTTCCAGGAATCGGGTTCTGTTCCAGAAAGCAGGTTCTGTACCAGAAACGAGGTTCTACCCCAGAAAACGGGTTCTGTTCCAAAAATCAGGTTCTGTCCAAGAAAGCGGGTTCTGTCCCAGAAACCAGGTTCTGTCCCAGAAACCCTGGTTCGATCCCAGAAAGCGGGTTCTGTCCCAGAAAGCTTGTTCTGTCCCAGAAAGCGGGTTCTAATCCAGAAACCCCAGTTCTATCCCAGAAAGCGGGTTCTGTCCCAGAAATCAGGTTTTGTGCCAGAAACCAGGTTCTGTCCCAGAAAGTGGGTTCTGTCCCAGAAAACAGGTTCTCTCCCAGAAACCCGGGTTCGATCCTAGAAATCAGGTTCTGTCCCAGAAAGTCGGTTCTGTGCCAGACACCTGGTTCTATCCCAGAAGCCAGGTTCCTTCCCAGAAAGGGGGTTCTGTTCCAGAAAGCTGGTTCTCTTTTAAAAATTGGGTTCTGTCCCAAAAAGCGGGTTCTGTCCCAGAAAGTGGGTTCTAATCCAGAAACCCGGGTTCGATCCTAGAAATAAGGTTTTTTGCGAGAAAGCATGTTCTTTCCCAGAAATCAGGTTCTTTCCTAGAATGCAGGTTCTGTCCCAGAAAGTCGGTTCTGTCCCAGAAACTTGGTTCTATCCCAGAAACCAGGTTCCTTCCCAGAAAAGGGGTTCTGTTCCAGAAAGCTGGTTCTCTTTCAGAAATTGGGTTCTGTCCCAAAAAGCAGGTTCTGTCCCAGAAAGTGGGTTCTAATCCAGAAACCCGGGTTCGATCCCAGAAACCAGGTTCTGTCCCAGAAACCAGGTTCTGTTCCAGAAAGCAGGTTCTGTCCCAGAAAGCGGGTTCTTTCCCAGAAAGCATGTTCTGTCCCAGAAACCCGGGTTCTATCCCAGAAACCAGGTTCTGTCCCATGAACCGGGTTATGTCCCAGAAAGCGGGTTCGGTCCCAAAAAGCGGGTTCTGTCCCAGAAACCCCGGTTTTGTCCCAGGAACACAGGTTCTGTCCCAGAAAGCTGGTTCTGTCCCAGAGAGCAGGTTTTATCCCAGAAACCAGGTTCTGTCCCAGAAAGCAGGTTCTGTCCCAGAAAGTGGGTTCTGTCCCAGAAATCAGGATCTAATCTAGAAATCCCAGTTCTATCCCAGAAAGCGAGTTCTGTCCCAGAAGTCAGGATCCAATCCAGAAAGCCCAGTTCTATCCCAGAAAGCAGGTTCTGTCCCAGAAAGCGTGTTCTGTCCCAGAAACACAGGTTCGGTCCCAGAAAACACAGGTTCTGTCCTAGAAAGCTGGTTTTGTCCCAGAGAGCGGGTTCTGTCCCATAAACCGGGTTCTAATCCAGAAACCCCAGTTCTATCCCAGAAAGCGGGTTCTGTCTCAGAAATCAGTTTCTGTGCCAGAAAACGGGTTCTGTTCCAGAAATCAGGTTCTGTCCAAGAAAGCGGGTTCTGTCCCAGAAAGTGGGTTCTAATTCAGAAACCCGGGTTTGATCCTAGAAATCAGGTTCTGTGCCAAAAAGGGGGTTCTGTCCCAGGAATAAGGTTCTGTCCCAGAAAGCAGGTTCTGTCCCAGAAATCAGGTTCTGTCCCAAAAAGCGTGTTCTTTCCCAGAAACCAGGTTCTGTCCCAGAAACCAGGTTCTATCCCAGAAAGTACGTTCTGTCCCAAAAAGCGTGTTCTGTCACGGAAACCCGGGTTCGATCCCAGAAAGCTGGTTCTGTCCCAGAAAGCGGGTTCTGTTCCAGAAAGGAAGTTCTGTCGCAGAAAGCTGGTACTGTTTCAGAAATTGGGTTCTGTCCAAGAAAGCGGGTTCTTTCCCAGAAAGCTGGGTTCTGTCCCAGAAAGCAGGTTCTGTCCCAGAAAGCAGGTTCTATCCCAGAAACCCGGGTTCGATCCTAAAAATCAGGTTCTGTGCCAGCAAGGGGGTGCTGTCCCAGAAATCAGGTTCTTTCCCAGAAAACAGATTCTTTCCCAGAAAGCGGCTTCTGTCCCATAAAGCGGGTTCTGTCCCAGAAAGTGGGTTCTAATCCAGAAACCTGGGTTCGATCCTAGAAATCAGGTTTTTTGTGAGAAAGCGGGTTCTGTCCCAGAAATCAGGTTCTATCCAAGAAACGGGGTTCAATCCTAGAAATCAGGTTTTATCCCAGAAACCAGGTTCTGTCCCAGAAAGCGAGTTCTGTCCCAAAAAGCGGATTCTGTCCCAGAAATCAGGTTCTATTCCAGAAACCAGTTTCTGTTCCAGAAAACTGGTTCTGTTTTAGAAATTGGATTCTGTCCCAGAAAGCGGGTTCTGTCCCAGAGAGCGGGTTCAGTCTCAGAAAACGGGTTCTTTTCCAGAAACCACAGGTTCTGTCCCAGAAAACTGGTTCTGTTCCAGGGAGCAGGTTCTATCCCAGAAACCATGTTCTGTCCCAGAAAGCGAGTTCTATCCCAGAAAGCGGGTTCCAATTCTAGAAACCACAATTCTATCCCAGAAAGTGGGTTCTGTCCCAGAAATCAGGTTCTAATCCAGAAACCACAGTTCTATCCCAGACAACAGGTTATGTCCTCGAAAGCCGGTTCTATCCCAGAAAGTAGGTTCTGGCCTGGAAAGCGGGTTCTGTCCCAGAAATCAGGTTCTGTCCCAGAAAGCGGGTTTTGTTCCAGAAACCTGGGTTCTATTCCAGAAACCAAGTTCTGTTCCAGGAAGCTGGTTCTGTTCCAGAAAGTGGGTTCTAATCCAGAAACCCGGGTTTGATCCTAAAAATTAGGTTTTTTACCAGAAAGGGGGTTCTGTCCTAGAAATCAGGTTCTGTCCCAGAAAGAAGGTTCTGTTCCAAAAACCTGGGTTCTATTCCAGAAACCAGGTTCTGTCCCAGAGAGCAGGTTTTATCCCAGAAATCAAGTTCTGTACCAGAAATTGGGTTGAAATCCAGAAACCCAAGATCAATCCTAGAAATCAGGTTTTTTGCGAGAAAACGGGTTCTGTCCCAGAAACACAGGTTCTGTCCCAGAAAGCTGGTTCTGTTCCAGAGAGCAGGTTCTATCCCAGAAACCAGGTTCTGTCCCAGAATGCGGGTTCTGTCCCAGAAAGCGGGTTTCAGTTCCACAAACCCCAGTTCTATCCCAGAAAGCGGGTTCTGTCCCAGAAATCAGGTTCTTTGCCAGAAAACAGGTTCCATCCCAGAAAGCGGGTTCTGTAACAGAAACACAGGTTATGTCCCAGAAAGCTGGTTCTTTCCCAGAAAGCGGGTTCTAATCCAGAAACCCCAGTTATATCCCATAAAGTGGGTTCTGTCCCAGAAATCAGGTTCTAATCCATTATCCACAATTCTATCCCAGACACCAGGTTATGTCCTAGAAAGCGCGGTCTATCCCAGAAACGGGGTTCGATCCTAGAAATCAGGTTCTGTTCCAGAGAGCAGGTTCTACCAGAAACCAGGTTCTGTCCCAGAAAGCGGGTTTCAATTCCACAAACCCCAGTTCTATCCCAGAAAGCGGGTTTTGTCCCAGAAATCAGGTTCTGTTCCAGGGAGCAGGTTCCATCCCAGATAGAAGGTTCTGTCCCATAAAGCGGGTTCTGTCCCAAAAAGTGGGTTCTAATCCAGAAACCCGAGTTCGATCCTAGAAATCAGGTTTTTTGCGAGAAAGCGGGTTCTGTCCTAAAAATCAGGTTCTGTCCCAGAAAGCGGGTTTTGTTCCAGAAACCTGGGTTCTATTCGAGAATCCGGGTTCTGTTCCAGAAAGCTGATTCTATTTTAGAAATTGGGTTCTGTCCCAGAAAGCAGGTTCTGTCCCAAAAAGCGGGTTCTAGTCCAGAAACCCGGGTTCTAGCACAGAAACCTGGTTCTGTCCCAGAAATCAGGTTCTTTCCCATAAACTGGGTTCTATCCCAGAAAGCAGGTTCTGTCCCAGAAACCAGGTTTCTATCCCAGAAATCAGGTTCTGTCCCATAAACCGGGTTCTATCACAGAAATCGGGTTCTGTCTCAAAAAGCGTGTTCTGTCCCACAAACCCGGGTTCGGTCCCAGATACACAGGTTCTGTCCCAGAAAGCTGGTTCTGTCCCAGAAATCTGGTTCTGTCCTAGAAATCAGGTTCTTTCCCAGAAAGCAGGTTCTGTCCCATAAACCCGGGTTCTGTCCCAGAAAGCGGGTTCTAATCCAGAAACCACAGTTCTATCACAGAAAGCGGGTTCTGTCCCAGAAATCAGGTTCTGTCCCATAAACCGGGATCTGTCCCAGAAAGCGGGTTCTAATCCAGAAACCACAGTTCGATTACAGAAAGCGGGTTCTCTCCCAGAAACACAGGTTCTTTCCCAGAAAGCTGGTTCTGCTCCAGAGAGCAGATTCTATCCCAGAAACCAGGTCCCTTCCCAGAAAGCTGGATCTGTCCCAGAAATCAGGTTCTGTCCCAAAAATCAGGTTCTTTCCCAGAAAGCAGGTTCTGTCCCAGAAAGCTGCTTCTGTCCCATAAACCAGGTTCTGTCCCATAAACCGGGATCTGTCCCAGAAAGCGGGTTCTAATCCAGAAACCACAGTTCTATCCCAGAAACCAGGTTCTGTCCCAGAAAGCGGGTTCTGTCCCATAAAGCGGGTTCCAATTCCAAAAGCCCCAGTTCTATCCCAGAAAGCGGGTTCTATCCCAGAAGTCAGATTCTGTCCCAGAAACCCCAGTTCTATCCCAGAAAGCGGGTTCTGTCCCAGAAACCCCAGTTCTATCCCAGAAAGCGGGTTCTGTCCCAGAAATCAGGTTCTAATCCCAGAAACCCGGATTCGATCCCAGAAATCAAGTTCTGTCCCAGAAATCAGGTTCTTTCCCACAAACCCGGGTTCGGTCCCAGATACACAGGTTCTGTTCCAGAAAGATGGTTCTGTCCCAGAAATCAGGTTCTGTCCCAGAAAGCAGGTTCTATCCCTGAAACCAGATTCTTTCCCAGAAAGCAGGTTCTGTCCCATAAACCGGGTTCTGTCACAGAAAGCGGGTTCTAATCCAGAAACCACAGTTCTATCACAGAAAGCGGGTTCTGTCCCAGAAATCAGGTTCTGTTCCAGAGAGCAGATTCTATCCCAGAAACCAGGTTCTGTCCCAGAAAGCTGGTTCTGTCCCAGAAATCAGGTTCTGTCCCATAAATCAGGTTCTTTCCCAGAAAGCAGGTTCTTTCCCAAAAAGCGGCTTCTGTCCCATAAACCAGGTTCTGTCCCATAAACCGGGATCTGTCCCAGAAAGCGGGTTCTAATCCAGAAACCACAGTTCTATTACAGAAAGCGGGTTCTGTCCCAGAAAGCTGGTTCTGTCCCATAAAGCGGGTTCCAATTCCAGAAACCCCAGTTCTATCCCAGAAAGCGGGTTCTATCCCAGAAATCAGGTTCTATCCCAGAAACCAGATTCTTTCCCAGAAAGCGGGTTCTTTCCCAGAAAGCGTTTTCCAAATCCAGAAACCCCAGTTCAATCCCAGAAAGCGGGTTCTGTCCCAGAAATCAAGTTCTAATCCCAGAAAACAGGTTCTGTCCCAAAAAGCAGGTTCTATCCCAGAAGTCAGATTCTGTCCCAGAAACCCCAGTTCTATCCCAGAAAGCGGGTTCTGTCCCAGAAATCAGGTTCTAATCCCAGAAACCCGGATTCGATCCCAGAAATCAAATTCTGTCCCAGAAAGCGGGTTCTGGTCCAGAAAGTTGGGTTCTTTTCCAGAAACCAGGTTCTTTCCCAGAAAGCTGGTTCTGTTTCAGAAATCCGGTTCTGTCCCAGAAAGCGGGTTCTTTCCCATAAACTGGGTTCTATCCCAGAAAGCAGGTTCTGTCCCAGAAACCTGGTTATTATCCCAGAAATCAGGTTCTGTCCCATAAACCGGGTTCTATCACAGAAATCGGGTTCTGTCTCAAAAAGCGTGTTCTGTCCCACAAACCCGGGTTCGGTCCCAGATACACAGGTTCTGTTCCAGAAAGATGGTTCTGTCCCAGAAATCTGGTTCTGTCCCAGAAAGCAGGTTCTATCCCTGAAACCAGATTCTTTCCCAGAAAGCAGGTTCTGTCCCATAAACCGGGTTCTGTCACAGAAAGCGGGTTCTAATCCAGAAACCACAGTTCTATCACAGAAAGCGGGTTCTGTCCCAGAAACCAGGTTCTGTTCCAGAGAGCAGATTCTATCCCAGAAACCAGGTTCTGTCCCAGAAAGCTGGTTCTGTCCCAGAAATCAGGTTCTGTCCCATAAATCAGGTTCTTTCCCAGAAAGCAGGTTCTTTCCCAAAAAGCGGCTTCTGTCCCATAAACCAGGTTCTGTCCCATAAACCGGGATCTGTCCCAGAAAGCGGGTTCTAATCCAGAAACCACAGTTCTATTACAGAAAGCGGGTTCTGTCCCAGAAAGCTGGTTCTGTCCCATAAAGCGGGTTCCAATTCCAGAAACCCCAGTTCTATCCCAGAAAGCGGGTTCTATCCCAGAAATCAGGTTCTATCCCAGAAACCAGATTCTTTCCCAGAAAGCGGGTTCTTTCCCAGAAAGCGTTTTCCAAATCCAGAAACCCCAGTTCAATCCCAGAAAGCGGGTTCTGTCCCAGAAATCAAGTTCTAATCCCAGAAAACAGGTTCTGTCCCAGAAAGCGGGTTCTATCCCAGAAGTCAGATTCTGTCCCAGAAACCCCAGTTCTATCCCAGAAAGCGGGTTCTGTCCCAGAAATCAGGTTCTAATCCCAGAAACCCGGATTCGATCCCAGAAATCAAATTCTGTCCCAGAAAGCGGGTTCTGGTCCAGAAAGTTGGGTTCTTTTCCAGAAACCAGGTTCTTTCCCAGAAAGCTGGTTCTGTTTCAGAAATCCGGTTCTGTCCCAGAAAGCGGGTTCTGTCCCAGAAACTGGGTTCTAATCCAGAAACCCGGGTTTGATCTTAGACACCTGGTTTTTTGCGAGAAAGCGGGTTCTGTCCCAGAAATCAGGTTCTGTCCGATAAAGCAGGTTCTGTCCCAGAAATCAGGTTCTGTCCCAGAAGCCAGGTTCTGTCCCAGAAAGCGGGTTCTGTCCCAGAGAGCTGGTTTTAAACCAGAAACCCCAGTTGTATCCCAGAAAGCGGGTTCTGTCCCATAAACCGGGTTCTGTCCCAGAACGTCGGTTCTAATCCAGAAATCCGGGTTCGATTATAGAAATCAGGTTTTTTGCGAGAAAGCGGGTTCTGTCCCAGAAAGCTGGTTCTGTCCCTGAAAGCGGGTTCTGTTCCAGAAACCTGGGTTCTATTCAAGATACCAGGTTCTGTTCCAGAAAGCTGGTTCTGTTTTAGAAATTGGGTTCTGTCCCAGAAAGCAGGTTCTGTCCCAAAAAGTGTGTCTGTCCCAGAAATCAGGTTCTGTCCCACAAACCGGGTTCTATCGCAGAAATCGGGTTCTGTCTCAAAAAGCGTGTTCTGTCCCACAAACCCGGGTTCGGTCCCAGAAACACAGGTTCTGTCCCAGAAAGCTGGTTCTGTCCCAGAAATCAGGTTCTGTCCCAGAAATCAGGTTTTTTCCCAGAAAGCAGGTTCTTTCCCAGAAAGCGGCTTCTGTCCCATAAACCGGGTTCTATCCCAGAAACCCGGTTTCTATCCCAGTAATCAGGTTCTGTCCCATAAACCGGGTTCTATCGCAGAAATCGGGTTCTGTCTCAAAAAGCGTGTTCTGTCCCACAAACCCGGGTTCGGTCCCAGAAACACAGGTTCTGTCCCAGAAAGCTGGTTCTGTCCCAGAAATCAGGTTCTGTCCCAGAAATCAGGTTCTTTCCCAGAAAGCAGGTTCTTTCCCAGAAAGCGGCTTCTGTCCCATAAACCGGGTTCTGTCCCAGAAAGCGGGTTCTAATCCAGAAACCCCAGTTCTATCCCAGAAACCAGGTTCTGTCCCAGAAAGCGGGTTCTGCCCCTGAAAGCGGGTTCTGTTCCAGAAACCTGGGTTCCATTCCAGAAACCAGGTTCTGTTCCAGAAAGCGGGTTCTAATCCAGAAACCCCAGTTCTATCCCAGAAAGTGGGTCTGTCCCAGAAAGCGGCTTCTAATCCAGAAACCCGGGTTCCATCACAGAAACCTGGTTCTGTCCCAGAAATCAGGTTCTGTTCCAGAAAACGGGTTCTGTTCTAGAAAGCAGGTTCTGTCCCAGAAACCCGGTTTCTGTCCCAGAAATCAGGTTCTGTTCCAGAAAACGGGTTCTGTTCCAGAAAGCAGGTTCTGTCCCAGAAACCCGGTTTCTGTCCCAGAAATCAGGTTCTGTCCCAGAAAGCGGGTTCTAATCCAGAAACCCCAGTTCTATCCCAGAAAGTGGGTCTGTCCCAGAAACCAGGTTCTAATCCAAGAAACCTGGGTTCGATCTCAGAAATCAGGTTCTGTCCCAGAAAGCGGATTCTGTTCCGGAAACCTGGGTTCTATTCCAGAAACCAGGTTCTGTCCCAAAAAGCAGGTTCTATCCCAGAAACCAGGTTCTTTCCCAGAAATCAGGTTCTTTCCCAGAAAGCGGGTTCTATCCCAGAAATCAGGTTCTGCCCGAGAAAGCAGGTTCTGTCCCAGAAAGCTGGTTCTGTTCCAGAGAGCAGGTTCTATCCCAGAAACCAGGTTCTGTCCCAGAAAGCAGGTTCTTTACCAGAAAGTGGGTTCTGTCCCAGAAGGCGGGTTATAATCCAGAAACCCCAGTTCTATTCAAGAAGGCGGGTTCTGTCCCAGAAATCAGGTTCTGTCCCAGAAAGTGGACTCTGTCCCAGAAAACAGGTTCTATCCCAGAAACCCGGGTTCGATCCTAGAAATCAGGTTCTGTGCCAGAAAGCGGGTTCTGCCCGAGAAAGCATGTTCTGTCCCAGCAATCAGGTTCTGTCCCAGAAAGCGGGTTCTGTCCCAGAAAGCGGGTTCAGTCTCAGAAAGCGGGTTCTGTCCCAGAAACACAGGTTCTGTCCCAGAAAGCTGGTTCTTTTCCAGAGAGCAGATTCTGTCCCAGAAACCAGGTTCTGTCCCAGAAAGCGGGTTCTATCCCAGAAAGCGGGTTCCAATTCGAGAAACCCCAGTTCTATCCCTGAAAGCGGGTTCTGTCCCCGAAATCAGGTTCTGTGCAAGAAAGCAGGTTCATCCCAGAAAGCGGGTTCTGTAACAGAAACACAGGTATTGTCCCAGAAAGCTGGTTCTGTCCAAGAAAGCGGGTTCTAATCCAAAAAACCCCAGTTCTATCCCAGAAAGTGGGTTCTGTCCCAGAAAGCAGGTTCTATCCCAGAAACCGGGGTTCGATCCTAGAAATCAGGTTCTATCACAGAAACCATATTCTGTCCCAGGAAGCAGGTTCTGTCCCAGAAAGCGGGTTCTGTCCCAGAAAACGGGTTCTAATACATAAACCCCAGTTCTATCACTGAAAGCGGGTTCTGTCCCAGAAATCAGGTTCTGTCCCAGAATGCGGGTTCTGATCCAGAAACACAGGCTCTGTCCCAGAAAGATGGTTCTGTTCCAGAGAGCAGGTTCTATCCCAGAAACCAGGTTCTCTCAAAGAAAGCTGGTTCTGTCCCAGAAAGCGGCTTCTAATCCAGAAACCCGGGTTCCATCACAGAAACCTGGTTCTGTCCCAGAAATCAGGTTCTGTTCCAGAAAACGGGTTCTGTTCCAGAAAGCAGGTTCTGTCCCAGAAACCCGGTTTCTGTCCCAGAAATCAGGTTCTGTTCCAGAAAACGGGTTCTGTTCCAGAAAGCAGGTTCTGTCCCAGAAACCCCAGTTCTATCCTAGAAAGCGGGTTCTGTCCCAGAAATCAGGTTCTCTGCCAGAAAACAGGTTCTGTCCCAGAAAGCGGGTTCTGTAACAGAAACACAGGTTCTGTCCCAGAAAGCGGGTTCTGTCCCAGAAAGCGGGTTCTAATCCAGAAACCCGAGTTCTATCCCAAACACGAGGTTATGTCCCAGAAAGCAGGTTCTATCCCAGAAACCGGGTTCGATCCTAGAAATCAGGTTCTATCCCAGAAACCAGGTTCTGTCCCAGGAAGCAGGTTCTGTCCCAGAAATCAGGTTCTGTCCCAGAAAGCAGGTTCTGTCCCAGAAACCAGGTTCTATCCCAGAAACCAGGTTCTCTCCCAGAAAGCCGGTTCTGTCCCAGAAAGCGGGTTCCAATTCCAGAAACCCCAGTTCTATCCCAGAAAGCGATTTCTGTAACAGAAACACAGGTTCTGTCCCAGAACGCTGGTTCTGTCCAAGAAAGCGGGTTCTACTCCAGAAACCCCAGTTCTATCCCAAAGACCAGGTTCTGTCCCAGGAAGCAGGTTCTGTCCCAGAAAGCAGGTTCTAATCCAGAAACCCCACTTCTATCCCAGAAAGCGGGTTCTTTGCCAGAAAGCAGGTTTTAATCCAGAAACCCCAGTTGTATCCCTGAAAGCGGGTTCTGCCCGAGAAATCGGGTTCTGTCCCAGCAATCAGGTTCTGTCCCAGAAAGCGGGTTCTGTCCCAGAAAGCGGGTTCTGTCCCAGAAAGCGGGTTCAGTCTCAGAAAGCGGGTTCTGTCCCAGAAACACGGGTTCTGTCCCAGAAAGCTGGTTCTTTTCCAGAGAGCAGATTCTGTCCCAGAAACCAGGTTCTGTCCCAGAAAGCGGGTTCTATCCCAGAAAGCGGGTTCCAATTCGAGAAACCCCAGTTCTATCCCTGAAAGCGGGTTCTGTCCCCGAAATCAGGTTCTGTCAAGAAAGCAGGTTCATCCCAGAAAGCGGGTTCTGTAACAGAAACACAGGTATTGTCCCAGAAAGCTGGTTCTGTCCAAGAAAGCGGGTTCTAATCCAAAAAACCCCAGTTCTATCCCAGAAAGTGGGTTCTGTCCCAGAAACCAGGTTCTAATCCAGAAACCACAGTTCTATCCCAAACACCAGGTTATGTCCCAGAAAGCAGGTTCTATCCCAGAAACCGGGGTTCGATCCTAGAAATCAGGTTCTATCACAGAAACCATATTCTGTCCCAGGAAGCAGGTTCTGTCCCAGAAACCAGGTTCTCTCAAAGAAAGCTGGTTCTGTCCCAGAAAGCGGCTTCTAATGCAGAAACCCGGGTTCCATCACAGAAACCTGGTTCTGTCCCAGAAATCAGGTTCTGTTCCAGAAAACGGGTTCTGTTCCAGAAAGCAGGTTCTGTCCCAGAAACCCGGTTTCTGTCCCAGAAATCAGGTTCTGTTCCAGAAAACGGGTTCTGTTCCAGAAAGCAGGTTCTGTCCCAGAAACCCGGTTTCTGTCCCAGAAATCAGGTTCTGTTCCAGAAAACGGGTTCTGTTCCAGAAAGCAGGTTCTGTCCCAGAAACCCGGTTTCTGTCCCAGAAATCAGGTTCTGTCCCAGAAAGCGGGTTCTAATCCAGAAACCCCAGTTCTATCCTAGAAAGCGGGTTCTGTCCCAGAAATCAGGTTCTCTGCCAGAAAACAGGTTCTTTCCCAGAAAGCGGGTTCTGTAACAGAAACACAGGTTCTGTCCCAGAAAGCGGGTTCTGTCCCAGAAAGCGGGTTCTAATCCAGAAACCCGAGTTCTATCCCAAACACGAGGTTATGTCCCAGAAAGCAGGTTCTATCCCAGAAACCGGGTTCGATCCTAGAAATCAGGTTCTATCCCAGAAACCAGGTTCTGTCCCAGGAAGCAGGTTCTGTCCCAGAAATCAGGTTCTGTCCCAGAAAGCTGGTTCTGTCCAAGAAAGCGGGTTCTAATCCAAAAAACCCCAGTTCTATCCCAGAAAGTGGGTTCTGTCCCAGAAACCAGGTTCTAATCCAGAAACCACAGTTCTATCCCAAACACCAGGTTTTGTCCCAGAAAGCAGGTTCTATCCCAGAAACCGGGGTTCGATCCTAGAAATCAGGTTCTATCACAGAAACCATATTCTGTCCCAGGAAGCAGGTTCTGTCCCAGAAAGCGGGTTCTGTCCCAGAAAACGGGTTCTAATACATAAACCCCAGTTCTATCACTGAAAGCGGGTTCTGTCCCAGAAATCAGGTTCTGTCCCAGAATGCGGGTTCTGATCCAGAAACACAGGTTCTGTCCCAGAAAGATGGTTCTGTTCCAGAGAGCAGGTTCTATCCCAGAAACCAGGTTCTCTCAAAGAAAGCTGGTTCTGTCCCAGAAAGCGGCTTCTAATCCAGAAACCCGGGTTCCATCACAGAAACCTGGTTCTGTCCCAGAAATCAGGTTCTGTTCCAGAAAACGGGTTCTGTTCCAGAAAGCAGGTTCTGTCCCAGAAACCCGGTTTCTGTCCCAGAAATCAGGTTCTGTTCCAGAAAACGGGTTCTGTTCCAGAAAGCAGGTTCTGTCCCAGAAACCCGGTTTCTGTCCCAGAAATCAGGTTCTGTCCCAGAAAGCGGGTTCTGTCCCAGAAAGCGGGTTCTAATCCAGAAACCCGAGTTCTATCCCAAACACGAGGTTATGTCCCAGAAAGCAGGTTCTATCCCAGAAACCGGGTTCGATCCTAGAAATCAGGTTCTATCCCAGAAACCAGGTTCTGTCCCAGGAAGCAGGTTCTGTCCCAGAAATCAGGTTCTGTCCCAGAAAGCTGGTTCTGTCCAAGAAAGCGGGTTCTAATCCAAAAAACCCCAGTTCTATCCCAGAAAGTGGGTTCTGTCCCAGAAACCAGGTTCTAATCCAGAAACCACAGTTCTATCCCAAACACCAGGTTTTGTCCCAGAAAGCAGGTTCTATCCCAGAAACCGGGGTTCGATCCTAGAAATCAGGTTCTATCACAGAAACCATATTCTGTCCCAGGAAGCAGGTTCGGTCCCAGAAAGCGGGTTCTGTCCCAGAAAACGGGTTCTAATACATAAACCCCAGTTCTATCACTGAAAGCGGGTTCTGTCCCAGAAATCAGGTTCTGTCCCAGAATGCGGGTTCTGATCCAGAAACACAGGTTCTGTCCCAGAAAGATGGTTCTGTTCCAGAGAGCAGGTTCTATCCCAGAAACCAGGTTCTCTCAAAGAAAGCTGGTTCTGTCCCAGAAAGCGGCTTCTAATCCAGAAACCCGGGTTCCATCACAGAAACCTGGTTCTGTCCCAGAAATCAGGTTCTGTTCCAGAAAACGGGTTCTGTTCCAGAAAGCAGGTTCTGTCCCAGAAACCCGGTTTCTGTCGCAGAAATCAGGTTCTGTTCCAGAAAACGGGTTCTGTTCCAGAAAGCAGGTTCTGTCCCAGAAACCCGGTTTCTGTCCCAGAAATCAGGTTCTGTCCCAGAAAGCGGGTTCTAATCCAGAAACCCCAGTTCTATCCTAGAAAGCGGGTTCTGTCCCAGAAATCAGGTTCTCTGCCAGAAAACAGGTTCTGTCCCAGAAAGCGGGTTCTGTAACAGAAACACAGGTTCTGTCCCAGAAAGCGGGTTCTGTCCCAGAAAGCGGGTTCTAATCCAGAAACCCGAGTTCTATCCCAAACACGAGGTTATGTCCCAGAAAGCAGGTTCTATCCCAGAAACCGGGTTCGATCCTAGAAATCAGGTTCTATCCCAGAAACCAGGTTCTGTCCCAGGAAGCAGGTTCTGTCCCAGAAATCAGGTTCTGTCCCAGAAAGCAGGTTCTGTCCCAGAAAGCAGGTTCTATCCCAGAAACCAGGTTCTCTCCCAGAAAGCCGGTTCTGTCCCAGAAAGCGGGTTCCAATTCCAGAAACCCCAGTTCTATCCCAGAAAGCGATTTCTGTAACAGAAACACAGGTTCTGTCCCAGAACGCTGGTTCTGTCCAAGAAAGCGGGTTCTACTCCAGAAACCCCAGTTCTATCCCAAAGACCAGGTTCTGTCCCAGGAAGCAGGTTCTGTCCCAGAAAGCAGGTTCTAATCCAGAAACCCCACTTCTATCCCAGAAAGCGGGTTCTTTGCCAGAAAGCAGGTTTTAATCCAGAAACCCCAGTTGTATCCCTGAAAGCGGGTTCTGCCCGAGAAATCGGGTTCTGTCCCAGCAATCAGGTTCTGTCCCAGAAAGCGGGTTCTGTCCCAGAAAGCGGGTTCTGTCCCAGAAAGCGGGTTCAGTCTCAGAAAGCGGGTTCTGTCCCAGAAACACAGGTTCTGTCCCAGAAAGCTGGTTCTTTTCCAGAGAGCAGATTCTGTCCCAGAAACCAGGTTCTGTCCCAGAAAGCGGGTTCTATCCCAGAAAGCGGGTTCCAATTCGAGAAACCCCAGTTCTATCCCTGAAAGCGGGTTCTGTCCCCGAAATCAGGTTCTGTGCAAGAAAGCAGGTTCATCCCAGAAAGCGGGTTCTGTAACAGAAACACAGGTATTGTCCCAGAAAGCTGGTTCTGTCCAAGAAAGCGGGTTCTAATCCAAAAAACCCCAGTTCTATCCCAGAAAGTGGGTTCTGTCCCAGAAACCAGGTTCTAATCCAGAAACCACAGTTCTATCCCAAACACCAGGTTATGTCCCAGAAAGCAGGTTCTATCCCAGAAACCGGGGTTCGATCCTAGAAATCAGGTTCTATCACAGAAACCATATTCTGTCCCAGGAAGCAGGTTCTGTCCCAGAAAGCGGGTTCTGTCCCAGAAAACGGGTTCTAATACATAAACCCCAGTTCTATCACTGAAAGCGGGTTCTGTCCCAGAAATCAGGTTCTGTCCCAGAATGCGGGTTCTGATCCAGAAACACAGGTTCTGTCCCAGAAAGATGGTTCTGTTCCAGAGAGCAGGTTCTATCCCAGAAACCAGGTTCTCTCAAAGAAAGCTGGTTCTGTCCCAGAAAGCGGCTTCTAATCCAGAAACCCGGGTTCCATCACAGAAACCTGGTTCTGTCCCAGAAATCAGGTTCTGTTCCAGAAAACGGGTTCTGTTCCAGAAAGCAGGTTCTGTCCCAGAAACCCGGTTTCTGTCCCAGAAATCAGGTTCTGTTCCAGAAAACGGGTTCTGTTCCAGAAAGCAGGTTCTGTCCCAGAAACCCGGTTTCTGTCCCAGAAATCAGGTTCTGTTCCAGAAAACGGGTTCTGTTCCAGAAAGCAGGTTCTGTCCCAGAAACCCGGTTTCTGTCCCAGAAATCAGGTTCTGTCCCAGAAAGCGGGTTCTAATCCAGAAACCCCAGTTCTATCCTAGAAAGCGGGTTCTGTCCCAGAAATCAGGTTCTCTGCCAGAAAACAGGTTCTGTCCCAGAAAGCGGGTTCTGTAACAGAAACCCGAGTTCTATCCCAAACACGAGGTTATGTCCCAGAAAGCAGGTTCTATCCCAGAAACCGGGTTCGATCCTAGAAATCAGGTTCTATCCCAGAAACCAGGTTCTGTCCCAGGAAGCAGGTTCTGTCCCAGAAATCAGGTTCTGTCCCAGAAAGCAGGTTCTGTCCCAGAAAGCAGGTTCTATCCCAGAAACCAGGTTCTCTCCCAGAAAGCCGGTTCTGTCCCAGAAAGCGGGTTCCAATTCAAGAAACCCCAGTTCTATCCCAGAAAGCGATTTCTGTAACAGAAACACAGGTTCTGTCCCAGAACGCTGGTTCTGTCCAAGAAAGCGGGTTCTACTCCAGAAACCCCAGTTCTATCCCAAAGACCAGGTTCTGTCCCAGAAAGCAGGTTCTAATCCAGAAACCCCACTTCTATCCCAGAAAGCGGGTTCTTTGCCAGAAAGCAGGTTTTAATCCAGAAACCCCAGTTGTATCCCTGAAAGCGGGTTCTGACCGAGAAATCGGGTTCTGTCCCAGAAATCAGGTTCTGTCCCAGAAAGCGGGTTCTGTCCCAGAAAGCGGGTTCAGTCTCAGAAAGCGGGTTCTGTCCCAGAAACACAGGTTCTGTCCCAGAAAGCTGGTTCTTTTCCAGAGAGCAGATTCTGTCCCAGAAACCAGGTTCTGTCCCAGAAAGCGGGTTCTATCCCAGAAAGCGGGTTCCAATTCGAGAAACCCCAGTTCTATCCCTGAAAGCGGGTTCTGTCCCCGAAATCAGGTTCTGTGCAAGAAAGCAGGTTCATCCCAGAAAGCGGGTTCTGTAACAGAAACACAGGTATTGTCCCAGAAAGCTGGTTCTGTCCAAGAAAGCGGGTTCTAATCCAAAAAACCCCAGTTCTATCCCAGAAAGTGGGTTCTGTCCCAGAAACCAGGTTCTAATCCAGAAACCACAGTTCTATCCCAAACACCAGGTTATGTCCCAGAAAGCAGGTTCTATCCCAGAAACCGGGGTTCGATCCTAGAAATCAGGTTCTATCACAGAAACCATATTCTGTCCCAGGAAGCAGGTTCTGTCCCAGAAAGCGGGTTCTGTCCCAGAAAACGGGTTCTAATACATAAACCCCAGTTCTATCACTGAAAGCGGGTTCTGTCCCAGAAATCAGGTTCTGACCCAGAATGCGGGTTCTGATCCAGAAACACAGGTTCTGTCCCAGAAAGATGGTTCTGTTCCAGAGAGCAGGTTCTATCCCAGAAACCAGGTTCTCTCAAAGAAAGCTGGTTCTGTCCCAGAAAGCGGCTTCTAATCCAGAAACCCGGGTTCCATCACAGAAACCTGGTTCTGTCCCAGAAATCAGGTTCTGTTCCAGAAAACGGGTTCTGTTCCAGAAAGCAGGTTCTGTCCCAGAAACCCGGTTTCTGTCCCAGAAATCAGGTTCTGTTCCAGAAAACGGGTTCTGTTCCAGAAAGCAGGTTCTGTCCCAGAAACCCGGTTTCTGTCCCAGAAATCAGGTTCTGTCCCAGAAAGCGGGTTCTAATCCAGAAACCCCAGTTCTATCCTAGAAAGCGGGTTCTGTCCCAGAAATCAGGTTCTCTGCCAGAAAACAGGTTCTGTCCCAGAAAGCGGGTTCTGTAACAGAAACACAGGTTCTGTCCCAGAAAGCGGGTTCTGTCCCAGAAAACGGGTTCTATCCCAGAAACCCGGGTTCGATCCTCGAAATCAGGTTCTGTGCCAGAAAGCGGGTTCTGTCCCAGAAATCAGGTTCTGTCCGAGAAAGAAGGTTCTTTCCCAGAAATCAGGTTCTGTCCCAGAAAGCGGGTTCTATCCCTGAAACCCAGGTTCGATCCTAGACATCTGGTTCTGTCCCAGAAACGGGGTTCTGTCCCAGAAAGCAGGTTCTGTCCCAGAAAGCGGGTTCCAATCTCAGAAACCCCAGTTCTATCACAGAAAGCAGGTTCTGTCCTAGAAATCAGGATCTGTGCCAGAAAACAGGTTCTGTCCCAGAAAGCGGGTTCTGTAACAGAAACGCAAGTTCTGTCCCAGAAAGCTGGTTCTGTCCCAGAAAGCATGTTCTAATCCAGAAACCCCAGTTCTATCCCAAAAATCGGGTTCTTTCCCAGAAGTCAGGTTCTAATCCAGAAACCCCAGTTCTATCCCAGAAAGCAGGTTCTGTCCCAGAAACCCAGGTTCGATCCCAGAAACCAGGTTCTATCCCAGAAAGCAGGTTCTGTCCCAGAAAGCAGGTTCTTTCCCAGAAAGCGGGTTCTTTGCCAGAAAGCGGGTTCTGTCCCAGAAACCCCAATTCTATCCCAGAAAACAGGTTCTGTCCCCTAAAGCAGGTTCTATCCCAGAAACCCAGGTTCGATCCCAGAAACCAGGTTCTATCCCAGAAAGCAGGTTCTGTCCCAGAAAGCAGGTTCTGTCCCAGAAAGCGGGTTCTTTGCCAAAAAGCGGGTTCTTTGCCAGAAAGCGGGTTCTGTCCCAGAAACCCCAATTCTATCCCAGAAAACAGGTTCTGTCCCCGAAAGCAGGTTCTATCCCAGAAACCCAGGTTCTATCCCAGAAACCCAGGTTCGATCCCAGAAACCAGGTTCTATCCCAGAAAGCAGGTTCTGTCCCAGAAAGCAGGTTCTTTCCCAGAAAGCGGGTTCTTTGCCAGAAAGCGGGTTCTGTCCCAGAAACCCCAATTCTATCCCAGAAAACAGGTTCTGTCCCCGAAAGCAGGTTCTATCCCAGAAACCCAGGTTCGATCCCAGAAACCAGGTTCTATCCCAGAAAGCAGGTTCTGTCCCAGAAAGCAGGTTCTGTCCCAGAAAGCGGGTTCTTTGCCAAAAAGCGGGTTCTTTGCCAGAAAGCGGGTTCTGTCCCAGAAACCCCAATTCTATCCCAGAAAACAGGTTCTGTCCCCGAAAGCAGGTTCTATCCCAGAAACCCAGGTTTGATCCCAGAAAGCAGGTTCTGTCCCAGAAAGCAGGTCCTGTCCCAGAAAGCGGGTTCTTTGCCAGAAAGCGGGTTCTGTCCCAGAAATCATGCTCTGTCCGAGAAAGCAGGTTCTGTCCCAGAAATCAGGTTCTGTCCCAGAAAGTGGGATCTGTCCCAGAAAGCGGGTTCCAACTCCAGAAACCCCAGTTCTATCCCAGAAAGCGGGTTCTGTCCCAGAAATCAGGTTCTGTGCCAGAAAAGAGGTTCTGTCCCAGAAAGCAGGTTCTGTAACAGAAACACAGGTTCTGTCCCAGAAAGCAGGTTCTGTCCCAGAAAGTGGGTTCTAATCCAGAAACCCGGGTTCTATCACAGAAACCTGGTTCCTTCCCAGAAACCAGGTTCGATCCCAACAAGCAGCTTCTATTCCTGAAACCCGGTTTCGATCCCAGAAACCAGGTTCTGTCCCAGAAAGCAGGTTCTGTCCCAGAAAGAGGGTTCTGTCCCAGAAATCAGATTCTAATCCAGAAACCCCAGTTCTATCCCAGAAACCAGGTTCTGTCCCCGAAAGCAGGTTCTATCCCAGAAACCCGGGTTCGATCCTTGAAATCAGGTTCTGTTCCAGAAAGCGGGTTCTGACCCAGAAGGGTAAACAACCAGCTGGGTAAACAAACAGCTGGGTAAACAACAAGCTGTTTAAACAGCCCGCTGGGTAAACAATAAGCTTTCTGTCAGTGGTTGCCATGGTGACTCCAGGTATTGATGATGGCTTGGTGTTGTTCGATGACTGAACAGACTCCAAGTAGCTATTCTGGGACTGAAAGGTTGCTCAGCTTAGACTCCGTTAATAGAATCTAAGTAGAATCAAAGTTTCCTGAACCTCCTTTCTGGAACAACATGGTTGGCGACACAAATGCAACGTTTGAAAGCAGCTATAGACCTCAGTAATCTGATATACGTATGTCATGTTTTGCAGCTGTGGTTTTTAGCTCAGGTCTTTTTTTGTCCAGGTAAAGGAGGGCACTGCAACTGCTGGGAGAGACTTTGTCATGAACCCTTCGTCTCTCATCCAGTTTGATCCAGGTATTTTAACTTTCATACTACAAGGATAACTCAGAGTAAACAACCAGTCCTTAAGGCGAGTATAGAAGGGTCCCAGACCGGAGCCTTGTGGTACCAGCAGCAGAGGTGAACTTTTTATAAAAGAAACCGATATTAGACGGATGATGTTCTCCAATGGCTGGAATTCTCTGGAAGCTGTATAAAATCTGGAATAATTTCCATTGATGTAGGAGTGGCCAAGCGAAGGTGGCAGGTGGAGATCATTCAGGACCACATTGAGGAGGCTGATGAAACGTTGGAGGTGCTGCTGGGCTCTCCTGAAGCCACAATCACCGGCAGCATCAGTAAGGCTGAACTGACCATCAGAGACTCAGGTAAAGGTTAAAATCACCACACACGTGTCCGCCCAGTAAGGTGGTGTAATAACCTCGTGCTGAACGCCGCAGGGCGGTGCAGGTTTGACCGGGATCATCAGACTCCTCGTCTGGGAGGAGAAGAGATTCCATCAGATACGTATCCTCAACATGGATCCATTCAGCTGGAGAAGCTTCCCCTCGACACAGACGCTGCCTCATGGACCCGAGGAGGCCTCTCCAGACCACCAGCAGAGCTCCCCTACAAAAACATCCGTGTTTTGGGCAATCCTAAATCTGTACGAGCATCTTCCCTTCCGGCTGTAAATGAGTTTTCCCAGCTTTGGACGTCTGCAGAAACAGTTCCTCTGTTTGCTTTTCAGATTGCTCCTTCTTCTGTGTTCCACAACGGGACAGACGTAGTTTACACAGTAAGTTGTTGCATCTTAAAGACGGATACTGCTGAAGCCGGAAGACATCTTCATTCCTTTTCTTTTCCCATTCCAGTATCACGGAGTCATGCAGATGACAGTGGAGGACGAGAGCTTCCCGTCCCGGAGGGGCAGAAAGGCAAACATACGGGTGGTTAACAGGGGGGCGCTTCCTGACACAAAGTCAGACCCTCCAGTTGACAAACAAAAACCAGACAAAACTGCACTTTCTAAAGGAGTGAGTACAAACATCACGTCCAGATAATATGATCGGACTGTGAACTGCACTTTGGTTACCTGGTGTTTTAAAAGTCCTCTGTGGATAACGTTGGATTGGATCGAGGGTTGTTAGTGTTGTGAGTGTTTTATCTGTGGTCAATCGCAGCCAGTCTGACTTTAGAGAATCAGTGTCTGCAGTTAGCCAGGTTAGCTGCTTTGCTAAAGGAGAAAATGTAGCAACAAACTAAATAACTACAAGTTATACAATTTAGAAGAGGGTACAACGTGGCGTTCATGCCGAGGGCTGTGAGAGTCCGGGACCAAAGCAAATAGACAACAGAAAAAGGAAAAGAAAAAATTTAGAAAGTGAAATATCAACATTTTGGTTTGAAAACACCAAGTATGATGTGAAAATATTAATAAAAGATGAAGCTGGACGGCCGCATTAGGACGGAGTTTAGGACGAACGTTAGGACGGACATTAGGACGGACTTTAGGACGGACCTCAGGACGGATGTTAGGATGGACTTTAGGATGGACTTTAGGACGGACATTAGGACGGACTTTAGGACGGACTTTAGGACGGACATTAGGACGAACGTTAGGACGGACTTTAGGACTGACTTTAGGATGGACATTAGGACGGACTTTAGGACGGACTTTAGGACGGACATTAGGACGAACGTTAGGACGGACTTTAGGACTGACTTTAGGATGGACATTAGGACGGACTTTAGGACGGATGTCAGGATGGACTTTAGGATGGACTTTAGGACGGACATTAGGACGAACGTTAGGACGGACTTTAGGACTGACTTTAGGATGGACATTAGGACGGATGTTAGGATGGACTTTAGGATGGACTTTAGGACGGACATTAGGACGGACGTTAGGACGGCCACATTAGGACGGACTTTAGGACGGACATTAGAACGGACTTTAGGACGGACGTTAGGAAGGATGTTAGGATTGATTCAATTCAATTCAATTCAATTCAATTCAACTTTATTTATATAGCGTCAAATCACGGCAATGCCATCTCAAGACGCTTTACAGACAGAGGGGAAAACATAATGAAGGCCAATTCATAACAGCCTATATAAGGAAACCAATCTCCCATCCTGAGCAAGCACACTGGCGACAGTGGGAAGGAAAAAACTCCCTTTTAACAGGAAGGAAACCTCCGGCAGAACCCGGCTCAGGACAGGCAGCCATCTGCCTCTGCTGTGTGGGGGGAAGAGGACAGAAAGACAACAGACAACAGGAACTGCTACTCCCGGCCAGGGAGACCTGCTGAGACAGGAGACATACATGTTAATGATGCTACACTGTTATTGGGGGGGGGGGATAAAGAGAGGGATAAAGAGAGAGATAAAGATAAAAAGAAAGAAGCTCAGTGTATCAGGAAATGTCCCTCAGCAGTCTAAACCTATAGCAGCATAACTAAGGGATGCTAACCATCCCTAGCTATAGGACTTATCAAAAAGATAAGTCTTCAGCCTAGTCTTAAAGGTGGGGAGGGTGTCTGCTTCCCTAACACTAACTGGGAGCTTATTCCATAAGAGAGGGGCCTGATAACCAAAGGCTCTGCCTCCTGCTCAGCTCTGTGAGACTCTAGGAACCACAAGTAAGCCTGCAGTCTGCGAACGAAGTACTCTGCTTGGTATATAAGGAACTATGAGGTCTTTGATATATAGTGGTGCCTGGTTGTGGAGGGCTTTATATGTAAGGAGAAGGATTTTAAATTCTATTCTAGATTCAACAGGCAGCCAATGAAGAGAGGCTAAAACTGGAGAAATATGATCTCTCCTGCTGGTTCTGGTCAGGACTCTGGCTGCAGAATTCTGGATCAGCTGAAGGGTTTTCAGGGCATATTTAGGACAGCCCAGTAATAGAGAGTTACAGTAATCTAGTCTCGAAGTAACAAAAGCGTGAACCAGTTTTTCTGCATCACTCTGAGACAGAATGTCCTTAATTTTGGCTATATTACGTAAATGAAAGAAGGCTGTTTTAGTAACCTGCTTAATATGTGGACCAAAGGACAGGTCAGGGTCAAATATTACTCCAAGGTTTCTCACTGTAGCACTGGAAGCTAAAGTAATGCCATCCAGGTTCATTACAAAACCGGAAAATTTAGCTCTGAGTTTTTCAGATCCAAAGAGAATTACTTCAGTCTTATCTGAGTTTAAGAGGAGAAAATTTCTAGACATCCAAGTCTTTATGTCTATGAGACAATTTTGTAGCCTATTGGGCTGATTTGTTTCATCTGGTTTAAAGGATAAGTATATCTGAGTATCATCTGCATAACAATGAAAGTTTATTCCATGCTGTCTAATAATTTTGCCTAAAGGGAGCATATATAGCGTGAAGAGTATTGGTCCAAGTACAGAACCTTGAGGAACTCCATGACTTACTGTAGTTTGTGAGGAGGACTTGTCATTTACATGAACGAACTGAAGTCTATCAGATAAATATGATTTAAACCAGCTTAACGCTGTACCTGTAATTCCAATCACCTGTTCTAGTCTCTGTAACAGAATGTTATGATCGACTGTATCAAATGCAGCACTAAGATCAAGCAAGATAAGTACGGACAGAAATCCTTTGTCTGAGGCCATAAGAAGGTCATTAGTAACTTTCACCAATGCCGTCTCAGTACTATGATGAGCTCTAAATCCTGACTGAAACTCCTCGCATAAATTATTTCTGCTCAGGTGGGCATGTAGCTGAGCGGAAACTGTTTTCTCCAGAATTTTGGACATAAACGGGAGGTTAGATATAGGTCTATAATTTGCTATCACCTCTGGATCCAGAGATTGCTTTTTAAGTAAAGGCTTGATTACAGCAGTTTTAAATGATTGTGGTACATATCCTGTCACTAAAGACATATTGATAAGATTTAGTAGTGATGTATTAATTAAAGGGAAAATGTCCTTAAAGAGGCTCGTTGGGAGAGGGTCTAAGATACAGGTGGATGGTTTAGATGAAGCTATTATTTTAGTTAATTCAGAGGGTTGGACAGGACAGAAACTATTTAGACACAAGTCAGATCCTGGTTCTAAGGATGCTTCGGAGACCACAACAGGCTCAACATTATAAGTAGAAGGAAGAGTATTGTGGATTTGATCTCTAATAGTGTCAATTTTATTCCTGAAAAAATACATGAAATCATCACAGCTAAGTGAGAAAGGAATACATGGCTCCACAGCGCTCCGGCTCCTAGTAAGCCTGGCTACAGTGCTGAAAAGAAACCGAGGATTGTTCTTGTTTTCCTCTATCAATGATGAATAATAAGCTGTTCTTGCCGTACGTAAGGCTTTTTTGTATACGATTAAACTTCCTTTCCAGGTTAAGTAAGACTCCTCTAGTCCTGATGAACGCCATCTGTTTTCCAAACGCCTTGATGCCTGTTTTAGAGCTCGAAGCTGGGAATTAAACCAGAGAGCCTTCATAATCTTACCTAATTTCTTCTTCTTTAGGGGAGCAACATTATCCAAGGTTGTACGCATTGAAGCTGTTATAGTATCAGCATGTTGATCAATCTGAGCAGGAGTAAGGCTTAAAGGGGGACTCTCAGTCATGTTAACACATGGTAGAGGGGAAAAAAATTATTCAATTGATTGTTTAAATTTTGTAATATTATTGTCTGATAAACATCTACTATAGTAGAATTTATTTTTGGTCAGTGAGTAATCAAATAAAGTGAATTCAAAGGTTAATAAGAAGTGATCGGACAAGACAGGGTTTTGAGGAAATGATGGATGTTAGGACGGACGTTAGGACGGACGTTAGGACGGACTTTAGGACGGACGTTAGGACGGTCATTCAGACAGAGTCGATGTGTGAAGGCCTTTAGCTGTTTGTCTGCTAACCAGTACCAGTGTTAGCATGTCGTCTACTCTGACGGTGTGGGACCAGTTAGGATCCATCTACTAGGAACGCAGATCTAGTAAACAGTGCCTTTCTTTGGTTCTGGGACTCAGATATTGTATGTCTCATGCATTAATATTGATTATCACAGACAAACCTTCAAAGCTTCCGTTGAAGCAGCACAGGTGAACATGTTGATGGTCCTGCAGGTGACAGGTGATAGCTCGACCCTTAAACCCTGCGTGCCAGAACTAATGGGACTCCTGCATTTCAACCAAACCACCAACCAGCTCTTTCACTGCAACGGTGTCGCCTGGAAACCCTGGCTACCAACCAATCAGGTACAGCGTCACGATTTATCTGAGTTCCAGTAAATCCACTCTTTCCCACACGTCTGCACGCCTCTATGTTTTCCTCAGATGGTGAGCGCCCGGACATGTCCTCGGGGATGGACCTTTCATCAAGGCCTTTGCTATGTTCTCGGCACCGAGCAGAAGGTCACGTGGAGTGCAGCAAATAGGGCCTGCAGGGAAAGGTACAGTCCAGCATCACGCATGTTCATGTGCAGATTACACACATGATGAGCAGATTCAATAAGACGGCAGAGTCCGGATGCGTGGACATGCTGGGATTAGTCACATATGAAAGCTGTGTAACTTGATTTTTATGCTGTCTGTCAAGTTTCTCTGTGAAAAGAAAACATGTTTTTTCTCCTTCATGTCAGATATAAAGGATCTCTTGTGAGTGTTTCCTCCAAAACCAACATGGACTGGCTGTGGGACTTCAGTGGGAGAAAACCATTCTGGATTGGTGGGTTTTCTGTGCAGTGCAGTTCAGTCATCCACATGTTCAGCGGAAGCTAAACCAACACTGCGGCTGTAGTAAACTGCTTGTTTACTTACTCAGAAGGAAATAAATATCTGGTGAAGCCGTCAGGAACTCTGTCAGGCTGTATCTGGATTGGTCCTGTTCTATGTAAACACAATGTGTAAACTAGTTGTCTGGTCAATAACCAGTATACTGGTCAGTAACTAGTAGTCTGGTAAATAACCAGTATACTGGTCAGTAACTAGTAGTCTAGTCAATAACCAGTATTCTGGTCAGCAACCAGTAGTCTGATCAGTAACCAGTATTCTTGTCAGTAACTGGTAGTCTAGTCAATAACCAGTAAACTGGTCAGTAACTAGTATTCTGGTCAGTAACTAGTAGTCTGGTCAATAACCAGTAAACTGGTCAGTAAATAGTGGTCTAGTCAATAACCGTAAACTGGTCAGTAACTAGTAGTCTGGTCAGTGACCAGTATTCTGGTCAGTAACTAGTAGTCTAGTCAATAACCAGTATTCTGGTCAGTAACTAGTAGTCTGGTAAATAACCAGTATACTGGTCAGTAACTAGTAGTCTAGTCAATAACCAGTATTCTGGTCAGCAACCAGTAGTCTGATCAGTAACCAGTATTCTTGTCAGTAACTAGTAGTCTAGTCAATAACCAGTAAACTGGTCAGTAACTAGTATTCTGGTCAGTAACTAGTAGTCTAGTCAATAAACAGTAAACTGGTCAGTAAATAGTGGTCTAGTCAATAACCAGTAAACTGGTCAGTAACTAGTAGTTTGGTCAGTAACCAGTATTCTGGTCAGTAACTAGTAGTCTAGTCAATAACCAGTATTCTGGTCAGTAACCAGTATTCTGGTCAGTAACTAGTAGTCTAGTCAATAACCAGTAAACTGGTCAGTAACTAGTAGTCTGGTCAGTAACCAGTATTCTGGTCAGTAACTAGTAGTCTAGTCAATAACCAGTATTCTGGTCAGCAACCAGTAGTCTGATCAGTAACCAGTATTCTTGTCAGTAACTAGTAGTCTAGTCAATAACCAGTAAACTGGTCAGTAACTAGTATTCTGGTCAGTAACTAGTAGTCTAGTCAATAAACAGTAAACTGGTCAGTAAATAGTGGTCTAGTCAATAACCAGTAAACTGGTCAGTAACTAGTAGTTTGGTCAGTAACCAGTATTCTGGTCAGTAACTAGTAGTCTAGTCAATAACCAGTATTCTGGTCAGTAACCAGTATTCTGGTCAGTAACTAGTAGTCTAGTCAATAACCAGTAAACTGGTCAGTAACTAGTAGTCTGGTCAGTAACCAGTATTCTGGTCAGTAACTAGTAGTCTAGTCAATAACCAGTATTCTGGTCAGTAACCAGTATTCTGGTCAGTAACTAGTAGTCTAGTCAATAACCAGTAAACTGGTCAGTAACTAGTAGTCTGGTCAGTAACCAGTATTCTGGTCAGTAACTAGTAGTCTAGTCAATAAACAGTAAACTGGTCAGTAAATAGTGGTCTAGTCAATAACCAGTAAACTGGTCAGTAACTAGTAGTTTGGTCAGTAACCAGTATTCTGGTCAGTAACTAGTAGTCTAGTCAATAACCAGTATTCTGGTCAGTAACCAGTATTCTGGTCAGTAACTAGTAGTCTAGTCAATAACCAGTAAACTGGTCAGTAACTAGTAGTCTGGTCAGTAACCAGTATTCTGGTCAGTAACTAGTAGTCTAGTCAATAACCAGTAAACTGGTCAGTAACTAGTAGTCTAGTCAATAACCAGTAAACTGGTCAGTAACTAGTAGTCTAGTCAATGTTAAGTTTTAATTCCATATTATGTGTATTGTATCAGTATTTGTACTGGTAGCAGTATCTGCATCAGTCTGGGTTTGTGTATCGACGTGAAAGTACTCTAAGGGAACGATGTTTAGTGGTGCGTCAGTAAAAAGGGTCCCCCATCAAACAGCATCCTAACATGGTTTAGTTTCTTTCCCAAGCAGTTAGTTGGGAACTGGAAACCCGCCGACTGTGGTGTGTTCCAGGTGTCCTAGTTTGGAGTTTTAATGACAACGTCTCCTAGCATTTAGCGTTTAAAAACGCACCTTTTCCTGGAGATAACATTTGTCTTTGCTGTTTCAGGCCTGAATGACAGGGAGGGCCGCGGGCGCTGGGAGTGGGCCGGCGGCGAACCCGTCTCCTACACCAACTGGCGGAAGACGCCGCCCAGGTCCAAGCCGAAGGGAGGCAAAAGGTGCGTCCTGGTCTGGAGACGGTCCAAGTGGCAAATCAGAGACTGCAGGAGCGGGAGAGGTCACGGCTTTGTGTGTTCAGTTCAAACGACACCGCAGTGAGCTCGCTGGGTTGATTCCGGCGAGCAGTCAGAGGACGTTCAGGACACCTGACCCGCAACACCAGACGGCTGTGAAGAAAGGGCCGATGAGAGCTCTGCTTGGTCATTTATTACGATTCATTTATTACGATTCTTCTGACGTAACAGAAACCTCGTTCACGTCTTATTTACTCCAAACGCCGAAAGTACGACGTAGTACCGTCAGCGTCGTGGTTAGCATGTCGCGGCTACGCTGCTTTCTGACTCTAGATGTCCTCATGTCGGGACCAAATCTCAGCCGTTGGCGTTTCATCCATCCACGTGAGAAATCAATCCAATTTATTTATATTTTATTACATTTGATATGTTTTTACATCAGCTTGTGTAAAATCTTTTCACGCCCAGAACCCGTGGTTCAGGGTGCCGTCGGTTTGTGTGTATCCAGACAATAAACCATGATTTTAAAACGTCTGCGTGTGCTTCGATGTTTGGGAATTTAAAGAAAAAGACCCTGAACGCAGCAGAGACTTGGCCTGGACGTAGAATGAACCGATGTTCCTGAACGCAGCAGGAAGTTGGCCTGGACGTGGAATGAACCGATGTTCCTGAACGCAGCAGCAAGTTGGCGTGGACATAGAATGAACCGATGTTCCTGAAAGCAGCAGGAAGTTGGCCTGGACGTGGAATGAACCGATGTCCCTGAACGCTGCAGGAAGTTGGCCTGGACTTAGAATGAACCAATGTCCCTGAACGCAGCAGGAAGTTGGCCTGGACGTGGAATGAACCGATGTCCCTGAACGCTGCAGGAAGTTAACCTGGACTTAGAATGAACCAATGTCCCTGAACGCAGCAGGAAGTTGGCCTGGATGTGGAATGAACCGATGTCCCTGAACGCAGCAGGAAGTTGGCCTGGACGTGGAATGAACCGATGTCCCTGAACGGAGCAGGAAGTTGGCCTGGACGTAGAATGAACCGATGTTCCTGAACGCAGCAGGAAGTTGGCCTGGACGTGGAATGAACCGATGTCCCTGAACGCAGCAGGAAGTTGGCCTGGACGTAGAATGAACCGATGTTCCTGAACGCAGCAGGAAGTTGGCCTGGACGTGGAATGAACCGATGTCCCTGAACGCAGCAGGAAGTTGGCCTGGACGTAGAATGAACCGATGTTCCTGAACGCAGCAGGAAGTTGGCCTGGACGTGGAATGAACCGATGTCCCTAAACGCAGCAGGAAGTTGGCCTGGACGTAGAATGAACCGATGTCCCTGAACGCAGCAGGAAGTTGGCCTGGACGTAGAATGAACCGATGTTCCTGAACGCAGCAGGAAGTTGGCCTGGACGTGGAATGAACCGATGTTCCTGAACGCAGCAGGAAGTTGGCCTGGACGTAGAATGAACCAATGTCCCTGAACGCAGCAGGAGGTTTGCCTGGACGTGGAATGAACCGATGTCCCTGAACGGAGCAGAGAGTTAACTTGGACGTAGAATGAACCGATGTTCCTGAACGCAGCAGGAAGTTGGCCTGGACGTGGAATGAACCGATGTTCCTGAACGCAGCAGGAAGTTGGCCGGGACGTGGAATGAACCGATGTTCCTCAACGCAGCAGGAAGTTGGCCTGGACGTGGAATGAACCGATGTTCCTGAACGCAGCAGGAAATTGGCCTGGACTTAGAATGAACCGATGTCCCTGAACGCAGCAGGAAGTTGGCCTGGACGTACAATGAACCGATGTTCCTGAACGCAGTAGAGACTTAGCCTGGACGTAGAATGAACCGATGTTCCTGAACACAGCAGGAAGTTGGCCTGGACGTAGAATGAACCAATGTCCCTGAACGCAGCAGGAGGTTTGCCTGGACGTGGAATGAACTGATGTCCCTGAACGGAGCAGAGTTAACCTGGACGTAGAATGAACCGATGTTCCTGAACGCAGCAGGAAGTTGGCCTGGACGTGGAATGAACCGATGTTCCTGAACGCAGCAGGAAGTTGGCCTGGACGTGGAATGAACCGATGTTCCTGAACGCAGCAGGAAGTTGGCCTGGACGTAGAATGAACCGATGTTCCTGAACGCAGCAGGAAGTTGGCCTGGACGTAGAATGAACCGATGTTCCTGAACGCAGCAGGAAGTTGGCCTGGATGTAGAATGAACCGATGTTCCTGAACGCAGCAGGAAGTTGGCCTGGACGTGGAATGAACCGATGTTCCTGAACGCAGCAGAGACTTGGCCTGGACGTAGAATGAACCGATGTTCCAGAACGCAGCAGGAAGTTGGCCTGGACGTAGAATGAACCAATGTCCCTGAACGCAGCAGGAAGTTGGCCTGGACGTAGAATGAACCGATGTCTGTGAACGCAGCAGGAAGTTGGCCTGGACGTATAATGAACCGATGTTCCTGAATGCAGCAGAGACTTTGCCTGGACGTAGAATGAACCGATGTTCCTGAACGGAGCAGAAAGTTAACCTGGACGTAGAATGAAACGATGTTCCTGAACGCAGCAGGAAGTTGGCCTGGACGTGGAATGAACCGATGTTCCTGAACGCAGCAGGAAGTTGGTTTGTACGTCGAATGAACCGATGTCCCTGAACGCAGCAGGAAGTTGGCCTGGACATATAATGAACAGATGTTCCTGAATGCAGCAGAGACTTTGCCTGGACGTAGAATGAACCGATGTTCCTGAACGCAGCAGGAAGTTGGCCTGGACGTAGAATGAACCGATGTTCCTGAACGCAGCAGGAAGTTGGTTTGGACGTCGAATGAACCGATGTCCCTGAACGCAGCAGGAAGTTGGCCTGGACGTAGAATGAACCGATGTTCCTGAATGCAGCAGGAAGTTGGCCTGGACTTACAATGAACCGATGTTCCTGAACGCAGCAGGAAGTTGGCCTGAACGTAGAATGAACCAATGTCCCTGAACGCAGCATGAGGTTTGCCTGGACGTAGAATGAACCGATGTCCCTGAACGGAGCAGAGAGTAAACCTGGACGTAGAATGAACCGATGTTCCTGAACGCAGCAGGAAGTTGGCCTGGACGTGGAATGAACCGATGTTCCTGAACGCAGCAGGAAGTTGGCCGGGACGTGGAATGAACCGATGTTCCTGAACGCAGCAGGAAGTTGGCCTGGACGTAGAATGAACCGATGTTCCTGAACGCAGCAGGAAGTTGGCCTGGACGTACAATGAACCGATGTTCCTGAACGCAGCAGGAAGTTGGCCTGGACGTGGAATGAACCGATGTTCCTGAACGCAGCAGGAAATTGGTCTGGACATAGAATGAACCGATGTCCCTGAACGCAGCAGGAAGTTGGCCTGGACGTACAATGAACCGATGTTCCTGAACGCAGTAGAGACTTAGCCTGGACGTAGAATGAACCGATGTTCCTGAACACAGCAGGAAGTTGGCCTGGACGTAGAATGAACCGATGTTCCTGAACGGAGCAGAAAGTTAACCTGGACGTAGAATGAAACGATGTTCCTGAACGCAGCAGGAAGTTGGCCTGGACGTGGAATGAACCGATGTTCCTGAACGCAGCAGGAAGTTGGTTTGGACGTCGAATGAACCGATGTCCCTGAACGCAGCAGGAAGTTGGCCTGGACATATAATGAACAGATGTTCCTGAATGCAGCAGAGACTTTGCCTGGACGTAGAATGAACCGATGTTCCTGAACGCAGCAGGAAGTTGGCCTGGACGTAGAATGAACCGATGTTCCTGAACGCAGCAGGAAGTTGGTTTGGACGTCGAATGAACCGATGTCCCTGAACGCAGCAGGAAGTTGGCCTGGACGTGGAATGAACCGATGTTCCTGAATGCAGCAGGAAGTTGGCCTGGACTTACAATGAACTGATGTTCCTGAACGCAGCAGGAAGTTGGCCTGAACGTAGAATGAACCAATGTCCCTGAACGCAGCATGAGGTTTGCCTGGACGTAGAATGAACCGATGTCCCTGAACGGAGCAGAGAGTAAACCTGGACGTAGAATGAACCGATGTTCCTGAACGCAGCAGGAAGTTGGCCTGGACGTGGAATGAACCGATGTTCCTGAACGCAGCAGGAAGTTGGCCGGGACGTGGAATGAACCGATGTTCCTGAACGCAGCAGGAAGTTGGCCTGGACGTAGAATGAACCGATGTTCCTGAACGCAGCAGGAAGTTGGCCTGGACGTACAATGAACCGATGTTCCTGAACACAGCAGGAAGTTGGCCTGGATGTGGAATGAACCAATGTTCCTGAACGCAGCAGGAAGTTGGCCTGGACGTGGAATGAACCCATGTCCCTTAACGCAGCAGGAAGTTGGCCTGGACGTAGAATGAACCGATGTTCCTGAACGCAGCAGGAAGTTGGCCTGGACGTGGAATGTACCTCTGTCCCTGAACGCAGCAGGAAATTGGCCTGGACATAGAATGAACCGATGTCCCTGAACGCAGCAGGAAGTTGGCCTGGACGTACAATGAACCGATGTTCCTGAACGCAGCAGGAAGTTGGCCTGGACGTGGAATGAACCGATGTTCCTGAACGCAGCAGGAAGTTGGCCTGGACGTGGAATGTACCGCTGTCCCTGAACGCAGCAGGAAGTTGGCCTGGACATAGAATGAACCGATGTCCCTGAACGCAGCAGGAAGTTGACCTGGACGTAGAATGAACCGATGTCCCTGAACGGAGCAGAAAGTTAACCTGGACGTAGAATGAAACGATGTTCCTGAACGCAGCAGGAAGTTTGCCTGGACGTAGAATGAACCGATGTTCCTGAACGCAGCAGGAAGTTGGTTTGGACGTCGAATGAACCGATGTCCCTGAACGCAGCAGGAAGTTGGCCTGGACGTATAATGAACCGATGTTCCTGAACGCAGCAGAGACTTTGCCTGGACGTAGAATGAACCGATGTTCCTGAACGGAGCAGAAAGTTAACCTGGACGTAGAATGAAACGATGTTCCTGAACGCAGCAGGAAGTTGGCCTGGACGTGGAATGAACCGATGTTCCTGAACGCAGCAGGAAGTTGGTTTGGACGTCGAATGAACCGATGTCCCTGAACGCAGCAGGAAGTTGGCCTGGACATATAATGAACAGATGTTCCTGAATGCAGCAGAGACTTTGCCTGGACGTAGAATGAACCGATGTTCCTGAACGCAGCAGGAAGTTGGCCTGGACGTAGAATGAACCGATGTTCCTGAACGCAGCAGGAAGTTGGTTTGGACGTCGAATGAACCGATGTCCCTGAACGCAGCAGGAAGTTGGCCTGGACGTAGAATGAACCGATGTTCCTGAATGCAGCAGGAAGTTGGCCTGGACTTACAATGAACCGATGTTCCTGAACGCAGCAGGAAGTTGGCCTGGATGTGGAATGAACCAATGTTCCTGAACGCAGCAGGAAGTTGGCCTGGACGTGGAATGAACCCATGTCCCTTAACGCAGCAGGAAGTTGGCCTGGACGTAGAATGAACCGATGTTCCTGAACGCAGCAGGAAGTTGGCCTGGACGTGGAATGTACCTCTGTCCCTGAACGCAGCAGGAAATTGGCCTGGACATAGAATGAACCGATGTCCCTGAACGCAGCAGGAAGTTGGCCTGGACGTACAATGAACCGATGTTCCTGAACGCAGCAGGAAGTTGGCCTGGACGTGGAATGAACCGATGTTCCTGAATGCAGCAGAGACTTTGCCTGGACGTAGAATGAACCGATGTTCCTGAACGCAGCAGGAAGTTGGCCTGGACGTAGAATGAACCGATGTTCCTGAACGCAGCAGGAAGTTGGTTTGGACGTCGAATGAACCGATGTCCCTGAACGCAGCAGGAAGTTGGCCTGGACGTAGAATGAACCGATGTTCCTGAACGCAGCAGGAAGTTGGCCTGAACGTAGAATGAACCAATGTCCCTGAACGCAGCATGAGGTTTGCCTGGACGTAGAATGAACCGATGTCCCTGAACGGAGCAGAGAGTAAACCTGGACGTAGAATGAACCGATGTTCCTGAACGCAGCAGGAAGTTGGCCTGGACGTGGAATGAACCGATGTTCCTGAACGCAGCAGGAAGTTGGCCGGGACGTGGAATGAACCGATGTTCCTGAACGCAGCAGGAAGTTGGCCTGGACGTGGAATGAACCGATGTTCCTGAACGCAGCAGGAAATTGGCCTGGACATAGAATGAACCGATGTCCCTGAACACAGCAGGAAGTTGGCCTGGACGTAGAATGAACCGATGTTCCTGAACGCAGCAGGAAGTTTGCCTGGACGTAGAATGAACCGATGTTCCTGAAAGCAGCAGGAAGTTGGCCTGGACGTAGAATGAACCGATGTCCCTGAACGCAGCAGGAAGTTGGCCTGGACGTAGAATGAACCGAAGTTCCTGAACGCAGCAGAGACTTAGCCTGGACGTAGAATGAACCGATGTTCCTGAACGCAGCAGGAAGTTGGCCTGGACTTACAATGAACCGATGTTCCTGAACGCAGCAGGAAGTTGGCCTGGACGTAGAATGAACCAATGTCCCTGAACGCAGCAGGAGGTTTGCCTGGACGTGGAATGAACCGATGTCCCTGAACGGAGCAGAGAGTTAACCTGGACGTAGAATGAACCGATGTTCCTGAACGCAGCAGGAAGTTGGCCTGGACGTGGAATGAACCGATGTTCCTGAACGCAGCAGGAAGATGGCCGGGACGTGGAATGAACCGATGTTCCTGAACGCAGCAGGAAGTTGGCCTGGACGTGGAATGAACCGATGTTCCTGAACGCAGCAGGAAGTTGGCCTGGACGTGGAATTAACCGATGTTCCTGAACGCAGCAGAGACTTGGCCTGGACGTAGAATGAACCGATGTTCCTGAACGCAGCAGGAAATTGGCCTGGACGTGGAATGAACCTATGTTCCAGAACGCAGCAGGAAGTTGGCCTGGACGTAGAATGAACCAATGTCCCTGAACGCAGCAGGAAGTTGGCCTGGACGTAGAATGAACCGATGTCTGTGAACGCAGCAGGAAGTTGGCCTGGACGTGGAATGAACCGATGTTCCTGAAAGCAGCAGAGACTTGGCCTGGAGGTGGAATGAACCGATGTTCCTGAACGCAGCAGGAAGTTGTCCTGGACGTAGAATGAACCGATGTTCCTGAACGCAGCAGGAAGTTGGCCTGGACGTAGAATGAACCGATGTTCCTGAACGCAGCAGGAAGTTGGCCTGGACGTAGAATGAACCGATGTCTGTGACCGCAGCAGGAAGTTGGCCTGGACGTGGAATGAACCGATGTTCCTGAAAGCAGCAGGAAGTTGGCCTGGACGTGGAATGTACCTCTGTCCCTGAACGCAGCAGGAAATTGGCCTGGACATAGAATGAACCGATGTCCCTGAACGCAGCAGGAAGTTGGCCTGGACGTACAATGAACCGATGTTCCTGAACGCAGCAGGAAGTTGGCCTGGACGTGGAATGAACCGATGTTCCTGAACGCAGCAGGAAGTTGGCCTGGACGTGGAATGTACCGCTGTCCCTGAACGCAGCAGGAAGTTGGCCTGGACATAGAATGAACCGATGTCCCTGAACGCAGCAGGAAGTTGACCTGGACGTAGAATGAACCGATGTCCCTGAACGGAGCAGAAAGTTAACCTGGACGTAGAATGAAACGATGTTCCTGAACGCAGCACGAAGTTTGCCTGGACGTAGAATGAACCGATGTTCCTGAACGCAGCAGGAAGTTGGTTTGGACGTCGAATGAACCGATGTCCCTGAACGCAGCAGGAAGTTGGCCTGGACGTATAATGAACCGATGTTCCTGAACGCAGCAGAGACTTTGCCTGGACGTAGAATGAACCGATGTTCCTGAACGGAGCAGAAAGTTAACCTGGACGTAGAATTAAACGATGTTCCTGAACGCAGCAGGAAGTTGGCCTGGACGTGGAATGAACCGATGTTCCTGAACGCAGCAGGAAATTGGCCTGGACATAGAATGAACCGATGTTCCTGAACGCAGCAGGAAGTTGGCCTGGAAGTGGAATGAACCGATGTTCCTGAACGCAGCAGGAAGTTGGCCGGGACGTGGAATGAACCGATGTTCCTGAACGCAGCAGGAAGTTGGCCTGGACGTGGAATGAACCGATGTTCCTGAACGCAGCAGGAAATTGGCCTGGACATAGAATGAACCGATGTCCCTGAACGCAGCAGGAAGTTGGCCTGGACGTAGAATGAACCGATGTCCCTGAACGCAGCAGGAAATTGGCCTGGACGTAGAATGAACCGATGTTCCTGAACGCAGCAGGAAGTTGGCCTGGACGTAGAATGAACCGATGTCCCTGAACGCAGCAGGAAGTTGGCCTGGACGTAGAATGAACCGATGTTCCTGAACGCAGCAGAGACTTAGCCTGGACGTAGAATGAACCGATGTTCCTGAACGCAGCAGGAAGTTGGCCTGGACGTAGAATGAACCGATGTTCCTGAACGCAGCAAGAAGTTGGCCTGGACGTAGAATGAACCGATGTTCCTGAACGCAGCAGGAAGTTGGCCGGGACGTGGAATGAACCGATGTTCCTGAACGCAGCAGGAAGTTGGCCGGGACGTGGAATGAACCGATGTTCCTGAACGCAGCAGGAAGTTGGCCTGGACGTGGAATGAACCGATGTTCCTGAACGCAGCAGAGACTTAGCCTGGACGTAGAATGAACCGATGTTCCTGAACGCAGCAGAGACTTAGCCTGGACGTAGAATGAACCGATGTTCCTGAACGCAGCAGGAAGTTGGCCTGGACGTGGAATGAACCGATGTTCCTGAACGCAGCAGGAAGTTGGCCTGGACGTAGAATGAACCGATGTTCCTGAACGCAGCAGGAAGTTGGCCTGGACGTAGAATGAACCGATGTCCCTGAACGCAGCAGGAAGTTGGCCTGGACGTAGAATGAACCGATGTTCCTTAACGCAGCAGAGACTTAGCCTGGACGTAGAATGAACCGATGTTCCTGAACGCAGCAGGAAGTTGGCCTGGACGTAGAATGAACCAATGTCCCTGAACGCAGCAGGAGGTTTGCCTGGACGTGGAATGAACCGATGTCCCTGAACGGAGCAGAGAGTTAACCTGGACGTAGAATGAACCGATATTCCTGAACGCAGCAGGAAGTTGGCCTGGACGTGGAATGAACCGATGTTCCTGAACGCAGCAGGAAGTTGGCCTGGACGTTGAATGAACCGATGTTCCTGAAAGCAGCAGGAAATTGGCCTGGACATAGAATGAACCGATGTTCCTGAACGCAGCAGGAAGTTGGCCTGGACGTGGAATGAACCGATGTTCCTGAACGCAGCAGGAAGTTGGCCTGGACGTGGAATGTACCACTGTCCCTAAACGCAGCAGGAAGTTGGCCTGGACGTGGAATGAACCGATGTTCCTGAACGCAGCAGGAAGTTTGCCTGGACGTAGAATGAACCGATGTTCCTGAACGCAGCAGGAAGTTGGTTTGGACGTCGAATGAACCGATGTCCCTGAACGCAGCAGGAAGTTGGCCTGGACGTATAATGAACCGATGTTCCTGAACGCAGCAGAGACTTTGCCTGGACGTAGAATGAACCGATGTTCCTGAACGGAGCAGAAAGTTCACCTGGACGTAGAATGAAACGATGTTCCTGAACGCAGCAGGAAATTGGCCTGGACGTGGAATGAACCGATGTTCCTGAACGCAGCAGGAAGTTGGTTTGGACGTCGAATGAACCGATGTCCCTGAACGCAGCAGGAAGTTGTCCTGGACGTAGAATGAACCGATGTTCCTGAACGCAGCAGGAAGTTGGCCTGGACGTGGAATGAACCGATGTTTCTGAACGCAGCAGGAAATATGCCTGGACGTAGAATGAACCGATGTTCCTGAACGCAGCAGAGACTTGGCCTGGACGTAGAATGAACCGATGTTCCTGAACGCAGCAGGAAGTTGGCCTGGACGTAGAATGAACCAATGTCCCTGAACGCAGCAGGAGGTTTGCTTGGACGTGGAATGAACCGATGTTCCTGAACGCAGCAAAGACTTAGCCTGGACGTAGAATGAACCGATGTTCCTGAACGCAGCAGGAAGTTGGTTTGGACGTCGAATGAACCGATGTTCCTGAACGCAGCAGGAAGTTGGCCTGGACGTAGAATGAACTGATGTTCCTGAATGCAGCAGGAAGTTGGCCTGGACTTACAATGAACCGATGTTCCTGAACGCAGCAGGAAGTTGGCCTGGACGTAGAATGAACCGATGTTCCTGAACGCAGCAGAGACTTAGCCTGGACGTAGAATGAACCGATGTTCCTGAACGCAGCAGGAAGTTGGCCTGGACGTAGAATGAACCAATGTCCCTGAACGCAGCAGGAGGTTTGCCTGGACGTGGAATGAACCGATGTCCCTGAAAGGAGCAGAGAGTTAACCTGGACGTAGAATGAACCAATGTTCCTGAACGCAGCAGGAAGTTGGCCTGGACGTGGAATGAACCGATGTTCCTGAACGCAGCAGGAAGTTGGCCTGGACGTGGAATGAACCGATGTTCCTGAACGCAGCAGGAAATTGGCCTGGACATAGAATGAACCGATGTTCCTGAACGCAGCAGGAAGTTGGCCTGGATGTGGAATGAACCGATGTTCCTGAACGCAGCAGGAAGTTGGCCTGGACGTGGAATGAACCGATGTTCCTGAACGCAGCAGGAAGTTGGCCTGGACGTAGAATGAACCAATGTCCCTGAACGCAGCAGGAGGTTTGCCTGGACGTGGAATGAACCGATGTTCCTGAACGGAGCAGAGAGTTAACCTGGACGTAGAATGAACCGATGTTCCTGAATGCAGCAGAGACTTTGCCTGGACGTAGAATGAACCGATGTTTCTGAACGGAGCAGAAAGTTCACCTGGACGTAGAATGAAACGATGTTCCTGAACGCAGCAGGAAATTGGCCTGGACTTGGAATGAACCGATGTTCCTGAACGCAGCAGGAAGTTGGTTTGGACGTCGAATGAACCGATGTCCCTGAACGCAGCAGGAAGTTGGCCTGGACGTAGAATGAACCGATGTTCCTGAACGCAGCCGGAAGTTGGCCTGGACGTGGAATGAACCGATGTTTCTGAACGCAGCAGGAAATTGGCCTGGACGTGGAATGAACCGATGTCCCTGAACGCAGCAGGAAGTTAGCCTGAACGTATAATGAACCGATGTTCCTGAATGCAGCAGAGACTTTGCCTGGACGTAGAATGAACCGATGTTCCTGAACGGAGCAGAAAGTTAACCTGGACGTAGAATGAAACGATGTTCCTGAACGCAGCAGGAAGTTGGCCTGGACGTAGAATGAACCGATGTTCCTGAACGCAGCAGCAAGTTGGCCTGGACGTAGAATGAACCGATGTTCCTGAACGCAGCAGGAAATTGGCCTGGACATAGAATGAACCGATGTCCCTGAACGCAGCAGGAAGTTGGCCTGGACGTAGAATGAACCGATGTTCCTGAACGCAGCAGGAAGTTGGCCTGGACGTACAATGAACCGATGTTCCTGAACGCAGCAGGAAGTTGGCCTGGACGTAGAATGAACCGATGTCCCTGAACGCAGCAGGAAGTTGGCCTGGACGTAGAATGAACCGATGTTCCTGAACGCAGCAGAGACTTAGCCTGGACGTAGAATGAACCGATGTTCCTGAACGCAGTAGAGACTTAGCCTGGACGTAGAATGAACCGATGTTCCTGAACGCAGCAGGAAGTGTGCCTGGATGTGGAATGAACCGATGTTCCTGAACGCAGCAGGAAGTTGGTTTGGACGTCGAATGAACCGATGTCCCTGAACGCAGCAGGAAGTTGGCCTGGACGTAGAATGAACCGATGTTCCTGAACGCAGCAGGAAGTTGGCCTGGAAGTGGAATGAACCGATGTTTCTGAACGCAGCAGGAAATTGGCCTGGACGTGGAATGAACCGATGTCCCTGAACGCAGCAGGAAGTTGGCCTGGACGTATAATGAACCGATGTTCCTGAATGCAGCAGAGACTTTGCCTGGACGTAGAATGAACCGATGTTCCTGAACGGAGCAGAAAGTTAACCTGGACGTAGAATGAAACGATGTTCCTGAATGCAGCAGGAAGTTGGCCTGGACGTAGAATGAACCGATGTTCCTGAACGCAGCAGGAAGTTGGCCTGGACGTAGAATGAACCGATGTTCCTGAACGCAGCAGAGACTTCGCCTGGACGTAGAATGAATCGATGTTCCTGAACGCAGCAGGAAGTTGGCCTGGATGTGGAATGAACCGATGTTCCTGAATGCAGCAGGAAATTGGCCTGGACGTGGAATGAACCGATGTTCCTGAACGCAGCAGGAAGTTGGCCTGGACGTAGAATGAACCAATGTCCCTGAACGCAGCAGGAAGTTGGCCTGGACGTAGAATAAACCAATGTCCCTGAACGCAGCAGGAGGTTTGACTGGACGTGGAATGAACCGATGTCCCTGAACGGAGCAGAGAGTTAACCTGGACGTAGAATGAACCGATATTCCTGAACGCAGCAGGAAGTTGGCCGGGACGTGGAATGAACCGATGTTCCTGAACGCAGCAGGAAGTTGGCCGGGACGTGGAATGAACCGATGTTCCTGAACGCAGCAGGAAGTTGCCCTGGACGTGGAATGAACCGATGTTCCTGAACGCAGCAGGAAATTGGCCTGGACATAGAATGAACCGATGTCCCTGAACGCAGCAGGAAGTTGGCCTGGACGTAGAATGAACCGATGTTCCTGAACGCAGCAGGAAGTTGGCCTGGACGTACAATGAACCGATGTTCCTGAACGCAGCAGGAAGTTGGCCTGGACGTACAATGAACCGATGTTCCTGAACGCAGCAGGAAGTTGGCCTGGACGTAGAATGAACCGATGTCCCTGAACGCAGCAGGAAGTTGGCCTGGACGTAGAATGAACCGATGTTCCTGAACGGAGCAGAAAGTTAACCTGGACATAGAATGAAACGATGTTCCTGAACGCAGCAGGAAGTTGGCTGGACGTAGAATGAACCGATGTTCCTGAACGCAGCAGGAAGTTGTCCTGGACGTAGAATGAACCGATGTTCCTGAACGCAGCAGAGACTTGGCCTGGACGTAGAATGAATCGATGTTCCTGAACGCAGCAGGAAGTTGGCCTGGACGTGGAATGAACCGATGTTCCTGAATGCAGCAGGAAATTGACCTGGACGTGGAATGAACCGATGTTCCTGAACGCAGCAGGAAGTTGGCCTGGACGTAGAATAAACCAATGTCCCTGAACGCAGCAGGAGGTTTGACTGGACGTGGAATGAACCGATGTCCCTGAACGGAGCAGAGAGTTAACCTGGACGTAGAATGAACCGATATTCCTGAACGCAGCAGGAAGTTGGCCGGGACGTGGAATGAACCGATGTTCCTGAACGCAGCAGAGACTTAGCCTGGACGTAGAATGAACCGATGTTCCTGAACGCAGCAGGAAGTTGGCCTGGACGTGGAATGAACCGATGTTCCTGAACGCAGCAGGAAGTTGGCCTGGACGTACAATGAACCGATGTCCCTGAACGCAGCAGGAAGTTGGCCTGGACGTAGAATGAACCGATGTTCCTGAACGCAGAAGAGACTTAGCCTGGACGTAGAATAAACCAATGTCCCTGAACCCAGCAGGAGGTTTGACTGGACGTGGAATGAACCGATGTCCCTGAACGGAGCAGAGAGTTAACCTGGACGTAGAATGAACCGATATTCCTGAACGCAGCAGGAAGTTGGCCGGGACGTGGAATGAACCGATGTTCCTGAACGCAGCAGGAAGTAAGCCGGGACGTGGAATGAACAGATGTTCCTGAACGCAGCAGGAAGTTGCCCTGGACGTGGAATGTACCACTGTCCCTAAACGCAGCAGGAAGTTGGGCTGGACGTGGAATGAACCGATGTTCCTGAACGCAGCAGGAAGTTTGCCTGGACGTAGAATGAACCGATGTTCCTGAACGCAGCAGGAAGTTGGTTTGGACGTCGAATGAACCGATGTCCCTGAACGGAGCAGAGAGTTAACCTGGACGTAGAATGAACCGATATTCCTGAACGCAGCAGGAAGTTGGCCGGGACGTGGAATGAACCGATGTTCCTGAACGCAGCAGGAAGTTGCCCTGGACGTGGAATGAACCGATGTTCCTGAACGCAGCAGGAAATTGGCCTGGACATAGAATTAACCGATGTTCCTGAACGCAGCAGGAAGTTGGCCTGGACGTGGAATGTACCGATGTTCCTGAACGCAGCAGGAAGTTTGCCTGGACGTAGAATGAACCGATGTTCCTGAACGCAGCAGGAAGTTGGTTTGGACGTCGAATGAACCGATGTTCCTGAACGCAGCAGGAAATTGGCCTGGACATAGAATTAACCGATGTTCCTGAACGCAGCAGGAAGTTGGCCTGGACGTGGAATGTACCACTGTCCCTAAACGCAGCAGGAAGTTGGCCTGGACGTGGAATGAACCGATGTTCCTGAACGCAGCAGGAAGTTTGCCTGGACGTAGAATGAACCGATGTTCCTGAACGCAGCAGGAAGTTGGTTTGGACGTCGAATGAACCGATGTTCCTGAACGCAGCAGGAAGTTGGTTTGGACGTCGAATGAACCGATGTCCCTGAACGCAGCAGGAAGTTGGCCTGGACGTATAATGAACCGATGTTCCTGAATGCAGCAGAGACTTTGCCTGGACGTAGAATGAACCGATGTTCCTGAACGCAGCAGGAAGTTGGCCGGGACGTGGAATGAACCGATGTTCCTGAACGCAGCAGGAAGTTGGCCGGGACGTGGAATGAACCGATGTTCCTGAACGCAGCAGGAAGTTGCCCTGGACGTAGAATGAACCGATGTTCCTGAACGCAGCAGGAAGTTGGCCTGGACGTATAATGAACCGATGTTCCTGAATGCAGCAGAGACTTTGCCTGGACGTAGAATGAACCGATGTTCCTGAACGCAGCAGGAAGTTGGCCGGGACGTGGAATGAACCGATGTTCCTGAACGCAGCAGGAAGTTGGCCGGGACGTGGAATGAACCGATGTTCCTGAACGCAGCAGGAAGTTGCCCTGGACGTAGAATGAACCGATGTTCCTGAACGCAGCAGGAAGTTGGCCTGGACGTGGAATGAACCGATGTTTCTGAACGCAGCAGGAAATATGCCTGGACGTAGAATGAACCGATGTTCCTGAACGCAGCAGAGACTTGGCCTGGACGTAGAATGAACCGATGTTCCTGAACGCAGCAGGAAGTTGGCCTGGACGTAGAATGAACCAATGTCCCTGAACGCAGCAGGAGGTTTGCCTGGACGTGGAATGAACCGATGTTCCTGAACGGAGCAGAGAGTTAACCTGGACGTAGAATGAACCGATGTTCCTGAATGCAGCAGAGACTTTGCCTGGACGTAGAATGAACCGATGTTCCTGAACGGAGCAGAAAGTTCACCTGGACGTAGAATGAAGCGATGTTCCTGAACGCATCAGGAAATTGGCCTGGACGTGGAATGAACCGATGTTCCTGAACGCAGCAGGAAGTTGGTTTGGACGTCGAATGAACCGATGTCCCTGAACGCAGCAGGAAGTTGGCCTGGACGTAGAATGAACCGATGTTCCTGAACGCAGCAGGAAGTTGGCCTGGACGTGGAATGAACCGATGTCCCTGAACGCAGCAGGAAGTTAGCCTGGACGTATAATGAACCGATGTTCCTGAATGCAGCAGAGACTTTGCCTGGACGTTAAATGAACCGATGTTCCTGAACGCAGCAGGAAGTTGTCCTGGACGTAGAATGAACCGATGTTCCTGAACGCAGCAGAGACTTGGCCTGGACGTAGAATGAATCGATGTTCCTGAACGCAGCAGGAAGTTGGCCTGGACGTGGAATGAACCGATGTTCCTGAATGCAGCAGGAAATTGGCCTGGACGTGGAATGAACCGATGTTCCTGAACGCAGCAGGAAGTTGGCCTGGACGTAGAATGAACCAATGTCCCTGAACGCAGCAGGAAGTTGGCCTGGACGTAGAATAAACCAATGTCCCTGAACGCAGCAGGAGGTTTGACTGGACGTGGAATGAACCGATGTCCCTGAACGGAGCAGAGAGTTAACCTGGACGTAGAATGAACCGATATTCCTGAACGCAGCAGGAAGTTGGCCGGGACGTGGAATGAACCGATGTTCCTGAACGCAGCAGGAAGTTGGCCGGGACGTGGAATGAACCGATGTTCCTGAACGCAGCAGGAAGTTGCCCTGAACGTGGAATGAAACGATGTTCCTGAACGCAGCAGGAAATTGGCCTGGACGTGGAATGAACCGATGTTCCTGAACGCAGCAGGAAGTTGGTTTGGACGTCGAATGAACCGATGTCCCTGAACGCAGCAGGAAGTTGGCCTGGACGTAGAATGAACCGATGTTCCTGAACGCAGCAGGAAGTTGGCCTGGACGTGGAATGAACCGATGTTTCTGAACGCAGCAGGAAATTGGCCTGGACGTGGAATGAACCGATGTTCCTGAATGCAGCAGGAAATTGGCCTGGACGTGGAATGAACCGATGTTCCTGAACGCAGCAGGAAGTTGGCCTGGACGTAGAATGAACCAATGTCCCTGAACGCAGCAGGAAGTTGGCCTGGACGTAGAATAAACCAATGTCCCTGAACGCAGCAGGAGGTTTGACTGGACGTGGAATGAACCGATGTCCCTGAACGGAGCAGAGAGTTAACCTGGACGTAGAATGAACCGATATTCCTGAACGCAGCAGGAAGTTGGCCGGGACGTGGAATGAACCGATGTTCCTGAACGCAGCAGGAAGTTGGCCGGGACGTGGAATGAACCGATGTTCCTGAACGCAGCAGGAAGTTGCCCTGGACGTAGAATGAACCGATGTTCCTGAACGCAGCAGGAAGTTGGCCTGGACGTGGAATGAACCGATGTTTCTGAACGCAGCAGGAAATATGCCTGGACGTAGAATGAACCGATGTTCCTGAACGCAGCAGAGACTTGGCCTGGACGTAGAATGAACCGATGTTCCTGAACGCAGCAGGAAGTTGGCCTGGACGTAGAATGAACCAATGTCCCTGAACGCAGCAGGAGGTTTGCCTGGACGTGGAATGAACCGATGTTCCTGAACGGAGCAGAGAGTTAACCTGGACGTAGAATGAACCGATGTTCCTGAATGCAGCAGAGACTTTGCCTGGACGTAGAATGAACCGATGTTCCTGAACGGAGCAGAAAGTTCACCTGGACGTAGAATGAAGCGATGTTCCTGAACGCATCAGGAAATTGGCCTGGACGTGGAATGAACCGATGTTCCTGAACGCAGCAGGAAGTTGGTTTGGACGTCGAATGAACCGATGTCCCTGAACGCAGCAGGAAGTTGGCCTGGACGTAGAATGAACCGATGTTCCTGAACGCAGCAGGAAGTTGGCCTGGACGTGGAATGAACCGATGTTTCTGAACGCAGCAGGAAATTGGCCTGGACGTGGAATGAACCGATGTCCCTGAACGCAGCAGGAAGTTAGCCTGGACGTATAATGAACCGATGTTCCTGAATGCAGCAGAGACTTTGCCTGGACGTAGAATGAACCGATGTTCCTGAACGCAGCAGGAAGTTGTCCTGGACGTAGAATGAACCGATGTTCCTGAACGCAGCAGAGACTTGGCCTGGACGTAGAATGAATCGATGTTCCTGAACGCAGCAGGAAGTTGGCCTGGACGTGGAATGAACCGATGTTCCTGAATGCAGCAGGAAATTGGCCTGGACGTGGAATGAACCGATGTTCCTGAACGCAGCAGGAAGTTGGCCTGGACGTAGAATGAACCAATGTCCCTGAACGCAGCAGGAAGTTGGCCTGGACGTAGAATAAACCAATGTCCCTGAACGCAGCAGGAGGTTTGACTGGACGTGGAATGAACCGATGTCCCTGAACGGAGCAGAGAGTTAACCTGGACGTAGAATGAACCGATATTCCTGAACGCAGCAGGAAGTTGGCCGGGACGTGGAATGAACCGATGTTCCTGAACGCAGCAGGAAGTTGGCCGGGACGTGGAATGAACCGATGTTCCTGAACGCAGCAGGAAGTTGCCCTGAACGTGGAATGAAACGATGTTCCTGAACGCAGCAGGAAATTGGCCTGGACGTGGAATGAACCGATGTTCCTGAACGCAGCAGGAAGTTGGTTTGGACGTCGAATGAACCGATGTCCCTGAACGCAGCAGGAAGTTGGCCTGGACGTAGAATGAACCGATGTTCCTGAACGCAGCAGGAAGTTGGCCTGGACGTGGAATGAACCGATGTTTCTGAACGCAGCAGGAAATTGGCCTGGACGTGGAATGAACCGATGTTCCTGAATGCAGCAGGAAATTGGCCTGGACGTGGAATGAACCGATGTTCCTGAACGCAGCAGGAAGTTGGCCTGGACGTAGAATGAACCAATGTCCCTGAACGCAGCAGGAAGTTGGCCTGGACGTAGAATAAACCAATGTCCCTGAACGCAGCAGGAGGTTTGACTGGACGTGGAATGAACCGATGTCCCTGAACGGAGCAGAGAGTTAACCTGGACGTAGAATGAACCGATATTCCTGAACGCAGCAGGAAGTTGGCCGGGACGTGGAATGAACCGATGTTCCTGAACGCAGCAGGAAGTTGGCCGGGACGTGGAATGAACCGATGTTCCTGAACGCAGCAGGAAGTTGCCCTGGACGTGGAATGAACCGATGTTCCTGAACGCAGCAGGAAATTGGCCTGGACATAGAATGAACCGATGTCCCTGAACGCAGCAGGAAGTTGGCCTGGACGTAGAATGAACCGATGTTCCTGAACGCAGCAGGAAGTTGGCCTGGACGTACAATGAACCGATGTTCCTGAACGCAGCAGGAAGTTGGCCTGGACGTAGAATGAACCGATGTCCCTGAACGCAGCAGGAAGTTGGCCTGGACGTAGAATGAACCGATGTTCCTGAACGCAGCAGAGACTTAGCCTGGACGTAGAATGAACCGATGTTCCTGAACGCAGCAGAGACTTAGGCTGGACGTAGAATGAACCGATGTTCCTGAACGCAGCAGAGACTTAGCCTGGACGTAGAATGAACCGATGTTCCTGAACGCAGCAGGAAGTTGCCCTGGACGTGGAATGAACCGATGTTCCTGAACGCAGCAGGAAGTTGGCCTGGACGTACAATGAACCGATGTTCCTGAACGCAGCAGGAAGTTGGCCTGGACATAGAATGAACCGATGTCCCTGAACGCAGCAGGAAGTTGGCCTGGACGTAGAATGAACCGATGTTCCTGAACGCAGCAGAGACTTAGCTTGGACGTAGAATGAACCGATGTTCCTGAACGCAGCAGAGACTTAGCCTGGACGTAGAATGAACCGATGTTCCTGAACGCAGCAGGAAGTTGGCCTGGACGTGGAATGAACCGATGTTCCTGAACGCAGCAGGAAGTTGGCCTGGACGTACAATGAACCGATGTTCCTGAACGCAGCAGGAAGTTGGCCTGGACGTACAATGAACCGATGTTCCTGAACGCAGCAGGAAGTTGGCCTGGACGTGGAATGAACCGATGTTCCTGAACGCAGCAGGAGGTTTGACTGGACGTGGAATGAACCGATGTCCCTGAACGGAGCAGAGAGTTAACCTGGACGTAGAATGAACCGATATTCCTGAACGCAGCAGGAAGTTGGCCGGGACGTGGAATGAACCGATGTTCCTGAACGCAGCAGAGACTTAGCCTGGACGTAGAATAAACCGATGTTGCTGAACGCAGCAGGAAGTTGGCCTGGACGTAGAATGAACCAATGTCCCTGAACGCAGCAGGAGGTTTGCCTGGACGTAGAATGAACCGATATTCCTGAACGCAGCAGGAAGTTGGCCTGGACGTAGAATGAACCGATGTTCCTGAACGCAGCAGGAAGTTGGCCTGGACGTACAATGAACCGATGTTCCTGAACGCAGCAGGAAGTTGGCCTGGACGTAGAATGAACCGATGTCCCTGAACGCAGCAGGAAGTTGGCCTGGACGTAGAATGAACCGATGTTCCTGAACGCAGCAGAGACTTAGCTTGGACGTAGAATGAACCGATGTTCCTGAACGCAGCAGAGACTTAGCCTGGACGTAGAATGAACCGATGTTCCTGAACGCAGCAGGAAGTTGGCCTGGACGTGGAATGAACCGATGTTCCTGAACGCAGCAGGAAGTTGGCCTGGACGTACAATGAACCGATGTTCCTGAACGCAGCAGGAAGTTGGCCTGGACGTACAATGAACCGATGTTCCTGAACGCAGCAGGAAGTTGGCCTGGACGTGGAATGAACCGATGTTCCTGAACGCAGCAGGAGGTTTGACTGGACGTGGAATGAACCGATGTCCCTGAACGGAGCAGAGAGTTAACCTGGACGTAGAATGAACCGATATTCCTGAACGCAGCAGGAAGTTGGCCGGGACGTGGAATGAACCGATGTTCCTGAACGCAGCAGAGACTTAGCCTGGACGTAGAATGAACCGATGTTCCTGAACGCAGCAGAGACTTAGCCTGGACGTAGAATGAACCGATGTTCCTGAACGCAGCAGGAAGTTGGCCTGGACGTGGAATGAACTTATGTTCCTGAACGCAGCAGGAAGTTGGCCTGGACGTACAATGAACCGATGTCCCTGAACGCAGCAGGAAGTTGGCCTGGACGTAGAATGAACCGATGTTCCTGAACGCAGCAGAGACTTAGCCTGGACGTAGAATGAAACGATGTTCCTGAACGCAGCAGAGACTTGGCCTGGACGTAGAATGAATCGATGTTCCTGAACGCAGCAGGAAGTTGGCCTGGACGTGGAATGAACCGATGTTCCTGAATGCAGCAGGAAATTGGCCTGGACGTGGAATGAACCGATGTTCCTGAACGCAGCAGGAAGTTGGCCTGGACGTAGAATGAACCAATGTCCCTGAACGCAGCAGGAAGTTGGCCTGGACGTAGAATAAACCAATGTCCCTGAACGCAGCAGGAGGTTTGACTGGACGTGGAATGAACCGATGTCCCTGAACGGAGCAGAGAGTTAACCTGGACGTAGAATGAACCGATATTCCTGAACGCAGCAGGAAGTTGGCCGGGACGTGGAATGAACCGATGTTCCTGAACGCAGCAGGAAGTTGGCCTGGACGTAGAATGAACCGATGTTCCTGAACGCAGCAGAGACTTAGCCTGGACGTAGAATGAACCGATGTTCCTGAACGCAGCAGAGACTTAGCCTGGACGTAGAATGAACCGATGTTCCTGAACGCAGCAGAGACTTAGCCTGGACGTAGAATGAACCGATGTTCCTGAACGCAGCAGGAAGTTGCCCTGGACGTGGAATGAACCGATGTTCCTGAACGCAGCAGGAAGTTGGCCTGGACGTACAATGAACCGATGTTCCTGAACGCAGCAGGAAGTTGGCCTTGACATAGAATGAACCGATGTCCCTGAACGCAGCAGGAAGTTGGCCTGGACGTAGAATGAACCGATGTTCCTGAACGCAGCAGAGACTTAGCCTGGACGTAGAATAAACCGATGTTGCTGAACGCAGCAGGAAGTTGGCCTGGACGTAGAATGAACCAATGTCCCTGAACGCAGCAGGAGGTTTGCCTGGACGTAGAATGAACCGATATTCCTGAACGCAGCAGGAAGTTGGCCTGGACGTAGAATGAACCGATGTTCCTGAACGCAGCAGGAAGTTGGCCTGGACGTACAATGAACCGATGTTCCTGAACGCAGCAGGAAGTTGGCCTGGACGTAGAATGAACCGATGTCCCTGAACGCAGCAGGAAGTTGGCCTGGACGTAGAATGAACCGATGTTCCTGAACGCAGCAGAGACTTAGCCTGGACGTAGAATGAACCGATGTTCCTGAACGCAGCAGAGACTTAGCCTGGACGTAGAATGAACCGATGTTCCTGAACGCAGCAGGAAGTTGGCCTGGACGTGGAATGAACCGATGTTCCTGAACGCAGCAGGAAGTTGGCCTGGACGTAGAATGAACCGATGTTCCTGAACGCAGCAGGAAGTTGGCCTGGACGTGGAATGAATCGATGTTCCTGAATGCAGCAGGAAATAGACCTGGACGTGGAATGAACCGATGTTCCTGAATGCAGCAGGAAGTTGGCCTGGACGTAGAATGAACCAATGTCCCTGAACGCAGCAGGAAGTTGGCCTGGACGTAGAATAAACCAATGTCCCTGAACGCAGCAGGAGGTTTGACTGGACGTGCAATGAACCGATGTCCCTGAACGGAGCAGAGAGTTAACCTGGACGTAGAATGAACCGATATTCCTGAACGCAGCAGGAAGTTGGCCGGGACGTGGAATGAACCGATGTTCCTGAACGCAGCAGAGACTTAGCCTGGACGTAGAATGAACCGATGTTCCTGAACGCAGCAGAGACTTAGCCTGGACGTAGAATGAACCGATGTTCCTGAACGCAGCAGGAAGTTGGCCTGGACGTGGAATGAACTTATGTTCCTGAACGCAGCAGGAAGTTGGCCTGGACGTACAATGAACCGATGTCCCTGAACGCAGCAGGAAGTTGGCCTGGACGTAGAATGAACCGATGTTCCTGAACGCAGCAGAGACTTAGCCTGGACGTAGAATGAACCGATGTTCCTGAACGCAGCAGAGACTTAGCCTGGACGTAGAATGAACCGATGTTCCTGAACGCAGCAGGAAGTTGGCCTGGACGTGGAATGAACCGATGTTCCTGAACGCAGCAGGAAGTTGGCCTGGACGTACAATGAACCGATGTTCCTGAACGCAGCAGGAAGTTGGCCTGGACGTAGAATGAACCGATGTCCCTGAACGCAGCAGGAAGTTGGCCGGGACCTGGAATGAACCGATGTTCCTGAACGCAGCAGAGACTTAGCCTGGACGTAGAATGAACCGATGTTCCTGAACGCAGCAGAGACTTAGCCTGGACGTAGAATGAACCGATGTTCCTGAACGCAGCAGGAAGTTGGCCTGGACGTGGAATGAACTTATGTTCCTGAACGCAGCAGGAAGTTGGCCTGGACGTACAATGAACCGATGTCCCTGAACGCAGCAGGAAGTTGGCCTGGACGTAGAATGAACCGATGTTCCTGAACGCAGCAGGAAGTTGGCCTGGACGTACAATGAACCGATGTTCCTGAACGCAGCAGGAAGTTGGCCTGGACGTAGAATGAACCGATGTCCCGGAACGCAGCAGGAAGTTGGCCTGGACGTAGAATGAACCGATGTTCCTGAACGCAGCAGAGACTTAGCCTGGACGTAGAATGAACCGATGTTCCTGAACGCAGCAGAGACTTAGCCAGGACGTAGAATGAACCGATGTTCCTGAACGCAGCAGGAAGTTGGCCTGGACGTGGAATGAACCGATGTTCCTGAACGCAGCAGGAAGTTGGCCTGGACGTACAATGAACCGATGTTCCTGAACGCAGCAGGAAGTTGGCATGGACGTGGAATGAACCGATGTTCCTGAATGCAGCAGGAAATTGACCTGGACGTGGAATGAACCGATGTCCCTGAACGCAGCAGGAAGTTGGCCTGGACGTAGAATAAACCAATGTCCCTGAACGCAGCAGGAGGTTTGACTGGACGTGGAATGAACCGATGTCCCTGAACGGAGCAGAGAGTTAACCTGGACGTAGAATGAACCGATATTCCTGAACGCAGCAGGAAGTTGGCCGGGACGTGGAATGAACCGATGTTCCTGAACGCAGCAGGAAGTTGGCCTGGACGTAGAATGAACCGATGTCCCGGAACGCAGCAGGAAGTTGGCCTGGACGTAGAATGAACCGATGTTCCTGAACGCAGCAGAGACTTAGCCTGGACGTAGAATGAACCGATGTTCCTGAACGCAGCAGAGACTTAGCCAGGACGTAGAATGAACCGATGTTCCTGAACGCAGCAGGAAGTTGGCCTGGACGTGGAATGAACCGATGTTCCTGAACGCAGCAGGAAGTTGGCCTGGACGTACAATGAACCGATGTTCCTGAACGCAGCAGGAAGTTGGCATGGACGTGGAATGAACCGATGTTCCTGAATGCAGCAGGAAATTGACCTGGACGTGGAATGAACCGATGTCCCTGAACGCAGCAGGAAGTTGGCCTGGACGTAGAATAAACCAATGTCCCTGAACGCAGCAGGAGGTTTGACTGGACGTGGAATGAACCGATGTCCCTGAACGGAGCAAAGAGTTAACCTGGACGTAGAATGAACCGATATTCCTGAACGCAGCAGGAAGTTGGCCGGGACGTGGAATGAACCGATGTTCCTGAACGCAGCAGAGACTTAGCCTGGACGTAGAATGAACCGATGTTCCTGAACGCAGCAGAGACTTAGCCTGGACGTAGAATGAACCGATGTTCCTGAACGCAGCAGGAAGTTGGCCTGGACGTGGAATGAACTTATGTTCCTGAACGCAGCAGGAAGTTGGCCTGGACGTACAATGAACCGATGTCCCTGAACGCAGCAGGAAGTTGGCCTGGACGTAGAATGAACCGATGTTCCTGAACGCAGCAGAGACTTAGCCTGGACGTAGAATGAACCGATGTTCCTGAACGCAGCAGAGACTTGGCCTGGACGTAGAATGAATCGATGTTCCTGAACGCAGCAGGAAGTTGGCCTGGACGTGGAATGAACCGATGTTCCTGAATGCAGCAGGAAATTGGCCTGGACGTGGAATGAACCGATGTTCCTGAACGCAGCAGGAAGTTGGCCTGGACGTAGAATGAACCAATGTCCCTGAACGCAGCAGGAAGTTGGCCTGGACGTAGAATAAACCAATGTCCCTGAACGCAGCAGGAGGTTTGACTGGACGTGGAATGAACCGATGTCCCTGAACGGAGCAAGAGTTAACCTGGACGTAGAATGAACCGATATTCCTGAACGCAGCAGGAAGTTGGCCGGGACGTGGAATGAACCGATGTTCCTGAACGCAGCAGGAAGTTGGCCTGGACGTAGAATGAACCGATGTTCCTGAACGCAGCAGAGACTTAGCCTGGACGTAGAATGAACCGATGTTCCTGAACGCAGCAGAGACTTAGCCTGGACGTAGAATGAACCAATGTCCCTGAACGCAGCAGGAAGTTGGCCTGGACATAGAATGAACCGATGTCCCTGAACGCAGAAGGAAGTTGGCCTGGACGTAGAATGAACCGATGTTCCTGAACGCAGCAGAGACTTAGCCTGGACGTAGAATAAACCGATGTTGCTGAACGCAGCAGGAAGTTGGCCTGGACGTAGAATGAACCGATGTCCCTGAACGCAGCAGGAGGTTTGCCTGGACGTAGAATGAACCGATATTCCTGAACGCAGCAGGAAGTTGGCCTGGACGTAGAATGAACCGATGTTCCTGAACGCAGCAGAAAGTTGGCCTGGACGTACAATGAACCGATGTTCCTGAACGCAGCAGGAAGTTGGCCTGGACGTAGAATGAACCGATGTCCCTGAACGCAGCAGGAAGTTGGCCTGGACGTAGAATGAACCGATGTTCCTGAGCGCAGCAGAGACTTAGCCTGGACGTAGAATGAACCGATGTTCCTGAACGCAGCAGAGACTTAGCCTGGACGTAGAATGAACCGATGTTCCTGAACGCAGCAGGAAGTTGGCCTGGACGTGGAATGAACCGATGTTCCTGAACGCAGCAGGAAGTTGGCCTGGACGTACAATGAACCGATGTTCCTGAACGCAGCAGGAAGTTGGCCTGGACGTGGAATGAACCGATGTTCCTGAATGCAGCAGGAAATTGACCTGGACGTGGAATGAACCGATGTTCCTGAACGCAGCAGGAAGTTGGCCTGGACGTAGAATGAACCAATGTCCCTGAACGCAGCAGGAAGTTGGCCTGGACGTAGAATAAACCAATGTCCCTGAACGCAGCAGGAGGTTTGACTGGACGTGGAATGAACCGATGTCCCTGAACGGAGCAGAGAGTTAACCTGGACGTAGAATGAACCGATATTCCTGAACGCAGCAGGAAGTTGGCCGGGAAGTGGAATGAACCGATGTTCCTGAACGCAGCAGAGACTTAGCCTGGACGTAGAATGAACCGATGTTCCTGAACGCAGCAGAGACTTAGCCTGGACGTAGAATGAACCGATGTTCCTGAACACAGCAGAGACTTAGCCTGGACGTAGAATGAACCGATGTTCCTGAACGCAGCAGGAAGTTGGCCTGGACGTGGAATGAACTTATGTTCCTGAACGCAGCAGGAAGTTGGCCTGGACGTACAATGAACCGATGTCCCTGAACGCAGCAGGAAGTTGGCCTGGACGTACAATGAACCGATGTTCCTGAACGCAGCAGAGACTTAGCCTGGACGTAGAATGAACCGATGTTCCTGAACGCAGCAGAGACTTAGCCTGGACGTAGAATGAACCTATGTTCCTGAACGCAGCAGGAAGTTGGCCTGGACGTGGAATGAACCGATGTTCCTGAACGCAGCAGGAAGTTGGCCTGGACGTACAATGAACCGATGTTCCTGAACGCAGCAGGAAGTTGGCCTGGACGTAGAATGAACCGATGTCCCTGAACGCAGCAGGAAGTTGGCCTGGACGTAGAATGAACCGATGTTCCTGAACGGAGCAGAAAGTTAACCTGGACGTAGAATGAAACGATGTTCCTGAACGCAGCAGGAAGTTGGCTGGACGTAGAATGAACCAATGTCCCTGAACGCAGCAGGAAGTTGGCCTGGACGTAGAATAAACCAATGTCCCTGAACGCAGCAGGAGGTTTGACTGGACGTGGAATGAACCGATGTCCCTGAGCGGAGCAGAGAGTTAACCTGGACGTAGAATGAACCGATATTCCTGAACGCAGCAGGAAGTTGGCCGGGACGTGGAATGAACCGATGTTCCTGAACGCAGCAGAGACTTAGCCTGGACGTAGAATGAACCGATGTTCCTGAACGCAGCAGGAAGTTGGCCTGGACGTGGAATGAACCGATGTTCCTGAACGCAGCAGGAAGTTGGCCTGGACGTACAATGAACCGATGTTCCTGAACGCAGCAGGAAGTTGGCCTGGACGTAGAATGAACCGATGTCCCTGAACGCAGCAGGAAGTTGGCCGGGACGTGGAATGAACCGATGTTCCTGAACGCAGCAGAGACTTAGCCTGGACGTAGAATGAACCGATGTTCCTGAACGCAGCAGAGACTTAGCCTGGACGTAGAATGAACCGATGTTCCTGAACGCAGCAGGAAGTTGGCCTGGACGTGGAATGAACTTATGTTCCTGAACGCAGCAGGAAGTTGGCCTGGACGTACAATGAACCGATGTCCCTGAACGCAGCAGGAAGTTGGCCTGGACGTACAATGAACCGATGTTCCTGAACGCAGCAGAGACTTAGCCTGGACGTAGAATGAACCGATGTTCCTGAACGCAGCAGAGACTTAGCCTGGACGTAGAATGAACCTATGTTCCTGAACGCAGCAGGAAGTTGGCCTGGACGTGGAATGAACCGATGTTCCTGAACGCAGCAGGAAGTTGGCCTGGACGTACAATGAACCGATGTTCCTGAACGCAGCAGGAAGTTGGCCTGGACGTAGAATGAACCGATGTCCCTGAACGCAGCAGGAAGTTGGCCTGGACGTAGAATGAACCGATGTTCCTGAACGGAGCAGAAAGTTAACCTGGACGTAGAATGAAACGATGTTCCTGAACGCAGCAGGAAGTTGGCTGGACGTAGAATGAACCGATGTTCCTGAACGCAGCAGGAAGTTGGCCTGGACGTAGAATGAACCGATGTTCCTGAACGCAGCAGAGACTTGGCCTGGACGTAGAATGAATCGATGTTCCTGAACGCAGCAGGAAGTTGGCCTGGACGTGGAATGAACCGATGTTCCTGAATGCAGCAGGAAATTGACCTGGACGTGGAATGAACCGATGTTCCTGAACGCAGCAGGAAGTTGGCCTGGACGTAGAATGAACCAATGTCCCTGAACGCAGCAGGAAGTTGGCCTGGACGTAGAATAAACCAATGTCCCTGAACGCAGCAGGAGGTTTGACTGGACGTGGAATGAACCGATGTCCCTGAACGGAGCAGAGAGTTAACCTGGACGTAGAATGAACCGATATTCCTGAACGCAGCAGGAAGTTGGCCGGGACGTAGAATGAACCGATGTTCCTGAACGCAGCAGAGACTTAGCCTGGACGTAGAATGAACCGATGTCCCTGAACGCAGCAGGAAGTTGGCCTGGACGTAGAATAAACCAATGTCCCTGAACGCAGCAGGAGGTTTGACTGGACGTGGAATGAACCGATGTCCCTGAACGGAGCAGAGAGTTAACCTGGACGTAGAATGAACCAATATTCCTGAACGCAGCAGGAAGTTGGCCTGGACGTAGAATGAATCGATGTCCCTGAACGCAGCAGGAAGTTGGCCTGGACGTAGAATGAACCGATGTTCCTGAGCGCAGCAGAGACTTAGCCTGGACGTAGAATGAACCGATGTTCCTGAACGCAGCAGAGACTTAGCCTGGACGTAGAATGAACCGATGTTCCTGAACGCAGCAGGAAGTTGGCCTGGACCTGGAATGAACCGATGTTCCTGAACGCAGCAGGAAGTTGGCCTGGACGTACAATGAACCGATGTTCCTGAACGCAGCAGGAAGTTGGCCTGGACGTGGAATGAACCGATGTTCCTGAATGCAGCAGGAAATTGACCTGGACGTGGAATGAACCGATGTTCCTGAACGCAGCAGGAAGTTGGCCTGGACGTAGAATGAACCAATGTCCCTGAACGCAGCAGGAAGTTGGCCTGGACGTAGAATAAACCAATGTCCCTGAACGCAGCAGGAGGTTTGACTGGACGTGGAATGAACCGATGTCCCTGAACGGAGCAGAGAGTTAACCTGGACGTAGAATGAACCGATATTCCTGAACGCAGCAGGAAGTTGGCCGGGACGTGGAATGAACCGATGTTCCTGAACGCAGCAGAGACTTAGCCTGGACGTAGAATGAACCGATGTTCCTGAACGCAGCAGAGACTTAGCCTGGACGTAGAATGAACCGATGTTCCTGAACGCAGCAGGAAGTTGGCCTGGACGTGGAATGAACTTATGTTCCTGAACGCAGCAGGAAGTTGGCCTGGACGTGGAATGAACTGATGTTCCTGAACGCAGCAGGAAGTTGGCCTGGACGTACAATGAACCGATGTCCCTGAACGCAGCAGGAAGTTGGCCTGGACGTAGAATGAACCGATGTTCCTGAACGCAGCAGAGACTTAGCCTGGACGTAGAATGAACCGATGTTCCTGAACGCAGCAGAGACTTAGCCTGGACGTAGAATGAACCGATGTTCCTGAACGCAGCAGGAAGTTGGCCTGGACGTGGAATGAACCGATGTTCCTGAACGCAGCAGGAAGTTGGCCTGGACGTACAATGAACCGATGTTCCTGAACGCAGCAGGAAGTTGGCCTGGACGTAGAATGAACCGATGTCCCTGAACGCAGCAGGAAGTTGGCCGGGACGTGGAATGAACCGATGTTCCTAAACGCAGCAGAGACTTATCCTGGACGTAGAATGAACCGATGTTCCTGAACGCAGCAGAGACTTAGCCTGGACGTAGAATGAACCTATGTTCCTGAACGCAGCAGGAAGTTGGCCTGGACGTGGAATGAACCGATGTTCCTGAACGCAGCAGGATGTTGGCCTGGACGTACAATGAACCGATGTTCCTGAACGCAGCAGGAAGTTGGCCTGGACGTAGAATGAACCGATGTCCCTGAACGCAGCAGGAAGTTGGCCTGGACGTAGAATGAACCGATGTTCCTGAACGGAGCAGAAAGTTAACCTGGACGTAGAATGAAACGATGTTCCTGAACGCAGCAGGAAGTTGGCTGGACGTAGAATGAACCGATGTTCCTGAACGCAGCAGGAAGTTGGCCTGGACGTAGAATGAACCGATGTTCCTGAACGCAGCAGAGACTTGGCCTGGACGTAGAATGAATCGATGTTCCTGAACGCAGCAGGAAGTTGGCCTGGACGTGGAATGAACCGATGTTCCTGAATGCAGCAGGAAATTGACCTGGACGTGGAATGAACCGATGTTCCTGAACGCAGCAGGAAGTTGGCCTGGACGTAGAATGAACCAATGTCCCTGAACGCAGCAGGAAGTTGGCCTGGACGTAGAATAAACCAATGTCCCTGAACGCAGCAGGAGGTTTGACTGGACGTGGAATGAACCGATGTCCCTGAACGGAGCAGAGAGTTAACCTGGACGTAGAATGAACCGATATTCCTGAACGCAGCAGGAAGTTGGCCGGGACGTGGAATGAACCGATGTTCCTGAACGCAGCAGAGACTTAGCCTGGACGTAGAATGAACCGATGTTCCTGAACGCAGCAGAGACTTAGCCTGGACGTAGAATGAACCGATGTTCCTGAACGCAGCAGGAAGTTGGCCTGGACGTGGAATGAACTTATGTTCCTGAACGCAGCAGGAAGTTGGCCTGGACGTGGAATGAACTGATGTTCCTGAACGCAGCAGGAAGTTGGCCTGGACGTACAATGAACCGATGTTCCTGAACGCAGCAGGAAGTTGGCAAGGACGTAGAATGAACCGATGTCCCTGAACGCAGCAGGAAGTTGGCCGGGACGTGGAATGAACCGATGTTCCTGAACGCAGCAGAGACTTATCCTGGACGTAGAATGAACCGATGTTCCTGAACGCAGCAGAGACTTAGCCTGGACGTAGAATGAACCTATGTTCCTGAACGCAGCAGGAAGTTGGCCTGGACGTGGAATGAACCGATGTTCCTGAACGCAGCAGGATGTTGGCCTGGACGTACAATGAACCGATGTTCCTGAACGCAGCAGGAAGTTGGCCTGGACGTAGAATGAACCGATGTCCCTGAACGCAGCAGGAAGTTGGCCTGGACGTAGAATGAACCGATGTTCCTGAACGGAGCAGAAAGTTAACCTGGACGTAGAATGAAACGATGTTCCTGAACGCAGCAGGAAGTTGGCTGGACGTAGAATGAACCGATGTTCCTGAACGCAGCAGGAAGTTGGCCTGGACGTAGAATGAACCGATGTTCCTGAACGCAGCAGAGACTTGGCCTGGACGTAGAATGAATCGATGTTCCTGAACGCAGCAGGAAGTTGGCCTGGACGTGGAATGAACCGATGTTCCTGAATGCAGCAGGAAATTGACCTGGACGTGGAATGAACCGATGTTCCTGAACGCAGCAGGAAGTTGGCCTGGACGTAGAATGAACCAATGTCCCTGAACGCAGCAGGAAGTTGGCCTGGACGTAGAATAAACCAATGTCCCTGAACGCAGCAGGAGGTTTGACTGGACGTGGAATGAACCGATGTCCCTGAACGGAGCAGAGAGTTAACCTGGACGTAGAATGAACCGATATTCCTGAACGCAGCAGGAAGTTGGCCGGGACGTGGAATGAACCGATGTTCCTGAACGCAGCAGAGACTTAGCCTGGACGTAGAATGAACCGATGTTCCTGAACGCAGCAGGAAGTTGGCCTGGACGTGGAATGAACCGATGTTCCTGAACGCAGCAGGAAGTTGGCCTGGACGTACAATGAACCGATGTTCCTGAACGCAGCAGGAAGTTGGCCTGGACGTAGAATGAACCGATGTCCCTGAACGCAGCAGGAAGTTGGCCGGGACGTGGAATGAACCGATGTTCCTGAACGCAGCATAGACTTAGCCTGGACGTAGAATGAACCGATGTTCCTGAACGCAGCAGAGACTTAGCCTGGACGTAGAATGAAACGATGTTCCTGAACGCAGCAGGAAGTTGGCCTGGACGTGGAATGAACTTATGTTCCTGAACGCAGCAGGAAGTTGGCCTGGACGTACAATGAACCGATGTCCCTGAACGCAGCAGGAAGTTGGCCTGGACGTACAATGAACCGATGTTCCTGAACGCAGCAGAGACTTAGCCTGGACGTAGAATGAACCGATGTCCCTGAACGCAGCAGGAAGTTGGCCTGGACGTAGAATGAACCGATGTTCCTGAACGGAGCAGAAAGTTAACCTGGACGTAGAATGAAACGATGTTCCTGAACGCAGCAGGAAGTTGGCTGGACGTAGAATGAACCGATGTTCCTGAACGCAGCAGGAAGTTGGCCTGGACGTAGAATGAACCGATGTTCCTGAACGCAGCAGAGACTTGGCCTGGACGTAGAATGAATCGATGTTCCTGAACGCAGCAGGAAGTTGGCCTGGACGTATAATGAACCGATGTTCCTGAATGCAGCAGAGACTTTGCCTGGACGTAGAATGAACCGATGTTCCTGAACGCAGCAGGAAGTTGGTTTGGACGTTGAATGAACCGATGTCCCTGAACGCAGCAGGAAGTTGGCCTGGACGTAGAATGAACCGATGTTCCTGAACGCAGCAGGAAGTTGGCCTGGACGTAGAATGAACCGATGTTCCTGAACGCAGCAGGAAGTTGGTTTGGACGTCGAATGAACCGATGTCCCTGAACGCAGCAGGAAGTTGGCCTGGACGTATAATGAACCGATGTTCCTGAATGCAGCAGAGACTTTGCCTGGACGTAGAATGAACCGATGTTCCTGAACGGAGCAGAAAGTTAACCTGGACGTAGAATGAAACGATGTTCCTGAACGCAGCAGGAAGTTGGCCTGGACGTGGAATGAACCGATGTTCCTGAACGCAGCAGGAAGTTGGTTTTGACGTCGAATGAACCGATGTCCCTGAACGCAGCAGGAAGTTGGCCTGGACGTAGAATGAACTGATGTTCCTGAACGCAGCAGGAAGTTGGCCTGGACGTGGAATGAACCGATGTTCCTGAACGCAGCAGGAAATTGACCTGGACGTGGAATGAACCGATGTTCCTGAACGCAGCAGGAAGTTGGCCTGGACGTAGAATGAACCAATGTCCCTGAACGCAGCAGGAAGTTGGCCTGGACGTAGAATGAACCGATGTTCCTGAACGCAGCAGGAAGTTGGCCTGGACGTAGAATGAACCGATGTTCCTGAACGCAGCAGGAAGTTTGTTTGGACGTCGAATGAACCAATGTCCCTGAACGCAGCAGGAAGTTGGCCTGGACGTAGAATGAAACGATGTTCCTGAACGCAGCAGGAAGTTTGCCTGGACGTAGAATGAACCGATGTTCCTGAACGCAGCAGGAAGTTGGATTGGACGTTGAATGAACCGATGTCCCTGAACGCAGCAGGAAGTTGGCCTGGACGTATAATGAACCGATGTTCCCGAATGCAGCAGAGACGTTGCCTGGACGTAGAATGAACCGATGTTCCTGAACGCAGCAGAGACTTGGCCTGGACGTAGAATGAACCGATGTTCCTGAACGCAGCAGGAAGTTGGCCTGGACGTGGAATGAACCTGTGTCCCTGAACGGAGCAGAAAGTTAACCTGGAGGTAGAATGAACCGATGTTCCTGAACGCAGCAGGAAGTTGGTTTGGACGTCGAATGAACCGATGTCCCTGAACGCAGCAGGAAGTTGGCCTGGACGTATAATGAACCGATGTTCCTGAATGTAGCAGAGACTTTGCCTGGACGTAGAATGAACCGATGTTCCTGAACGGAGCAGAAAGTTAACCTGGACGTAGAATGAAACGATGTTCCTGAACGCAGCAGGAAGTTGGCCTGGACGAAGAATGAACCAATGTCCATGAACGCAGAGGGAAGTTGGCCTGGACGTAAAATGAACCAATGTCCCTGAACGCAGCAGGAGGTTTGCCTGGACGTGGAATGAACCGATGTCCCTCAACGGAGCAGAGAGTTAACCTGGACGTAGAATGAACCGATGTTCCTGAACGCAGCAGGAAGTTGGCCTGGACGTAGAATGAACCGATGTTCCTGAACGCAGCAGAGAATTAGCCTGGACGTAGAATGAACCGATGTTCCTGAACGCAGCAGGAAGTTGGCCTGGACGTCTAATGAACCGATGTTCCTGAACGGAGCAGAAAGTTAACCTGGACGTAGAATGAAACGATGTTCCTGAACGCAGCAGGAAGTTGGCCTGGACGTGGAATGAACCTATGTTCCTGAACGCAGCAGGAAGTTGGCCTGGACGTGGAATGAACCGATGTTCCTGAACGCAGCAGGAAATTGGCCTGGACGTGGAATGAACCGATGTTCCTGAACGCAGCAGGAAGTTAGCCTGGACGTAGAATGAACCGATGTCCCTGAACGCAGCAGGAAGTTGGCCTGGACGTAGAATGAACCAATGTCCCTGAACGCAGCAGGAGGTTTGCCTGGTTGTGGAATGAACCGATGTTCCTGAATGTAGCAGAGACTTTGCCTGGACGTAGAATGAACCGATGTTCCTGAACGGAGCAGAAAGTTAACCTGGACGTAGAATGAAACGATGTTCCTGAACGCAGCAGGAAGTTGGCCTGGACGTAGAATGAACCAATGTCCATGAACGCAGAGGGAAGTTGGCCTGGACGTAGAATGAACCAATGTCCCTGAACGCAGCAGGAGGTTTGCCTGGACGTGGAATGAACCGATGTCCCTAAACGGAGCAGAGAGTTAACCTGGACGTAGAATGAACCGATGTTCCTGAACGCAGCAGGAAGTTGTCCTGGACATAGAATGAACCGATGTCCCTGAACGCAGCAGGAAGTTGGCCTGGACGTAGAATGAACCGATGTTCCTGAACGCAGCAGGAAGTTGGCCTGGACGTAGAATGAACGATGTCCCTGAACGCAGCAGGAAGTTGGCCTGGACGTAGAATGAACGATGTCCCTGAACGCAGCAGGAAGTTGGCCTGGACGTAGAATGAACCGATGTTCCTGAACGCAGCAGAGAATTAGCCTGGACGTAGAATGAACCGATGTTCCTGAACGCAGCAGGAAGTTGGCCTGGACGTAGAATGAACCAATGTCCCTGAACGCAGCAGGAAGTTGGCCTGGACGTAGAATGAACGATGTCCCTGAACGCAGCAGGAAGTTGGCCTGGACGTAGAATGAACCGATGTTCCTGAACGCAGCAGAGAATTAGCCTGGACGTAGAATGAACCGATGTTCCTGAACGCAGCAGGAAGTTGGCCTGGACGTAGAATGAACCAATGTCCCTGAACGCAGCAGGAGGTTTGCCTGGACGTGGAATGAACCGATGTCCCTGAACGGAGCAGAGAGTTAACCTGGACGTAGAATGAACCGATGTTCCTGAACCCAGCAGGAAGTTGGCCTAGACGTGGAATGAACCGATGTTCCTGAACGCAGCAGGAAGTTGGCCTGGACGTAGAATGAACCGATGTTCCTGTACGCAGCAGGAAGTTGGCCTTGACGTAGAATGAACCGATGTCCCTGAACGCAGCAGGAAGTTGGCCTGGACGTAGAATGAACCGATGTTCCTGAACGCAGCAGAGACTTAGCCTGGCCGTAGAATGAACCGATGTTCCTGAACGCAGCAGGAGGTTTGCCTGGACGTGGAATGAACCGATGTCCCTGAACGGAGCAGAGAGTTAACCTGGACGTAGAATGAACCGATGTTCCTGAACGCAGTAGGAAGTTGGCCTGGACGTGGAATGAACCGATGTTCCTGAACGCAGCAGGAAGTTGGCCTGGATGTGGAATGAACCGATGTTCCTGAACGCAGCAGGAAGTTGGCCTGGACGTAGAATGAACCGATGTTCCTGAATGCTGCAGGAAGTTGGCCTGGACGTAGAATTAACCGATGTTCCTGAACGCAGCAGGAAGTTGGCCTGGACGTAGAATGAACCGATGTTCCTGAACGCAGCAGGAAGTTGGCCTGGACGTGGAATGAACCGATGTTAATGAACGCAGCAGAGACTTGGCCTGGACGTAGAATGAACCGATGTTCCTGAACGCAGCAGGAAGTTTGCCTGGACGTGGAATAAACCTACGTTCCTGAACGCAGCAGGGAGTAGGCCTGGACGTAGAATGAACCAATGTCCCTGAACGCAGCAGGAAGTTGGCCTGGACGTGGAATGAACCGACGTTCCTGAACGCAGCAGGAAGTTGGCCTGGATGTGGAATGAACCAATGTCCCTGAACGCAGCAGGAGGTTTGCCTGGACGTGGAATGAACCGATGTCCCTCAACGGAGCAGAGAGTTAACCTGGACGTAGAATGAACCGATGTTCCTGAACGCAGCAGGAAGTTGTCCTGGACATAGAATGAACCGATGTCCCTGAACGCAGCAGGAAGTTGGCCTGGACGTAGAATGAACCGATGTTCCTGAACGCAGCAGGAAGTTGGCCTGGACGTAGAATGAACCGATGTTCCTGAACGCAGCAGGAAGTTGGCCTGGACGTAGAATGAACGATGTCCCTGAACGCAGCAGGAAGTTGGCCTGGACGTAGAATGAACCGATGTTCCTGAACGCAGCAGAGAATTAGCCTGGACGTAGAATGAACCGATGTTCCTGAACGCAGCAGGAAGTTGGCCTGGACATAGAATGAACCAATGTCCCTGAACGCAGCAGGAAGTTGGCCTGGACGTAGAATGAACGATGTCCCTGAACGCAGCAGGAAGTTGGCCTGGACGTAGAATGAACCGATGTTCCTGAACGCAGCAGAGAGTTAGCCTGGACGTAGAATGAACCGATGTTCCTGAACGCAGCAGGAAGTTGGCCTGGACGTAGAATGAACCAATGTCCCTGAACGCAGCAGGAGGTTTGCCTGGACGTGGAATGAACCGATGTCCCTGAACGGAGCAGAGAGTTAACCTGGACGTAGAATGAACCGATGTTCCTGAACCCAGCAGGAAGTTGGCCTAGACGTGGAATGAACCGATGTTCCTGAACGCAGCAGGAAGTTGGCCTGGACGTAGAATGAACCGATGTTCCTGTACGCAGCAGGAAGTTGGCCTTGACGTAGAATGAACCGATGTCCCTGAACGCAGCAGGAAGTTGGCCTGGACGTAGAATGAACCGATGTTCCTGAACGCAGCAGAGACTTAGCCTGGACGTAGAATGAACCGATGTTCCTGAACGCAGCAGGAGGTTTGCCTGGACGTGGAATGAACCGATGTCCCTGAACGGAGCAGAGAGTTAACCTGGACGTAGAATGAACCGATGTTCCTGAACGCAGTAGGAAGTTGGCCTGGACGTGGAATGAACCGATGTTCCTGAACGCAGCAGGAAGTTGGCCTGGATGTGGAATGAACCGATGTTCCTGAACGCAGCAGGAAGTTGGCCTGGACGTAGAATGAACCGATGTTCCTGAATGCTGCAGGAAGTTGGCCTGGACGTAGAATTAACCGATGTTCCTGAACGCAGCAGGAAGTTGGCCTGGACGTAGAATGAACCGATGTTCCTGAACGCAGCAGGAAGTTGGCCTGGACGTGGAATGAACCGATGTTACTGAACGCAGCAGAGACTTGGCCTGGACGTAGAATGAACCGATGTTCCTGAACGCAGCAGGAAGTTTGCCTGGACGTGGAATAAACCTACGTTCCTGAACGCAGCAGGGAGTAGGCCTGGACGTAGAATGAACCAATGTCCCTGAACGCAGCAGGAAGTTGGCCTGGACGTGGAATGAACCGACGTTCCTGAACGCAGCAGGAAGTTGGCCTGGATGTGGAATGAACCGATGTTCCTCAACGCAGCAGGAAGTTGGCCTGGACGTGGAATGAACCGATGTTCCTGAACGCAGCAGGAAGTTTGCCTGGACGTAGAATGAACCAATGTTCCTGAACGCAGCAGAGACTTGGCCTGGACGTAGAATGAACCGATGTTCCTGAACGCAGCAGGAATTTGGCCTGGACGTAGAATGAACCGATGTTCCTGAACCCAGCAGGAATTTGGCCTGGACGTAGAATGAACCAATGTCCCTGAATGCAGCAGGAAGTTGGCCTGGACGTGGAATGAACCGATGTTCCTGAACGCAGCAGGAAGTTGGCCTGGACGTAGAATGAACCGATGTTCCTGAACGCAGCAGGAAGTTGGGCTGGACGTAGAATGAACCGATGTTCCTGAACGCAGCAGGAAGTTGGCCTGGAGGTAGAATGAACCGATGTTCCTGAACGCAGCAGGAAGTTGGCCTGGACGTGGAATGAAACAATGTTCCTGAACGCAGCAGGAAGTTGGCCTCGATGTGGAATGAACCGATGTTCCTGAACGCAGCAGGAAGTTTGCCTGGACGTAGAATGAACCGATGTCCCTGAACGCAGCAGGAAGTTGGCCAGGACGTAGAATGAACCGATGTTCCTGAACGGAGCAGAAAGTTAACCTGGACGTAGAATGAAACGATGTTCCTGAACGGAGCAGAAAGTTAACCTGGACGTAGAATGAAACGATGTTCCTGAACGCAGCAGGAAGTTGGCCTGGACGTAGAATGAACCGATGTTCCTGAACGCAGCAGGAAGTTGGCCTGGACGTGGAATGAACCAATGTTCCTGAACGCAGCAGGAAGTTGGCCTCGATGTGGAATGAACCGATGTTCCTGAACGCAGCAGGAAGTTTGCCTGGACGTAGAATGAACCGATGTCCCTGAACGCAGCAGGAAGTTGGCCTGGACGTAGAATGAACCGATGTTCCTGAACGGAGCAGAAAGTTAACCTGGACGTAGAATGAAACGATGTTCCTGAACGCAGCAGGAAGTTGGCCTGGACATGGAATGAACCGATGTTCCTGAACGCAGCAGGAAGTTGGTTTTGACGTCGAATGAACCGATGTCCCTGAACGCAGCAGGAAGTTGGCCTGGACGTAGAATGAACCGATGTTCCTGAACGCAGCAGGAAGTTGGCCTGGACGTGGAATGAACCGATGTTCCTGAACGCAGCAGAGACTTGGCCTGGACGTAGAATGACCCGATGTTCCTGAACGCAGCAGGAAGTTTGCCTGGACGTGGAATAAACCTACGTTCCTGAACGCAGCAGGGATTAGGCCTGGATGTGGAATGAACCAATGTTCCTGAACGCAGCAGGAAGTTGGCCTCGATGTGGAATGAACCTATGTTCCTGAACGCAGCAGGAAGTTTGCCTGGACGTAGAATGAACCGATCTCCCTGAACGCAGCAGGAAGTTGGCCTGGACGTAGAATGAACCGATGTTCCTGAACGCAGCAGGAAGTTGGCCTGGACGTAGAATGAACGATGTCCCTGAACGCAGCAGGAAGTTGGTCTGGACGTAGAATGAACCGATGTTCCTGAACGCAGCAGAGAATTAGCCTGGACGTAGAATGAACCGATGTTCCTGAACGCAGCAGGAAGTTGGCCTGGACGTAGAATGAACCAATGTCCCTGAACGCAGCAGGAAGTTGGCCTGGACGTAGAATGAACGATGTCCCTGAACGCAGCAGGAAGTTGGCCTGGACGTAGAATGAACCGATGTTCCTGAACGCAGCAGAGAATTAGCCTGGACGTAGAATGAACCGATGTTCCTGAACGCAGCAGGAAGTTGGCCTGGACGTAGAATGAACCAATGTCCCTGAACGCAGCAGGAGGTTTGCCTGGACGTGGAATGAACCGATGTCCCTGAACGGAGCAGAGAGTTAACCTGGACGTAGAATGAACCGATGTTCCTGAACGCAGCAGGAAGTTGGTTTGGACGTCGAATGAACCGATGTCCCTGAACGCAGCAGGAAGTTGGCCTGGACGTATAATGAACCGATGTTCCTGAATGTAGCAGAGACTTTGCCTGGACGTAGAATGAACCGAAGTTCCTGAACGGAGCAGAAAGTTAACCTGGACGTAGAATGAAACGATGTTCCTGAACGCAGCAGGAAGTTGGCCTGGACGTAGAATGAACCGATGTTCCTGAACGCAGCAGGAAGTTGGCCTGGACGTAGAATGAACCGATGTTCCTGAACGCAGCAGGAAGTTGGCCTGGACGTAGAATGAACGATGTCCCTGAACGCAGCAGGAAGTTGGTCTGGACGTAGAATGAACCGATGTTCCTGAACGCAGCAGAGAATTAGCCTGGACGTAGAATGAACCGATGTTCCTGAACGCAGCAGGAAGTTGGCCTGGACGTAGAATGAACCAATGTCCCTGAACGCAGCAGGAAGTTGGCCTGGACGTAGAATGAACGATGTCCCTGAACGCAGCAGGAAGTTGGCCTGGACGTAGAATGAACCGATGTTCCTGAACGCAGCAGAGAATTAGCCTGGACGTAGAATGAACCGATGTTCCTGAACGCAGCAGGAAGTTGGCCTGGACGTAGAATGAACCAATGTCCCTGAACGCAGCAGGAGGTTTGCCTGGACGTGGAATGAACCGATGTCCCTGAACGGAGCAGAGAGTTAACCTGGACGTAGAATGAACCGATGTTCCTGAACGCAGCAGGAAGTTGGCCTAGACGTGGAATGAACCGATGTTCCTGAACGCAGCAGGAAGTTGGCCTGGACGTAGAATGAACCGATGTTCCTGTACGCAGCAGGAAGTTGGCCTTGACGTAGAATTAACCGATGTCCCTGAACGCAGCAGGAAGTTGGCCTGGACGTAGAATGAACCGATGTTCCTGAACGCAGCAGAGACTTAGCCTGGACGTAGAATGAACCGATGTTCCTGAACGCAGCAGGAGGTTTGCCTGGACGTGGAATGAACCGATGTCCCTGAACGGAGATGAGAGTTAACCTGGACGTAGAATGAACCGATGTTCCTGAACGCAGCAGGAAGTTGGCCTGGACGTGGAATGAACCGATGTTCCTGAACGCAGCAGGAAGTTGGCCTGGATGTGGAATGAACCGATGTTCCTGAACGCAGCAGGAAGTTGGCCTGGACGTAGAATGAACCGATGTTCCTGAATGCTGCAGGAAGTTGGCCTGGACGTAGAATGAACCGATGTTCCTGAACGCAGCAGGAAGTTGGCCTGGACGTAGAATGAACCGATGTTCCTGAACGCAGCAGGAAGTTGGCCTGGACGTGGAATGAACCGATGTTACTGAACGCAGCAGAGACTTGGCCTGGACGTAGAATGAACCGATGTTCCTGAACGCAGCAGGAAGTTTGCCTGGACGAGGAATAAACCTACGTTCCTGAATGCAGCAGGGAGTAGGCCTGGACGTAGAATGAACCAATGTCCCTGAACCCAGCAGGAAGTTTGCCTGGACGTGGAATAAACCTACGTTCCTGAACGCAGCAGGGATTAGGCCTGGATGTGGAATGAACCAATGTTCCTGAACGCAGCAGGAAGTTGGCCTCGATGTGGAATGAACCGATGTTCCTGAACGCAGCAGGAAGTTTGCCTGGACGTAGAATGAACCGATCTCCCTGAACGCAGCAGGAAGTTGGCCTGGACGTAGAATGAACCGATGTTCCTGAACGGAGCAGAAAGTTAACCTGGACGTAGAATGAAACGATGTTCCTGAACGCAGCAGGAAGTTGGCCTGGACATGGAATGAACCGATGTTCCTGAACGCAGCAGGATGTTGGTGTTGACGTCGAATGAACCGATGTCCCTGAACGCAGCAGGAAGTTGGCCTGGACGTAGAATGAACCGATGTTCCTGAACGCAGCAGAAAGTTGGCCTGGACGTGGAATGAACCGATGTTCCTGAACGCAGCAGGAAGTTGGTGTTGACATAGAATGAACCGATGTCCCTGAACGCAGCAGGAAGTTGGCCTGGACGTAGAATGACCCGATGTTCCTGAACGCAGCAGGAAGTTGGCCTGGACGTGGAATGAACCGATGTTCCTGAACGCAGCAGGAAATTGGCCTGGACGTGGAATGAACCGATGTTCCTGAACGCAGCAGGAAGTTGGCCTGGACGTAGAATGAACCAATGTCCCTGAACGCAGCAGGAAGTTGGCCTGGACGTAGAATGAACCAATGTCCCTGAACGCAGCAGGAGGTTTGCCTGGACGTGGAATGAACCGATGTCCCTGAACGGAGCAGAGAGTTGACCTGGACGTAGTATGAACCGATGTTCCTGAACGCAGCAGGAAGTTGGCCTGGACGTGGAATGAACCGATGTTCCTGAATGCAGCAGGAAGTTGGTTTGGACATCGAATGAACCGATGTCCCTGAACGCAGCAGGAAGTTGGCCTGGACGTAGAATGAAACGATGTTCCTGAACGCAGCAGGAAGTTTGCCTGGACGTAGAATGAACCGATGTTCCTGAACGCAGCAGGAAGTTGGATTGGACGTTGAATGAACCGATGTCCCTGAACGCAGCAGGAAGTTGGCCTGGACGTATAATGAACCGATGTTCCCGAATGCAGCAGAGACTTTGCCTGGACGTAGAATGAACCGATGTTCCTGAACGCAGCAGAGACTTGGCCTGGACGTAGAATGAACCGATGTTCCTGAACGCAGCAGGAAGTTGGCCTGGACGTAGAATGAACCGATGTCCCTGAACGGAGCAGAAAGTTAACCTGGACGTAGAATGAACCGATGTTCCTGAACGCAGCAGGAAGTTGGTTTGGACGTCGAATGAACCGATGTCCCTGAACGCAGCAGGAAGTTGGCCTGGACGTATAATGAACCGATGTTCCTGAATGTAGCAGAGACTTTGCCTGGACGTAGAATGAACCGAAGTTCCTGAACGGAGCAGAAAGTTAACCTGGACGTAGAATGAAACGATGTTCCTGAACGCAGCAGGAAGTTGGCCTGGACGTAGAATGAACCGATGTTCCTGAACGCAGCAGGAAGTTGGCCTGGACGTAGAATGAACCGATGTTCCTGAACGCAGCAGGAAGTTGGCCTGGACGTAGAATGAACGATGTCCCTGAACGCAGCAGGAAGTTGGTCTGGACGTAGAATGAACCGATGTTCCTGAACGCAGCAGAGAATTAGCCTGGACGTAGAATGAACCGATGTTCCTGAACGCAGCAGGAAGTTGGCCTGGACGTAGAATGAACCAATGTCCCTGAACGCAGCAGGAAGTTGGCCTGGACGTAGAATGAACGATGTCCCTGAACGCAGCAGGAAGTTGGCCTGGACGTAGAATGAACCGATGTTCCTGAACGCAGCAGAGAATTAGCCTGGACGTAGAATGAACCGATGTTCCTGAACGCAGCAGGAAGTTGGCCTGGACGTAGAATGAACCAATGTCCCTGAACGCAGCAGGAGGTTTGCCTGGACGTGGAATGAACCGATGTCCCTGAACGGAGCAGAGAGTTAACCTGGACGTAGAATGAACCGATGTTCCTGAACGCAGCAGGAAGTTGGTTTGGACGTCGAATGAACCGATGTCCCTGAACGCAGCAGGAAGTTGGCCTGGACGTATAATGAACCGATGTTCCTGAATGTAGCAGAGACTTTGCCTGGACGTAGAATGAACCGAAGTTCCTGAACGGAGCAGAAAGTTAACCTGGACGTAGAATGAAACGATGTTCCTGAACGCAGCAGGAAGTTGGCCTGGACGTAGAATGAACCGATGTTCCTGAACGCAGCAGGAAGTTGGCCTGGACGTAGAATGAACCGATGTTCCTGAACGCAGCAGGAAGTTGGCCTGGACGTAGAATGAACGATGTCCCTGAACGCAGCAGGAAGTTGGTCTGGACGTAGAATGAACCGATGTTCCTGAACGCAGCAGAGAATTAGCCTGGACGTAGAATGAACCGATGTTCCTGAACGCAGCAGGAAGTTGGCCTGGACGTAGAATGAACCAATGTCCCTGAACGCAGCAGGAAGTTGGCCTGGACGTAGAATGAACGATGTCCCTGAACGCAGCAGGAAGTTGGCCTGGACGTAGAATGAACCGATGTTCCTGAACGCAGCAGAGAATTAGCCTGGACGTAGAATGAACCGATGTTCCTGAACGCAGCAGGAAGTTGGCCTGGACGTAGAATGAACCAATGTCCCTGAACGCAGCAGGAGGTTTGCCTGGACGTGGAATGAACCGATGTCCCTGAACGGAGCAGAGAGTTAACCTGGACGTAGAATGAACCGATGTTCCTGAACGCAGCAGGAAGTTGGCCTAGACGTGGAATGAACCGATGTTCCTGAACGCAGCAGGAAGTTGGCCTGGACGTAGAATGAACCGATGTTCCTGTACGCAGCAGGAAGTTGGCCTTGACGTAGAATTAACCGATGTCCCTGAACGCAGCAGGAAGTTGGCCTGGACGTAGAATGAACCGATGTTCCTGAACGCAGCAGAGACTTAGCCTGGACGTAGAATGAACCGATGTTCCTGAACGCAGCAGGAGGTTTGCCTGGACGTGGAATGAACCGATGTCCCTGAACGGAGATGAGAGTTAACCTGGACGTAGAATGAACCGATGTTCCTGAACGCAGCAGGAAGTTGGCCTGGACGTGGAATGAACCGATGTTCCTGAACGCAGCAGGAAGTTGGCCTGGATGTGGAATGAACCGATGTTCCTGAACGCAGCAGGAAGTTGGCCTGGACGTAGAATGAACCGATGTTCCTGAATGCTGCAGGAAGTTGGCCTGGACGTAGAATGAACCGATGTTCCTGAACGCAGCAGGAAGTTGGCCTGGACGTAGAATGAACCGATGTTCCTGAACGCAGCAGGAAGTTGGCCTGGACGTGGAATGAACCGATGTTACTGAACGCAGCAGAGACTTGGCCTGGACGTAGAATGAACCGATGTTCCTGAACGCAGCAGGAAGTTTGCCTGGACGAGGAATAAACCTACGTTCCTGAATGCAGCAGGGAGTAGGCCTGGACGTAGAATGAACCAATGTCCCTGAACCCAGCAGGAAGTTTGCCTGGACGTGGAATAAACCTACGTTCCTGAACGCAGCAGGGATTAGGCCTGGATGTGGAATGAACCAATGTTCCTGAACGCAGCAGGAAGTTGGCCTCGATGTGGAATGAACCGATGTTCCTGAACGCAGCAGGAAGTTTGCCTGGACGTAGAATGAACCGATCTCCCTGAACGCAGCAGGAAGTTGGCCTGGACGTAGAATGAACCGATGTTCCTGAACGGAGCAGAAAGTTAACCTGGACGTAGAATGAAACGATGTTCCTGAACGCAGCAGGAAGTTGGCCTGGACATGGAATGAACCGATGTTCCTGAACGCAGCAGGATGTTGGTGTTGACGTCGAATGAACCGATGTCCCTGAACGCAGCAGGAAGTTGGCCTGGACGTAGAATGAACCGATGTTCCTGAACGCAGCAGAAAGTTGGCCTGGACGTGGAATGAACCGATGTTCCTGAACGCAGCAGGAAGTTGGCCTGGACGTAGAATGAACCGATGTCCCTGAACGCAGCAGGAAGTTGGCCTGGACGTAGAATGAACCAATGTCCCTGAACGCAGCAGGAAGTTGGCCTGGACGTAGAATGAACCGATGTTCCTGAACGGAGCAGAAAGTTAACCTGGACGTAGAATGAAACGATGTTCCTGAACGCAGCAGGAAGTTGGCCTGGACATGGAATGAACCGATGTTCCTGAACGCAGCAGGAAGTTGGTTTTGACGTCGAATGAACCGATGTCCCTGAACGCAGCAGGAAGTTGGCCTGGACGTAGAATGAACCGATGTTCCTGAACGCAGCAGGAAGTTGGCCTGGACGTGGAATGAACCGATGTTCCTGAACGCAGCAGAGACTTGGCCTGGACGTAGAATGAACCGATGTTCCTGAACGCAGCAGGAAGTTTGCCTGGACGTGGAATAAACCTACGTTCCTGAACGCAGCAGGGATTAGGCCTGGATGTGGAATGAACCAATGTTCCTGACCGCAGCAGGAAGTTGGCCTCGATGTGGAATGAACCGATGTTCCTGAACGCAGCAGGAAGTTTGCCTGGACGTAGAATGAACCGATCTCCCTGAACGCAGCAGGAAGTTGGCCTGGACGTAGAATGAACCGATGTTCCTGAACGGAGCAGAAAGTTAACCTGGACGTAGAATGAAACGATGTTCCTGAACGCAGCAGGAAGTTGGCCTGGACATGGAATGAACCGATGTTCCTGAACGCAGCAGGAAGTTGGTGTTGACGTCGAATGAACCGATGTCCCTGAACGCAGCAGGAAGTTGGCCTGGACGTAGAATGAACCGATGTTCCTGAACGCAGCAGGAAGTTGGCCTGGACGTGGAATGAACCGATGTTCCTGAACGCAGCAGGAAGTTGGCCTGGACGTAGAATGAACCGATGTCCCTGAACGCAGCAGGAAGTTGGCCTGGACGTAGAATGAACCAATGTCCCTGAACGCAGCAGGAGGTTTGCCTGGACGTGGAATGAACCGATGTCCCTGAACGGAGCAGAGAGTTGACCTGGACGTAGTATGAACCGATGTTCCTGAACGCAGCAGGAAGTTGGCCTGGACGTGGAATGAACCGATGTTCCTGAACGCAGCAGGAAGTTGGCCTGGACGTGGAATGAACCGATGTTCCTGAACGCAGCAGGAAATTGGCCTGGACATAGAATGAACCGATGTCCCTGAACGCAGCAGGAAGTTTGCCTGGACGTAGAATGAACCGATGTTCCTGAACGCAGCAGGAAGTTGGCCTGGACGTACAATGAACCGATGTTCCTGTACGCAGCAGGAAGTTGGCCTGGACGTAGAATGAACCGATGTCCCTGAACGCAGCAGGAAGTTGGCCTGGACGTAGAATGAACCGATGTTCCTGAATGCAGCAGAGACTTAGCCTGGACGTAGAATGAACCGATGTTCCTGAACGCAGCAGGAAGTTGGCCTGGACGTAGAATGAACCGATGTTCCTGAACGCAGCAGGAAGTTTGCCTGGACGTGGAATGAACCGATGTCCCTGAACGGAGCAGAGAGTTAACCTGGACGTAGAATGAACCGATGTTCCTGAACGCAGCAGGAAGTTGGCCTGGACATGGAATGAACCGATGTTCCTGAACGCAGCAGGAAGTTGGCCTGGCAAGTGGAATGAACCGATGTTCCTGAAAGCAGCAGGAAGTTGGCCTGGACGTAGAATGAACCGATGTTCCTGAACTCAGCAGGAAGTTGGCCTGGACGTAGGATGAACCAATGTCCCTGAACGCAGCAGGAAGTTGGCCTGGACGTGGAATGAACCGATGTTCCTGAACGCAGCAGGAAGTTGGCCTGGACGTGGAATGAACCGATGTTCCTGAACGCAGCAGGAAATTGGCCTGGACATAGAATGAACCGATGTCCCTGAACGCAGCAGGAAGTTGGCCTGGACGTAGAATGAACCGATGTTCCTGAACGCAGCAGGAAGTTGGCCTGGACGTAGAATGAACCGATGTTCCTGAACGCAGCAGGAAGTTGGCCTGGACGTAGAATGAACGATGTCCCTGAACGCAGCAGGAAGTTGGCCTGGACGTAGAATGAACCGATGTTCCTGAACGCAGCAGAGACTTAGCCTGGACGTAGAATGAACCGATGTTCCTGAACGCAGCAGGAAGTTGGCCTGGACGTAGAATAAACCAATGTCCCTGAACGCAGCAGGAGGTTTGCCTGGACGTGGAATGAACCGATGTCCCTGAACGGAGCAGAGAGTTAACCTGGACGTAGAATGAACCGATGTTCCTGAACGCAGCAGGAAGTTGGCCTGGACGTGGAATGAACCGATGTTCCTGAACGCAGCAGGAAGTTGGCCTGGACCTGGAATGAACCGATGTTCCTGAACGCAGCAGGAAATTGGCCTGGACATAGAATGAACCGATGTTCCTGAACGCAGCAGAGACTTAGCCTGGACGTAGAATGAACCGATGTTCCTGAAAGCAGCAGGAAGTTGGCCTGGACGTAGAATGAACCGATGTTCCTGAACGCAGCAGGAGGTTTGCCTGGACGTGGAATGAGCCGATGTCCCTGAACGGAGCAGAGAGTTAACCTGGACGTAGAATGAACCGATGTTCCTGAACGCAGCAGGAAGTTGGCCTGGACGTGGAATGAACCGATGTTCCTGAACGCAGCAGGAAATTGGCCTGGACATAGAATGAACCGATGTCCCTGAACGCAGCAGGAAGTTGGCCTGGACGTAGAATGAACCGATGTTCCTGAACGCAGCAGAGACTTAGCCTGGACGTAGAATGAACCGATGTTCCTGAACGCAGCAGGAGGTTTGCCTGGACGTGGAATGAACCGATGTCCCTGAACGGAGCAGAGAGTTAACCTGGACGTAGAATGAACCGATGTTCCTGAACGCAGCAGGAAGTGTGCCTGGACGTGGAATGAACCGATGTTCCTGAACGCAGCAGGAAGTTGGCCTGGACGTGGAATGAACCGATGTTCCTGAACGCAGCAGGAAGTTGGCCTGGACGTAGAATGAACCGATGTTCCTGAACGCAGGAGGAAGTTGGCCTGGACGTAGAATGAACCGATGTTCCTGAACGCAGCAGGAAGTTGGCCTGGACGTAGAATGAACCGATGTTCCTGAACGCAGCAGAGACTTGGCCTGGAAGTAGAATGAACCGATGTTCCTGTACCCAGCAGGAAGTTTGCCTGGACGTCGAATAAACCTACGTTCCTGAACGCAGCAGGGAGTAGGCCTGGACGTAGAATGAACCAAAGTCCCTGAACGCAGCAGGAATTTGGCCTGGACGTAGAATGAACCAATGTCCCTGAACGCAGCAGGAAGTTGGCCTGGACGTGGAATGAACCGATGTTCCTGAACGCAGCAGGAAGTTGGCCTGGACGTAGAATGAACCGATGTTCCTGAACGCAGCAGGAAGTTTGCCTGGACGTAGAATGAACCGATGTTCCTGAACGCAGCAGGAAGTTGGCCTGGACGTGGAATGAACCGATGTTCCTGAACGCAGCAGGAAGTTGGCCTCGATGTGGAATGAACCGATGTTCCTGAACGCAGCAGAGACTTAGCCTGGACGTAGAATGAACCAATGTCCCTGAACGCAGTAGGAGGTTTGCCTGGACGTGGAATGAACCGATGTCCCTGAATGGAGCAGAGAGTTAACCTGGACGTAGAATGAACCGATGTTCCTGAACGCAGCAGGAAGTTGGCCTGGACGTGGAATGAACCGATGTTCCTGAACGCAGCAGGAAGTTGGCCTGGACGTGGAATGAACCGATGTTCCTGAACGCAGCAGGAAGTTGGCCTGGACGTAGAATGAACCGATGTTCCTGAACGCAGCAGGAAGTTGGCCTGGATGTGGAATGAACCGATGTTCCTGAACGCAGCAGGAAGTTGGCCTGGACGTGGAATGAACCGATGTCCCTGAACGCAGCAGGAAGTTGGCCTGGACGTAGAATGAACCGATGTTCCTGAACGCAGCAGGAAGTTGGCCTGGACGTGGAATGAACCGATGTTCCTGAACGCAGCAAGAAATTGGCCTGGACGTGGAATGAACCGATGTTCCTGAACGCAGCAGGAAGTTGGCCTGGACGTAGAATGAACCAATGTCCCTGAACGCAGCAGGAAGTTGGCCTGGACGTAGAATGAACCAATGTCCCTGAACGCAGCAGGAGGTTTGCCTGGACGTGGAATGAACCGATGTCCCTGAACGGAGCAGAGAGTTAACCTGGACGTAGTATGAACCGATGTTCCTGAACGCAGCAGGAAGTTGGCCTGGACGTGGAATGAACCGATGTTCCTGAACGCAGCAGGAAATTGAACTGGACATAGAATGAACCGATGTTCCTGAACGCAGCAGGAAGTTGGCCTGGACGTGGAATGAACCGATGTTCCTGAACGCAGCAGGAAGTTGGCCTGGACGTAGAATGAACCGATGTTCCTGAACGCAGCAGGAAGTTGGCCTGGACGTGGAATGAACCGATGTCCCTGAACGCAGCAGGAAGTTGGCCTGGACGTAGAATGAACCGATGTTCCTGAACGCAGCAGGAAGTTGGCCTGGACGTGGAATGAACCGATGTCCCTGAACGCAGCAGGAAGTTGGCCTGGACGTAGAATGAACCGATGTTCCTGAACGCAGCAGGAAGTTGGCCTGGACGTGGAATGAACCGATGTTCCTGAACGCAGCAGGAAGTTGGCCTGGACGTGGAATGAACCGATGTCCCTGAACGCAGCAGGAAGTTGGCCTGGACGTAGAATGAACCGATGTTCCTGAACGCAGCAGGAAGTTGGCCTGGACGTGGAATGAACCGATGTTCCTGAACGCAGCAGGAAATTGGCCTGGACGTGGAATGAACCGATGTTCCTGAACGCAGCAGGAAGTTGGCCTGGACGTAGAATCAACCAATGTCCCTGAACGCAGCAGGAAGTTGGCCTGGACGTAGAATGAACCGATGTTCCTGAACGCAGCAGGAAGTTGGCCTGGACGTGGAATGAACCGATGTCCCTGAACGCAGCAGGAAGTTGGCCTGGACGTAGAATGAACCGATGTTCCTGAACGCAGCAGGAAGTTGGCCTGGACGTGGAATGAACCGATGTCCCTGAACGCAGCAGGAAGTTGGCCTGGACGTAGAATGAACCGATGTTCCTGAATGCAGCAGGAAGTTGGCCTGGACGTGGAATGAACCGATGTTCCTGAACGCAGCAGGAAGTTGGCCTGGACGTGGAATGAACCGATGTCCCTGAACGCAGCAGGAAGTTGGCCTGGACGTAGAATGAACCGATGTTCCTGAACGCAGCAGGAAGTTGGCCTGGACGTGGAATGAACCGATGTTCCTGAACGCAGCAGGAAATTGGCCTGGACGTGGAATGAACCGATGTTCCTGAACGCAGCAGGAAGTTGGCCTGGACGTAGAATCAACCAATGTCCCTGAACGCAGCAGGAATTTGGCCTGGACGTAGAATGAACCAATGTCCCTGAACGCAGCAGGAGGTTTGCCTGGACGTGGAATGAACCGATGTCCCTGAACGGAGCAGAGAGTTAACCTGGACGTAGTATGAACCGATGTTCCTGAACGCAGCAGGAAGTTGGCCTGGACGTGGAATGAACCGATGTTCCTGAACGCAGCAGGAAGTTGGCCTGGACGTGGAATGAACCGATGTTCCAGAACGCAGCAGGAAATTGGCCTGGACATAGAATGAACCGATGTCCCTGAACACAGCAGGAAGTTGGCCTGGACGTAGAATGAACCGATGTTCCTGAACGCAGCAGGAAGTTGGCCTGGACGTACAATGAACCGATGTTCCTGTACGCAGCAGGAAGTTGGCCTGTACGTAGAATGAACCGATGTTCCTGAACGCAGCAGAGACTTAGCCTGGACTTAGAATGAACCGATGTTCCTGAACGCAGCAGGAAGTTGGCCTGGACGTAGAATGAACCGATGTTCCTGAACGCAGCAGGAGGTTTGCCTGGACGTGGAATGAACCGATGTCACTGAACGGAGCAGAGAGTTAACCTGGACGTAGAATGAACCGATGTTCCTGAACGCAGCAGGAAGTTGGCCTGGACGTGGAATGAACCGATGTTCCTGAACGCAGCAGGAAGTTGGCCTGGACGTGGAATGAACCGATGTTCCTGAACGCAGGAGGAAGTTGGCCTGGACGTAGAATGAACCGATGTTCCTGAACGCAGCAGGAAGTTTGCCTGGACGTAGAATGAACCGATGTTCCTGAACGCAGCAGGAAGTTGGCCTGGACGTGGAATGAACCGATGTTCCTGAACGCAGCAGAGACTTGGCCTGGACGTAGAATGAACCGATGTTCCTGTACGCAGCAGGAAGTTTGCCTGGACGTCGAATAAACCTACGTTCCTGAACGCAGCAGGGAGTAGGCCTGGACGTAGAATGAACCAAAGTCCCTGAACGCAGCAGGAATTTGGCCTGGACGTAGAATGAACCAATGTCCCTGAACGCAGCAGGAAGTTGGCCTGGACGTGGAATGAACCGATGTTCCTGAACGCAGCAGGAAGTTGGCCTGGACGTAGAATGAACCGATGTTCCTGAACGCAGCAGGAAGTTTGCCTGGAGGTAGAATGAACCGATGTTCCTGAACGCAGCAGGAAGTTGGCCTCGACGTGGAATGAACCAATGTTCCTGAACGCAGCAGGAAGTTGGCCTCGATGTGGAATGAACCGATGTTCCTGAACGCAGCAGGAAGTTTGCCTGGACGTAGAATGAACCGATGTCCCTGAACGCAGCAGGAAGTTGGCCTGGACGTAGAATGAACCGATGTTCCTGAACGCAGCAGAGACTTAGCCTGGACGTAGAATGAACCGATGTTCCTGAACGCAGCAGGAAGTTGGCCTGGACGTGGAATGAACCAATGTTCCTGAACGCAGCAGGAAGTTGGCCTGGATGTGGAATGAACCGATGTTCCTGAACGCAGCAGGAAGTTTGCCTGGACGTGGAATGAACCGATGTCCCTGAATGGAGCAGAGAGTTAACCTGGACGTAGAATGAACCGATGTTCCTGAACGCAGCAGGAAGTTGGCCTGGACGTGGAATGAACCGATGTTCCTGAAGGCAGCAGGAAGTTGGCCTGGACGTGGAATGAACCGATGTTCCTGAACGCAGCAGGAAGTTGGCCTGGACGTAGAATGAACCGATGTTCCTGAACGCAGCAGGAAGTTGGCCTGGACGTGGAATGAACCGATGTTCCTGAACGCAGCAGGAAGTTGGCCTGGACGTGGAATGAACCGATGTTCCTGAACGCAGCAGGAAGTTGGCCTGGACGTGGAATGAACCGATGTCCCTGAACGGAGCAGAGAGTTAACCTGGACGTAGTATGAACCGATGTTCCTGAACGCAGCAGGAAGTTGGCCTGGACGTGGAATGAACCGATGTTCCTGAACGCAGCAGGAAGTTGGCCTGGACGTGGAATGAACCGATGTTCCTGAACGCAGCAGGAAATTGGCCTGGACATAGAATGAACCGATGTCCCTGAACGCAGCAGGAAGTTGGCCTGGACGTAGAATGAACCGATGTTCCTGAACGCAGCAGGAAGTTGGCCTGGACGTACAATGAACCGATGTTCCTGTACGCAGCAGGAAGTTGGCCTGTACGTAGAATGAACCGATGTTCCTGAACGCAGCAGAGACTTAGCCTGGACGTAGAATGAACCGATGTTCCTGAACGCAGCAGGAAGTTGGCCTGGACGTAGAATGAACCGATGTTCCTGAACGCAGCAGGAGGTTTGCCTGGACGTGGAATGAACCGATGTCCCTGAACGGAGCAGAGAGTTAACCTGGACGTAGAATGAACAGATGTTCCTGAACGCAGCAGGAAGTTGGCCTGGACGTGGAATGAACCGATGTTCCTGAACGCAGCAGGAAGTTGGCCTGGACGTAGGATGATCCAATGTCCCTGAACGCAGCAGGAAGTTGGCCTGGACGTGGAATGAACCGATGTTCCTGAACGCAGCAGGAAGTTGGCCTGGACGTGGAATGAACCGATGTTCCTGAACGCAGCAGAGACTTATCCTGGACGTAGAATGAACCAATGTTCCTGAACGCAGCAGGAAGTTGGCCTGGACGTAGAATGAACCAATGTCCCTGAACGCAGCAGGAGGTTTGCCTGGACGTGGAATGAACCGATGTCCCTGAACGCAGCAGGAAGTTGGCCTGGACGTGGAATGAACCGATGTCCCTGAACGCAGCAGGAAGTTGGCCTGGACGTAGAATGAACCGATGTTCCTGAACGCAGCAGGAAGTTGGCCTGGACGTACAATGAACCGATGTTCCTGTACGCAGCAGGAAGTTGGCCTTGACATAGAATGAACCGATGTCCCTGAACGCAGCAGGAAGTTGGCCTGGACGTAGAATGAACCGATGTTCCTGAACGCAGCAGAGACTTAGCCTGGACGTAGAATGAACCGATGTTCCTGAACGCAGCAGGAAGTTGGCCTGGACGTAGAATGAACCAATGTCCCTGAACGCAGCAGGAGGTTTGCCTGGACGTGGAATGAACCGATGTCCCTGAACGCAGCAGGAAGTTGGCCTGGACGTGGAATGAACCGATGTCCCTGAACGCAGCAGGAAGTTGGCCTGGACGTGGAATGAACCGATGTTCCTGAACGCAGCAGGAAATTGGCCTGGACATAGAATGAACCGATGTCCCTGAACGCAGCAGGAAGTTGGCCTGGACGTAGAATGAACCGATGTTCCTGAACGCAGCAGGAAGTTGGCCTGGACGTACAATGAACCGATGTTCCTGTACGCAGCAGGAAGTTGGCCTGGACATAGAATGAACCGATGTCCCTGAACGCAGCAGGAAGTTGGCCTGGACGTAGAATGAACCGATGTTCCTGAACGCAGCATAGACTTAGCCTGGACTTAGAATGAACCGATGTTCCTGAACGCAGCAGGAAGTTGGCCTGGACGTAGAATGAACCGATGTTCCTGAACGCAGCAGGAGGTTTGCCTGGACGTGGAATGAACCGATGTCCCTGAACGGAGCAGAGAGTTAACCTGGACGTAGAATGAACCGATGTTCCTGAACGCAGCAGGAAGTTGGCCTGGACGTGGAATGAACCGATGTTCCTGAACGCAGCAGGAAGTTGGCCTGGACGTGGAATGAACCGATGTTCCTGAACGCAGCAGAGACTTGGCCTGGACGTAGAATGAACCGATGTTCCTGAACGCAGCAGGAAGTTTGCCTGGACGTCGAATAATCCTACGTTCCTGAACGCAGCAGGGAGTAGGCCTGGACGTAGAATGAACCAAAGTCCCTGAACGCAGCAGGAATTTGGCCTGGACGTAGAATGAACCAATGTCCCTGAACGCAGCAGGAAGTTGGCCTGGACGTGGAATGAACCGATGTTCCTGAACGCAGCAGGAAGTTGGCCTGGACGTAGAATGAACCGATGTTCCTGAACGCAGCAGGAAGTTTGCCTGGAGGTAGAATGAACCGATGTTCCTGAACGCAGCAGGAAGTTGGCCTGGACGTGGAATGAACCGATGTTCCTGAACGCAGCAGGAAGTTGGCCTGGACGTAGAATGAACCAATGTCCCTGAACGCAGTAGGAGGTGTGCCTGGACGTGGGATGAACCGATGTCGCTGAACGGAGCAGAGAGTTAACCTGGACGTAGAATGAACCGATGTTCCTGAACGCAGCAGGAAGTTGGCCTGGACGTGGAATGAACCGATGTTCCTGAACGCAGCAGGAAGTTGGCCTGGACGTGGAATGAACCGATGTTCCTGAACGCAGCAGGAAGTTGGCCTGGACGTAGAATGAACCGATGTTCCTGAACGCAGCAGGAAGTTGGCCTGGACGTGGAATGAACCGATGTTCCTGAACGCAGCAGGAAGTTGGCCTGGACGTAGAATGAACCAATGTCCCTGAACGCAGCAGGAAGTTGGCCTGGACGTGGAATGAACCGACGTTCCTGAACGCAGCATGAAGTTGGCCTGGATGTGGAATGAACCGATGTTCCTGAACGCAGCAGGAAGTTGGCCTGGACGTGGAATGAACCGATGTTCCTGAACGCAGCAGGAAGTTGGCCTGGACGTGGAATGAACCGATGTTCCTGAACGCAGCAGGAAATTGGCCTGGACGTAGAATGAACCGATGTCCCTGAACGCAGCAGGAAGTTGGCCTGGACGTAGAATGAACCGATGTTCCTGAACGCAGCAGGAAGTTGGCCTGGACGTACAATGAACCGATGTCCCTGAACGCAGCAGGAAGTTGGCCTGGACGTAGAATGAACCGATGTTCCTGAACGCAGCAGAGACTTGGCCTGGACGTAGAATGAACCGATGTTCCTGAACGCAGCAGGAAGTTGGCCTGGACGTAGAATAAACCAATGTCCCTGAACGCAGTAGGAGGTTTGCCTGGACGTGGAATGAACCGATGTCCCTGAACAGAGCAGAGAGTTAACCTGGACGTAGAATGAACCGATGTTCCTGAACGCAGCAGGAAGTTGGCCTGGACGTGGAATGAACCGATGTTCCTGAACGCAGCAGGAAGTTGGCCTGGACGTGGAATGAACCGATGTTCCTGAACGCAGCAGGAAATTGGCCTGGACATAGAATGAACCGATGTCCCTGAACGCAGCAGGAAGTTGGCCTGGACGTAGAATGAACCGATGTTCCTGAACGCAGCAGGAAGTTGGCCCGGACGTACAATGAACCGATGTTCCTGTACGCAGCACGAAGTTGGCCTGGACGTAGAATGAACCGATGTCCCGGAACGCAGCAGGAAGTTGGCCTGGACGTAGAATGAACCGATGTTCCTGAACGCAGCAGAGACTTAGCCTGGACGTAGAATGAACCGATGTTCCTGATCGCAGCAGGAAGTTGGCCGGGACGTAGAATGAACCGATGTTCCTGAACGCAGCAGGAGGTTTGCCTGGACGTGGAATGAACCGATGTCCCTGAACGGAGCAGAGAGTTAACCTGGACGTAGAATGAACCGATGTTCCTGAACGCAGCAGGAAGTTGGCCTGGACGTGGAATGAACCGATGTTCCTGAACGCAGCAGGAAGTTGGCCTGGACGTGGAATGAACCGATGTTCCTGAACGCAGCAGGAAGTTGGCCTGGACATAGAATGAACCGATGTTCCTGAACGCAGCAGGAAGTAGGCCTGGACGTAGAATGAACCGATGTTCCTGAACGCAGCAGGAAGTTGGCCTGGACGTAGAATGAACCGATGTTCCTGAACGCAGCAGGAAGTTGGCCTGGACGTGGAATGAACCGATGTTCCTGAACGCAGCAGAGACTTGGCCTGGACGTAGAATGAACCGATGTTCCTGAACGCAGCAGGAAGTTTGCCTGGACGTGGAATGAACCGACGTTCCTGAACGCAGCAGGAAGTTGGCCTGGATGTGGAATGAACCGATGTTCCTGAACGCAGCAGGAAGCTGGCCTGGACGTGGAATGAACCGATGTTCCTGAACGCAGCAGGAAGTTGGCCTGGACGTGGAATGCACCGATGTTCCTGAACGCAGCAGAGACTTGGCCTGGACGTAGAATGAACCGATGTTCCTGAACGCAGCAGGAAGTTGTCCTGGATGTGGAATGAACCGATGTTCCTGAACGCAGCAGAGACTTGGCCTGGACGTAGAATGAACCGATGTTCCTGAACGCAGCAGGAAGTTGGCCTGGACGTGGAATGAACCAATGTTCCTGAACGCAGCAGGAAGTTGGCCTCGATGTGGAATGAACCGATGTTCCTGAACGCAGCAGGAACTTGGCCTGGACGTACAATGAACCGATGTTCCTGAACGCAGCAGGAAGTCATCCTGGACGTGGAATGAACCGACATCCCTGAACGGAGCCAAAAGTTAATCTGGACGTGGAATGAACCGATGTTCCTAAACGCAGCAGGAAGTTGGCCTGGACGTGGAATGTACCGATGTCCCTGAACGCAGCAGGAAGTTTACCTGGACGTAGAATGAACCGATGTTCCTGAACGCAGCAGGAAGTTTGCCTGGACGTAGAATGAACCGATGTTCCTGAACGCAGCAGGAAGTTGGTTTGGACGTCGAATGAACCGATGTCCCTGAACGCAGCAGGAAGTTGGCCTGGACGTATAATGAACCGATGTTCCTGAATGCAGCAGAGACTTTGCCTGGACGTAGAATGAACCGATGTTCCTGAACGGAGCAGAAAGTTAACCTGGACGTAGAATGAAACGATGTTCCTGAACACAGCAGGAAGTTGGCCTGGACGTGGAATGAACCGATGTTCCTGAACGCAGCAGGAAGTTGGTTTGGACGTCGAATGAACCGATGTCCCTGAACGCAGCAGGAAGTTGGCCTGGACGTAGAATGAACCGATGTTCCTGAACGCAGCAGGAAGTTGGCCTGGACGTGGAATGAACCGATGTTCCTGAACGCAGCAGGAAATTGGCCAGGACGTGGAATGAACCGATGTTCCTGAACGCAGCAGGAAGTTGGCCTGGACGTAGAATGAACCAATGTCCCTGAACGCAGCAGGAAGTTGTCCTGGACGTAGAATGAACCAATGTCCCTGAACGCAGCAGGAGGTTTGCCTGGATGTGGAATGAACCGATGTCCCTCAACGGAGTAGAGAGTTAACCTGGACGTAGAATGAACCGATGTTCCTGAACGCAGCAGGAAATTGGCCTGGACGTAGAATGAACCGATGTTCCTGAACGCAGCAGAGACTTGGCCTGGACGTAGAATGAACCGATGTTCCTGAACGCAGCAGGAAGTTGGCCTGGACGTAGAATAAACCAATGTCCCTGAACGCAGTAGGAGGTTTGCCTGGACGTGGAATGAACCGATGTCCCTGAACAGAGCAGAGAGTTAACCTGGACGTAGAATGAACCGATGTTCCTGAACGCAGCAGGAAGTTGGCCTGGACGTGGAATGAACCGATGTTCCTGAACGCAGCAGGAAGTTGGCCTGGACGTGGAATGAACCGATGTTCCTGAACGCAGCAGGAAATTGGCCTGGACATAGAATGAACCGATGTCCCTGAACGCAGCAGGAAGTTGGCCTGGACGTAGAATGAACCGATGTTCCTGAACGCAGCAGGAAGTTGGCCTGGACGTACAATGAACCGATGTTCCTGTACGCAGCACGAAGTTGGCCTGGACGTAGAATGAACCGATGTCCCGGAACGCAGCAGGAAGTTGGCCTGGACGTAGAATGAACCGATGTTCCTGAACGCAGCAGAGACTTAGCCTGGACGTAGAATGAACCGATGTTCCTGATCGCAGCAGGAAGTTGGCCGGGACGTAGAATGAACCGATGTTCCTGAACGCAGCAGGAGGTTTGCCTGGACGTGGAATGAACCGATGTCCCTGAACGGAGCAGAGAGTTAACCTGGACGTAGAATGAACCGATGTTCCTGAACGCAGCAGGAAGTTGGCCTGGACGTGGAATGAACCGATGTTCCTGAACGCAGCAGGAAGTTGGCCTGGACGTGGAATGAACCGATGTTCCTGAACGCAGCAGGAAGTTGGCCTGGACATAGAATGAACCGATGTTCCTGAACGCAGCAGGAAGTAGGCCTGGACGTAGAATGAACCGATGTTCCTGAACGCAGCAGGAAGTTGGCCTGGACGTAGAATGAACCGATGTTCCTGAACGCAGCAGGAAGTTGGCCTGGACGTGGAATGAACCGATGTTCCTGAACGCAGCAGGAAGTTGGCCTGGACGTAGAATGAACCGATGTTCCTGAACGCAGCAGGAAGTTGGCCTGGACGTACAATGAACCGATGTTCCTGTACGCAGCACGAAGTTGGCCTGGACGTAGAATGAACCGATGTCCCGGAACGCAGCAGGAAGTTGGCCTGGACGTAGAATGAACCGATGTTCCTGAACGCAGCAGAGACTTAGCCTGGACGTAGAATGAACCGATGTTCCTGATCGCAGCAGGAAGTTGGCCGGGACGTAGAATGAACCGATGTTCCTGAACGCAGCAGGAGGTTTGCCTGGACGTGGAATGAACCGATGTCCCTGAACGGAGCAGAGAGTTAACCTGGACGTAGAATGAACCGATGTTCCTGAACGCAGCAGGAAGTTGGCCTGGACGTGGAATGAACCGATGTTCCTGAACGCAGCAGGAAGTTGGCCTGGACGTGGAATGAACCGATGTTCCTGAACGCAGCAGGAAGTTGGCCTGGACATAGAATGAACCGATGTTCCTGAACGCAGCAGGAAGTAGGCCTGGACGTAGAATGAACCGATGTTCCTGAACGCAGCAGGAAGTTGGCCTGGACGTAGAATGAACCGATGTTCCTGAACGCAGCAGGAAGTTGGCCTGGACGTGGAATGAACCGATGTTCCTGAACGCAGCAGAGACTTGGCCTGGACGTAGAATGAACCGATGTTCCTGAACGCAGCAGGAAGTTTGCCTGGACGTGGAATGAACCGACGTTCCTGAACGCAGCAGGAAGTTGGCCTGGATGTGGAATGAACCGATGTTCCTGAACGCAGCAGGAAGCTGGCCTGGACGTGGAATGAACCGATGTTCCTGAACGCAGCAGGAAGTTGGCCTGGACGTGGAATGCACCGATGTTCCTGAACGCAGCAGAGACTTGGCCTGGACGTAGAATGAACCGATGTTCCTGAACGCAGCAGGAAGTTGTCCTGGATGTGGAATGAACCGATGTTCCTGAACGCAGCAGAGACTTGGCCTGGACGTAGAATGAACCGATGTTCCTGAACGCAGCAGGAAGTTGGCCTGGACGTGGAATGAACCAATGTTCCTGAACGCAGCAGGAAGTTGGCCTCGATGTGGAATGAACCGATGTTCCTGAACGCAGCAGGAACTTGGCCTGGACGTACAATGAACCGATGTTCCTGAACGCAGCAGGAAGTCATCCTGGACGTGGAATGAACCGACATCCCTGAACGGAGCCAAAAGTTAATCTGGACGTGGAATGAACCGATGTTCCTAAACGCAGCAGGAAGTTGGCCTGGACGTGGAATGTACCGATGTCCCTGAACGCAGCAGGAAGTTTACCTGGACGTAGAATGAACCGATGTTCCTGAACGCAGCAGGAAGTTTGCCTGGACGTAGAATGAACCGATGTTCCTGAACGCAGCAGGAAGTTGGTTTGGACGTCGAATGAACCGATGTCCCTGAACGCAGCAGGAAGTTGGCCTGGACGTATAATGAACCGATGTTCCTGAATGCAGCAGAGACTTTGCCTGGACGTAGAATGAACCGATGTTCCTGAACGGAGCAGAAAGTTAACCTGGACGTAGAATGAAACGATGTTCCTGAACACAGCAGGAAGTTGGCCTGGACGTGGAATGAACCGATGTTCCTGAACGCAGCAGGAAGTTGGTTTGGACGTCGAATGAACCGATGTCCCTGAACGCAGCAGGAAGTTGGCCTGGACGTAGAATGAACCGATGTTCCTGAACGCAGCAGGAAGTTGGCCTGGACGTGGAATGAACCGATGTTCCTGAACGCAGCAGGAAATTGGCCAGGACGTGGAATGAACCGATGTTCCTGAACGCAGCAGGAAGTTGGCCTGGACGTAGAATGAACCAATGTCCCTGAACGCAGCAGGAAGTTGTCCTGGACGTAGAATGAACCAATGTCCCTGAACGCAGCAGGAGGTTTGCCTGGATGTGGAATGAACCGATGTCCCTCAACGGAGTAGAGAGTTAACCTGGACGTAGAATGAACCGATGTTCCTGAACGCAGCAGGAAGTTGGCCGGGACGTGGAATGAACCGATGTTCCTGAACGCAGCAGGAAGTTGGCCTGGACGTGGAATGAACCTATGTTCCTGAACGCAGCAGGAAGTTGGCCTGGACGTGGAATGAACCGATGTTCCTGAACGCAGCAGGAAGTTGGCCTGGACGTAGAATGAACCGATGTTCCTGAACGCAGCAAAGACTTAGCCTGGACGTAGAATGAACCGATGTTCCTGAACGCAGCAGGAAGTTGGCCTGGACGTAGAATGAACCAATGTCCCTGAACGCAGCAGGAGGTTTGCCTGGACGTGGAATGAACTGATGTCCGTGAATGGAGCAGAGAGTTAACCTGGACGTAGAATGAACCGATGTTCCTGAACGGAGCAGAAAGTTAACCTGGACGTAGAATGAAACGATGTTCCTGAACACAGCAGGAAGTTGGCCTGGACGTGGAATGAACCGATGTTCCTGAACGCAGCAGGAAGTTGGTTTGGATGTCGAATGAACCGATGTCCCTGAACGCAGCAGGAAATTGGCCTGGACGTAGAATGAACCGATGTTCCTGAACGCAGCAGGAAGTTGGCCTGGACGTGGAATGAACCGATGTTCCTGAACGCAGCAGGAAATTGGCCAGGACGTGGAATGAACCGATGTTCCTGAACGCAGCAGGAAGTTGGCCTGGACGTAGAATGAACCAATGTCCCTGAACGCAGCAGGAAGTTGGCCTGGACGTAGAATGAACCAATGTCCCTGAACGCAGCAGGAGGTTTGCCTGGATGTGGAATGAACCGATGTCCCTCAACGGAGTAGAGAGTTAACCTGGACGTAGAATGAACCGATGTTCCTGAACGCAGCAGGAAGTTGGCCGGGACGTGGAATGAACCGATGTTCCTGAACGCAGCAGGAAGTTGGCCTGGACGTGGAAGGAACCTATGTTCCTGAACGCAGCAGGAAGTTGGCCTGGACGTAGAATGAACCGATGTTCCTGAACGCAGCAAAGACTTAGCCTGGACGTAGAATGAACCGATGTTCCTGAACGCAGCAGGAAGTTGGCCTGGACGTAGAATGAACCAATGTCCCTGAACGCAGCAGGAGGTTTGCCTGGACGTGGAATGAACTGATGTCCGTGAATGGAGCAGAGAGTTAACCTGGACGTAGAATGAACCGATGTTCCTAAACGCAGCAGGAAGTTGGCCTGGACGTGGAATGAACCGATGTTCCTGAACGCAGCAGGAAGTTGGCCTGGACGTGGAATGAACCGATGTTCCTGAACGCAGCAGGAAATTGGCCTGGACATAGAATGAACCAATGTCCCTGAACGCAGCAGGAAGTTGGCCTGGACGTGGAATGAACCGATGTTCCTGAACGCAGCAGGAAGTTGGCCTGGACGTACAATGAACCGATGTTCCTGTACGCAGCAGGAAGTTGGCCTGGACGTAGAATGAACCGATGTCCCTGAACGCAGCAGGAAGTTGGACTGGACGTAGAATGAACCGATGTTCCTGAACGCAGCAGGAAGTTGGCCTGGACGTGGAATGAACCGATGTCGCTGAAAGGAGCAGAGAGTAAACCTGGACATAGAATGAACCGATATCCCTTAACGCAGCAGGAAGTTGGCCTGGACGTGGAATGAACCGATGTTCCTGAATGCAGCGGGAAGTTGGTCTGGATGTGGAATGAACCGATGTGCCTGAACGCAGTAGGAAGGTGGCCTGGACGTAGAATGAAACGATGTCCCTGAAAGGAGCAGAGAGTTAACCTGGACGTAGGATGAACCGATGTTCCTGAACGCAGCAGGAAGTTGGCCTGGACGTGGAATGAACCAATGTTCCTGAACGCAGCAGGAAGTTGGCCTGGACGTGGAATGAACCGATGTTCCTGAACACAGCAGGAAGTTGGCCTGGACGTGGAATGAACCGATGTCCCTGAACGCAGCAGGAAGTTGGCCTGGACGTAGAATGAAACGATGTCCCTGAAAGGAGAAGAGAGTTAAACTGGACGTAGAATGAACAGATGTTCCTGAACGCAGAAGGAAGTTGGCCTGGACGTAGAATTAACCGATGTTCCTGAACGCAGCAGGAAGTTGGCCTGGACGTGGAATGAACCGATGTTCCTGAATGTAGCAGGAAGTTGGCCTGGACGTGGAATGAACCGATGTTCCTGAATGCTGCAGGAAGTTGGCCTGGACGTGGAATGAACCGATGTCCCTGAACGCAGCAGGAAGTTGGCCTGGACATAGAATGAACCGATGTTCCTGAACGCAGCAGGAAGTTGGCCTGGACGTGGAATGAACCGATGTTCCTGAACGCAGCAGGAAATTGGCCTGGACATAGAATGAACCGATGTCCCTGAACGCAGCAGGAAGTTGGCCTGGACGTGGAATGAACCGATGTCCCTGAACGCAGCAGGAAGTTGGCCTGGACGTACAATGAACCGATGTTCCTGAACGCAGCAGGAAGTTGGCCTGGACGTAGAATGAACCGATGTCCCTGAACGCAGCAGGAAGTTGGACTGGACGTAGTATGAACCGATGTTCCTGAACGCAGCAGGAAGTTGGCCTGGACGTGGAATGAACCGATGTCGCTGAAAGGAGCAGAGAGTTAACCTGGACATAGAATGAACCGATGTCCCTGAACGCAGCAGGAAGTTGGCCTGGACGTGGAATGAACCGATGTTCCTGAATGCAGCGCGAAGTTGGTCTGGATGTGGAATGAACCGATGTTCCTGAACGCAGTAGGAAGTTGGCCTGGACGTAGAATGAAACGATGTCTCTGAAAGGAGCAGAGAGTTAACCTGGACGTAGAATGAACCGATGTTCCTGAACGCAGCAGGAAGTTGGCCTGGACGTGGAATGAACCAATGTTCCTGAACGCAGCAGGAAGTTGGCCTCGATGTGGAATGAACCGATGTTCCTGAACGCAGCAGGAACTTGGCCTGGACGTACAATGAACCGATGTTCCTGAACGCAGCAGGAAGTCATCCTGGACGTGGAATGAACCGACATCCCTGAACGGAGCCAAAAGTTAATCTGGACGTAGAATGAACCGATGTTCCTGAACGCAGCGGGAAGTTGGCCTGGACGTGGAATGAACCGATGTTCCTAAACGCAGCAGGAAGTTGGCCTGGACGTGGAATGTACCGATGTCCCTGAACGCAGCAGGAAGTTTACCTGGACGTAGAATGAACCGATGTTCCTGAACGCAGCAGGAAGTTTGCCTGGACGTAGAATGAACCGATGTTCCTGAACGCAGCAGGAAGTTGGTTTGGACGTCGAATGAACCGATGTCCCTGAACGCAGCAGGAAGTTGGCCTGGACGTATAATGAACCGATGTTCCTGAATGCAGCAGGAAGTTGGCCTGGACGTAGAATGAACCGATGTTCCTGAACGCAGCAGGAAGTTGGCCTGCACGTGGAATGAACCGATGTCCCTGAACGCTGCAGGAAGTTGGCCTGGACGTAAAATGAACCGATGTCCCTGAACGCAGCAGAGAGTTAACCTGGACGTAGAATGAACCGATGTTCCTGAACGCAGCAGGAAGTGTGCCTGGACGTGGAATGAACCGATGTCCCTGAACGCAGCAGGAAGTTGGCCTGGACGTTGAATGAACCGATGTTCCTGAACGCAGCAGGAAGTTGGCCTGGACGTGGAATGAACCGATGTTCCTGAACGCAGCAGGAAGTTGGCCTGGACGTAAAATGAACCGATGTCCCTGAACGCAGCAGAGAGTTAACCTGGACGTAGAATGAACCGATGTTCCTGAACGCAGCAGGAAGTTGGCCTGGACGTGGAATGAACCGATGTCCCTGAACGCAGCAGGAAGTTGGCCTGGACGTAGAATGAACCAATGTTCCTGAAAGCAGCAGGATGTTGGGCTGGACGTAAAATGAACCGATGTTCCTGAACGCAGCAGGAAGTTGGCCTGGACGTGGAATGAACCGATGTCCCTGAACGCAGCAGGAAGTTGGCCTGGACGTAGAATGAACCGATGTTCCTGAAAGCAGCAGGATGGTGGGCTGGACGTAAAATGAACCGATGTTCCTGAACGCAGCAGGAAGTTGGCCTGGATGTGGAATGAACCGAATTTCCTAAACGCAGCAGAGACTTGGCCTGGACATAGAATGAACCGATGTTCCTGAACGCAGCAGGAAGTTGGCCTGGACGTAGAATGAACCGATGTTCCTGAAAGCAGCAGGATGTTGGGCTGGACGTAAAATGAACCGATGTTCCTGAACGCAGCAGGAAGTTGGCCTGGATGTGGAATGAACCGAATTTCCTAAACGCAGCAGAGACTTGGCCTGGACGTAGAATGAACCGATGTTCCTGAACGCAGCAGGAAGTTGGCCTGGACGTAAAATGAACCGATGTCCCTGAACGCAGCAGAGAGTTAACCTGGACGTAGAATGAACCGATGTTCCTGAACGCAGCAGGAAGTTGGCCTGGACGTGGAATGAACCTATGTCCCTGAACGCAGCAGGAAGTTGGCCTGGACGTAAAATGAACCGATGTTCCTGAAAGCAGCAGGAAGTTGGCCTGGATGTAGAATGAACCGATGTTCCTAAACGCAGCAGGAAGTTAACCTGGATGTGGAATTAACCGATGTTCCTGAACGCAGCAGAGACTTGGCCTGGATGTAGAATGAACCGATGTTCCTGAACGCAGCAGGAAGTTGGCCTGTACGTGGAATGAACCGATGTCCCTGAACGCAGCAGGAAGTTGGCCTGGACGTAGAATGAACCGATGTTCCTGAACGCAGCAGGAAGTTGGCCTGGACGTGGAATGAACCGATGTTCCTGAACGCAGCAGGAAGTTGGCCTGGACGTGGAATGAACCGATGTTCCTGAACGCAGCAGGAAGTTGGCCTGGACGTAGAATGAACCGATGTTCCTGAACGCAGCAGGAAGTTGGCCTGGACGTAGAATGAACCGATGTTCCTGAACGCAGCAGGAAGTTGGCCTAGACGTAGAATGAACCGATGTTCCTGAACGCAGCAGGAAATTGGCCTGGACGAAGAATGAACCGATATCCCTTAAACCAGCAGGAAGTTGGCCTGGACGTAGAATGAACCGATGACCCTGAACGCAGCAGGAAGTTGGCCTGGATGTGGAATGAAACGATGTTCCTGAATGCAGCAGAGACTTGGCCTGGACGTAGAATGAACCGATGTTCCTGAACGCAGCAGGAAGTTGGCCTGGACGTAGAATGAACCTATGTTCCTGAACGCAGCAGGAAGTTGGCCTGGACGTAGAATGAACCGATGTTCCTGAACGCAGCAGGAAGTTGACCTGGACGTGGAATGAACCGATGTCCCTGAACGCAGCAGGAAGTTGGCCTGGACGTAGAATGAACCGATGTTCCTGAAAGCAGCAGGATGTTGGGCTGGACGTAAAATGAACCGATGTTCCTGAACGCAGCAGGAAGTTGGCCTGGATGTGGAATGAACCGAATTTCCTAAACGCAGCAGAGACTTGGCCTGGACATAGAATGAACCGATGTTCCTGAACACAGCAGGAAGTTGGCCTGGACGTAGAATTAACCGATGTTCCTGAACGCAGCAGGAAGTTGGCCTGGAAATAGAATGAACCGATGTTCCTGAACGCAGCAGGAAGTTGGCCTGGACATAGAATGAACCGATGTTCCTGAACGCAGCAGGAAGTTGGCCTGCACGTGGAATGAACCGATGTCCCTGAACGCTGCAGGAAGTTGGCCTGGACGTAAAATGAACCGATGTCCCTGAACGCAGCAGAGAGTTAACCTGGACGTAGAATGAACCGATGTTCCTGAACGCAGCAGGAAGTGTGCCTGGACGTGGAATGAACCGATGTCCCTGAACGCAGCAGGAAGTTGGCCTGGACGTGGATTGAACCGATGTTCCTGAACGCAGCAGGAAGTTGGCCTGGACGTGGATTGAACCGATGTTCCTTAACGCAGCAGGAAGTTGGCCTGGACGTAAAATGAACCGATGTCCCTGAACGCAGCAGAGAGTTAACCTGGACGTAGAATGAACCGATGTTCCTGGACGCAGCAGGAAGTTGGCCTGGACGTGGAATGAACCGATGTCCCTGAACGCAGCAGGAAGTTGGCCTGGACGTAGAATGAACCGATGTCCCTGAACGCAGCAGGAAGTTGGCCTGGACGTAGAATGAACCGATGTTCCTGAAAGCAGCAGGATGGTGGGCTGGACGTAAAATGAACCGATGTTCCTGAACGCAGCAGGAAGTTGGCCTGGATGTGGAATGAACCGAATTTCCTAAACGCAGCAGAGACTTGGCCTGGACATAGAATGAACCGATGTTCCTGAACGCAGCAGGAAGTTGGCCTGGACGTAGAATGAACCGATGTTCCTGAAAGCAGCAGGATGTTGGGCTGGACGTAAAATGAACCGATGTTCCTGAACGCAGCAGGAAGTTGGCCTGGATGTGGAATGAACCGAATTTCCTAAACGCAGCAGAGACTTGGCCTGGACGTAGAATGAACCGATGTTCCTGAACGCAGCAGGAAGTTGGCCTGGACGAAAAATGAACCGATGTCCCTGAACGCAGCAGAGAGTTAACCTGGACGTAGAATGAACCGATGTTCCTGAACGCAGCAGGAAGTTGGCCTGGACGTGGAATGAACCTATGTCCCTGAACGCAGCAGGAAGTTGGCCTGGACGTAAAATGAACCGATGTTCCTGAAAGCAGCAGGAAGTTGGCCTGGATGTAGAATGAACCGATGTTCCTAAACGCAGCAGGAAGTTAACCTGGATGTGGAATTAACCGATGTTCCTGAACGCAGCAGAGACTTGGCCTGGATGTAGAATGAACCGATGTTCCTGAACGCAGCAGGAAGTTGGCCTGTACGTGGAATGAACCGATGTCCCTGAACGCAGCAGGAAGTTGGCCTGGACGTAGAATGAACCGATGTTCCTGAACGCAGCAGGAAGTTGGCCTGGACGTGGAATGAACCGATGTTCCTGAACGCAGCAGGAAGTTGGCCTGGACGTGGAATGAACCGATGTTCCTGAACGCAGCAGGAAGTTGGCCTGGACGTAGAATGAACCGATGTTCCTGAACGCAGCAGGAAGTTGGCCTGGACGTAGAATGAACCGATGTTCCTGAACGCAGCAGGAAGTTGGCCTAGACGTAGAATGAACCGATGTTCCTGAACGCAGCAGGAAATTGGCCTGGACGAAGAATGAACCGATATCCCTTAAACCAGCAGGAAGTTGGCCTGGACGTAGAATGAACCGATGACCCTGAACGCAGCAGGAAGTTGGCCTGGATGTGGAATGAAACGATGTTCCTGAATGCAGCAGAGACTTGGCCTGGACGTAGAATGAACCGATGTTCCTGAACGCAGCAGGAAGTTGGCCTGGACGTAGAATGAACCTATGTTCCTGAACGCAGCAGGAAGTTGGCCTGGACGTAGAATGAACCGATGTTCCTGAACGCAGCAGGAAGTTGACCTGGACGTGGAATGAACCGATGTCCCTGAACGCAGCAGGAAGTTGGCCTGGACGTAGAATGAACCGATGTTCCTGAAAGCAGCAGGATGTTGGGCTGGACGTAAAATGAACCGATGTTCCTGAACGCAGCAGGAAGTTGGCCTGGATGTGGAATGAACCGAATTTCCTAAACGCAGCAGAGACTTGGCCTGGACATAGAATGAACCGATGTTCCTGAACACAGCAGGAAGTTGGCCTGGACGTAGAATTAACCGATGTTCCTGAACGCAGCAGGAAGTTGGCCTGGAAATAGAATGAACCGATGTTCCTGAACGCAGCAGGAAGTTGGCCTGGACATAGAATGAACCGATGTTCCTGAACGCAGCAGGAAGTTGGCCTGCACGTGGAATGAACCGATGTCCCTGAACGCTGCAGGAAGTTGGCCTGGACGTAAAATGAACCGATGTCCCTGAACGCAGCAGAGAGTTAACCTGGACGTAGAATGAACCGATGTTCCTGAACGCAGCAGGAAGTGTGCCTGGACGTGGAATGAACCGATGTCCCTGAACGCAGCAGGAAGTTGGCCTGGACGTGGATTGAACCGATGTTCCTGAACGCAGCAGGAAGTTGGCCTGGACGTGGATTGAACCGATGTTCCTTAACGCAGCAGGAAGTTGGCCTGGACGTAAAATGAACCGATGTCCCTGAACGCAGCAGAGAGTTAACCTGGACGTAGAATGAACCGATGTTCCTGAACGCAGCAGGAAGTTGGCCTGGACGTGGAATGAACCGATGTCCCTGAACGCAGCAGGAAGTTGGCCTGGACGTAGAATGAACCGATGTTCCTGAACGCAGCAGGATGTTGGGCTGGACGTAAAATGAACCGATGTTCCTGAATGCAGCAGGAAGTTGGCCTGGACGTGGAATGAACCGATGTCCCTGAACGCAGCAGGAAGTTGGCCTGGACGTAGAATGAACCGATGTTCCTGAAAGCAGCAGGATGTTGGGCTGGACGTAAAATGAACCGATGTTCCTGAACGCAGCAGGAAGTTGGCCTGGACATAGAATTAACCGATGTTCCTGAGCGCAGCAGGAAGTTGGCCTGGAAATAGAATGAACCGATGTTCCTGAACGCAGCAGGAAGTTGGCCTGGACGTAGAATGAACCGATGTTCCTGAACGCAGCAGGAAGTTGGCCTGCACGTGGAATGAACCGATGTCCCTGAACGCTGCAGGAAGTTGGCCTGGACGTAAAATGAACCGATGTCCCTGAACGCAGCAGAGAGTTAACCTGGACGTAGAATGAACCGATGTTCCTGAACGCAGCAGGAAGTGTGCCTGGACCTGGAATGAACCGATGTCCCTGAACGCAGCAGGAAGTTGGCCTGGACGTGGAATGAACCGATGTTCCTGAACGCAGCAGGAAGTTGGCCTGGACGTGGAATGAACCGATGTTCCTGAACGCAGCAGTAAGTTGGCCTGGACGTAAAATGAACCGATGTCCCTGAACGCAGCAGAGAGTTAACCTGGACGTAGAATGAACCGATGTTCCTGAACGCAGCAGGAAGTTGGCCTGGACGTGGAATGAACTGATGTCCCTGAACGCAGCAGGAAGTTGGCCTGGACGTAGAATGAACCGATGTTCCTGAAAGCAGCAGGATGTTGGGCTGGACGTAAAATGAACCGATGTTCCTGAACGCAGCAGAGACTTGGCCTGGACGTAGAATGAACCGATGTTCCTAAACGCAGCAGGAAGTTAACCTGGATGTGGAATGAACCGATGTTCCTGAACGCAGCAGAGACTTGGCCTGGATGTAGAATGAACCGATGTTCCTGAACGCAGCAGGAAGTTGGCCTGAACGTGGAATGAACCGATGTTCCTGAACGCAGCAGGAAGTTGGCCTGGACGTAGAATGAACCGATGTTCCTAAACGCAGCAGGAAGTTGGCCTGGATGTGGAATGAACCGATGTTCCTGAACGCAGCAGAGACTTGGCCTGGACGTAGAATGAACCGATGTTCCTGAACGCAGCAGGAAGTTAACCTGGATGTGGAATGAACCGATGTTCCTGAACGCAGCAGAAACTTGGCCTGGACGTAGAATGAACCGATGTTCCTGAACGCAGCAGGAAGTTGGCCTGGACGTAGAATGAACCGATGTTCCTGAACGCAGCAGGAAGTTGGCCTGGGGTAGAATGTACCGATGTTCCTGAACGCAGCAGTTGAAGTTGGCCTGGACGTAAAATGTACCGATGTCCATGAACGCAGCAGGAAGTTGGCCTGGACGTAGAATGAACCGATGTTCCTGAACGCAGCAGGAAGTTGGCCTGGACGTGGATTGAACCGATGTCCATGAACGCAGCAGGAAGTTGGCCTGGACGTAGAATGAACCGATGTCCCTGAACGCAGCAGGAAGTTGGCCTGGACGTGGAATGAACCGATGTCCCTGAACGCAGCAGGAAGTTGGCCTGGATGTGGAATGAACCGATGTTCCTGAACGCAGCAGAGACTTGGCCTGGACGTAGAATGAACCGATGATCCTGAACGCAGCAGGAAGTTGGCCTGGACGTAGAATGAACCGATGTCCCTGAACGCAGCAGGAAGTTGGCCTGAATGTAGAATGAACCGATGTTCCTGAACGCAGCAGGAAATTGGCCTGGACGTAGAATGAACCGATGTCCCTGAACGCAGCAGGAAGTTGGTCTGGACGTAGAATGAACCGATGTCCCTGAACGCAGCAGGAAGTTGGCCTGCACGTGGAATGAACCGATGTCCCTGAATGCTGCAGGAAGTTGGCCTGGATGTAAAATGAACTGATGTCGCTGAAAGGAGCAGAGAGTTAACCTGGACGTAGAATGAACCGATGTTCCTGAACGCAGCAGGAAGTTGGCCTGGACGTAGAATGAACCGATGTACGTGAACGCAGCAGGAAGTTGGCCTGGACGTGGAATGAACCGATGTCCCTGAACGCAGCAGGAAGTTGGCCTGGGCGTAGAATTAACCGATGTTCCTGAACGCAGCAGGAAGTTGGCCTGGACGTAGAATGAACCGATGTCCCTGAACGCAGCAGAAAGTTGGCCTGGACGTAGAATGAACCGATGTCCCTGAACGCAGCAGGAAGTTGGCCTGGACGTGGAATGAACCGATGTTCCTGAACGCAGCAGGAAGTTGGCCTGGACGTAGAATGAACCGATGTTCCTGAACGCAGCAGGAAGTTGGCCTGGACGTGGAATGAACCGATGTTCCTGAACGCAGCAGGAAGTTGGCCTGGACGTGGAATGAACCGATGTTCCTGAACGCAGCAGGAAGTTGGCCTGGACGTAGAATGAACCGATGTTCCTGAACGCAGCAGGAAATTGGCCTGGACGTAGAATGAACCGATATCCCTGAAACCAGCAGGAAGTTGGCCTGGACGTAGAATGAACCGATGACCCTGAACGCAGCAGGAAGTTGGCCTGGATGTGGAATGAACCGATGTTCCTGAACGCAGCAGAGACTTGGCCTGGACGTAGAATGAACCGATGTTCCTGAACGCAGCAGGAAGTTGGCCTGGATGTAGAATGAACCGATGTTCCTGAACGCAGCAGGAAGTTGGCCTGGACGTAGAATGAACCGATGTTCCTGAAAGCAGCAGGATGTTGGGCTGGACGTAAAATGAACCGATGTTCCTGAACGCAGCAGGAAGTTGGCCTGGATGTGGAATGAACCGAATTTCCTAAACGCAGCAGAGACTTGGCCTGGACATATAATGAACCGATGTTCCTGAACGCAGCAGGAAGTTGGCCTGGACGTAGAATGAACCGATGTTCCTGAACGCAGCAGGAAGTTGGCCTGGAAAAAGAATGAACCGATGTTCCTGAACGCAGCAGGAAGTTGGACTGGACGTAGAATGAACCGATGTTCCTGAACGCAGCAGGAAGTTGGCCTGCACGTGGAATGAACCGATGTCCCTGAACGCTGCAGGAAGTTGGCCTGGACGTAAAATGAACCGATGTTCCTGAACGCAGCAGAGAGTTAACCTGGACGTAGAATGAACCGATGTTCCTGAACGCAGCAGGAAGTTGGCCTGGACATGGAATGAACCGATGTCCGTGAACGCAGCAGGAAGTTGGCCTGGACGTAGAATGAACCGATGTACCTGAAAGCAGCAGGAAGTTGGCCTGGACGTGGAATGAACCGATGTCCCTGAACGCAGCAGGAAGTTTGCCTGGACGTAGAATGAACCGATGTTCCTGAACGCAGCAGGAAGTTGGCCTGGACGTAGAATGAACCGATGTCCCTGAACGCAGCAGGAAGTTGGCCTGGACGTAGAATGAACCGATGTCCCTGAATGCAGCAGGAAGTTGGCCTGGACGTGGAATGAACCGATGTTCCTGAACGCAGCAGGAAGTTGACCTGGATGTGGAATTAACCGATGACCCTGAACGCAGCAGGAAGTTGGCCTGGACGTGGAATGAACCGATGTTCCTGAACGCAGCAGGAAGTTGGCCTGGACGTAGAATGAACCGATGTTCCTGAACGCAGCAGGAAGTTGGCCTGGACGTAGAATGAACCGATGTTCCTAAACGCAACAGGAAGTTAACCTGGATGTGGAATTAACCGATGTTCCTGAACGCAGCAGAGACTTGGCCTGGATGTAGAATGAACCGATTTTCCTGAACGCAGCAGGAAGTTGGCCTGGACGTGGAATGAACCGATGTCCCTGAACGCAGCAGGAAGTTGGCCTGGACGTGGAATGAACCGATGTTCCTGAACGCAGCAGGAAGTTGGCCTGGACGTGGAATGAACCGATGTCCCTGAACGCAGAAGGAAGTTGGCCTGGACGTGGAATGAACCGATGTTCCTGAACGCAGCAGGAAGTTGGCCTGGACGTGGAATGAACCGATGTTCCTGAACGCAGCAGGAAGTTGGCCTGGACGTAGAATGAACCGATGTTCCTGAACGCAGCAGGAAGTTGGCCTGGACGTAGAATGAACCGATGTTCCTGAACGCAGCAGGAAGTTGGCCTGGACGTGGAATGAACCGATGTTCCTGAACGCAGCAGGAAGTTGGCCTGTACGTGGAATGAACCGATGTCCCTGAACGCAGCAGGAAGTTGGCCTGTACGTGGAATGAACCGATGTCCCTGAACGCAGCAGGAAGTTGGCCTCGACGTAGAATGAACCGATGTTCCTGAGCGCAGCAGAGACTTGGCCTGGACGTAGAATGAACCGATGATCCTGAACGCAGCAGGAAGTTGGCCTGGACGTAGAATGAACCGATGTCCCTGAACGCAGCAGGAAGTTGGCCTGAATGTAGAATGAACCGATGTTCCTGAACGCAGCAGGAAATTGGCCTGGACGTAGAATGAACCGATGTCCCTGAACGCAGCAGGAAGTTGGTCTGGACGTAGAATGAACCGATGTCCCTGAACGCAGCAGGAAGTTGGCCTGCACGTGGAATGAACCGATGTCCCTGAACGCTGCAGGAAGTTGGCCTGGATGTAAAATGAACTGATGTCGCTGAAAGGAGCAGAGAGTTAACCTGGACGTAGAATGAACCGATGTTCCTGAACGCAGCAGGAAGTTGGCCTGGACGTAGAATGAACCGATGTACGTGAACGCAGCAGGAAGTTGGCCTGGACGTGGAATGAACCGATGTCCCTGAACGCAGCAGGAAGTTGGCCTGGGCGTAGAATTAACCGATGTTCCTGAACGCAGCAGGAAGTTGGCCTGGACGTAGAATGAACCGATGTCCCTGAACGCAGCAGAAAGTTGGCCTGGACGTAGAATGAACCGATGTCCCTGAACGCAGCAGGAAGTTGGCCTGGACGTGGAATGAACCGATGTTCCTGAACGCAGCAGGAAGTTGGCCTGGACGTAGAATGAACCGATGTTCCTGAACGCAGCAGGAAATTGGCCTGGACGTAGAATGAACCGATATCCCTGAAACCAGCAGGAAGTTGGCCTGGACGTAGAATGAACCGATGACCCTGAACGCAGCAGGAAGTTGGCCTGGATGTGGAATGAACCGATGTTCCTGAACGCAGCAGAGACTTGGCCTGGACGTAGAATGAACCGATGTTCCTGAACGCAGTAGGAAGTTGGCCTGGATGTAGAATGAACCGATGTTCCTGAACGCAGCAGGAAGTTGGCCTGGACGTAGAATGAACCGATGTTCCTGAAAGCAGCAGGATGTTGGGCTGGACGTAAAATGAACCGATGTTCCTGAACGCAGCAGGAAGTTGGCCTGGATGTGGAATGAACCGAATTTCCTAAACGCAGCAGAGACTTGGCCTGGACATATAATGAACCGATGTTCCTGAACGCAGCAGGAAGTTGGCCTGGACGTAGAATGAACCGATGTTCCTGAACGCAGCAGGAAGTTGGCCTGGAAAAAGAATGAACCGATGTTCCTGAACGCAGCAGGAAGTTGGACTGGACGTAGAATGAACCGATGTTCCTGAACGCAGCAGGAAGTTGGCCTGCACGTGGAATGAACCGATGTCCCTGAACGCTGCAGGAAGTTGGCCTGGACGTAAAATGAACCGATGTTCCTGAACGCAGCAGAGAGTTAACCTGGACGTAGAATGAACCGATGTTCCTGAACGCAGCAGGAAGTTGGCCTGGACATGGAATGAACCGATGTCCGTGAACGCAGCAGGAAGTTGGCCTGGACGTAGAATGAACCGATGTACCTGAAAGCAGCAGGAAGTTGGCCTGGACGTGGAATGAACCGATGTCCCTGAACGCAGCAGGAAGTTGGCCTGGACGTAGAATGAACCGATGTTCCTGAACGCAGCAGGAAGTTGGCCTGGACGTAGAATGAACCGATGTCCCTGAACGCAGCAGGAAGTTGGCCTGGACGTAGAATGAACCGATGTCCCTGAATGCAGCAGGAAGTTGGCCTGGACGTGGAATGAACCGATGTTCCTGAACGCAGCAGGAAGTTGACCTGGATGTGGAATTAACCGATGACCCTGAATGCAGCAGGAAGTTGGCCTGGACGTGGAATGAACCGATGTTCCTGAACGCAGCAGGAAGTTGGCCTGGACGTAGAATGAACCGATGTTCCTGAACGCAGCAGGAAGTTGGCCTGGACGTAGAATGAACCGATGTTCCTAAACGCAACAGGAAGTTAACCTGGATGTGGAATTAACCGATGTTCCTGAACGCAGCAGAGACTTGGCCTGGATGTAGAATGAACCGATGTTCCTGAACACAGCAGGAAGTTGGCCTGGACGTGGAATGAACCGATGTCCCTGAACGCAGCAGGAAGTTGGCCTGGACGTGGAATGAACCGATGTTCCTGAACGCAGCAGGAAGTTGGCCTGGACGTGGAATGAACCGATGTCCCTGAACGCAGAAGGAAGTTGGCCTGGACGTGGAATGAACCGATGTTCCTGAACGCAGCAGGAAGTTGGCCTGGACGTGGAATGAACCGATGTTCCTGAACGCAGCAGGAAGTTGGCCTGGACGTAGAATGAACCGATGTTCCTGAACGCAGCAGGAAGTTGGCCTGGACGTAGAATGAACCGATGTTCCTGAACGCAGCAGGAAGTTGGCCTGGACGTGGAATGAACCGATGTTCCTGAACGCAGCAGGAAGTTGGCCTGTACGTGGAATGAACCGATGTCCCTGAACGCAGCAGGAAGTTGGCCTGTACGTGGAATGAACCGATGTCCCTGAACGCAGCAGGAAGTTGGCCTCGACGTAGAATGAACCGATGTTCCTGAACGCAGCAGGAAGTTGGCCTGGACGTGGAATGAACCGATGTCCCTGAACGCAGCAGGAAGTTGGCCTGGACGTGGAATGAACCGATGTCCCTGAACCCAGCAGGAAGTTGGCCTGGATGTGGAATGAACCGATGTTCCTGAACGCAGCAGAGACTTGGCCTGGACGTAGAATGAACCGATGATCCTGAACGCAGCAGGAAGTTGGCCTGGACGTAGAATGAACCGATGTCCCTGAACGCAGCAGGAAGTTGGCCTGAACGTAGAATGAACCGATGTTCCTGAACGCAGCAGGAAATTGGCCTGGACGTAGAATGAACCGATGTCCCTGAACGCAGCAGGAAGTTGGTCTGGACGTAGAATGAACCGATGTCCCTGAACGCAGCAGGAAGTTGGCCTGCACGTGGAATGAACCGATGTCCCTGAACGCTGCAGGAAGTTGGCCTGGATGTAAAATGAACCGATGTCCCTGAACGCAGCAGAGAGTTAACCTGGACGTAGAATAAACCGATGTTCCTGAACGCAGCAGGAAGTTGGCCTGGACGTAGAATGAACCGATGTCCCTGAACGCAGCAGGAAGTTGGCCTGGGCGTAGAATGAACCGATGTTCCTGAACGCAGCAGGAAGTTGGCCTGGATGTAGAATGAACCGATGTCCCTGAACGCAGCAGGAAGTTGGCCTGGACGTGGAATGAACCGATGTTCCTGAACGCAGCAGGAAGTTGGCCTGGACGTGGAATGAACCGATGTTCCTTAACGCAGCAGGAAGTTGGCCTGGACGTGGAATGAACCGATGTTCCTGAACGCAGCAGGAAGTTGGCCTGGACGTAGAATGAACCGATGTTCCTGAACGCAGCAGGAAGTTGGCCTGGACGTAGAATGAACCGATGTTCCTGAACGCAGCAGGAAGTTGGCCTGGACGTAGAATGAACCAATGTTCCTAAACGCAGCAGGAAGTTAACCTGGATGTGGAATGAACCGATGTTCCTGAACGCAGCAGGAAGTTGGCCTGGACGTAGAATGAACCGATGTTCCTAAACGCAGCAGGAAGTTAACCTGGATGTGGAATGAACCGATGTTCCTGAACGCAGCAGAGACTTGGCCTGGACGTAGGATGAACCGATGTTCCTAAACGCAGCAGGAAGTTGGCCTGGACGTGGAATGAACCGATGTCCCTGAACGCAGCAGGAAGTTGGCCTGGACGTAGAATGAACAGATATTCCTGAACGCAGCAGGAAGTTGGCCTGGACGTGGAATGAACCGATGTCCCTGAACGCCGCAGGAAGTTGGCCTGGACGTAGAATTAACCGATGTTCCTGAACGCAGCAGGAAGTTGGCCTGGACGTAGAATGAACCGATGTCCCTGAACGCAGAAGGAAGTTGGCCTGGACGTAGAATGAACCGATGTCCCTGAACGCAGCAGGAAGTTGACCTGGACGTAGAATGAACCGATGTTCCTGAACGCAGCAGAAAGTTGGCCTGGACGTGGAATGAACCGATGTTCCTGAACGCAGCAGGAAGTTGGCCTGGACGTGGAATGAACCGATGTTCCTGAACGCAGCAGAGACTTGGCCTGGACGTAGAATGAACCGATGTTCCTAAACGCAGCAGGAAGTTAACCTGGATGTGGAATGTACCGATGTTCCTGAACGCAGCAGGAAGTTGGCCTGGACCTAGAATGAACCGATGTCCCTGAATGCAGCAGGAAGTTGGCCTGGACGTAGAATGAACCGATGTTCCTGAACGCAGCAGGAAATTGGCCTGGACGTAGAATGAACCGATGTCCCTGAACGCAGCAGGAAGTTGGCCTGGATGTGGAATGAACCGATGTTCCTGAACGCAGAAGAGACTTGGCCTGGACGTAGAATGAACCGATGTTCCTGAACGCAGCAGGAAGTTGGCCTGGACATAGAATGAACCGATGTTCCTGAACGCAGCAGGAAGTTGGCCTGGACGTGGAATGAACCGATGTTCCTGAAAGCAGCAGGAAGTTGGGCTGGACGTAAAATGAACCGATGTTCCTGAACGCAGCAGGAAGTTGGCCTGGACATAGAATGAACCGATGTTCCTAAACGCAGCAGAGACTTGGCCTGGACGTAGAATGAACCGATGTTCCTGAACGCAGCAGGAAGTTGGCCTGGACGTAGAATGAACCGATGTTCCTGAACGCAGCAGGAAGTTGGCCTGGACGTAGAATGAACCGATGTTCCTGAACGCAGCAGGAAGTTGGCCTGGACGTAGAATGAACCAATGTTCCTGAACGCAGCAGGAAGTTGGCCTGGACGTGGAATGAACCGATGTTCCTGAACGCAGCAGAGACTTGGCCTGGACGTAGAATGAACCGATGTTCCTGAACGCAGCAGGAAGTTGGCCTGGACGTGGAATGAACCGATGTCCCTGAACGCAGCAGGAAGTTAACCTGGATGTGGAATGAACCGATGTTCCTGAACGCAGCAGAGACTTGGCCTGGACGTAGAATGAACCGATGTTCCTGAACGCAGCAGGAAGTTGGCCTGGACGTGGAATGAACCGATGTCCCTGAACGCAGCAGGAAGTTGGCCTGGACGTAGAATGAACCGATGTTCCTAAACGCAGCAGGAAGTTGGCCTGGATGTGGAATGAACCGATGTTCCTGAACGCAGCAGAGACTTGGCCTGGACGTAGGATGAACCGATGTTCCTAAACGCAGCAGGAAGTTGTCCTGGACGTGGAATGAACCGATGTCCCTGAACGCAGCAGGAAGTTGGCCTGGACGTAGAATGAACCGATATTCCTGAACGCAGCAGGAAGTTGGCCTGGACGTGGAATGAACCGATGTCCCTGAACGCAGCAGAGAGTTAACCTGGACGTAGAATAAACCGATGTTCCTGAACGCAGCAGGAAGTTGGCCTGGACGTAGAATGAACCGATGTCCCTGAACGCAGCAGGAAGTTGGCCTGGGCGTAGAATGAACCGATGTTCCTGAACGCAGCAGGAAGTTGGCCTGGACGTAGAATGAACCGATGTCCCTGAACGCAGCAGGAAGTTGGCCTGGACGTGGAATGAACCGATGTTCCTGAACGCAGCAGGAAGTTGGCCTGGACGTGGAATGAACCGATGTTCCTTAACGCAGCAGGAAGTTGGCCTGGACGTGGAATGAACCGATGTTCCTGAACGCAGCAGGAAGTTGGCCTGGACGTAGAATGAACCGATGTTCCTGAACGCAGCAGGAAGTTGGCCTGGACGTAGAATGAACCGATGTTCCTGAACGCAGCAGGAAGTTGGCCTGGACGTAGAATGAACCAATGTTCCTAAACGCAGCAGGAAGTTAACCTGGATGTGGAATGAACCGATGTTCCTGAACGCAGCAGGAAGTTGGCCTGGACGTAGAATGAACCGATGTTCCTAAACGCAGCAGGAAGTTAACCTGGATGTGGAATGAACCGATGTTCCTGAACGCAGCAGAGACTTGGCCTGGACGTAGGATGAACCGATGTTCCTAAACGCAGCAGGAAGTTGGCCTGGACGTGGAATGAACCGATGTCCCTGAACGCAGCAGGAAGTTGGCCTGGACGTAGAATGAACAGATATTCCTGAACGCAGCAGGAAGTTGGCCTGGACGTGGAATGAACCGATGTCCCTGAACGCCGCAGGAAGTTGGCCTGGACGTAGAATTAACCGATGTTCCTGAACGCAGCAGGAAGTTGGCCTGGACGTAGAATGAACCGATGTCCCTGAACGCAGAAGGAAGTTGGCCTGGACGTAGAATGAACCGATGTCCCTGAACGCAGCAGGAAGTTGACCTGGACGTAGAATGAACCGATGTTCCTGAACGCAGCAGAAAGTTGGCCTGGACGTGGAATGAACCGATGTTCCTGAACGCAGCAGGAAGTTGGCCTGGACGTGGAATGAACCGATGTTCCTGAACGCAGCAGAGACTTGGCCTGGACGTAGAATGAACCGATGTTCCTAAACGCAGCAGGAAGTTAACCTGGATGTGGAATGTACCGATGTTCCTGAACGCAGCAGGAAGTTGGCCTGGACCTAGAATGAACCGATGTCCCTGAATGCAGCAGGAAGTTGGCCTGGACGTAGAATGAACCGATGTTCCTGAACGCAGCAGGAAATTGGCCTGGACGTAGAATGAACCGATGTCCCTGAACGCAGCAGGAAGTTGGCCTGGATGTGGAATGAACCGATGTTCCTGAACGCAGAAGAGACTTGGCCTGGACGTAGAATGAACCGATGTTCCTGAACGCAGCAGGAAGTTGGCCTGGACATAGAATGAACCGATGTTCCTGAACGCAGCAGGAAGTTGGCCTGGACGTGGAATGAACCGATGTTCCTGAAAGCAGCAGGAAGTTGGGCTGGACGTAAAATGAACCGATGTTCCTGAACGCAGCAGGAAGTTGGCCTGGACATAGAATGAACCGATGTTCCTAAACGCAGCAGAGACTTGGCCTGGACGTAGAATGAACCGATGTTCCTGAACGCAGCAGGAAGTTGGCCTGGACGTAGAATGAACCGATGTTCCTGAACGCAGCAGGAAGTTGGCCTGGACGTAGAATGAACCGATGTTCCTGAACGCAGCAGGAAGTTGGCCTGGACGTAGAATGAACCAATGTTCCTGAACGCAGCAGGAAGTTGGCCTGGACGTGGAATGAACCGATGTTCCTGAACGCAGCAGAGACTTGGCCTGGACGTAGAATGAACCGATGTTCCTGAACGCAGCAGGAAGTTGGCCTGGACGTGGAATGAACCGATGTCCCTGAACGCAGCAGGAAGTTAACCTGGATGTGGAATGAACCGATGTTCCTGAACGCAGCAGAGACTTGGCCTGGACGTAGAATGAACCGATGTTCCTGAACGCAGCAGGAAGTTGGCCTGGACGTGGAATGAACCGATGTCCCTGAACGCAGCAGGAAGTTGGCCTGGACGTAGAATGAACCGATGTTCCTAAACGCAGCAGGAAGTTGGCCTGGATGTGGAATGAACCGATGTTCCTGAACGCAGCAGAGACTTGGCCTGGACGTAGGATGAACCGATGTTCCTAAACGCAGCAGGAAGTTGTCCTGGACGTGGAATGAACCGATGTCCCTGAACGCAGCAGGAAGTTGGCCTGGACGTAGAATGAACCGATATTCCTGAACGCAGCAGGAAGTTGGCCTGGACGTGGAATGAACCGATGTCCCTGAACGCCGCAGGAAGTTGGCCTGGACGTAGAATGAACCGATGTTCCTGAACGCAGCAGGAAGTTGGCCTGGACGTAGAATGAACCGATGTCCCTGAACGCAGCAGGAAGTTGGCCTGGACGTAGAATGAACCGATGTCCCTGAACGCAGCAGGAAGTTGACCTGGACGTAGAATGAACCGATGTTCCTGAACGCAGCAGGAAGTTGGCCTGGACGTGGAATGAACCGATGTTCCTGAACGCAGCAGGAAGTTGGCCTGGACGTGGAATGAACCGATGTTCCTGAACGCAGCAGAGACTTGGCCTGGACGTAGAATGAACCGATGTTCCTAAACGCAGCAGGAAGTTAACCTGGATGTGGAATGTACCGATGTTCCTGAACGCAGCAGGAAGTTGGCCTGGACCTAGAATGAACCGATGTCCCTGAATGCAGCAGGAAGTTGGCCTGGACGTAGAATGAACCGATGTTCCTGAACGCAGCAGGAAATTGGCCTGGACGTAGAATGAACCGATGTCCCTGAACGCAGCCGGAAGTTGGCCTGGATGTGGAATGAACCGATGTTCCTGAACGCAGCAGAGACTTGGCCTGGACGTAGAATGAACCGATGTTCCTGAACGCAGCAGGAAGTTGGCCTGGACGTAGAATGAACCGATGTTCCTGAACGCAGCAGGAAGTTGGCCTGGACGTGGAATGAACCGATGTCCCTGAACGCAGCAGGAAGTTGGCCTGGACGTAGAATGAACAGATATTCCTGAACGCAGCAGGAAGTTGGCCTGGACGTGGAATGAACCGATGTCCCTGAACGCCGCAGGAAGTTGGCCTGGACGTAGAATTAACCGATGTTCCTGAACGCAGCAGGAAGTTGGCCTGGACGTAGAATGAACCGATGTCCCTGAACGCAGAAGGAAGTTGGCCTGGACGTAGAATGAACCGATGTCCCTGAACGCAGCAGGAAGTTGACGTGGACGTAGAATGAACCGATGTTCCTGAACGCAGCAGAAAGTTGGCCTGGACGTGGAATGAACCGATGTTCCTGAACGCAGCAGGAAGTTGGCCTGGACGTGGAATGAACCGATGTTCCTGAACGCAGCAGAGACTTGGCCTGGACGTAGAATGAACCGATGTTCCTAAACGCAGCAGGAAGTTAACCTGGATGTGGAATGTACCGATGTTCCTGAACGCAGCAGGAAGTTGGCCTGGACCTAGAATGAACCGATGTCCCTGAATGCAGCAGGAAGTTGGCCTGGACGTAGAATGAACCGATGTTCCTGAACGCAGCAGGAAATTGGCCTGGACGTAGAATGAACCGATGTCCCTGAACGCAGCAGGAAGTTGGCCTGGATGTGGAATGAACCGATGTTCCTGAACGCAGAAGAGACTTGGCCTGGACGTAGAATGAACCGATGTTCCTGAACGCAGCAGGAAGTTGGCCTGGACGTAGAATGAACCGATGTTCCTGAACGCAGCAGGAAGTTGGCCTGGACGTGGAATGAACCGATGTTCCTGAAAGCAGCAGGAAGTTGGGCTGGACGTAAAATGAACCGATGTTCCTGAACGCAGCAGGAAGTTGGCCTGGACATAGAATGAACCGATGTTCCTAAACGCAGCAGAGACTTGGCCTGGACGTGGAATGAACCGATGTTCCTGAACGCAGCAGGAAGTTGGCCTGGACGTAGAATGAACCGATGTTCCTGAACGCAGCAGGAAGTTGGCCTGGACGTAGAATGAACCGATGTTCCTGAACGCAGCAGGAAGTTGGCCTGGACGTAGAATGAACCGATGTTCCTGAACGCAGCAGGAAGTTGGCCTGGACGTGGAATGAACCGATGTTCCTGAACGCAGCAGAGACTTGGCCTGGACGTAGAATGAACCGATGTTCCTGAACGCAGCAGGAAGTTGGCCTGGACGTGGAATGAACCGATGTCCCTGAACGCAGCAGCAAGTTAACCTGGATGTGGAATGAACCGATGTTCCTGAACGCAGCAGAGACTTGGCCTGGACATAGAATGAACCGATGTTCCTGAACGCAGCAGGAAGTTGGCCTGGACGTGGAATGAACCGATGTCCCTGAACGCAGCAGGAAGTTGGCCTGGACGTAGAATGAACCGATGTTCCTAAACGCAGCAGGAAGTTGGCCTGGATGTGGAATGAACCGATGTTCCTGAACGCAGCAGAGACTTGGCCTGGACGTAGGATGAACCGATGTTCCTAAACGCAGCAGGAAGTTGGCCTGGACGTGGAATGAACCGATGTCCCTGAACGCAGCAGGAAGTTGGCCTGGACGTAGAATGAACCGATATTCCTGAACGCAGCAGGAAGTTGGCCTGGACGTGGAATGAACCGATGTCCCTGAACGCCGCAGGAAGTTGGCCTGGACGTAGAATTAACCGATGTTCCTGAACGCAGCAGGAAGTTGGCCTGGACGTAGAATGAACCGATATCCCTGAACGCAGCAGGAAGTTGGCCTGGACGTAGAATGAACCGATGTCCCTGAACGCAGCAGGAAGTTGACCTGGACGTAGAATGAACCGATGTTCCTGAACGCAGCAGGAAGTTGGCCTGGACGTGGAATGAACCGATGTTCCTGAACGCAGCAGGAAGTTGGCCTGGACGTGGAATGAACCGATGTTCCTGAACGCAGCAGAGACTTGGCCTGGACGTAGAATGAACCGATGTTCCTAAACGCAGCAGGAAGTTAACCTGGATGTGGAATGTACCGATGTTCCTGAACGCAGCAGGAAGTTGGCCTGGACCTAGAATGAACCGATGTCCCTGAATGCAGCAGGAAGTTGGCCTGGACGTAGAATGAACCGATGTTCCTGAACGCAGCAGGAAATTGGCCTGGACGTAGAATGAACCGATGTCCCTGAACGCAGCCGGAAGTTGGCCTGGATGTGGAATGAACCGATGTTCCTGAACGCAGCAGAGACTTGGCCTGGACGTAGAATGAACCGATGTTCCTGAACGCAGCAGGAAGTTGGCCTGGACGTAGAATGAACCGATGTTCCTGAACGCAGCAGGAAGTTGGCCTGGACGTGGAATGAACCGATGTTCCTGAAAGCAGCAGGAAGTTGGGCTGGACGTAAAATGAACCGATGTTCCTGAACGCAGCAGGAAGTTGGCCTGGACATAGAATGAACCGATGTTCCTAAACGCAGCAGAGACTTGGCCTGGACGTGGAATGAACCGATGTTCCTGAACGCAGCGGGAAGTTGGCCTGGATGTGGAATGAACCTTTGTTCCTTAACGCAGCAGAGACTTGGCCTGGACGTAGAATGAACCGATGTTCCTGAACGCAGCAGGAAGTTGGCCTGGACATAGAATGAACCGATGTTCCTGAACGCAGCAGGAAGTTGGCCTGGACGTAGAATGAACCGATGTTCCTGAACGCAGCAGGAAGTTGGCCTGGACGTAGAATGAACCGATGTTCCAGAACGCAGCAGGAAGTTGGCCTGGACGTAGAATGAACCGATGTTCCTGAACGCAGCAGGAAGTTGGCCTGGACGTAGAATGAACCGATGTTCCTGAACGCAGCAGGAAGTTGGCCTGGACGTGGAATGAACCGATGTTCCTGAGCGCAGCAGGAAGTTGGCCTGGACGTAAAATGAACCGATGTCCCTGAACGCAGCAGAGAGTTAACCTGGACGTAGAATGAACCGATGTTCCTGAACACAGCAGAGAGTTAACCTGGACGTAGAATGAACCGATGTTCCTGAACACAGCAGGAAGTTGCCCTGGACGTGGAATGAACCGATGTCCCTGAACGCAGCAGGAAGTTGGCCTGGACGTAGAATGAACCGATGTTCCTGAACGCAGCAGGAAGTTGGCCTGGACGTGGAATGAACCGATGTCCCTGAACGCAGCAGTTGAAGTTGGCCTGGACGTAGAATGAACCGATGTTCCAGAACGCAGCAGGAAGTTGGCCTGGACGTAGAATGAACCGATGTACCTGAACGCAGCAGGAAGTTGGCCTGGACGTAGAATGAACCGATGTCCCTGAACGCAGCAGGAAGTTGGCCTGGACGTGGAATAAACCGATGTTCCTGAACGCAGCAGGAAGTTGGCCTGGACGTAGAATGAACCGATGTTCCTGAACGCAGCAGGAAGTTGGCCTGGACGTAGAATGAACCGATGTTCCTGAACGCAGCAGGAAGTTGGCCTGGACGTAGAATGAACCGATGTTCCTGAACGCAGCAGGAAGTTGGCCTGGACGTAGAATGAACCGATGTTCCTGAACGCAGCAGGAAGTTGGCCTGGACGTAGAATGAACCGATGTTCCTGAACGCAGCAGTTGAAGTTGGCCTGGACCTTTTAAATAATCTATATTCTTGATCAACCAAGTGAATAAAGTTGAAACAGGAAGTACTATGATAAAAGTTCTGGGTAGAGTATTTTTAAGCTGCTAAAGTTTCGTGACCAAACCTTGTTTCTTTTTTTTTTTTTTATGGAAGAGAACAGCATTGTGGGAAATAATATTTTGTCTATTTTATGTTTTTACACTGATTCAACTTCAGTACTTTCATTTATTCAATCTTTTTTTCTTCAAAGTTTATGATGAGTATCACAAGAAGTACAGCTTATTCATACTAAATCCATGTTTCGCTGTGTAGATGTGTTGCCATGGCGACCTGCAGTGGGTGGGTCTTGGGGGGCCCAACAGCAACTTCTGCCCATGGACCATAAAACATTCACCCGGCCATGGACAGTAAAAATCTACTTTAAACTATTTATTTACATAATTATTTTTACACTTTTGCACATTAAATAAATATTTAGATAAAAAAAATAATCTTAAAGCTCTAAATGAAAAGATTTAAACTAATTTATTTACAGAATTTCTTCTTGATAAAGTCTCATTTTATTTTTCATTTGGTAAAATCATTAAAGAGTTAAACAAAGTTATTTTCTAGCATTCCTGTGGGGTTAAAAATATTATTCCAGCGTTTATGAACACAACAGCCGTGTTGTGTGTTTTTATCTCGTTGCTGCTCCAGTTTTAGGACCTCAGCTTGGCATTGTTTAGATCCGGCCAGCGGCTCCGAGGCACAAGGGAAAGCAGCAACGTGATTATCCCCATCATGTGATCTCCCAGCCGGCCCTGAAAGAGGCTCTTTCATCCGCCACTTCTCAGATGTCCGCCTGCAGTGAAGACCTCTCCGGATCCTCTCCAGCTCGGTGAGTCCCGCTCAGTCTCAGGATTATCCACATGTTTGTGTCCGAGTCACAATTAATGCTCCAGTTTCTCTTTAATTTACAATATTTACATGTCATTTTTTATGATGTTTCTGCCTCCACATCCAGGTATTATTGTTTGGGAACTTTTTATCAGCTAACTGAGTCTTTCCTGTGACAACATGGAGTTTTCATTAAGCATATTTGAGCTTCGTCCACATTTCCAACATGTAAGGAATAGTTGGAGGTTTAAGGTGGATTTAAGGTGTTTTCCAGCAGAGAAGAGACATTTATGTTTTCCAGTGAAACAGAATAATGGACAACAGATTTTACATCATCCAGCTGAACGTGTTTTCTCGGTTTTTTCTGCTTTTACTGCAGTTTTCCAGCTGTTTGTTTTAACCCTTCACTCCTGAGTCACACAAGCCGCTTCATGTGTTTTTATTGATCTCCACTTTTAATATTATTTTACAAACATTATGGTTCTTATTAGTTTACTTTCACGTTTTTCTGTTTATTTATTCTTCTTGTTTTATTAATATTAAATGGTACTATAATGTATTCCAGTTTTTGTTGTTTTGTTTTTTTTACTTTATTTTACCATATTTTTTTCCTGCATTTATTTTGTTTTTACATAATTGACAATAAATTCAGGCACTGAGGGATTTATTCCTGAACTCATCGTGATAACGGTGGTTTTTCCATTACAGGAAATTTTTCCTGACAATCCAACAGTGATTTCTCAATCAATCAAACTTTACTTAAAAATGTTTTTTTCTGCCAAAAGGAAACACAAAGTGCTTTACATGATAAGAAATAATTCATACATATTAAATAAAACAAGTCTCCACACAACAAAGTAAACAATGTAAAAAAGTAAAAAACGAACAAAATAAAAAGCTTAAAATAAATCCTGAAACGCTGATGAAGCTGTGTGTTCCCACCTCTCTGCAGTCATAGCAGTTCAGGCTTTTCAATCATCTATTCAATAAAAGCAGAAAGCAGCACCTCCGTGCAGGATAGAGGAGGAATGACCCGACTCTGCTGATGTTTTTAACATCATAAAATCCTGTTTTTGTAATATTTCTAATATATGGGATAAAATCCAGCTCAGAGTTGGAGATTTCACATTGAGAAGGACTGAAACTGTGCAGTTTGTCTTCGGGACCGATAATTAAAACTTCAGTTTTCTCGTGGTTTTGAGGAAGGGTTAGGTTGGAGAAGGAGCAGGGCAGGTGGAGCCAGGAAGGCAGAGCATGACATTGTCCTTGTTGAGCTGTAAGAAGATCCATCCACGACTTTATATCTAAAATACAGTATCAAAGATTAGATTTTCAGTCGCTGTCTAAATATTTTTACATTTTTGTGCTCTGTAGATGCTCAGCCCGAAGTCCTTTGCATCTTTGTGTTGAGAAACATTTTCTTTGATAAATACTCATTTTATGCCTAATCATGGCACCCTCACCTGTCAGCAGTGAACAAGGCATCTTCCAAAACACATTTACATGATTTTTTTAATTAACTTTTCTTTCTTTGCCTTCTCCAATTGTTTTATAGTTGTATTTCTGACATAAAAGTGTTATTATCACCTGGTAATAATCCTTTTCTTTCTATTTGTTCCTGGCTCAGGGACATGGCATAATCATCACACTCCTCATCTAGTCTTCATCATTTCAAGGAGGACTGGTCGGATCTGGCTCTGGGTTTTATTCATGGATCAGCAAACCTCAACATCAGGTTTTCAGTGGCTTTCTTTCGCTTATCAGGGCCTAACAGAGATCCCGTATGACACCATACTAACCCACACAGGCTCCCTGGAGGTGCTGGACCTGAGTTACAACCTGCTGGATGAGTATCCTTTTCCTCTTAGATGGAGGCCCAACAGTCACAAATCCCCAAAACTACATTTTTAGAGTTCAACTTGAATGAAAAATAAATATTAAACTGCCCGTTTATTTATGTTTGCCCGATTATTTATTTTTTAATTAAAAAAAGAGTCAAACTGAAGCTGCACTCATTAATATTTCAAGTTATAAGAGCTATTTTGGGTTTTCTGGTGACGTCTGAGAGAAGTTCAGCTAACGTTCACCTCCTGTTCAGAAGCTAACAACAACTAGCCTGTTGGCTGATTGTTTTTCAATAATGAAAGAAAAATTAAGCTTCACATATTAATATTTTGATGTTCAACTTAAATAAGTGAGAAAAGAAGTTGTGTTAGCTCAGTTCTGTTCATCCCAGCTCTGTCCAGGAGCTAACCGATGTGTTTTAGCAATATCTGGCTAACAGCAGATATTGCCAACACCTGTTTGCCTCATTATCCATGTAAAAAGATAAATTAAGCTGGACGTATCAATATTTTGTATTAAAAAAAAGGGATATTTAGTATGTGAGAAAGGAAGGTTTCTGGTGTCAGTGACTTGTGAACTTGTGTTAGCCTAGCTTGTTAGCGTGAAGCCTTTAGCAAATAAAACGTTTCCCTCTTGCTTTGTGTTCAGGACACAAGTCAAAATGAAATTATATTTGTTCATCCTAGCAACGTTTGCCAGGTATTTTAGCATGATGAAGGGATGATGTGGTGTTTGTTTTCAGCTTGTTGTCTGCTTCCAGGTTTGAAATATTTTGAATAACAAGCTGAAAAGCAGCTTTAAGAGACTTGTGTGGGTGTGATCATCTTCAAACACAATTATGAACTTGATTAGAGGAACAAAACCCATATTTTCAGGGTCTTACTGGCTGATTTTACTGTAATTCCTGCGAAAAGCAGGTCTGACAGGGATCAGGTGACGTGGTCCAGAAAATTCCACAGTAATGCAGTGGCCACTGGAATGTGGCTGGATGGAGGACAACATGGAAATATGTTAAAGTGGTTTTGTGTTAACCCCATTAACTGAGGTTTAACTCAATTTTAGCTTTGTTTGTGAGATTTTTCCACCAGTTAAATTCTCTTGTGTGTTCCCAAGCCAGTTGCTGACCATCGGCTTGCCGTACGTAGCTGGGCGGGTAGTTCACACGCATGAATGAAAAACCTGCCGAAGTTCTGAAATGCATCCTTTACAGTGGACCGGCCTCCTTCACTGGCATCAGCATACAGCAGTCTGTGGCTGCAGCATCATGATCCTGTTAGAATATCTCAGGGATGCTCTCAGGTGAGGGTTGGACTGAAATCATGACTTGCTCAACGATGAAAAGCTGAATCCTGATGGACAGAAAAGCTTTTCCTTCGTATCAAACATGAGAAAATCATGGATCAATGTTCATGAAAGGCGGACCAGAGACGATTAAACTGTTTCTGATCAGGATGTTTTAAACGAGCCTGGAGAACTTTCAGGGTGTCGCCAAGCAGGATGTTAGCCACGGGTGGACAGCCACGACGTCTGTCCACCTGTCCGTCTACAGTCCAGTCTGTCCGTCTGTCCGTCTACAGTCCAGTCTGTCCGTCTGTCCGTCTACAGTCCAGTCTGTCCGTCTGTCAATCTACAGTCCAGTCTGTCCGTCTGTCCGTCTACAGTCCAGTCTGTCCGTCTGTCAATCTACAGTCCAGTCTGTCCGTCTGTCAATCTACAGTCCAGTCTGTCCGTCTGTCAATCTACAGTCCAGTCTGTCCGTCTGTCAATCTACAGTCCAGTCTGTCCGTCTGTCAATCTACAGTCCAGTCTGTCCGTCTGTCAATCTACAGTCCAGTCTGTCCACCTGTCCGTCTACAGTCCAGTCTGTCCGTCTGTCCGTCTACAGTCCAGTCTGTCCGTCTGTCAATCTACAGTCCAGTCTGTCCGTCTGTCCGTCTACAATCCAGTCTGTCTTTCTGTCCATCTACAATCCAGTCTGTCCGTCTGTCCGTCTACAGTCCAGTCTGTCCACCTGTCCGTCTACAGTCCAGTCTGTCCACCTGTCCGTCTACAGTCCAGTCTGTCCGTCTGTCAATCTACAGTCCAGTCTGTCCGTCTGTCAATCTACAGTCCAGTCTGTCCGTCTGTCAATCTACAGTCCAGTCTGTCCGTCTGTCCGTCTACAGTCCAGTCTGTCTGTCTGTCCATCTGTCTGTCTGTCCATCTGTCCGTCTACAGTCCAGTCTGTCCGTCTGTCCGTCTACAGTCCAGTCTGTCCAGTCTGTCCGTCTGTCCGTCTACAATCCAGTCTGTCTTTCTGTC